>NC_061897.1:5497600-6182700 GCF_905147765.1 Vanessa atalanta | reverse complement strand
GGTTTCATTTTGAAGAGCTCCAGACGTAGACGTGCAGAGAATTAAAGATGATTCTTGATAGCAATTTACTAAATTGTTACAATTCAACAAAGAATACATTTTAGAGAGCGGAGAAAAGTTACTGGTCTTTTTGGGAGCGGTACTACGGCTGTATAAGAAAAAAAATTAAAAACGCAAACCAATTTAAAGTAAATAGTTTTCGACAATCCAGATACAATAACAAATGTAGATAAGTGACTTGCAATTTAAAATGAAATCATAATAAAACCTGTAATAGGTTACGAAAATCCTTAAAAATAAGATTTTAAATTAACATGGTTATGTTTATTAATAACAGTATTTGAAACGGGATACTTACCATGTTTTTTTATTATTATTTGTTCAAGAGACTCGTGTCTCGTGAACAAGACATTCGTAGATAATGTCGAAATATCGAGCTCCACCAAATAATAATAGAAAACATGGTAAATATCCCGTTTTAAATACTGTTAGTAATCCTTAAAAAAATTTAGAAGTTTCGCGGGAGATCTGCCAGTATATATATATATATATATATATATATATATATATATATATATATATATATATATATATATATATATATAATTTATACTCATTAGCATTAGCAGCCAGTAAATTTTCCCACTGCTGGGCTAAAGGCCTCCTCTCCCTTTGAGGAGAAGGTTTGGAGCATAATCCACCACGCTGCTCCAATGCGGATTGGCGGAATACACATGTGGCAGAATTTCCTTGAAATTAGACACATGCAGGTTTCCTCACGATGTTTTCCTTCACCGCCGAGCACGAGATGAATTATAAACACAAATTAAGCACATGAAAATTTAGTGGTGCCTGCCTGGGTTTGAACCCGAAATCATCGGTTAAGATGCACGCGTTCTAATCACTGGGCCATCTCGGCTCTCGTTATATAATTTATACTCTATATCGTCGATCGTTTAGAATTGTATCTGTAATTCCGGAGATTACCCCCTACATATAATTTTTTACTCTTTATCTACATGTAAAGATTTATAAACTTGAGGCAGTTTAGTACAATTTGAGATACAACAAACTCAAACTCAAATTCCTTTATTCAATATAGAAGCATTACACTTATTGGTAGTCAAATTAAACACTACCACCGGTTCGGAAGAGGGAACACCCTGATCTGAGAAGAACCGACGAAAGAAACTCAACGGGTCTTTTTGTGAAACAAATTTTTGTGTTCCGTGTTTTGTTTCATGTTTCGAACATGTTCTATTTGTTGTTTCCAACTTTAACGTTCCTGTTTTGTGCGTTAATCCCATAAAATCTACTTAAACGGTAGACTGACTAAATAACCAGGAATCACCCGTAGATATTTGCAGGCTATAATTTTTTAAAAGATTATTTATTTATGTAATTATATAATTTCATACAAATATATACTTCGATAATTAAAATCCGCGGAATTAATTTTCGCTGGTTTTTATGAGGAAACAGTAACATTACATTTAATTTAATAATTGAAAAATAATAATATAAAATTTATTTATTAATAAGTACCATTGCCTTAGACATTGATAGGATGTTATTTGCGAGATGTCCGACAGAAAAGTATGAGAGAGGAAGACTTGCCGAATCCGAGTAAAATTGGGATAAAGGCAGGAGGATGATGATGATGACCTTAGACATCGATGACATTGAGCTGGTAACACCTTGTGTTACACGAAACTAATCTAATTAAGATATTACACGCTATGTATTTTAATTACCAAGATAAAGACTTCGGCCCATGATAAATAAGTTACATTAAAATGTATTAAATGAGTAATTACATATAAGATCGTGCAATCAATCGCAGACCGATAATATACGTACAGCAGGTTGGCGTATTGGCGAATCGATATGTCGTATTATAAATGACGATATAATCATTACAAAATTTTTGGAGACGTGCAAATTTTTTATTGATTTTGAAGGGTTAAGATCAAATTTCGCCCCCTCGGCGAACACTCTATTTTATTGTATATATGTATATATAAAGGTAAGGGGAGGGGCGATCCAACCTCTTGTTAGACATTGGCATTGACATCACCAATGCGCCACCAACCTTGGAAACTGGCTTACTTACCCTTAAAACCGAAACAACTATACTCTTAGTATTGCTGATGGTGTTCAAATATATTATGATGAACGGGTGCCACCTACCACTACCACTACCCTACTACTAAGTACCTATATTTGTATATATGTGTATATAAAATATGTATTTCCCTATATATTTAATTTCATTAAATAAACCCACCGACTCGTAGCGGACTTGCGTGATGGAATGAACTCCTGATCCACCTTCTTCTACCAAAAATTACAATCTTGAATTATTTTTTAAGAATACACATAAATTATTATTTAAGAATACATATACAAGATACACACAAACATACACTTTGATTGTAATATACGCTTAAAGCGTTCAACCAAAGTGTCTCTTCGGTCGTGTTCGACCGCGGAATCGAACTTCATATATGGCTAGCCGACTTGTCAAGCGTTTCCCGTTAAAGCTTATGAGCATAAAGTACACCGCTGACTCAACGAAACTATACAGATTGTAAATTCAATATGGAACAAATTGCATTTATATTACTAAATAATTTAAAGAGTGTCCAAAACTATTAAAATTGTCGTGATTAGCACCGTGTTCTTGGTTACGGTCACGAGTCATGAGCATGACATACGATAGTGCATATGTGAGTGCAAACGTGTGCAGTCTCTAGACTCTTACAATCATTATCTGATGGTACCACCATTCACCACTACCGTAGAGGTCGTAGAAAAAAATCTTGCCTACGCAACATCATGGACCGAAATCGCGAGTGCCGCTGAGCTGTTCTGTCTGGTGAGGTATAGGGAGGATTACGCGAAACTAACTGCCATTTTTTGCTGGTTGGAGAAGCACCCGAAGAAGAAGAAACTAGCTACTCGTCACGAATTCGCTCGGCTATGTGACAGATCCTATCATAGATGTTTTTTACGAAACTTTAAGGAAGGACGAAGGAATAATTTACCCCCGTTTTTGCAACATGTTTTCTTAATAACCCTATTGGTTTTAGCGGATCGATATATAGCTTTATGTGTTTATATATGGACTATATATATAACACTGAAAGAATTCTTCAAATCGGACCAGTAGTTCCCGATATTAACGCGACTTAATTCGACTAAACAAACAAACTGTTCAAAAAACCTTTATAATATCGTAAAACGACAAACCATTTACAAACCAAAATCATCTACAACACTAAGATTAATTCGTAACAAATATATAACGCGGACTCCTAGTTATCCGCGTGATTCAGGCCTCAAGTGTAAGTAATTACGTATTACCGTCTATAATATTAGTGTAGTATTGTCCTCTATAAGGAGCGGCTAAGCATAATTGCTAATGGCAGACTATTCGTTAAGAGTTGACCAAAATTTAAAGTATCTCTACCTAGATTATATATTTGTACCCATTTGGGTAGTAACTACAAATACCTTTCGTAATCTACCACCAAACAGCAACTCGCTGATCGGCCTTAAAGGATCGCGATCGCGACTTAAGAAGCATTTTCGTAACAGTTATTCGGATTTTATGATGACACAGATTCATATTAACTGGGATTCTTGAAATTTTGGTTAGATTCTTTAGGAAATCTTTACACGATTTAAGAATCTTTACATACGATAGAAAATAAAAGCGAACCTTTATTAAAAACATCAGATTTTCAGATACTTTAGAACTGATTTTTCATTGTTTGACAATAATAATATTTCATTAAACGTTTTTTCGTTAATTCCGTGGTTGAGTAGTGTGTACACGGGTTTCATGGGTACGCCACTCCGAGGTCACAGGTTGGATTCCCGGCCGAGTCGATTTAGAAAAAGTTCATTAGTTTTTTATGCTGTCTTGGGTCTGGGAGTATGTGGTACCGTCGTTACTTCTGATTTTCCATAACACGAGTGCTTTAGCTACTTACATTGGGATCAGAGTAATGTATGTGATGTTGTCCAATATTTATTTATTTATATTTCATTAAAAAATATCGTATTGAATATTTATTAAAGCAAACGTTTTTGGAATCGGTTTAACTTGTTTAATAAATGAACAAAGAAAACAAAAATATAAGTCTTATATATGTGTACTCTATATCCTTATATAAATCGTATATATATACAACTCTAGACTATATATTTATATAACTTCTTAAAAATTCCTCACACGTCATTTAAAAAACGGTTAGTTTGATCGAAGAGCGTAAAATCGACTCGAGATCGGCGCGCGCGCAGACATTAAACTCAACAATAGACTCTGACTCATTAATTCCGAGACTCGATCGAGAACAAATTATTTTTTAGAAAAATTTTGATTACATCCTTCCCTGAATTCCATTACAGTTACATTAAATACATTCGTTTGAGAATTACTTTGTCTCGAGTTTAGATTTAAGCGGTGACGTCACCGGTGACGATTCAAGTGCCTTTATGAACCTGCTTGAATGAAGAATATTGTGATTATGAAGACACCAAATTCATTTTTATAAACTAATTTATACATACAAATATACATATATATTTATTTATTTATTTGTATTTCAAATGTTGGAAAGGAGTAACATCTTAATCTCTCTCGGCGGTAGAGTTTTATAAAATGTCGATTCTAAAGAGGTTGTAAGAGCCTACTTGTTAGAGGTATATTTTGATTGTTATATAACCTTAAAAACACCAACTAGATCATGAACAGGTAGATCTACTGCCATCCAGAGCATCCTAAACATTCTAAAGTTAACAGTACACATACCAATAGAACCATATTTGGGCACAGTTTAACGCAGGGGTGGTTGCTCTCTTGCTCCCTCGGAAATAAGTTATCCTATAAAAAGAAACCGAGCCAAGCACCGAAAGGATACACAATCATATAATCTCACTGACGCATCGCTGGGTCGTTTCCTGTGGGATGAATTAGAGCAACAGCCTATGTCATGAGCGACAGCGATTTAAAGCGAATAAGGAATCATTTTTAAAAACCATCATTTCACCATCGATAAAACTATCATCTTATCGTGAGAATATAAAATAATCTAGATACTTTTACGTCACGTCGCCAAGTCGAAGTCCAAGCCTATTCCGACCAATGAAACCGTGGTTGACGCGGAATTGACGCGATTTCATTGGTCGAGAGCTTGAGTAATCTATGATATTCGTTTTTGACGTTAGATCGTTTTAAACGTCAACGAAGCTGTTATAAAAACTACGTAAGTTAAAATTATTGTATTATAAGAGAGTATTAGTATTTTATAATATCTCTGAGTTTAAAGGTAAATATATGGTTTGTCTATCTTATTTCTTTCTTCGTTTTGAATTGTGTATAGAGGTTTCTTTCACAGGCAATTAAGAGTTTAATCGTCCAAGAGCTAACAAAAACTCAAATACAGTAACAGCCTGTAAATTTCCCACTGCTAAGCTAAGGCTTCCGCTCCCTTTGAGGAGAAGGCTAGGAGCATTTTCCACCACGCTGCTCCAATGTGGGTTGGTGGATTCACAGGTTTCCCTACGATGTTTTCATCCACCGCCGAGCACGAGATGAATTATAAACACATGAAAATTCACTGGTTCTTGCCTGGGCTTGAACCCGCGATCATTAGTTAAGATGCACGCGTTCTAACCACTGGGCCATCTCGGCTCCCAAAAAAACTCAAATACGCACATAAAATAATATTTAACGTTAAAGAAACACCGAATCTAATTGTAGACTTTTTTTTAACATATTAAACGCTCATATATTGGACCAAGCGACCAGAGGGATATGTTTTTTTTGTACATGAAATGTATTAGTAGTTGTCCCATGACATAATCATTGTTACATTTTAATTAATTATTTGATGTTCATGTTATTTATACATCACGGCCCAGTGGTTAGAAAGCGTGAATTAAACGAAGATAGCGGGTTCAAACTCAGACGAACACCTCCGAATTTTCATGTGTTCAATTACTGTTTATAAAATGTGAAGAACTATCATCATTACCATCGTTGGGAAACATGCTTATGTTGAAAGAAATTCTCTTACATGTATATATCTCACTCGTATTGGAGCGTGCCTTCTGAAGTACTCAAGCCTTTGTCCAGCCGTGGGAAAAATAGGCATCGCCACAATGAAAAAATAAACCTTAAAAAATTAGAAACAAGGATAAAAATCGTTTGTATCACACAAAAGTCTAACAAAAACCTACATTTGTATAATAATATATAACGCACCCCATTCACAAGCGACCCCTAACTGCACCTTCTAACACGTCAATTATAAGTCTCGCGTTACGTAAATCCATTAGTCCGAAATCGAACCTACGTATCGAATTGCGTTTCACTTGATTTTCATCAGATAGGCATTAATAGGCGTCTATGTTGAATCAGTTTTCAACTCTCCTCGGATTAGAATTAAAAAAAAAACTCTGAAACACTTTTAAATAGTCAGATTACATAATAAAATGTAACAAACATCTAATTTTCTAAATCGGTTTATAAACGACGTATGCTGTACTGACAGGCCTTTTTGGAGTCCTTTAAAAATAATTTAAACTTAAAGTTACCACCGATTTCTAATGCAGATCGTATATTGTATGGCATATTCTGGTTCATTATTACTGGTTATTAAAAAAAAAACTACAAACAGTCCAAAAAGTATTTCTAAGCTAAAATCGACTTCATTTACGTATGTATATATTATATTTATATATTTAAACGTAAACCCTTCCATTAAAAATTGAGATCAACGAGACGAATCAACGATATCGTTTCGAAAACAAAATACACAGAATGATTATAAACACCGTGCTATTTTTACAGCCGTGATTGCCCAGTAGAGTCGAGATAGCTCAGTGGTTAGAACGCGTGCATCTTAACCGATGATTTCGGGTTCAAACCCAGGCAAGCATCACTGAATTTTCATGTGTTTAATTTGTGTTTATAATTCATCTCGAGTTCTGCGGTGAAGGAAAGCATCGTGAGCTAACCTGCACGTGGTGAATGAGAATCGGTCACGTATATACATGGACCTGCATTGAAGCAGCGTGTCGGAGTCAACTTCTAACCTTCTTTTCATTAGGGATACTTTGCGTTGCGTTACAAGCGTTGTACCAGCCGTCTGACCTGAACTTTTTTCTATTTTGAAGTATTTTAAAAACAGGCTAAAATATACTTATAGTATCAAAAGACATTCAGGTTTACATTTAAAATTATATTACCAATTACAATGTTATCATAAAACCTCCTACCACACATAGAGGGGACCCGTGGCTAATCGGGAACGAGTACATTGACCTCTTGAAGTCGGAACGTCGAACCGCTCACGTATATGCGTAAGTAAATTAAAATAATTAATTTATCAAAATTATTCTATAACAATCGTTAAAAAGCCTGTCTAGTTGAAGATATCGGGTTCAAACTCAGGGAAGCATCACTGAAAGCAAAATGAATCAAAATATACTTTAATAAAAGAGGCTTATATACTTTAATTATAGAATTATACTAAACTTAAACTATCACCGGTTCGGAGTACAGATTCAACCGAGAAGAACCAGCAAGGAACCAAGTAGCTTTTTTTTTATAGTTGTAATGGAATAGGCGTTTGTCTATGTCGTTTGTCCATCTCACCTGATGGAAAGTGTAGATGAAGACGAAGGTGGTACACGCCTATCCAAAAGAAACCTGTTCATTCTACTCTTAAGGGCTCAAGAGTTAAACATATCAGGAAAAATAGACCCAGGCAGGTCGTTCCAAATCTTGGCGACTCTCACCGAAAACGTGCTGTCAAACCGTTTAGTTCGACTTTTGGGTATGTCAACAACGTACGGATGAAACTTTTGCCTGCGCCTAGTAGTCCGATAAAGGAATAGAGATGGTTCAATCAGTACTAACTAAAGCTTGTCATTATAAAACAAAATGAAAAAAAAAAAGCAATAGACAAACAGAGCAGAATAAGGCACTGAACTCTCGCCTTTGGCCATTTGTATAAAGATAATTAACACTAATATTCTCACGTTTTAGAGTATTGTTTAATTTAATCAAATTAATATTTAAAAAAAAACGAACGTCAATCACGTATGTATCACCAAATAAAAAAAAAAACATCACGACACGTGAGAAAACAAATAAATAAATCACAAAGTTTACACACGTAACGATAAAATTAAAAAATTTTCCATCGTCGTGTAATCAGGAATTTTAAAATCGCATTTAAAGTCATCATTAAAACCGAGGTGCTTAAGACCTTTTTCGACATAATAAATCTGAGAATAGAATTCTATATCTAAGAAATAATAGTCATATAATTAAACCGCAATGTTACATATGAGGCTATCGAAATGTCAGTCGATAACAATAACTATGTCACAAATACTACGCTCAAAGACATAGTAAATACTCGCGGCCAGAGCGCGTAATGCTCTCCCTCCCACGCACCCCCAATTTACTCCTCTAATTATAACACGTTAGCGTAACACTAAAACACGCCTATACTCTATTCGACGTAAATCCCTACTAATATTTCAAATTCGAAAGTATCTTGTACTTGATCAAGATGAAATTTTGTTCGTTGATAATTTCGAGTTCCAGGAATGACATAGGTTTTTTACATACATTAGCAGCCTGTAAATTTCCCACTGCTGGGCTAAGGCCTCCTCTCCCTTGAGGAGAAGCTTTGGAGCGTATTCCACCACGCTGCTCCAATGCGGTTTGGTGGAATACACATGTGGCAGAATTTCGTTGAAATTAGACACATGCAGGTTTCCTCACGATGTTTTCCTTCACCGCCGAGCACGAGATGAATTATAAACACAAATTAAGCACATGAAAATTCACTGGTGCCTACCTGGGTTTGAACCCGAAATCATCGGTTAAAATGCACGCGTTCTAACAACCGGGCCATCATCGGCTTTTATTTTATTCCTCGAGGATAAATTTCGCGCACTCAAAGCCGTGAGTTCAACTAGTTTATCATAGTCAACAAGCAAAATATTTTTTTTTTTTTTTCAGTGGATGACACTTACATAGACATTTGGAACATATTTGCTTTTAGTAGAATATTATTCTAGAGCTATTATGTCAGGACACACCCTCCAAAGAATATAAACGTAAAATGTCAGAAGGTGATATGCGACATCTGCACAAATATTATAAACGTGTAAGTAACTCTGTACGTCTGCTACACACACGGCAAAACCACTGAATCGGTTTTGATGAAACTTGAACTCCTTGTACGGAGATAGGCTAGTTTTTTGAGGGTAATGTTAGAGATACAAGTTCTTGAAGCAATTTCGGCACAAACTGAATTCCAAGCGGGCGAAGCCTTGAGTTCATCTGGTTGACTGTACTAAATATATACATAAAAATGACCTGTAGAGTTGTTCAAAGAAAACAAACATATTTCCGTGCCTGTAAATGTGAATCTCAAGTTAATTGATTACTAACCCCACTCTCCTGGCTGGTCACCGTCGTCGGCAGACCGTGCTCCTCGTTGTATCTTCGCCTCGCCCTATGCCTGAGTAGGGCTGAAGCATCCGGCTGTCCAAACTGAAAGATCTGCTCATCTTTCCCACTCATAAAAACTCTCTCCGCATATTCGGCCTGGTACTCCTTGTTCTTCACCAAGAAATCTGTGCTTATGAACTCGTCCCGAGCTCCGTCTAGGATCTCAGACGACAGCCGAAGCGTATCCGATGTTTGCCGAAGGTTGACATCGGAGTCAGTTCGGTAGTTCTCGCATATTTGGTTGAACGTGTTGAAATATTCGCTGGCTAGGTCCGTCTTGGGCTGGTACACGTCTGGAGCGGGTGGGGGGTCCGCGGGGAGGAAGTTCTGGTCCATGTTCATATTGTGACGCATAGCCATATCTCCGACGACATCACTCACTTTTATCAGTTTGTCTTTCGTTTGTTTGAATTACTTTTATATAATTTCACTTATTAAAAAAATAAATCACTAATCACTTGGTCGAGTGTAAAAGTCTAACCTAAAATATGTAATTTTGATGTTTACATCAGGTTGTAAGGGTCGGTGCACATCTGGTGAAGCGCGGGTTGTAAAACGCGGTTCATACGACAACACGCGGCAAATGTGCTCTATTCGAGTCTATTGCGCGATCTTAGGGTGCTTCTTAAACTTGTCGATCAACGATCAAATATCCATTTGGCTATGCCGAGCTGCTATAGTAAGTAGCATTTGTTCGATGCGTATTTTAAGTTAAACTATCCGATAGATTTTCTTCAAAAGCATCAAAACACTCCAAGCCGATCGACTAATTAAAAAGCACCTCTACGCCTTTATCCAATTAGATAAGTATTCTCAAAAAAATCCGATTATATATTTCTAAATGTTGATAATCATTAAAAGAAAATTGGTAGTCCCTGCGTCCCGCCAGGTGTGCGCCGCGTCTTACAACACGAACAGACGAGCGTACAATCGACCGCCCAAGCGTCCGACCGCAGAATTAGGTAAACAATAACTTTTTTTTGTCAAGTGCTTAAATCTGCGCTCAGAGACGCCGACTCCGACACACAAGTCGTAACAGACTCTATCCTTAGTAGAAGCTGTCCAAAAAATACTTTACGCATTTCTTAAAATTCATTTATCAAAGTAAATTTATATATTTAACAGTTCGAGAAAATGTTCAAAATGCCTTTGCTGCTAAATGAAATAAAAATTATTAAATAACGCTCGTATACGAAAGATTATTATATGAACTCATCATGGTTGATAACACACCTTGGGAATGAAACGATCGCCTCCGGGCTATTTCTTTTAATATTGAATATTTGTAAATAATCACAAATTGACGAAAAAGAAACGGCCGAGTTTCGTTCGCCGATTTTTCTTAGGTCAGGGTAGTTTCTTTTCCGAACCGGTGATGGTGTTTTGTTTGACGATAAATAAGAAAGTTTAATGCTTCTGTATTGAATAAAGGAATTTGATTTGATTTAGTTTTCTGTATATACTTAAGTCTACTGAGTTTGTTGCCGGTTCTTCTTCTTCTACCGGTGGTAGCTTCACTTAATATAGTTTAAAAATTACGATTCAAAAATGTTTGTAAGAGTCTACTTGAATAAAGTATATTTAGGTTTTGATTTTGGCGAATTGATTTTATGACCGTTTTTAAATACAATTTATATTTAATTTTTAATAAGCCGCAGACTAGAATAATTATTTTCAAAACATATTTTGTTATGAACACACTCGAAACCCTTTTGAAGCCATTATTTTTACATAATTACGTATTCTTGTAAATTATTTATCTTAGCTGAAATCATATCATTAATTCTAAAATGATTTACTTTGAATTGCTTAATACTATAATCATCTATGTATTGGAACTTATAACACACGTAACGTAGGAACGCTTGGCAAAAATGTCTAGATATGTTTATGCATAATTTTCAAAGAAATAAATAAATAACATCAATCCTCACGCAAACAATAAATTTTCTTAAACCCGAATTATTAGTTAAATAAAATAAGTTATATTAGACTTGAATAAAGTATATTTATTACATAAGATTTTATGTACAACTGTTTAATATCCTTATCAAATTGTGTAATATATATTTCAACATTAGATATATAACCAATAGAATATGTCGTGAGCTAAGAATCACTTGTATTATTTATTAAATATTTATGTCAAAAACAAAACTTAAATAGCACAGACGCAAAAGAACTGTAAATATATATATATACTAAAGTTCATCGGACAGAGAATCTTTATTCAATATAGAAGTGTTTACACTTGCTTATTGATTGTCAAAAATCTACCACCGATTCGGAATTTAGCACCTCGGACCTGAGAAGAACCGGCGAAAGAAACTCAGCAGGATATATATATTTTTTTATATATGTTATAATATGTTATACAACAAAAACGGAGTTCGTGATAACAAAATATCATTGCAATACACTATGTTGTAAAGAAAAAAACATTTCTCTACGTATTTAAACAACCATAACCGTGAAACCAAACGAATCCCGCACTGAGACACCTTGCGTCTCCGGTCCCTGAGGAGAAATTTCACCGTCCTGGGAATCGAACCCCTGTACGCAGGTAGATCCCTTTCTCTTTGTTAACTTAAAATAACTTTAAAGTAACAATGATTTTAAGCGTCATTTCTAAAGCTTTGCAATTTTTTTATTGAAAATTATTTCTATTAAACATTCAAAGTTATGAATATTATATCAATTTTGCAAGCTGATTCGTCTATACGACTGTACTTTTTTTGGTACATTGTCTTATTATAAATCCATTCGCACACGACAAAATCCACGTGTATTAAGTAATAAAATAAACTTAAGAAATATAATGTAATTTTTATTTTGCTGTCCGTACTCTTCGCCTCACGCACACTAAGGCACCTCACCAAGGACCAACTCTTTATATCGGTTACGATACGATTCCGAATATAGCCGATCGTTGCGTTTGATAGATAGACGACCGAACGGCAACGATTCGATTCGATGCGATAACTCTCAACTTGTTAATAGTACTGGGACGAAGATCGCGATTTATACAACCAGACAACAAACCGATTTGAAAAAAAAAATCGATGTAATTCAAATCCAAAAACATAACCTTATTCGGCTTCATCGCTACGGAGTAAATCGTTCGTCCACCAAATGACCCTGTTAGTATTACGGACCGCTAATCGTAAGGTTTCCTACATAACCTAAATGCCCAAATTTTAAGAAAAAAATTAGGAATCATTCTTTAGTGTTTTACTTTCGGTTATACGGCTTGAAGTGCAAAAAAAAACATGCCTCAAAACAAATGAACATCTAAAACGTTGCAAATATATGTAACAAATCAGCCTGCAACTGAACTAGCATAACGAACCCTTGGCAATACAATAATAAATCCTTTAATAATAAATCGCTTCAATAAAGAAGCGAAGAAGAGGTTTCCTTACAATTATATAATTCAATAAAGTTAAAAATGTATTTGTTTGAACATACTATGGAGATATCACAAAACTATTAATCCGATTTGAATAAATGTCTACCGTTGACTAACTATAAAAGCATCATACGCCGCTCCGAAGTCCCGAATAAGATTCCCGATGTAGAAAAAGTTCACTAGTTCTCTATGTTGTCTTGGGTCTGGGTGTTCGTGGTACCGTCGTTACTTCTGATTTTCCATAACACAAGTGGTTTAGCTACTTACAATGGGATCAGAGTAATTTCGCATACATTATTGAATATACATATATATTTATAATAATGACAAGATATGTTAAGAAATATGTAGTATACCACCAATAGCGTATCATCCCCTTATACTACCCCTATAAATGATTGTTTCACTTAATAGATAAGGGATCATTGTTATATAAACATAAATTGTAAAGAATTAGATATATTCAACACAAAAAATAGTTTACGTCTATATTATTAAACTTTAACCGTTTTCCTCGCTCTTTATACTTGCTGTTTCTGTTTATGTTTTTAATGTAAGTTGTAATTTTTTTTTTTTGTATTAATTTTAAGTGAAAACTTGCTCGATTCATGTTTATCTTATATTTGTTTCTTACTGTTAAGTGTTATTATAATTGTTTGTTTGCCAAATAAATAAATGAAATAAAAATATTTCAAGTATAATCCAGGGCTCCTACGAGTTGTAATGTTAAATACTAGCTGTCGTCCGCAGATTCGCTCGCGTTTTAATTATTGTTTATCTCGTCTTAGGTCCCATCTTGGAGCTTAAGCTTAACATATATCAGATTTCATCAAATTCGGTTCAGTAGTTTGCCCGTGAAAGAGCACTTACGGATTTATTATATAGTATAGATATTCTCCTCATTAAAACATATAAAACTTATAACTGTGTTCAATATATATATCTACAGTCTTAATATAATACACACTTACATATATGTATATATATATTACAAGTTATAAATTAATTCTTTCTTAATTTCTTGTTGAAGTAGTAGAAGGTATTATTATTACCTAATGCATATTTTTTAATGAAACATTGTTTTCTTTAAGCCTTTAAAAATTAATTTAATTATTAAAAAATAACTTCAGAACATTTAAGTGATATCTGATTTAAGTATAACAAACAAAAAATAGTGATGTTACAACATTAGCGCGACACACTAAACAAACACGCGAAGTACATAGCACCACTTGGTCACGTCGCAGTCGGGCAAAAGCGATCCGACCACCGACGTCGAGTAACCCAACACTTTCGATATAGCTCAGTCAGCGTCACACGGCTTCACCTTACATACATAAAGGCAACGATACACAGAACGAAATATTCCAAAACTTATGTCGAAATATTTCGGTACTTGTGTTATGAACCTAATTTTAGAAAACGATGTTTATCAAAACATACTTTAAAAAAATCCTCTACTGGGCAAACTCGACATGCGAATATGATTAGAAGCTTATTCGACACATGTGGAATATCTAATGAGTTTGTGATGACTGTGTTACCCAGACGTCTTGCACAAAGTCCTTCCACCAGACATATATATTTTGTTTATTTTCACATTATTATGTCATATGGCATATATTACATTGGGGTTATGTTGCAGATACTGAATATATATAATATATATAATTGTATATAACTAACATGACTGTATTTTTAGATGTTGAAAAAGAGTAACTACTGAGTTTCTTCTCGGTAGAATCTACATTCCGAAACGGTGGTAGTTTTACTTTAAATAGTTTGTTAAATGTCGATTCAAATATGCTTGTAAAAGCTTACTTGAATAAAGTATATTTTAATTTGAGACAAACTTGAAGGTTTCAGAGATCATCTGACAAATGTCGACTACATATTAATTACAATTAAATCCATACTAATTAAAAAAAACAAAATGTATTTAACTCAACATTACTGGTCCGGATTTGAGCTAAGTATTCTCAGTTAACGTCCACACGTCGACTAGACAATCCTCGATTCTCGAATAATCAGTCGCTATTAAAAAATATATATATATTAATTTTAATAGTCCATCTCGCCACCTGCCGCTCGTCGCGTAATCAGTAGAAACGTATGGATAAGATAACCCTAGTACAAATTAATTAGATACATGTTGTTACGCGCGGTTTTACAAGCATTAAATATTATTGCTTCCGCTTCGATTACAACATTAAAGATTTATTCAAAACGATCGGTTGATCTTGATATTCGAGAAACGTACAGACGAATCTTCAATTTTATATCTTTATTAATGAATTTTAACATTTACATTAGCAGCCTGTAAATTTCCCACTGCTGGGCTAAGGCCTCCTCTCAATGCGGGTTGGTGGTATACACATGTGGCAGAATTTCGTTTAAATTAAACTCATGCAGGTTTCCTCGCGATGTTTTCCTTCACCGTTACTCAAAATTATACGAAAACAACTTAAAATATTTACTAGTACACATCATACATTATGGTCGGTGGTCACAAACGACATTGGCGCTGTAAGAAATATTAGCCAGCTGAGATGTTATGTCCACGACAGTACTAACTACTGCTGTTTGGTGACGGGCTAGCCGTACCACCGAGTAAAATTTCATAGTTTTTTTTTTCTAAATATATTACATATAGATAAGCGAACGAGCACATGGGTCACCTGATGGTAAGCGGTCACCACCGCTCACCACGAATATTAATCATTACTTTCATCGCTAATGCGCTGCCAATCTTGGGAAATGAGTAATGTTCCTTGTGCCTGTAGTTACACTTGCTCACTCACCCTTAAAACCGGAACACAACAATACTGAACACTGCTTTTATGCGGTAGAATAGATGAGTGGGTGGTACCTACCCAGACGGGGTTGCCCAAGTTTTATAAAAGTTGACATGAAATATATGGATCTAAGATCAAGATCGCGCGAGTCTGAAAATCGGACTTGGTTATATTTCCGAGTATATGTATGTATTCCACTTACATAAAAATCAATTACACAAAGAAATCTATAAATACATAGAGCCTTAAGCTCAAAGCGCACCTGCCCGCCAGCTGTTTAACCGGTTCGATTCCCGCCGCGTTCAACTTACGAGTTACGACTCAGCTGACCCGGATTTTTTGGTCATCTAAACGCGAGAATGTTAAACGTTTAACATATATTTAAAAAAAAAAATCGGTAATTTTTACCGATTTTCATCTATTTCACCTTATTTAGGAAAAACATAGTAATGACAGGTGTCGAACTTTTTTTCTGTTAAGTCAATTATGACTATGTTCATATAATATTATATATGAGAGAAACATATAGAAATTATGTTTCGTACTTTTTGTTGAGATGGCCCAGTGGTTAGAACGCGTGCATCTTAACCGATGATTTTGGGTTCAAACCCAGGCAGGCACCACTGAATTTTCATGTGCTTAATTTGTGTTTATAATTCATCTCGTGCTCGGCGATGAAGGAAAACATCGTGAGGAAACCTGCATGTGTCTAATTTCAACGAAATTCTGCCACATGTGTATTCCGCCAACCCGCATTGGAGCAGCGTGGTGGAATATGTTCCAAACCTTCTCCTCAAAGGGAGAGGAGGCCTTTAGCCCAGCAGTGGGAATTTACAGGCTGATAATGCTATATTAAAAAAAAAAACTTTTTGTTCTATAATAATTCCATATTTTTATTGCACCAAAGCTCGACAGATACTTCGACGAGACTTCGACAGATACGAAAAAAAAAAGTTAAGATAAATTAAAAAACATTTATAACTAAAAAAAAAATAATAAGCCAATTTCGATGTAACTTTAAACTGCGCACTTAATTTGAGTATAAAATACCTGATAATAACGATTATGACTTTCCCTTCGAAAATAATAAACAATAACCGTATAATAACAATATCAACATATAATTAACGAGCCCACGACACGACGCTACGTGTCAGGTGGGACATCTGTGAGTCAAGGTCGGAAGTTCGATTCCCCGGTCACGAGTGCACTTGAGCCCATTTTTGCAACCACACACAGAAAGTTTTTTTAAAAAGATAAACCACGAAAAAGACGTTTAGAAGTAGGTATCCAAATTCAATTATTAAAGATATTAATAAATAAATAAATAAATATTGGACAACATCACATCACACTCTGATCCCAATGTAAGTAGCTAAAGCACTTGTGTTATGGAAAATCAGAAGTAACGTCGGTACCACAAACACCCAGATCCAAGACTACATAAAAAATAGAAAAAAAAAATCTACATAGACTCGGCCGGGAATCGAACCCGGAACCTCAGAGTAGCGTACCCATGAAAACCGGTGTACACACTACTCGACCACGGAGGTCGTATTCGTATTCAAAGATTTCCAGATCCAAAACACTTTAATTTAAGTTCTTAATTGTATATAGTGGTAGTACCCATCTGGGTACCACTTATAATAAGTGATTTAACTGCCAAACAGCAATACTTTACATCGTGTTCCAGTTCGAAGTGTAATTACAGGCGAAAAATCTTGGTTCTCAAGGCTAATGGCACATTGCTGATATAAGGAATGTCTATGAATGATGGTAACCATTTATCATCACGTTGCACGTGACCAATTGGAGTTTGTGTGCTTTAATGCTTGCAGGGATCCCTACGATGAAAGTATTAAGTTTGTTATATGATATTGTATCTGTGGTTAAGTCTTTAGTTTAAATTATTGGGTGTAGATGTCATTTAAGTCCATAGTACTTTTAACATGTTCTGAAATGTATTTAATAAAACTTAAATATATAAAAATAATCTTTCCTTCTACGTTTATAAGTAATAATCTATTTCGCAATATCACCCACCGGCCTCGGTGGCGCAGTAGGCAGCGCGTAAGTCTCATAATCTTAAGGTCGTGAGTTCGATCCTCACCCGGGGCATATCTTTTTGTATTTATATTCCTTTTTATTTTTTTACTATGAACAGATAAATACAAAAATAAATAAAAACAACAATTAAATATCGCAATAATGTGGAATTCATTGAATCTTAATAATCATTTCAAAGAGAAATGATAAATTAAATAAATAACTTATATCAGTTTAAACATACAATATTTATATATATGTGTGTTAGTTTTTCTGTTTATCTGAGATTATTACACTTCAATACTGTTAAACTGTCCACCATGAAAAATAGCACATATAGAATATGTATTTTTTCACAAAGTTTTTTATATCATCTACTTTATGATAATTCGGCAGTAGATGGCGCTGCAGCAGTATGTATACCATACTAACATTATGTTTTTTTTTTATATAAATATTGGACAACATCACATACATCACTCTGATCCCAATGTAAGTAGCTAAAGCACTTGTGTTATGGAAAATCAGAAGTAACGACGGTACCACATACTCCCAGACCCAAGACAACATAGAAAACTAATGAACTTTTTCTACATCGACTCGGCAAATTTTGTATAAAGGTAGCTTGAACTCTAAGCATGGCCACGGAGGTCGAGTAGTCTGTACACCGATGGTGTGTCGAGGAGGTGTGAAACTTACTTACTACTTACTTACTCTGTCGGTCTGTTGCTTTTTCACAGCCAAACCAATCAAAATTTGATACGAAACAAGCTTGAACCCGTTGAATTTTTAATACCTAACACTTAACGACCAACTCCGAAAAGGACAACTTGTAATCTATAAAATTGAATGTCGAGACAAACTTATAACACATTTTTCAAAGCAGGCGTTATTTAATCGAACGTTTGAATAATGAGTAATAATATTATCATTGTTCGCGAGATACGACCGTTACACACAACGCACACGTGTAAAAGCGTTAGAGCAAATAAGGGCGCTTACATACGTAGCGATTCGAATGTAAACTTTCCTATTTCTACGTGAGAATCGATAAAATCTAACTGCATACTTTTTTATCATGTATAAAATCGTTTCTAAGCAAATTTCCGAGCAAGTTAAGGAGTTCAGCCCTAAATACTTTGGCGCAAGAGATATATCGACCCTCTCTTTCTATCAGACTCATACTATGAGCAAGCGATTCGACACAACCAAAGAAAGATTGGGTTGGTTAGTTGGTTAGTATACTTGGTGGTAAGGCTATGTGCTAATCCATCTAAGGAGGAACCTCTAATCATACGCTCAGCAATACTTCTAATTAAAAACGAGTGAGTAAGTGAACTGCAGGCACAAAGAACGTCTTAGTTCCCAAGGTTAGTGGTGCATTGGTGATATGAAAAATTATTAATACATTCAAACTCAAACTCAAATTCCTTTATTCAATATAGAAGCATTACACTTATTTATTGATAGTAAAATTAAAAACTACCACCGGTTCGGAAAAAGAAACACCCCGACCTGAGGAGAACCGGCGAAAGAAACTCCAGCGGGTCTTTTTTTTGTCAATCTAATTAAATACATATATTGAATATGAATAGGAATAGCCAGGAGGGTATTCTTAGTATTGTTGTATATAAATACTCTTATTATAAACTATATTCAATTAATAATCTAGTTTTCAAAGATTGATGGCGCATTTATTCGAGGAATATTTCTTTACTTCTCTTGATTTGTGGCGTTTTGTGACACAAATCAAATCGAATCAAAATATACTCTATTCAATTGAATCGTCATTCTACAAAACTATATTGAGTGAAGCTCCCACCGGTTCTGTATGTAGATTCCACCGAGAAGAACCGACAAGAAACTCAGTGTGTTGGGAATATTTCTTACAGAGCTAAAGTCTATGCTCCGAATTGGATACTTATCAATAGGTAACAATTTTAGTCCACCTAGCACACACAAACAAAAAGTGAATATTAGGGACAGGAAATATCCACTTCTATCGGTCAATAATTTCGTCATACGAGCTTAAAACCATACCGACGACGTTTTGTAACGCAACGTCGCCTCGTCTGCGTTAAACCTAATAAAAATATCAAATGCAAGTTGTCATAATTACAAACGATCAGACGGCGAGTCGCCTCGTCTGTGTGTGTGTGTGTCTGTGTAACCTCGTAGAGGACGGAGGTTATCGTTGTTAGATTTAAGCATGTCATGTGCAATATATTTATACATACATATATATCTAATCAATTAATTTTGCAATAACATTTACTGTCTAGTATTCATGTAAATATGCCACTGCTGGTCTGAGGCCTCATCTCCTTCTTTTCTACATCAGGCCAGTCCAATTGTTGGTCATCAGTTAAGAGCTTGAATTGATTTCGTTTCAGATTTCTGGCCTAAAATACCCCTGACATAATCCCTTCTACAATAAATAGCAAAATTAAAGCGACTAGAAAATATCTCTTTCTAGTACAAACTTAAGAATCTCGTCACTGGTGTCTGAACATCATTAATGCAGGAATGCCGATGAATACATGCAAGACCTAGGTCGTACACGCTGAGAATAATGTTTATGAGATTTAATTAATTGTATGTTTGTTTTATAAGGGAAACTGATTGATAACATTAAAACGTTTTCCTTTGTCGGTTTAATTTATTTACAATTACGGAGACATTGTATTCAATCACTATGTATCTTAAAAAAAAGTCACCGCGTGTGTTTGTCTGTTAACGCGATTAACTCAAAAACTATCGAACATATTGACGACCTCCGTGGTCGAGTAGTGTGTACACCGGATTTCATGGGTACGCCACTCCGTCCCGGGTTCGATTCCCGGCCGAGTCGATGTAGAAAAAGTTGATTAGCTTTCTATATTGCCTTGGGTCTGGGTGTTTGTGGTACCGTATAACAGGCACAAGGGACATAACGTTTTAGTTTCCGAGGTTGTGGCGCAAGGGATGGTTAATATTTCTCACAGCGCTATTGTCTATAAGCGGTGGTGACCACTTACAATCAGACGGCCTATTTTCCTGTCCGCTCATACGTAATAAAAAGTCATGGAATTATAATAAAAAGTTCATTTACGATCCAACTTTTAAAAGTTCGTTTATAGACGCTTTTATGTAATGTTACTTTTATGAATTTTTTAGATGTAGGCAATAAATGGTAAAAGGTTTCAGTGCTTGCAAGTTCAAGTCATATTGTATAAAAGCTTATTGTTGTATCTAAGATGCGGTTTGTAACTGTAAAATATACTGTCTCACCGAGTTTGCGTATTGGAACTGACAAGGTATTGAAATTTGGCGGTAGAATAAAAAACATATAACATATATGATAAAACAGCTAATAATAAGATTATATAACCTATTACAATCCAAGTAAGAACATAGGCTAATATTTATGCCTAACGACCAACCCCTAAAACATAAGCTTAGCCGGCAACAACAAGGAGCTCATAAAGCTCATCTCAAGCAAAATCGCGTGCACTAAGTGTATGACATATTGAATCAACATCCGGTTAACGAACGACAATATTCAATCACAGCCGGATGGGAACGATATCGTGTTGCCCGGGAATCGAACCTGACACTCCCGACATCCGGCTCAAAAGCACGCTACTTACGTTCAGAGCTAGGGGTTAATTTATGTGTGACAAGCGCGTGAGGTCTTTAAGGTGATCAACTTTGACGAGATAAAGTTATTGTCACATGTTAATAAACTCCGGCAAACATAAAAAATCATGAAATACCTTCCTAGACATCGCATTCCTTCCAACTTCTCATTTTCCGAGATTGGTGGTCCATTGTCGATGTAAGAGGTTAATATGTCCACCAGCCGTGATGGACCCAATGGTTAGAACGCGTGCATCTTAACCAATGATTGCGGGTACAAACCCAGGCAAGCACCATTGAATTTTCATGCGTTTAATTCGTGTTTATAATTCATCACGTCGTGAGGAAACCTGCATGTGCCTAATTTCACATGTGTATCATATATGTGTGGTGTAATATGCTCCAAAACTTCTCATCAAAGGGAGACGCTCAGCCCAGCAGTGAAAATTTTACAGGCTGTTAAAGTTACGTCCAAGAGCGCTACCGTCTATGGACAGTAAGAATCATTTACCATCGGATGGCCCATTTGGTCTCCCTACCAACTTTAAACATAGTTCGAGATATCTCGCGTCATTTAGGCCAATCGTTCCCTAACTGTTATGATAATGACGTATAATATATTCATTTAAACATTTACAACTTAGAATTCGATATCACACACGCACACACGCACACACGCGACACTCGTGTGTGTACATGTGTACGCTGTAGACGCTACGTCTCCATGCGCATGAGCATTGAATATTTATAAGACATTTAATACGATGATTTATTAACGTTTCTGTAAAGTTAGCTGGAAACTTATAAATAAAGAGGCTCCTAGCGGGCTAGCGTCTCCACTCTCTACGTATATTGAAATCAAGTGACAATTATGTAAACTTTTGACGGAGGGGGGGGGGGGGGGTCTCTTTATGGTCTACCAAGTACACTCGGTACTTGGTAGATCATAAAGAGCCCTCCCCAAATTTCTAATTGACTAACATCTTTATACAAATTTACCTTACTATCCGTTATTCGTAACCATCTGATCCGTAAGTAACAAATCAATGGAGATTCTGATTAACGTCTCGTCGACAATTCTGTTAACCTTTCGGATAATGGAAGCTCAATCGTTAAAACAATTGAATCAAACCGAAGATAACGGGTTCAAACTCAGGCAAGTATCTACCCACCCCTAGTCAAATAAGCTTCAAACCTTCTCCTTAAAAGAAGTGGGGACGTAAGTAGCACTAGAAGTAGAACAATAACAGGCGGTAACTTTACTTGAACGCTTAGTAATTATATAAATTGAGAACAAGTTTCTTTCCTTAAATAATAAATGAAAAAACGAACATTAAAAACTTAGTAAAAGTATGAAGTAGCCGAGCCGCATAGCAATCAATGGGCCCCTCCCCCCACGAGGGCCACGTCAGAGACTTCGACTATTGAATATTTTATAACATCGCGAATAAAATCGATTATGCAACAGTAAATTAAAATAATTACGTCAACTATAAAGGAAGGTATTTTTCATTGGATCGATTATGTTTTTAAACGACAACGACGGACAGAGCAGCAATGAGATCCTGTACGAATTCACTTCGAATCTCACTCGTGAAATATTAACAACCGATTTACGGTGATACGCCATTTTGATACGTGTATCCTATGAATGTTATATATTTTAAAGTCGAAATCGGATGTCACATACTGACATTTCACACTAGAGCTGTGCGATGAGTTTCGAATTGTTCTTACAGAATACATCTACGGGACAAATTAACGAATAACATTTTAATGTTTAAAATATACTTTTTAGACTAAAAGAAAATTGTACTAAAATAAATTACGACGAGTATTTTTTTTTAAATTGTTTTCAACATTTTTATTCTTATTTTAGTTTCGTTCGTTCGTTTCGTTCATAATCGAATGAATAACTTTCGTTCTTCAACGAATTACTATTTATATCCATTGTAAAATATTTATTTATATATTTTTACAAACTTTTTTTTTTATATTTATCTTAGAATAAACCGTTACTCCTCATAGCTATAGCCGTAGTAAAATAATATATAGTCTTTATATGAATTTTATTGTATTTTTTTGTTATAGATATAGGCGTAAAGAATATTAACCATTCCTTACATCGCCAATGCGCCACCAACCTTGGGAACTGATATGTCATGTCCCTGTAGTTACACTGACTGGCTCCTACACACAGTAACTTTTCCGGATCATAAATTCAAATCATTTGTAAAAATACATCGGTAAAGAAGGCATATTATTCGATACAAGATTATATAGATGATAAAAAAAGCGTGGAGCTAATACTTATTGACTTCCAGGCATGATATATTACATACATATATAATTGTAAGCATTTAACTAACATGACTGTATTTTTAGATGTAGCTTTACTTAATATAGTTTGTTAGATGACGATTCAAAGTGCTTGTAAAAGCCTACTTGAATAAAGTATATTTTGATTCTGTTTTTGAGTAAGAATAAGTTTTGCGGTTTGGCGGTTTAATATATGATAGATATCTATCTAAACATATTTAGTATCTATTTTAATTCTACGGCTAATCCTATACAATTTTCTGTAGAACCTTGACACGATACGCCATTTCCCAACAAACATAAACACACAACCTACGCTCTACATTCTTAAAACTATAACTATTAATTGTGAAAGTTCTACATCAATCAGAATAATTTTCACGTGTATAGTGATCAAATAAAAAAGCTTATCACATCAGCATGATAACACCGTCCCTATCACAAGGCGATTGATATTAGTGACGTCATAAAACAATTGCCAGTTCAAATGGCGCGTAGGCTTTTGTTATGCAATGCTTCCTAGTCGGTTACGACCTTTGTCATTATTTGTATAATTTCAAACATTAATATTTATTAATACCGAAGGATTCCGGCGACGGCGACCGTTCTCAAGAGATACTACAAAACTGCACACACATGTAGTGTATATGCGTGTGCACAAACATAGGCACAATATTCCTTCGTACTCTTAACCCTATATTACCCGTATATCCGATATGACTGACAAGACTTAAGCAACGACAGCAACGGCTTTACATTATTCCTGCTTAAGGGATTTTCTTAAAAAAAAAAAAAAACTTTTCGCCCGACTCTGGATTTGATCCTATGACCTCGAGATCTGTCACCTTATAAACCAAACACTAAGCCAACGAGCCGTTAATATAACTATAACAAGAATCTAAACATAGCCAAAGCCGGTTAACAAATGCTAGTCAATATACTACAAGTAATTCTACATCGAGGAAGTGACGTTATGATTCATACCGCGAGGGTTACTCAACGATACAACACAACCCTACAAGATAACTTATCTTTGTATAAATAAGATAAAATTAAATTTAACATTGTTTAATTTATTTAATTGAAATGTTTTAGAAGTAAAGAGGGGCGTAGTGCACAGTTGATAGAACTCGTGGATTTCAAACGCGAATACAAATCCGCTGAGTTTCTTTCGCCGGTTCTTCTCAGGTCCGAGGTGTTAAATTCCGAACCGGTGGTAGATTTTTGATTATCAATAAGCAAGTGTAAACACTTCTATATTGGATAAAGATTTTTGACTTTGAGTCAACACTCAGGGTACATGAAGCCTGTGAACCGGGGGACAACTACTACATTTCCGCGGGAGTTCGCAGTAATGTCAATAAATAGAGCGCTATGCTCAGGCCCGTCTTAAGCACAACAAAGCGCCCAACTCCATTGCCACTATCTGTTATTAAAATGATGAAAAATGGTAACTACAGAGCATGCCGGTTCTTCTCAACAGAATCTACTTTCCGAACCGGTGGTAACTTTACATTCAATTCAACACTGTAACGATTCAAATGTGCTTTTTATACATTTACTTAGTGGTAGGGCTTTGTGCAAGCCCGTCTGGGTAGGTACCACCCACTCATCAGATATTATACCGCCAAACAGCAATACTCAGTATTGTTGTGTTCCGGTTTGAAGGGTGAGTGAGCCAGTGTAACTACATCCACAAGGGACATAACTTCTTAGTTTCCAAGGTTGGTGGCGCATAGGTGATGTAAGGAATGGTTAATATTTCTTACAGCGCCTTTGTCTATGGGCGGTGGTGGCCACTTACCATCAAGTGGCCCATATGCTCCTCCGCCAACCAATGCCATAAAAAAAAGAGTCTACTTGAATAAAGAATATTTTTGATATTAAGTTATAAATCAACTTTATATATTAAATACATCTTCTCAAACGATATTTCGAAACAGATACAGAAAGTCAATCGTAGATCGAAATACAGACAAATATATCTATATAATATAACATTGTTCCGGCGGCCTGATGAAAAGTGAAATTTAATTTGATTTATCGTCTTGAGAGTGGGCGCGGGCGTCGGTTACAGTTCGCGGACCGATTAATATATAATTAAATTGTTAAATTCCTCTTATAAAATTACTGAATATAATTAACGAAAATGTTCGTTCTTTTGTTTTAGATTTTGTATTGAACGCACCGAAAGCTTGATCCGAGACGATAACGAACGCAACTCAAACTAAAACTCAAATTCCTTTATTCAACATAGAAGCATTACACTTTCTTACTGATGGTCAAATTAAACACTACCACCGGTTCGGAAAAGGAAACACTCTGACCTGAGAAGAACCGGCGAAAGAAACTCAGCGGGTCTTTTTTTTTTTCGTCAAATCAATTATATATGTTCCTTGTACCAATGTTATGAGAATCACCTTTTCTCATAAAAACATTAATATTATTCCGTACATACAAAACATTACAGAATATATATTGAGAAGCAACAGTCAATATCTTAATTTCTTTAAATTTATACCTTAATGATTGATGATGATGAACTTATTGTGTAGCGGAAAACATCGTAAGGTCGAATGTTTCATATGAAATTCTGTCACGTGTAGCGTTCAAACAATGGGGCAGCGTGGCGGGGAAAGCTCTAATTCCCTTACGAGTTATTTAAACAGAGAAACATTATTATATGTAACATTTCAATATCAAACATGCGTTATGTTAGATATTGTTACGATACGATAACATTTTTTTAACTTCACGTGCGAAAAAGAATACAAAAAATGACATTTCACAAAAATCTCTCCCAAATTGAGTTATATATTTACGTTCATTTACTACTTAAAATATATATATGATTAAATTCCTTTTATACAATTACAGAATATAATTAACGAAAATATTCGTTCTTTTTTTTTAGATTTTATATTGAACGCACCGAAAGTTTTTACGTATCAAAACATATTATACGATATTAAACGTTTTAGACATATACATACTTAAATGACCGACGATGTTATTCTATCAGCACTACGTAGTACGTACGTGTTTAATTATTTTTATATCATTAAATGTTATAATTGTCATATTCGAAGTCGCACACTGCCTAACATTTCACGATCGAACTCTACGTAGAGTTTCGAGTTTCGTTCGTACAGAATAACTCTACTGAACGGTTCAACAGACCTCGCGTCTTGGACCACGTGGGCATTTATATATACGAAACAACTATATGGATAGTATTTTAAGTTATAGTACAACTTATATTTTATATAAGAAACTATGTTATATATATATATATATATATATATATATATGTTAATGTGATACGTAGTGATATTTAATTATAAATTATTTAAATTATATTATAATTATTGACTGATTAAAATAAACAAATTTAAACAAAATAAAATTCTCTTAAATTTTAATTATAGAAAACACTATCAAAATAAATCGTTCAAATAATTATATGTATGTTATCTGTTCGTTGAGAAATTTTAATTTTTAAATACGCGTATAGTTTAGAATAAATATCTTTGTATCAAAAATAACTTTGTAGTTATAAGTTGGTTATTAAAATCTTATTAAATTTTACTATATTTCCCTTGGACAGCTCCATTTACCGAATCCTACTCCTATCGTACTCCATGATACGAAAATGCAGAAAACTTTTATCTTCATAAAACTTAAAAAACGAATACCATCAAAAAAATCCACAGTAAATCCTTACGACACAAAAACTTCAATTCACAAAATGAAAACAAAAATCAACACTTCACACAATCTTAACGTACACACAATAGTTTTATAAACATTTGTCATCACTTGTTATAATTTCATGTCACGATGTATCCGTGCGCGCGGCGCGGCGCGTCGTACGCTACTGGACGTTCATGGCCGACTGCCGCTCACTTGGGGCTGTGTTGCTAGACTCATTTTATTTTTTACCGATTTATTTTAATTTTTAATATCATGTCACATGTTTTATTATTTTTATTAATCAATATATCAATTGTATAAATAAAATATAAAGAATAAAAATTTAAAACATTAATAGGCTTGTGCCTACATAAGGCCTTATTGAAAATTGTTATTTTTTTTTCTTAAATTATGAAATTTAGTGATTAATTTGCTGTGATAATATAATGCTTGAAATTAATCAAATTATATCTTTTTAATGAAACCTTACGATTAATTTATATTATTTATTATGTATTTGTTAATATATAAATTCTATAACAACAATCAGTCCCAAAAAGAAGTCATTTTTTTTAATTAGGTCATCTTACTACAAAATTATTTTCAATTAAAAAAAACCACATGCGTTAATAAAAGAGATAAATGCGTCTCAATAGTATTTATAACAGGAACATTGTACATTCTATACTTAGTATAAAACTATTTTGTTGTTTTAATAATATAAACGGTAAATTAATAATTATTAGCAAATAAACTTTATTTAGTAATTATTAGCAGTAATATACAAAAAGTCAATTAACATACAAAATGTCAGATAAATAATACAAATATAAGTACTGAAATAAAATTAATTACCCACATAATCTCCCTCGAATCGGGCAGATTAATGTATCGTCGGTGTGGCATCACGCGACGTTGCCGCTCTTACGCGATACGTACAACGAGGTTAAAGTTTTCTCAACAACTTTTTTTTTTAATTTTCAGCGAGCTTAGAACTTGGGACTATACGGTCGTTAGCCATTTTTTAAGGGAATTTTAAAAGAATGATAAATGATAATAGAAATGTCTAAACTTTTTCAGTTCATTGTTTTATAAATATATTTTATACAAAGCTATATTATATTGTAAAGTTGCTTTCATTACAACTTTAACGAGGATTTCATATCCATGACTCTAACGTCGAGTTCCTTTATTCGTTATTAGGTCAGTTACCGATCGTTTTCGAGCTACGGGTAACGAGTCGTTAGCTTCCTTTATACACGTCACAAGATTACTTTTACTCGGTAGGGCTTTGTACAAGCCCGCCGTCATATGTATATTCTAATAGCAACCTGTGTATCGTTGTGTTTGAGCCAATGTAAAAAACACAAGGGATATAACATCTCAGTCCCCAAGGTTGGTGGTGCATTGGCGATGTAGGGATTGGTTTTATAGTGCCAATATTGGCCGTATTGGTCATTTACTATTAAAACGGTCGATTTGCAAGTGTTTAATAAAAAAACACATTTAGTTAATGAATTAAATCCCCATGAAATGAAAACAAATCTCCTTGAATATATCATCTGTTTCTCTTGTGTATCTATAGAGATATATTAGATCAGCCTATCAAGTCAAAGAAAATCAAACAATTTATACAAACTACATGTCCCAGCTTCGCACAGGTCCAATAAGGGTACTACACTCCACCTGTAGATTGGAAATCTTGTTTTTCTTACAGACTAGGAAAGTTAAAATTCCCGGCTATTCCCTACAATGATATGCATTAAACATATAAACCTTCCTCTTGAATCACTCTGTTTATAAAACTCAAACTCAAGCTCCTTTATTCAATATAGAAGCATTACACTCTCTTATTGATGGTCAAATTAAACACTACCACTCAAAGTCGCATTAAAATCCGTAAAAAAAGATCTAAACTTGCATTTTACACTGTCTAGAGATTTGACTTACCGGCCATCCCGACTTCGTACGTGTAATACAAAGGTACTCAGTATTGTTGTGTTCCGGTTTGAAGGGTGAGTGAGCCAGTGTAACTACAGGCACAAGGGACGTAACATCTTAGTTCCCAAGGTTGCTGGCGCATTGGTGATGTAAGGAATGGTTAATATTTCTTACAGCGCCATTGTCTATGAGCGGTGGTGACCACTTACCATCAGGTGGCCTATTTCTTCGTCCGCCTAACGATAACATAAAAAAAACATACATTGTATGATATGATATTGCACGGTGAGACTACATGTAAGTAGTAGAACTTTTGCCTTGATCATTTTGAATAGTAATTTATTTTTTATTTCGGATGTGATATTGTAACTACTATTTGTTGTCCTAATGATAATTAAATATAAAAAAAAATCCATTGGTTGAGTAATTCTTGTGCATATAAATCACGAAATGTACGACTTCATGAGTACGGATTGTATCTAGATCGGCAATTGTAATGTTTGCACCGAATTCGTTTTCTCTTCACAAACGTAAACAAAACTTGAACAATGAACATCGGAAACAATCTCACCGGAACATTTTGTTTTATTTTGATACTTAATTACCTAGAAATATCGTTACTTAGAGTTCATTTGAAACTTCGTAAACCTACGTTTTTTTTTAATACTAATATTACATTAGCAGCCTGTAAATTTCCCACTGCTGGGCTAAGGCCTCCTCTCCCTTTGAGGAGAAGGTTTGGAGCATATTCGCGTGGAATATGCTCCAAACCACGCTGCTCCAATGCGGGTTGGTGGAATACACATGTGGCAGAATATCGTTGAAATTAGACACATGCAGGTTTCCCCGCGATGTTTTCCTTCACCGCCGAGCGCGAGATGAATTATAAACACAAATTAAGCACATGAAAATTCAGTGGTGCCTGCCTGGATTTGCAACCGAAATCATCGGGTAAGATGCACGCGTTCTAACCACTGGGCCATCTCGGCTCGAATACAAATATTATAAATGCATTTTTGTTGTTATCTTTTCACGATTAATCGGCTAAACCGATTTTGATGAAATTTAGTATGGAAATAGTTTGAATCTCGGGGAAGAGCATAGGTATAGGAGCATACTTTTTAAATCACCCCTCGAGGGGGTAAATTGGGAGTGAAGGTTTGTGTGCTACGGGTAAATTTTTATGAATGTCATGCGCGTAAAGCTACAGGTTCAGCTAGTATCATTATAAATGTTACAGCCAGCGAGAATAACTTCGCTTAAAAGTTATTAATTTCCGATAGAACTTGGTACAAGAATGCACATCATTACCACCGAGTACCGCTAAACAGCAATGATTAGTATTGTTCTGTTCCGGTTTGAACGGTGAGTCAGCCAGTGTAACAGCAGGCACTTGGGACGTAACATATCAACAAACATAGTTATATCAGTATAGATAGAACACATTTAAGTGCTAATTAATTAATTCATTAAAAGGCGTCGCTGTATTTCGGCATCGCCAAGGTCCGATACGTCGCAATAGGATATCATTGCGAACCGCACGGCAGATGAATGACAATGTGGTACCACCATATTCATACGGCACGTTCAACCGTGAATGACTCTTGACTGGAGGGTTGCGGATTTACCATTTTTTTTAAGCAATAACAATGCGCTTGTTAATTATTACTAATATGATATTTATGCGTCAAATTAAGCGTTAGGCTTCTGCCAGTGGTTATCGGACTTAGCGCCATTATGGTTATACTCCAAAATCTCCGCGAATTTACAAAAAAAATACCACATGAGTTGTCGATACGACGTTCAAGTTCGGCGCGTTTTTCTTAAAGTGCTCTCGAAGCACGTAAGTGTCGACAATACCAACTAAAAGGGTTTTTTTTTAAATAATAATAATGTAATAGTTAAGCGGAGGCGCAAATGAGCAACCTGGTGGTATGGTCACCACCGCCCATAGACATTGGCGCTGCAACCTTAGTAACAATGATGCTATGTCCCTTGTGCCTGCAGTAATACTGGATCACCGTTCAAACCGGAACAGAACCAATATTGCTGTTTGGTGGTACAATACCTGATGAGTGGATGGTACCTACCTAGACCGGCTTGCACAAAACCCTGCCACGAAGACATAATAATTTGAACAGTTTTGTCATCCCCGTGTCTCGGACAGCACGTCAAGAGATTGGTAATTTTATTATTTCTCATTATTAAATAATTGTAAATTATTTCAATAAAATTAAAAACTTTGAACCATTGCTAATAAATATTAGAGAAACAATTAATTTTCATATAAAAAAATAAACCGATAATATCAATAGCGACATAGTACGAAACCGGTATTAAAAATATGCGTCACCATCGAATACCCACTTATAAAACGTATAATATTCACTAGTTACTACTGGACATATCTACAGTGACCAATAATAAAAATACGTAAGACGGACCGTCCGCTGTCAACCAAAGACACGTATTACGTAAAGGCGCCTTCGTCCATAATATAACTTGTCTAAGGCACTCCCTGTCGACGTAAAAAAAAAAAACATTGAAATAAATATTCACTTTTTAAATAACGGCGTGATGAGAACACGAAAACTACACGAAGATTGCCGGTTCGAAGCCGAGCAAGCAAAATTGCAATTTGCTTAGTTTGTCTTAAGAAAAATACATCTCGTGAATATGTAGCTAGTATCTACTCGGCCCCGGACGATGAAGTCGTCACAGTATTCCACGAGCATTAGCATTAGCATTAGCAGCCTGTAAATTTTCCCACTGCTGGGCTAAAGGCCTCCTCTCCCTTTGAGGAGAAGGTTTGGAGCATATTCCACCACGCTGCTCCGGGTTGCAATGCGGGTTGGCGGAATACACTTGTGGCAGAATTTCGTTGAAATTAGACACATGCAGGTTTCCTCACGATGTTTTCCTTCACCGCCGAGCACGAGATGAATTAAAAACACAAATTAAGTACATGAAAATTCAGTGGTGCCTGCCTGGGTTTGAACCCGAAATGACTGCAAATCCGACACGTTCGATTAGAGTTCAGGCGCAGGACAAATGTCTTAACGTGCTTTCCGAGGGACGGGAGACACACCTACTTTCAGAATCAAATCAAATCAAAATTTACTTTATTCAACTTTTACGAACACTTTTGAATCGGCATTTAACAGTAAAGCTACCACCGGTACGGAATGTAGATTCCATCGAGAAGAACCGGCAAGAAATTCAGTAGTTACTCTTTTTCAACATCTAAAAATACAGTCATGTTAGTTAAATACAATTATATTTGTATGTAATATATCCTGCCTGGAAGTCAACAAGCATTAACTCCACGCTTTTTTATCATCAATATAATCTTGTATCGAATAATATGTCTTCTTCACCAATATATTTTTTACAAATGATTTGAATTTATGAAACGGTAAAGTTAAAAATGTCTGCGGAATGTTATTACTTCGGGTTGTTACTAATAATTTTTCAACAGACCCAAAATCTTTTTATCGGTCCGATCTGGGGTGCGAACTCGGTTCCTCGGAATCGGTGACCTAACTATCCATGAGCCAACGCGGTGGACAACCGCATCGGATAAAGTGGTGGAATTAGCTCTAAACCATATTAAGTGGGGAGGCCTTTGTTCCTTTGTTCTATTATTGCTAATTAATTTAGTAATCATATTAATAATGATTATTATTTAAGTTAGATAACCTCTGAAAGTACTGTGATTATAAGTCGTACGATTTTTTTATCTGGAATTTTCAATTACGTTAGTAGATAAAAATTGATAGAGATTGGAGGATTTAATAGAAATAACACTATATATACGAACATACATATATATACGTGTGTGTGTGTGTGTTGGTGTGTGCGTGGACGGAACGATAGTATTTGTTATAGATCACATATAATGAAAATAATTACTAATTTACAAATGGCGGAAAATTTAAATAGTTTTTTTTTTCAACACCAAAGACTTCAAAAACAAAATATCTTTTATACGAGAAGGGTTTATGTGGTATTCGAGTTTTGAATTAAATGTAAAGCCACCACCGGATCGGAAAGTAGATTCTACCGAGACGAACCGACAACAAAATCAGCAGTTACTCTTATCCATAATTTTAATTACAGAGTATATCAGTAGAGTATCAATCTTTTTTGTTAATATATCCTGCTTAGATATTAGCAAATAATAAGTCCACGCTTTTTTATCTTTATAATATATATCTTGTATTGAGTAACATGCCTACTTTATCGATGTTTTTCGACGTGAGCTTTAAATTTCTTCGCATACGACTGCAATAAAATAAAACTATCCATAATATTAAATGACGTGTCATTCCTTGGTGGTAGGGCTTTGTGCGAGCCCGTCTGGGTACGTACCACCCACTCATCAGATATTCTATCGCCAAACAGCAGTACTCAGTATTGTTGTGTTGAAGGGTGAGTGAGCCAGTGTATCTACAGGCACAAGGGACGTAACACCTTAGTTCCCAAGGTTGGTGGCGAATAAGCGCAAAAAAATGTTAATCAAACCTACAGGCAAACATAGCGTATTCTTATCTTAGAAAGAGTTAAGACAAACATACTTTAGATTCACTTACATATATATAATAAAGCAACAGTGTAAGTTTCCCACTGTTGGGCTAAGGACTCCTCTCCGTTTTTAGGTTATGATTTCATCACGATGTTTTCCTTCACTTCCTTCTTTCCGTCAGAATCCATGATGAATATCAAAGATCCTCAACCAATGATATCGCATTAATTCAACGTCAAAATTGTTTAATTGTAATCGCCTATTGTAGTCGGAATATTCGATACGTGGCCACAAAATCCTACCAAAAAAAGTACGTTTCAGTTTAAATATCCGTAAAGAAAAAGAAATCAAAATATTCTACATTCAATGAGGCTTTTATGTGCACTTTTAAATTGACACTTCGATTTAGGTTTTATAGAGAAGAACCGGTAAAAAATTTAGTACCTACTTAATTAGTTATCCCTTAGTCATAATCAATCTTTACTTCTATACTAATATTAATATTATAAATGTGAAAGTAACTTTGTCTGTCTGTCTGTCGCTCTTTCACTACCAAACCAATGAAACGAATTTCATGAAATTTGGTATAAAGCAAACTTGAACTCCAAGAACGGGCGGGCGCGGGCGATAGCAAGTATTCTTATATGACTTTAATAAAACAGGACTATAAAATTATTTTTTATTTAATATATACGATATTATTCAATCGAAACTTTTCGACTGCAAACAATATACTTCTAAGATATATAATATATATGTTATATATTGTATGTTAATATCAATCGACAATACATAGATATGAACTTGATCAATTTTTTTTGGAACGCGATTTTCCAAATGTCAAAATTTAAAAATAGAACACTTATCGAACAAATATTTGTTTAATCCATTGTCACACAAACATGTTAAACTCATTTCTAAATTCAAATAAGTATATCGATCTAAATTAAAACTTCAAGGCGTTGTATGTCTTGAAACTTGTATAAACAAAGTTCCACGGCCCGTCGCGGTATATTCTACGATTAAGAAAAAACAGAGATCCTTGACGTGACGTCACTGGATAAATTAAAAAAAAAAAAAACCTACAACTAATACATTTATAGCGATACGTGTTTACCCAAAAATTTTCGAACATTATTTCCAAAAAATCTCCTATTACCGCCCTTGAAAATCATAAAATAAACAAGACACAAATGAAAACTTTATAACATACTCTATTCCGAACGACATAAAGTCTTTAATAGCTTACGAAATATTGAAATTAGAAAGATCGTTCCCCACCCTATCCAACGTCTCGCTCGCCGCGTGCACCCGTCTCGCTCACACGGAGGGTGGACCGGCAACAGCGCTCTGATAACTGTGTCAGATATAGATATATGAAGTGTAATAGTTTTGTGCTATTTCGTTTTGAGATAATTATATCTATGAATATAATAAAGCTTCAAGCTTAGTAATATCTGTGCGCAATCGTCTCGTCTCGTCACGTGACGCCATTCAAACCCCCCCCCCCCATACGCTACGAACGATTAGGACCGATTCTATACCACGACTTAAATTGTATTTATTTTTAATAATTCATATGTATATAAACTAAACCATAACGAACTGCGTGGTCCAAAACTCATCAAGAGAAAATACTTTTATCTAGTATTGGGTTATTATATTTATTTTATGATGAGAATCAGCAATTGGCGCGCATTGGGGGTAAGATCGACTTGTATACCGTCACGGCAAACGGCTTCCCCTTTTCGCCACCACTTACACCCCCCCCCTTGTTTCCAAATCTCGCTTACACTATATGTTCATCTTTTTTTGCTATATGTTATTAAAATAGTACTGAATTAATTATAATTTATTTCAATAGTCATAATTTTTTATTTAAAAATTTTTCGCGCCATTTTTTTTCTTTATTGTGTCATCAAGCAAAGAACCTTCCTCATGCAGCCATATATATTTCAAATCGATATTACACCATAAAAATGTTATGTATGCCACGTCCGACTTATCGGGGGTTGAATAATTCAAATAGCAATTAAACACCATCGTATATAATTCAAGGGGTTTTATGGGCAGATCGAAACATGAATCTTGTAAGAGTTCGAGGCAACCTTTACTTAGACGAAGTTCCTACAATAACATACTTACATATTGACTATGTACATTTTCTAAATGTCCTTTGTATCTTTTATAACACTGAATCAATCCAATACATTGAGTGATGTTAGTTGAACTCAAGTCTGCACAGAGCCCATTAACAGCCTGTAAATTTCCCACTGCCTGGCTAAAGCCTCCTCTCCCTTTGAGGAGAAGGTTTGGAGCATATTCCACTACGCTGTTCCAATGCGGGTTGGTGGAATACACATGTGGCAGAATTTTGTTGAAATTAGACACATGCAGTTTTCCTCACGATGTTTTCCTTCACCGACGAGAACGAGATGAATTATAAACACATATTAAGTACATGAAAATTCAGTGGTGCTTGGGTTTGAACCCGAAATCATCGGTTAAGATGCACGCGTTCTAACCACTGGGCCATCTACACAGAGCCCACTAGGAAAATAAGACAGGTTGCGTGTTCAAATCACGTCGTGGTCTAATTTAATATCGATAAGTTAATTAATTCACCATAATTATAATTGTGATAATTATTTTTGACTAACAAATCAATAACGAAATAAACCTCAATTAAGGCTTCTACAAGGCTTTACAAGCCCATGCACACCTGTATTAAATGTAATGTTAACACCGGTTCGGAAAGTAGAATCTAGCGAGAAGAACCGGCAAGAAACTCAGTTACTCTTTTCCAAAATTTGAAATAAGAACTAGACGTCAATTACGATGCACAATTGAATTCAAGATATGTTAATTATACACAATAAAATTATATTATTTAACCTCGAATTTGAATAGTGGGTGGGAGCCAGCTCTGCACGGGGCCCGAATAATACGTGTGTCATAAATCTATACTAATATCATGAATGCGGAACTAGCACTGTCTGTCTGTTGCTCTTTCACGGCATTTGATAAAATTTGACATTGAAGCAAGCTTGAACTTCTAGGAAGGCAACAACTATAAGGAAAGACTTTTTATGTCTAACCTACCCTTAAAACGCGAGCGAAGACGCGGACAACAGCTAGTATTTTATATTGCATACCAAGATTAACACAGATTATATAACAAAAGGCAGATGAAGCACTTGGAAGATTATAGTAAAGCAATTAACGAGAATACGAATTCAAACTCGAATGCAACTTTCCGGAAGTGTGTGTTTACTACACATATAATATTTTGACAATACGCCAATAATAATTAATAATTAAGCTCAGAGCACTTTTGACGTATCATCAAAATGACGCGTCGTTTCTCTCTACCGGGAATGTGTATTCACTTTTGATTTCGTATTCGCTTTTGTTGCCTCGCTATATTTTTTTATGGCATTTGTTGGCTGATGCTGATGAGCCACCTGATGGTAAGTTGTCACCACCGCCAATAGACGAAGGCGCTGTAAGAAATATTAACCATTCCTTACGTCACCTATGCGCCACCAACCTTGGGAACTAAGATGTTATGTCCCTTGTGCCTGTGATTACACTGGCTCACTCACCCTTCTAACCGGAACACAACAATACAGAATACTGTTATTTTATTGTTACATAGTTATATCATAGTAAAATAATAAGTCATGACTAATCCGATTTAGATCAAACTTTCATAGCACGAATGTCACAGGATCCGAAATAAACACCCCGCCCCCTTTTGGTACAGACTTCTCAAATTAGGGAATCTTTAGATAGCTCTAAGTGCACGTAATAGTTGTTCAATTTATAAATGAATGCATGACGTTATATCGTTTAATAAAATCAATCATCAATGTATACAATCAGCGTGATTATTATTATTAAATCTCAAAATCTTCATTGACAATATCACGAAACAGCCCGTCGAAAAATCAAAAACGTTGTAACCGACGAAACAACATAAAAAAAATTTACTACACATCGAAGCGCGCCCGAACGTATCCGACGCGGACCGAGTCCACCCGAGCCCCGAGTCGGACATCTGTCGCGGCGCGTGCGTCGATACACGGTATTATTACCTGCATAATGATTTACGCAGGTGATCTGAACAGTTCTTCCTTGTATTTGCGTTTCGAGTTCGACGGACGCAGGGTCGAATGATGAGATTGTTTTCTTTTTCGTTGTTTGTTTATTTTTCCAATTAAATACATATTAAACTAGCTGTAAACCATGGTCCAGTGGTTGGAAGTCGTGACTCTTAATCAAAGATTGTGACTTCAAAACAGACGACTGAAAACGACTGAAACCAGAACGTTTTCATGTAGTGATTTGTTTTTTTTATAATTCAACTAGTTTATGCGTAAGGGAAGGAGTGGAGGTGCAGGTGGTAGGGATGAAAAGTAACCTATGTTCTGTTCCAGACTATAATCTATTTCTGTAGCAAATTTCATTAGATTCGTTAAGCCTTTTTGGCGTGATTGATTTAAAAACAAACTAAACTTTCGCATGTGTCAATAAATCTTCCAAAAACGCATGTACCATTCCGCACGGAACAGCGTTCAGAGATAAGCTCCGAACCTATGATAATCCAGAGATTGAGGAAGGTTAAGCTATTTGACTTCACGCTCCGGTCCACGGAGGCGGAGCAGAAATGCTCAACGCACGGAACAGCTAGAGAACGCATGCTTTGGTAACGTAGACGAATAGTCATATGGGCCACCTGATGAAAGGGGCGTGTACACATAAGGGCCGTAAGAATTTTTCACCATGCCTTACATGCCAAACCACCTTAATGACTGATATGTTCTCTGATCTGTCCCCGAAGTCTGTAGCTATATTGGCTCACTCACCCTTCAAAGCAGAACACAATAATACTACGTATTAGGGTTTGGCGGTACTTAACCTACCCATAGGGGCCTGCAATCATAAAAAATGGATACTCGCATGTTTGTAATGAAAATTTCGACTATTTCTTGGCATACTTGTCTGTCAATATAAACGCACACTCTTATTCCCCTGGTAGCTAGTGTATCTCTAATCGAAACCTATTAACAAGTCTCCGAAAAAATCTAGTGAAGTTTAGTGATTATTATCAAAAAAATTTATATACAGACTCCAAAACCATACAGTCACAAAGACCAAACAAATGTAATAAAGATCGAAGTATACTCGCGCACTTGACCGGTTCCAACAGACAGTCACGTTATGTAGATTTGCGCAGGTGTGCATGGGGTGAGGGGTTCTTATCTACCCCTGCTGTGGAATTCTATTTGCCGAGTCGATGACCATTAAGGAATAATATGAGATGGTTGACATTGTAAATTTTTTTTTTTTCATGTTTTCCTTGCAGTTAATTTAAATATATGTATATTAGGTATTGGGATAACCCAATACCTAATATACATATATATAATAATACGATGACGTCAACGCATTAAATAAAACCCCTAATGACATAAGACGTTCTAAGACCGAACACAAAAAAACAATCAAATACATTAATTAACTTAAAAAATATATAATATACTAGTTGTCGCCCGCGAGTTCGCTCGATTTTAAGTGGTTGGTCGTGTGGTGTTTAGTAAAATTACTACGGGTATAAGGGACATAACATACTAGTTATTAGTTTCTCAAGGTCGGTGGCCAATTGGTGACGTAAGGAATGGTTAATATTTCTTACAGCGCCTTTGTCTATGGGTGGTGGTGAGCATTTACCATCACGTGGCCCATATGCTCATCCGCCAACCTATGCCATAAAAAATGTATACTTCCTTGGAGAGTAAGATAGATTTATACCGAATTTCATTAAATAAATAAATAAATATTGGACAACATCACATACATTACTCTGATCCCAATGTAAGTAGCTAAAGCACTTGTGTTATGGAAATCAGAAGTAACGACGGTACCACAATCACACCCGGACCCAAGACAACATAGAAAACTAATGATTTTTTCTACATCGACTCGGCCGGGAATCGAACCCGGGACCTCGGAGTGGCGTACCCATGAAAACCGGTGTACACACTACTCGACCACGGAGGTCGTCTTAAATTAAATTCGACTCAGTGGTTTGGTCGTGAAAGAGCAATAGACAGACAGAGTTACTTTCGCATTTATATTATTACTATAGATATATCTATTAAAGCTATCGTAGTTATTAATAAAACATAATAATTAGCTTTAAAAAAATGCTCTGAATATGTATTCATAATTCTTTGGTCTACTAGGTTTAATACTTAGCTCCTATTGAGCAGAAGGTTTCAACTTATTCCACCACGCTACATGAATGCGGGTTGGCGATACACATGTAGTTAATTTCCATCATGCAGGTTTTCTCACGATGTTTTCCTTTAGCGACAAACAAGTAACGAATAAAATAATAAATATAAGTGAACCGAGAAATTATTTTATTGCTATAAAAAGTATGTAAATTAATATTGATATTCATGTTGTTCTTTATTCACACAAACTCGATTATCTGTTCGTACAAGCATCACGCAAAAACTACTGGAACGATTTTTAAGTTGTAAAACTTTTTAAGTTCAAAACCTAATGTATTCTATCTAACTACAAAATAATAATAACAATAATCAAAAACGAATTGAGCACGCACGAGCATTATACACCTAAATAACTACGCAGTACTAGATAAACATAGGTTTCAAACATAGGCACTTATTCTGATAGAGTACTATCAAAATTCAATCATGACTAAAAAATGAAACGAAGTTCACACACTCACTTAACCCTATCTATAACAGTTACGTCACTTCCCGGAATAGAAAAAAAAAAGAAATTCGAATTGAATGATACGATCAAAAAAAAAAAGCATTGCGCACGACACATTGACAGAATAAGAGACGAGTCTGTTCCCGAGCTTTTCAAAGGTTCATATCATCGGGAAAATGATGATAGAAAGCATACTAAAAAAATACTTCAATATACCAAAGGCTCCTCCTTAAGCCTTCGGCGCTTAGAGTTTATTCCATCACGCATCCAATGTAAACAGACTCATATGTTGTATTCTAGAAATATCATCATGCTTTTATCAAATTCTGTGCTTACCCGGGTTTGTACTCACAATCATCGGTTCAGATTCACATGCTTTGAGTTACTTTACTTTTTTTCTGTTTCCGAGCTTACTTATATGTGAATTGTTTTGAATGTGTCCTCAGATATTTTTTAAGCATCTTGTTTAAGAACCTACGCCAATGATATTTAGAACGAACTCTTTTTTTTTCAGAGCCGTGGCATCAAAGATACAAGTTGCCTCAACGAAGATGGCACTTTAAGAAGAAGATATTTTTATGTCCTATATTAGGATTGACACACAAATAACAAAAACATAGAATTAAAAATATATACGAGAGCCATAATGATATTCCACTTGACAGCTGACCGCGTCGCGTCTTAATCACCAATTTAATTAAAAATCAGAGATTTAAATATCCACATACTTATTATAATTCAAATTAAAAGATCCACACCTAATTTATTCAAGAAGGTTTCTACGATTTTATCGAAATTTTACTAATCTGTCACGATGTTATATGGAAATCAACGACGCACATAGTTAGACGCGCATTCTGTAACGAAAAACTCAATATTACGATTACGATAAGATGTCCCTTGTGTCTTGTGTGTGTAGTTACACTGGCTGACTCACCCTTCAAACCAAAACACAAGGGTAATAAGTATTGATGATTTGCGGTAGAATACGTTTGAGTGGTTAGTACCTACCCAGACGGGCTTTCACAAATCCCTACCACCAAGTAGAATTTTGTTGAGTGTTATAGTTGTGGCGGAAAAATAAGTATAATAAAATTTATTATTATTTTATTTGTATTAATTAAAAATATTTTTAATTGCGCCAATGATCTAGAACTTCTCACGCTTGTACATAAGCACACGCATCTTTTTTTTACGTCTTCTAATCGACGAGGAGCGTAGTGTGCCAGTTCTCTTCAAGCAAGTACATACATACACATGCAATAACCGCTCACCTGAACAAAAAAGACCGTCCAAAATAAAAGGGATGTAACTCAGAAAGGGCCGTTTTTGGCTCGTCGCGTGCGCACTTATTAATTTTGTGCAATTACAACACGAACCCCTGTCCCGATTCAAAGGGCCGGCCATTGTGAGGCAGTTTTTAGCCCTTTTTTAACGCTCCGGTCGTTCAACTTGTCTTTTTGATGGGATAAAAAACATTATTGAGGGCATTTCGGTTCTCGCGAGATGACTGAGGGTCGTGGTGTTCAGTACATTGGGGTTCCCGAATGAGTTGATCTCGATTCAATATTTGGGTAACTGTTTAAACAACAGCCACAACATTCGAAATTCAATTATGTCACTCGAGAAATTGACATGACTTGAATTGATTTTTTTAAATTAAAATAAAGAGTTTATTTCACGAATAGTTAAAGATTTATTTCACGAGTTGTTAGTTCAAGATAAAGTTACATCCGGTTAATGTCTCACAGTTGGCCTAAGGCCTCCTCTCCATTAGAAGGAAAGCTTTGGAACTAATTCCATCACGCTGCTCTAATGCGGATACACATGTAGCAGAATTTCAATGAAATTTAGTCACAGGTAGGTTTCCTTACGATGTTTTCCTTCACCGTCGAACACGAGATGAACGATGGATTATGAACAAAAATTAAGCTCATCATAATTCAGTTGCGTCCTGTCTGGGTTCGAACTCGCAATCACCGGTTAAGATGAACACGTCTCAACTGGACCATCACAGCTGTTACGATTAATCGATGAATCATTACATTCGTACTGCAATCATCATCGGTTTACCTGTATAATAACCAACGAGAGGCATTTATTAATCATATAGATCATCGATATTCAAAACAAACCGAGTTACAATTACATATCCATAACAAAAAACTATTTTAAATTACGAGTTTATTTAAAAAATTACAATTAAATAAATAACCAATAAATAAATAAACTTAATAAGGTACGGACCACATAATCGTAAAACACCATACAAATAGTCTTTCAAAGAATTAAGTTACGTCATTTTGCCGTAGCGACGTATAAAAAGGGTTTGTACACAATACGACCCGTATTAAGTACTCGAGTGTTATTTAAATCTGAACTTTATCAAAATGAGTTTAAGAGTTGATTTCGTTTTATTTCATAATACTTAATCCTTCTTTTAATATCCTTTGTCCGTCTGTACATTTTAATATGAATACGATTTAGCTTTACGGGTCCTGTGGTTATTTCAAACGTAGTAGAAAATATTATTTGTAATGCTTTTTCGGCGTACTTATTATTATTTTTTTGGTACCGTCAGAAATTTTATTTACTAGATGTCGTCCGCGGCTTTTCTCGCGTTTTAGGTTAGTCTTGGTCGCTCGTTAGGTTAGGTATACCAAATTTCATCAAATTCGGTTGAGTAGTTTGGCCGTGAAAGAGCCACCGACCTTGGGAACTAATATGTTATGTCCCTCGTGACTTTAGTTACACTGGCTCACTCATCTCTAGAACTGGAACACAATAATAGTTAAATCCCCCCCCCAGATGTGATTGTACAAAGCCCTACCAAGTGTCCTACCAACATCTGTGCCTGTTAAAATATATTTCAAAACAATTAACTGATTTTGTAATTACTTTCCGCAGGTTATTAAGAACAATTTCAATGTAAGTAATGTATGTGTGTATGGTACACGTATAAGGAGGAAACTTTATTATTTAACTGTTGTAAATATTATTTAATACTAGACACTCCCTCCTGGTTTCGCACGGCTACAGTAATAATATACTATTATACCTTTAGATTGAATACAAAACATACAATTTATATCTTTTGACTGATTTTCTCAACTATTATATGCGTGTATTATACACGTAAGCCTTTCTCTTGAATCACTCTGTCTCTTGAATCACTCTGTTCATTGATTACAACCGCATTAAAATCGGTTGCGCAGTGCGAAAGATCTAAACGTACAGACACCGGGAAGCCACTATGTAGAGATTTCTTATAGAATATTATCAACGAGAGCAAATTAGGACTTTGTCCAACAGTGAAAATTTTAAAAGAAACACCTCCTTATCCTATACATATAATAAAATTGGGGTGTCTGTTTGTAATATTAAAATAACCGCTTTTTACTAAATACATATGTACACGGTACATATACAACAATAACATTTTTTACAATTTTTATCTGTAATCAATCTCTGAAACGTCTGGACCGATTTTGACGGACTTTCACTGGCAGAATGCTGATTTAATAAGGAGTAACTTAGACTATAAAAAAAAACTTTTTTGTTAAATTCAAACGTACATAAAGTCGCGGGCACAGCTAGTTTATTAATATGACAAACATGTTCGTATGTGTACTCGATATATTACGATCCAGTTCTTCAATCAAGAAAACTCTACGATCATATAAATAACTTAATTTCAAGAGGTCAGTAATTTATAACGAAGATCAAATATTAAAATTCTGACGACATCATTTCGAATCTGTGCAAGTTAAAATATTTTCACAACTTTAACTAAATCAGAGATGCTATTATGTAATTTAGTATACAATATCGTTTGTTTTAGTTTAATTTATTAATAACATAAATGTCTTATCCACCAACCTGCATTGCAACGACGCTTCAAACCTTTTCCTTAAAAGGAAGAGGAGATATTTGCCCAGCAATATAGCAGATAGTCACACGTTAACTGGCTGTGACTATCATAATTCTTATTTTTTTATTATTTGGAATGCCAAAATCAGGGAATATTTTATATAACTTATATGTTAAACGCAATTTGAAATCATTTTAAAATATAAAGTTAAAACAGTCTTAAATTATAAAAGTAACTAACTCAGTAGTTACGTTGCGTTTCCCGTCACCGTCAAACATCGGACGAGTTGTCAACCAAATCAGCACACGATAATTCGGTGGGGATTAGAGTATTGGTCACCACGACTCCTTCGATTCGTATTCGTTAATATTCACACAGGAAACACAAATGTAATTGTATATAACATTAAAAGTGTATTTTTTTTTCTATTAGAAAAGAGTACTTAGTTCCTTACTGGTTCTTTCCGTTGGTAGCTTAGTATTAAAATTAAAATAGATACCTATTTAAAAAAATATAACTATTTCAAAAAATATCTTAAAACGAAAATATAACTCAAAAACAAATCGCCGTCAATTCATACCTTAGGCCCACAACCAGAACTGGCCTCCTCGCACCTGTCGTATACTAGTTCGACTCCCCGCCCGCTTCATCATAAGCGCCATAGAAACATTTATTAAGACGTTTCGCTGTTACGTGTACTTAAATCTATAGACACGGTATTAGATAAGAATCTACATGGAGTAGTTTTTGTAATGCCTTATTGAAAAATCTATTAAACCAATATACATGAAACTTATACCAGAAGATGCAACGCGTTTCGGAGTAAATTTTAGTATATAATATTAATACATAAATAGCGAATCTTCGCAGCTTTTTATTAAGACAATTGATCTTCTTGTTTAAACTAAATTCGATAAATGTACATCGTCCTTCTTATGGAAAGCAGCTACAACATTGATTAAGTTTATCGAAATAATGATTTGATAGCTACCGCGATAAGGCAAATATTTTCCGTGTTGCTACATGTCTTGAAGCGACTTGTCACATCGAGAATGACTCAGGCGAACTTGACTGCCCTTCGCGCGGCTGTCCACGTCCTAAAGGGTGGGTGAGCCATGTCAATAAACGCCTATAACGACTTAGATCGTCTGTTCGTAATGTCAATGATAAGAAATGATTAATTTTTTAGTGTCCATATTTATGAGCGGTGACCACTCACCGAGATGGCCCAGTGGTTTGAACCCGTGCATCTTAACCGATGATTTCGGGTTGAAACCCAGGCACGAACCACTGAATTTTCATGTGCTTAATTTGTGTTTCTAATTCATCTCGTGCTCGGCGGTGAAGGAAAACATCGTGGGGAAACCTGCATGTGTCTAATTTCAACGAAATTGTACCACATGTGTATGCCACGAACCCGCATTGGAGCAGCGTGGTGGAATATGCTCCAAACCATCTCCTCAAAGGGAGAGGAGGCCCAGCCCAACAGTGGGAAATTTACAGGCTGCTAATGCTAATAAAAAAAGACCACTCACCGAGGAGCACATACCTTACTGCGTTTTAAATTTAAATTATATATTTTTTATTTGTTCTTAAAAAAAAAAACCATTCCAACCAATCGCGAGATGACACAATCATTCCATTTAGATCATCGACGTCCCTTGATGTAGTTTATAGATGTATTTTGACCGGTTGTCAATACTAGTCTGGGGTCGATTTAAAGTCGAAAACACCTGGTCAAATTATTTGCATATACCAATATTACTATTTGTTTTAAGAATTATTTTTTACAATCGAGTTACATTCGAGTGAGAAATTTAAAAGGTAAATTTTTTTCCAAGATGGTATAAATTTAAATATATCATATATTATAATTCCATATTGTATTTTTTAAGCTCAGATACATACAGAAGTTACTGGTAAAACATGGATCCAATGCAGTCTTCTATGAATCTATAATTAATAATACAAGTATCTACGAGCTACACAGGACATATTATAGTGCACAGGTGTGTGCTCAAACACAGGTGCACACACATCAATTATACGAGACACAAATCCGAAACGACCAGAAAGAGTTCAGACGCAAAACCAACGGCTTTACAAGCTTTCCGAGGGACGGGAGTACATTCACTTCTAACTTTGAAACTGCGGGCTGATACTGAGAATTTTCTGTACAGAAATACCCCATAGATTTTGGGTAACCTAGGGTTTGATCCCAGGATCTCGAGATTTTTTGTTTGAAGGGTATACTTCCCGTTTGGTCACAATTTAAATTCGATACGTTTTTTTATATGACCATTAAAAAAAAATCCACGTAAAACGAATCCAGCCTTTTTTATAAATAAATTTGTGTATTTCTCTCTTACCATAAACAAATCTATCTATAATTAATATTTTAATTAATTAAGCTTCTATATTCGAGTATCCGTCGAGAAACAGTAGTAGAGGCTCGGCTACGACTCTATCTCTAATATATATGTGTGTCAGTTTAATTAGTACATTTATATGCGCGGACATACAGATATTGTGTATAATGTTACTTCTGGCATATATTAACTAAATTTAGACGACATATAAGGTAAAAGAAAACAATATATATTATAAAATTTTAATTACGTTTCATTACTATAAGAGTTTCGTTCGATTGAATTTCCCACGGCTGGGCAAACTAACTAACTCCATAGTCTTTCGAAACTCGTCAAAGTCGAAATAGTATACTCAGCCCCGTGTACATATTTTTTAATTTATTTAAACGAGTTAGGCAGCCTGTAAAATATGCCACCTGATAATAATGGATATCACACATCAGATTTAGTCAAACAGCGACAGTTACTGTTCTCGTGTTCCGATTTAAAGGGTGAGTGACCCAGTGTAACACAAGGGTCGTACATCGTACATTTAAATTCCAAAGGTTGGTGGCGCATTGGCGATATAAGGAATGATTAATCTTGACACCATCAGGTTGTCCAATACAATAAAAAAAATACCTAAAGCCTTCAATATTTTTTATGGCATTGCTTGGCGGACGAGCATATGGGCCACCTGATGGTGGTCACCTCCGCCCACAGACAAAGGCGCTGTAAGCAATATTGACCATTCCTTACATCACCTATGCGCCACCGACCTTGGGAACTAAGATGTTATATCCCTTGTGCCTGTACACTGGCTCACTCACCCTTCTATCCGGAACACGACAATACATACTATTATTTGGCTGTAGAATATCTAATGAGTGGGTGGTACCTACCCGGACGGGCTTGCACGAAGCCCTACCACCAAGTAAAGTAAAGTAATACTTTCAAATCAGTTTCGATAAATCTATCCATATAATTGAATATAAAATAAACATTCCTTCAGGCCGCTGATAAGATATGATATACTTTAAACATTGAACACGCAGCACGCGTCCGACGATCAAATAATATATTTACATTATTTTATTTAAATATTAGCTTAGACAGCTTAAATATTTGTTATTTTAAGGTTCGGTTCAGTTCTGATGTTACACTTAGTTTATTTTCATCGATGTATTTTTTTTTTAAATTTGTTGGTAGGTCTTTTTGCGTGATCGTCTTTGAAGGCTACTACTGCTAAGCGATTAAAGTATACTTGTGTTCTCGCTTGAATGGTGGGTGACCGGCTCACCAGTGTAACGATATAATGTAGTTCAAATGGTTAGTGGCGCATTGAGGATATAAAGAATAAATATAGGACAACATCACATACATTACTCTGATCCCAATGTAAGTAGCTAAAGCACTCGTGTTATGGAAAATCAGAAGTAACGACTGTACCACGAACACCCAGACCCAAGGCAACATAGAAAACTAATAAACTTAGCATCGACTCGGCCGGGAATCGAAACCGGGACCCCGGAGTGACGTGCCCATGAAAACCGGTGTACTCACTGCTCGACCACGGAGGTCATCTACATAATATATGGTTATATGTCTTCAGTGCCAATGCGACGGTGACGAAGACACCTTACCAGATACCATATTGTGGCCTATGTGCCAGTCTTACCTACCTACTTACATTCCTGACTCCTTTAAGGATTTACCAACAACTATGTTCAAAAAGAAACTTTTTGATTTTCTTATAAATAAACTGTATTATAATGTTAACGATTTTTTAACTGACAAGAATTAACTAGCTGTATTATTGTGTTTGACATTTTATCTCTAATCGTGTATATCCTATTCTCAATTCTTTTATTATTATTAAATGACATTTTTATTAATTGTAATTTGATTTAATTAATTGTATTTAATTCAATATCATTAATGCATGTTTAATATTTGCACACCGATAAATCGGTAGAATATGAGAATCATTATAAATGACCATCTATATTATGTACCATATTCTGGCAAATAAATGAATTATTATTATTATTATTACTTAAATAAAAAAAAAAGTAAATTAATCAAATTTATAATATATTTTATATATATATTTGTCAATAGTAAATAATGATCTGCTGTCGAAACAAATACAATATAACGTTTGTTATAAGTAAGGATATCTCCTTGGAAAATATATACATATGTGTACATATATTATAAGACGTGTAGCCGGTTCGGAACCGCGACACGTTACCAGTTAAATTTAAATAAGTACAAATTCCTTAGAATTAATAAAACGCTAACGCTTTAAATGCAATCAGGTGTATTATTCACAAGGAGAGTGCGTAAATTTTTCACGCGGGTGCTTGACCCGAGCTATTTCCGACACGGGAATCGAACCGGAGCTTTATCGCTCGGGGGAACGACACAGCGATTAGCCCAAGTGATGAGAATTGACGATTTATAAACAAACATACGAATATATATATATCGAGCACGTCAAATAATAAATTTGTACTAATCAAACAAAATACCTATAGTGTCGATTCCGAAGCAACTGCTGGATATACAATCTGATTTCCAAGATTCAATACCACGTTAAAGTTAACAGTCGTAAATTTTATAATTTTGACTAATATAATCACGGAAGAAAAAAACAAACAGACACTTGAAAACATATTTGTATTTGATGAAATTAATTTAAAAAAAAATTGTCGAAGCAATCAATCAGAATAATTATACTTCATTCAAGTAGACTTTTAGAAGTACTGTCGAATCGTCATTTTACACAAAACGTAGAGCTAACACCGGGTCGGAACGTAGATTCTACCGAGAACCACCGACAGGAAACTCAGTGACAGGTATTTATCTAATCTGTACTAATATTACAAATGCAAAAGTAATTCCGTCTGTCTGTTGCTATTTCACGGCGAAAAGGATGAAATTTGTTACGAAGGAAGCTTGAACTCCGAGGAAGGACGGAACACTTGACGAAAAACGCTTAAGAAGCGAGCGACGCGTTAAACAACTAATAATACATAAAGTCGCACGAGGGACTCGCCAAGGGCTCGTTTTAGGGTCTACGTTGTTCCTTTAGCATATAATTGACAAACTTTCATACCATTAATTTATTATATCACAATCGAGTACTACATAAATTCAACATAACATATTTATCAAAAAGATATCACAGCACAAGAGTCAAACCACCACTAGAAACATAATTTTGCGTATCACGTTTGACAAACAGTAACATTTTCCCCTATATATTAATATATAGCATGGATATTTTTTTGCATTTCCAATGACAAAATATCATTGTCAACTCTGATCCACTCACCCCTCACGCTGATATCAATATCAATAACGTCTTTCATGAAATACACTGAAATCATTCTTTGTGGGTAAAATTTAAATACCACAAATACAAAACCTAAATATGAAAAGGTACAACGCAACAATTAAGTCTCGCATTCACGATTAAAGCATAAAACAAAATTGCTTCAGTTACAAGACTCGCTCCGTCTCCTACCTTGTGGGCGACCGGACGCGTCGCACTTAGCGAGTTATCCCGCATCTTAGTGTCCGGTTGTGTATACAATTAAACAATTATTCATCGATTGCCAGCGCATCCACTTACCTGTAAAAAGAGAATTCATTATTATTATTCGTTACAAATTGATACTTACTTTTCTTATGATCGTTCATTTTTGATTGTTCATTTACGACGATAATTACGTCGCTCATCAGTTGTACGATTACTATGTGCCACAGTTGGACAAATGCATCCGGGCCTATTTAGATTTAGTTGGTTCTTTCACAGCTAGACACGAGATAAATTCAAGCGTTGCCTGCCCGAGCTTACACTTGCTGACTTCGTTGAAAATTAACGTGACCTAGACCCTAGATCATCTCGTTTTCACGTTGTTTGATAATGATAATAATAATAATAATAATTGATTTATTCACACACCCAAGATAACCATAGTACACTATTTTTATGCTTATTAACTAAATCTAGGGCTTTCACATTATCACCAAAAGTAGTGGACCTCTGATACCGAAATTAATGTAAATTGTCATATCAGAGTCAGCGATTGATATTAATTTTATCTTCGATATTAAATTTTCATACACAATCAATACATAATCAGAACTGAGAAGAACGGGCGAAAGAAACTCAGTTAAAATGTATTAATAATGTTAAAAGGAATTCATGAAACAAAATTTCATTACACAATATAAAAAAAGTGACCTGATTCATAAAATTGACCTTCTTTGCAAAGTTGGAGATGCTATTTGCAAATGTGAACAGCTTAAAGAGTATTAACAAGCGCTTGCGACGTACTAAGATGTCATGTCTCGTGTTCCTTCGTCCATTGATTTTTAAGATTATCTGATGCATGCAATTAACATGATCAAAAGAATAACTTCTGAGTTTCCCGTATCTACATAGCGAAATAGTTAAAATTAAATCAAATGTAAGGATACTTAAAAAATCTAATGATTTTTTTTTTAAGAAAACACTTATAGAATGTGAATTAAATACAAAGCCTAACTGTAACTATCTATATATACATAAAGAAACATTACTTAATACAATGACAAAGCAAAAATACTAAACGTAAAGAAACATCAAGTTAACGGACGTAAATAAATTCAGGATCGTAAAAGGCTGTATACCTGTGAACACATCGCCATATGCCTTAAAATCTTAAGTCGCCATTGTTCAGAACCGAATCGAAAGGAAAAAAAAAACATGATCTCTCGAACATCTGGCGCTTGACACCCCCGAACACCCTCCACGAGCGAGATAGGTGTACAGTGAAAAGCGAGGTGGAGCGAGACGGGTAGAACGATTGTTACAATGCACCCTCGCGGCAAAAAATCAAAATTGGATGCGCGCACGCATCTAGCGCTGTTCCGTTTCCGAATTCAAAATGTAAATTTTATATGATTTAATTTCTTATCCTACAAAATATTTTGAACAAAATGATGCATAAAGTAAGCTTACAATTACACATAAATTAAATATTAAGTAAATAATAAATTATAATTATTAAGACGTTGCTAGCCTTATTCAAATATTTTAATAATTACCTAAAAATCTACAGAACATTAACGATTATATAGAGAGAAATAGAAGAATATATTCAATAGATTTGTCGTATAATAGTTAAAATATTGTATTTAAATAATAATTATATTTTTATGACTAACGCTTAGCTTTGTTTACGTAACAATTTGGAAATTATTTATTTTTTATTTAAAAGTGCTCCCAATAAGCCGTTGCTAGATTTCAAATTTAGAAGCCGAACAAACAGTTTATAACATTTTCAAAATTTGCAAATTCCATTACACAATGGACAATAATAAAACATCTGTTTCGGCGACCATTGTCGGAGGCGCGAAAAACAAACAGGTCGTAGATAATATTGTTTTATTTTTAAAATCCCAAATTCCCACGGAAGGCCAGGAAGCAATAGCCAACCCTAAGCTACCTTTCGAAAATTAAAAAAAAAAAAAACGCCCGCATACTTTCGTATTCGAACATCTGTCCTGTCGGGTTTCATCTATCTCTTTCGCGTATACTGTATTTGCGTACAGGCGTCTCGCTCGTGTGCAACGTCAGGTAGTACGTACTTAGTCACTTGCACACTTGTAAAACGAATGCAAGTGTGCCTGTGTGTGATTACACTAGTTTTCGTATAATTGACAAGTCTGTGATGTACAAGCGAGTAAACAATGGAATTTTAATTTTACGACGCCGATTCGACAATTGCCGTTAATCTTTAGCCGGCCTCTGTTAGTTTTTGTTTAGTTTGTAAATAGAATAGTTTATGGTATATTTTATGGTTTATAAGTTTCGCTTTTATATAATTCGATATTTGAAATAATGACACTTAATATTTTCAAATATTTTTGCGTTAAATATATCTAAATGTAATTAAACCAGGTTTATCAAGCTCGAAAAACAGTATTAGGAATTTTAAATGATCTAAACTTTGAAACAAAAAAAACCTTTAAAGAATAATTTGCGTACGAATAAGTATGAACACGTTTTACACACGCGCCTTATTAAAAATAACAAAAACTTAATTAATAAAATAAATGTCATGAACTCATCAAAATTTGCCAATTGACCCTTTAAACACACTAAAGACGCTTTATCGGTATTAAACAACGCGTCCGAACGACAACAGTAATACGCGCCTATCTCGTCTTATACGATAGTGGCGCCATCTGCACAAAAATCTATAAAAAATTAATAGCTTTGTTGCATCTTCCATTTCTCGTTATGGAATGCCTACTGCAATCGAAGGTGCGCGATTTGCCAACAGCCCTGATATGTTATACACTTCAGACAGTTCTTGATTATCACTATTCCACTCAACTACTTATATCCACTTCAATTGTACTTCCAAGCTTCCTATAACATACATATATATATATATATATATATATATAGACCGAATATTTAAAACGATATTTCGCGAATACATAATAATATCAGATTCTTTTGTGTTTGGAAAACTACGTCTTAAATCCAACAGCTATAATACGTCATTCAAAAAACGTATTCTAATCGATAATTCGAATCATAGACCACAATTAAATAAGGTTAATAGATAAGTATAACAGAAAAAAATTGTCGCGTACGAATAATTTTACATATACTGCACGCCACCCCGTTTCCACACAATTACAAAGGTATTTAAACAAATATAGCTTCTATCCTTCAAGCATGAAGGTTCAATTTTCAGTGAAATAATATTAATGCTTTGTACCTATTTATAAATAGTCCGTCATGCATAAAACAGGGGGCGCCCGCGCACCCTAACTTGTTGATTTTCTGTCCCTTTCGAACGAGCGAGGGTGGAAGGAGACGATAAGGGTACTAACAGATTAAACGTTTTTATTTCAGCATTCCATTTTTGAATTTAATCTCGCTTATACAACTTTAAGTATTATATCACAGTATATATATAGAAAAAACCGTTAATAATTTAAATATAATATCGAATATGAAGATCAACCATTTCCATACGTACATATATTAGAGAAATTATATTAGACTAGAAAAAAAATAATAGAATATACCATTTCCGATGTTGTAACTTAGATATCTTGATGTAAAACATATCAACGGGCGTTTACATCCCAAACAACAATTAAAGGCGATTTGAACGTTACACGTGTAACTGGCCTTATATTACAAGTACGAACCTTCCGTCTCGCTCCCTCACGTTACTCACGTTATTACTATTACATTGTATACTGGATTTTTTAATTTCTATATTATTAATAATAAGATTTAAAGTCACGAAAATGATTTAAACCAAAATATACTTCATTCGAGTGGGCTCTTGCAAGCAAAATTAAATCATATAAAAATTTTTACAGTAACAGTAGTATTAGGGTATGATTATTTTATCATAAACTTAACGTCAGTTCGAAATTGAGTTTTTATGAGCGGTCAGTTGAGATTTCACGCTTCAACGAGATGCTCTGGCTATACCAATACACGACAAGTAGTTGACTAAGTGCTATTACTGTACAAAATAGTATAGATGTAGTGAATAATCCTTTCCTATCGGCAAAACTCGGAACAACGATAACACCCGAATGGTGCCGATGTGTCTATGAATTACTGTATTATTAAATTACGTTTAGGTATCAAATAAATCGCATACTTTATTTATCAATGTCAAATGTCAAACTGCCCGTTTGACGTATATTACAATGAGATGTTAAAACCACCACGATTCTATAATATAAAGAATTCGTTAGGTAAACAAAAATATAACTAGTTACCGAGGACGTTTTATTTCAATAAAACGCACTGATAAAAACCAAATTCCGGTTGAGATGATCTAATGATTCTATAAGGATTGGAACCCCAAAAGTCTAACTATAAGTCAAAACTACAGTAGGATTTTGCAGATCTTTTTATAACAATAAATTTTTGTAATTAATTAAAAATACTATGACATAACAAAAAAGACACCTCAACATAAAACAAAAAATACCAGCAGAGAAATTAATATAAATAAATATGATTTGTTAATGTGGATCGAATAAAATCAATGTTTATTATTTACAAAAATGACAGACAAGAGTAAAATGTAAAAAGTATATCAAAATATAGGTGGCCTGCATTAGTACACGAGTCCATGAAGTTTATCACAAAATCTAACATAAATATCAACAAAATATTTCTGTGGTATTAACTACTCTATATAGATACTTCCTCTTGCAATGCGACCATTCCCTACGTTGTCTCGATGGGTACTGAGTGCGAGTGAAGTAGTAAGACAAAAACGAACATTTCCGAGAAAATACGAAAGGAAAGGATTATTCACTACATCTATACATAGGTTACTTGTTATATGAAAAAATGTACCTAGAGCACTTGCACCCCCTTTCCCCGTAACCGCGGTTGAAGCTTCGGGCGAAATCTTGTAGTATAAAAATGCGAAAATACGTTTGTTTATTACGACGTTACGACTAACTACCGAACCGATCATCGTAAAATTGTGCATACACGTAGTCGAGAGTACAGGAATGTACATAGGGTACATATCGGTACCCCTTCTCCCTGAAAAATGGTCTAATTTCATTCATAAAAGAAAGGACGTAAATTCAAATTAAACTGTGAACACGAACTGATTGATTAAATCTATACATATAATAAAATTGGTGTGTCTGTTTGTAATATTAAAATAACCCTTACTAAATGGGTAAATTATTTTTGTCTCTCTGTCTGTCTGTTTGTTCCGGCTAATCTCTGGAACAGCTGAACCGATTTCGACGGGACTTTCACTGGCAGATAGCGGATGTAATAAAGAGTAACTTAGGCTATTTTATTTTAGAATTATATATAGAATAAAAATAAAATCACGCTACAATATCCAAATAACTTAAATTCAAACAACGCGCACGAAGTCGCGGGCACAGCTTGTAAATTCTAAAACCAAAATGAAAACGTAACATTATTAATCTATATTAAAATTATAAATGAGACTGTAACTCTGTCTGTCTGTCTGTTGCTCTCTTTAAGCCAAATCATTGAACCGAATTTGATGTAATTAGGTATGAAGCAATCTTGAACTCCAAGGAAGGACATAGGGTACTTTTACAAGTCGAACAGCTGACGACCGACCTTTAAAACGCGGACAAAGTAGCCGGCGACAACTAGTAACAAAATACGACCTCCGTGGTCGAGTAGTGTATACACCGGTTATGGGTACGTCACTCCGAGGTCCCAAGTTCGATTCCTGGCCGAGTCGGTGTGGAAAAAGTTCATTAGTTTTCTATGTTGTCTTGGGTCTGGCTGTTTGTGGTACAGTCGCTACATCTGATTTTCCATAACACAAGTGCTTTAGCTACTTACATTGGGATCAGAGTAATGTATGTGATGTTGTCCAATATTTATTTATTTATTTATCGTTATTGTTACCATATATCGATACAACCGTTAGATTACATTCAGAGAGATTCATTCGCGAGTACTCATTACACAACTAACTTTTAGTCATGCTATTACAAAAAACCTCCAAAACTCAAAGTAATGAATGAGTTCGTTTTCATTTTCACAACCGGGTCACTATCCTCGTATGGTCAAAGGCCCCAACAGCTGTTGATTCGACGACAAAACATGCGCGTGAGTCGATTAGTGCACCGACACATCAAGCTCGATTGAAGATTTATTTTTTATACATAAAAAAAAAAAACTTAACACTTGATTTTTATCGAAATTTAAACATTAAAAAAATATCCGAACTTTTTAAATGTTCGTATCAAATCCAATCAAATCGACATATATATTTTATTCAAGTAGGAAACGCACCCATTCGGAATGTAGATTCTACCTAGAAGAACTGTGGAGAAACTAAATAGTTACTCTTTTCCGATAACATATATTATTAAATACAATAATATAATTATTACATGTTCAATCAACGAATACTAACTCCAAGCTCTGCTATCATGTCCATAAACATTTATCGAGTAATAAGAATTATTAATTAAAATGTAATTGAAATTAATTAATTGTTTATTGTTGTAAAACTTATTTATTCGCGTGAAGTAGTCAATATATATCTTTACATAGTATAAAACAAAGTCGCTTTTTCTGTCCCTATGTCCCTTTGTATGCTTAAATCTTTAAAACTACGCAACGGATTTTGATGCGTTTTTTTTTAAATAGATATAGTGATTCGAGATGAAGGTTTTTGTATATAATACATAGACAATATAGTTAAGTAACACTGATAATTTTAAAAGTTTCTAATGTGATGTCGTAAATTTATAAATTTTTTTCGCTTACATACAATGTAAAATGTAACGCTGGCTGAACCCTACGAGATAGATCAGAATAATGACGTACTTCAGTAATGTACACCTTAAAACGGTCTTCAAAAAAGTCCGCGATGGTATATGTCTATCTCTTAGGGATTACCCACATTGCACCCGTGCGAAGCCGGGGCGGGTCGCTAGTCTAGTATATTTCCAAACAAATATCCAAATTAACTTTCATCCGAAGTATGTCATCATTCAACCGCCAAGCAACAATTTTTAGTATGTTATGTTTAGGTATGAAAGGAGTGAGCCAGTGTTACTACAGCCACAAGGAACAGAACATCTCTATTATAAGTCAGTAGGGCATTGGCGATGTAAGTGATGGTGAAAATTCGTATAGCGTATTTATCTTTAGGCGGTATTGACACTATACTATCAAAAGACTCCTCTGCAATCTAGGTACAAATTAAATAAAAAAAACTACTTGGTGGAAGGGTTTTGTGCAAGCTCGTCTGGGTAGGTACCACCCACTCATCAGATATTCTACCGCTCAATAACAGTACTCTGTATTGTTGTGTTCCTGTTAGAAGGGTGAGTGAGCCAGTGTAATCACAGGTACAAGGGACATAACATCTTATTTACCAAGGTTGGCAGCGCATAGGTGATGTAAAGAATGGTTAATATTTCTTACAGCACCTTTGTCTATGGGCTGTGGTGACCACTTACCATCAGGTGGCTCATATGCTCGTCCTCTAAGAAATGCCATAAAAAACTTAGTTTTTACAAAAGTTTAGAAAAAATGTCAACGCGTCAATTTTATTATATTAAAACATAAACTGCCTTCAATTACGGAAACATAAAAAAACAAATTGGCCAATTCATGTTTACAGACCCTAATATTTTTTCAAGTAAATTTTCTTTAATACATCTAGAGAAATATTTTGACTTACATACACATCCAAACATATCAATATTATCATTGTTTCAAAAATCATATATCATCTTAAAAACGTACTCATTCACGGTTCGGAAAATGATCCACCAAATGTGGCGCGACCATTGCACGGGGCGTATAACATTCGCAGGATACGAAAGCCTTAATATTTTCTGCCGTTATATATTTAAATTTAATTACATAATTTCGTATCAAGGCGAAAGGTTTGTTTCGTTTAGTGTGTAACTTACTTTTTTAGTACAAATTATGCATACATATTATTGTTGGTATGTCCGTTTGAGGTAAATAGACGTCGACGTTCGATCGACGACAATTAAGGTTTTATTTTTAAACACCGATAGACGGACTTGAAAATAGGCCTGATGGTAAATGCACCACTGCCCCATAGACTTTTGAAATTCTAACCATTTCATACGTCACCAATGCGCCACCAACCTTGGGCACTGATGATACTCCTGTTACTCGACTGCATAGAGTCAGTAACTCATTTGTGGGGCAATGTATACGGTTTTACAACAGGATCCCAGAAAGCGGTTAACATGCTTCTATTGCGAAATTTAAAAAAAAATGTTAAGGAACGCGCAAAAGGGTACTACACAATTATCTTGGAAATGAAACGATCGCATCCTGGCTATTTCTAATCATATTTAATATATGTACTTAATTTGATTGCCAAAAAAAAAGACCCGCTGAGTTTCTTTCGCCGGTTCTCCTCAGGTCGGGGTGTTTCCTTTTCCGAACCGGTGGTAGTGTTTAATTTGACTATCAATAAATAAGTGTAATGCTTCTATGTTGAATAAATAATAATAATAATAATAATAAATATTGGACAACATAACATACATTACTCTGATCCCAATGTAAGTAGCTAAAGCACTTGTGTTATGGAAATCAGAAGTAACGACGGTACCACAATCACCCAAACCCAAGACAACATAGAAAACTAATGAATTCGTTCTACATCGACTCGGCCGGGAATCGAACCCAAGACCTCGGAGTGGCGTACCCATGAAAACCGGTGTACACACTACTCGACCACGGAGGTCGTCATAATAAAGGAATTTGAGTTTGAGTTTGAGTTGATGTTATGTCCCTTTTGATCAAGTTACACGGACTCACTAAAAACCGAAACATAAAATACTAAGTATTGCTGACAGATGAGCTCTAGTGACTTCAATACCAATTACGACCAATTTCATAGTACATACCTACTTTTTTTTTAATGATATACTCAAACTCAAATTCCTTTATTCACATAATGTTGTCTTAGATTTTCGCGATTATTACACATTGAAATAAAACTAGTTTTTAACGGATTTAATCGCGTATATTAAGACTGAGCTGAGACTGGGCAGAGAGTCTGCCCGTGACTACGAACACTGCAAAGTGCTCGAAACGTCGGGATGTTAAAAATAATTAATATACTCGATTAAATCCGTTAAAAACTAGTTTTATTCCTTTATTCAATATGGAAGCATTAGGTACACTAAGTTTACCTGAGAAGAACCGGCGAAAGAAACTCAGCGGGTCTTTTTTTTGTCAAATTTATAGATTTGCCGACGAGCCCATTGATGATGTATGTGGTCACAACCCATAGACAATGGTACTGTAAGAAATATTAACCTTGGGAAGTAAGATGTTATGTCCCTTGTGCCTGTTAACACTGGCTCACTCACCCTTCAAACCGGAACACAACAATACTGAGCACTGCTGTTTGGCGGTAGAATATCTTATACGTGGGTGGTACCTACCCAAACGGGCTTGCACAAAAGCCGTACCACCAAAAAAAAATTTAATACAAGTGATTGTAACGCCGATATAATTTCCACGAGACTTACACGCCATCTGTTTAACGTATTCAAAGCGATTGTCGTCCAATAAATATTGAAATGTAATTAGGGATTATGGTAATTCAAGTCATCACTGATCGTTATCGTTAGCTCGGTTAATTCCTATGTAGAAAGTGGGCTCGCTACTCGTTACGTGAACGAGTTAATGAGATAACCGGAGCAGAATACACGAATCTAAATACACTACACACGAGGGCTCCACGTAAACTAGTTGTCGCCCGAACTTCGCTCGCGTTTTAGGTGTTAAGCATAAAGGTAAACCTATGTTAAACCTTTGAGTTTAAGCTTGCTTTAGATTGAATTTTACTTTTTAATTTTTTTTTATAATATTTGTCCGAAGTTTCTAAATATACAATACGGCTTTTGTTTCAAATAATAATATTAATTGCGATAGGAATTTATAACATTAAGTGCTTAAATATATACAAATATTAATTAAAAATAGTTACTGTACGAATCTTGACCGCGTGGAATGGTGGCAAGAATTTCCCCGTTGAATCGTAATTCCGTTCCTCTGGGCTAAAAATGAACCAGCCTTCCTGTCACCAGTGGAGGTATACATCTGATAATGATCTTTACTAATAACATACACATTGTTTATGTATGTACGTATATGTTGGAATTAATCTCAAAAACTAACGATTCAATTGTACAAAACATCACTGATAAAAAGCTACATTATACCTGAGTGCTAGTGCTACCAATGATATGTGTATCATCCCATATTTTCTTTATTGATAAATTGCACTCATACGCAGTCGAAGCGAGACACTAGTATAAAATTCTCTTAAGACAGAATAACGGTCTTGGTTACCATCAGAATAATAGTCTAAGAGTCAGTGATTGGCAGACTTACGGTATAGTAGCAAACTCCATATCACTGCCAGGTATACTGCTTTACCTGCTGTTGGAGATATTAGCATTAGCAGCCCGTAAATGTCCCACTGCTGGGATAAAGGCCTCTCCTTTGAGGAGAAGGTTTGGAGCATATTCCACCACGCTGCTCCAATGGGGGTGTGCGGAATACACATGTGGCACATGCAGGTTTCCTCACGATGTTTTCCTTCACCACCGAGCACGAGATGAATTATAAACACAAATTAAGCACATGAAATTTCAGTGCCTACCTGGATTTGAACCCGAAATCATCGGTTAAGATGCACGCGTTCTAACCACTGGGCCATCTCGACTCATTCACGTTGGGGATATGGAGGTTCACTATTTTATAGAGTCGAAAAGCATAAAAATTGACTTTCAAAACGTGATCGCAGAATGTCTGCCATTTTGATATCTTAAAATATATTAGAAAAAATTAATGGCAGACACTTATTCCGGTTCCTACTATATTTTTTATAATTTCAAAGGTACCTAAATTTGATACAACTTGACGTCATTTGAGCAGAGCCTATATTTATATATAATATTTATACTATTATTATATACATATATTTACATAAGCAGGTCGGTTCTAAGATGCAGGCAGACCACATAATAGTTTCTATTATCTATTTACCACTGGCTCTTAGACTATAAGAATATTGATCAAGAGACACTTACCAAGGTCTCTAGTATTAATATAAGTTGTTATTAATTAACGATACACGACCTTACGTCTAATTAAAATAGGACAGTCCGGTCCTGAACTAAGCCATGGCGCCCCTCGATCACCGGTTCCCATGGTCTCTGTAGTTTCACCGTCGCACGCGCACCTGCTACGGCCAGCCAATCGCGAGCGAGCCCGACTCGCTCGACACGTGGTAGGAATGGCAGGAGATTGTGAGGTTATGATGATTATTACGAACTAGTGGGTCGCCCGCGAAACTTCGCGTTTGTTCAAAAGATTTATTAGGAATTTGAAAATCTATGAGAGATTTTGATTTAATTTCATTGTAAGCTGCAAGGCACTCATCTGGAGGGGGGGGGGGGCACGTAATAGTGTCCTCACTGATCCTACATCGGAACCAGCGTAGGCTTTGTACAACTTAGTGTATGTTCTTTTTAAGAATAGATTTAATTAAGAAATGTATTAATTTCAATGTTTTGCAAGCAATATGAGGGTGGTATATTCTTCAAGAAAAAACCCTCTTTAAAATAAATGATAAAAAAGGCACTCATCTACATTTGGCGCCAAAATGATGAAACTTTATTTGAATTAAATTTTTAATGTCAAATACGATGTTACTTGTGAGATGACGTCCGACAGAGAAGTATGGAAGAAGAAGACATGCTGTCCCGACCCCAAGGATAATATAGGGATAAGGGCAGGAGGATAATAAATTAAAGACGTTTTTTTTTTTAAATTAATCACTGTAGAATCTACTAAAACAAGTTTCGGATGGTTCAGTGCTCCGTAACCGATAAAAAATGTAAGTTTTATAATTTTGTATTCGAATCTTACGAAACTTTTTTAATGGGACGCATTTAACGTAGACAATTCCATCCGTAAGCGAAACGTATCCTGTATAAAAATTAAGTTAACTTGGCTTATTAAAAAATTTAAAGCTCATATAAACAAAAAAACATTAATATATAAGGCCTACTACTCAATACAAGATTATATTAAAGATGAGAAAGCGTGGACTTAGTATTTATTGACTTCTAGGCAGGATATATAAAAAAATATTGTTGACTGATATTCTCTGTAATTAAAATGATGGATGAAGAGTACCTACCTACTGATTTTGTTGCCGGTTCTTCTCGGTAGAATCTACTTTCCGAACCGGTGGTAACTTTAAATTTATTTATTATAACATGACGATTCAAAAGTGCTTTTATGAGCCTACTTGAATAAAGAATATTTTATTCAGTAACATTGATCACTTTGATAAAATCAGTGATAATCATTGCATGTGCACAAGAAATAAGGATAAGCTTAGAACGCCAAGTTTCAGACTCCGCAAAGTCAGTAAATCATTCTTGGGGCAAGGTGTCCGTTTCTATATAATAAAATTCTGCAGACATTTTTAACTTTGCCGTTTCATAGATTCAAGTAATTTGTAAAAAATACATCGGTAAAGAAGGCATATTATTCGATACAAGATTATATTGACGATAAAAAAGCGTGGAGTTAATGCTTGTTGACTTCCAGGCAGGAGACATAACATACAAATATAATTGTATTTAACTAACATGACTGTATTTTACGATGTTGAAAAGGAGTAACTACTGAGTTCCTTGCCGGTTCTTCTCGGTAGAATCTACATTCCGAACCGGTGGTAGCTTTACTTTAAATAGTTTGTTAAATGACGATTCAAAAGTGCTTGTAAAAGCCTACTTGAATAAAGTGTATTTTGATTTGATTTGATAGATCAATACGTTAATCGCATGTACGAAGTCGTCACAAGTGACCGGTTATCTAAAACAACGTCTTCCGATATCCTATAAACAATAAATCGTTTTATACAGTACAAACGTTGAAGAATTAGATATCTCATTCGACACACACCCTTAAAAGTAATTACGAATTCTAAAACAACGGAATAAGGTTCGAAATCGTACGAATATCGATACGTGCAATGGTCGAGATGTTTTGTTTCGTAATAAAATATTCAAAGTGCGGACAGATAGATCACGTCGAAGTGATACTATACATACGTATTGTATAGTTCAATGGTTTTAATATTAGTTCCGCATTTTAATAGATATGGACGAAATGACGAACGTACATTTACATCTATAAAACGGAGCGCGGTTACTTTGGTTGTTGATTTGGATAATTAATGAATCGAGTTGTTTGCAATAGTGTTTGATGGCTGATTTAGTTTTAAGAGCGGGTCACCCCGAATGGAGTTGTAAGTGTCATGGCAACGCGAGTCGTTATGTTTTGACAAGCTTCTCGAATGCGATGGTTGCTTGCAAACCCATTTGCTCTTAATCGAGATGGATTATTGTAATCCTTTGATTTTTTTGTGGTTTACGATTATTGAATCAATTAATACAATGATTAGACGATATTAAATACGTTTTATTTTGTGAATATCTCCATTGCACGTCCACATAGTCTTCTAAATGTCGGATCAATCCCCGAACCCAACTGTTCGGCATCCTGCTCCTCCGACATATATAACCAGTGTGTTGGTTTAATGATATGTGGGTTGACGGTGGGAACATTGGAGAATGTAATAAGTCACCGTCTTTGTCTGTTCTGTTGAAGTCTTTTTGATGATGGTAAGTGGTCACTACCGACCAGTCATTGTCATCAACCTTGGGAGCTAAGATGTTATGTCCTTTATACCTCTAGATACACTGTCTATTAACCCTTCTAACCGAAACACAACAATACTAATTCAAATTTCAAATTTGCCCTTTTTTCATAGGTTTGTTTTTTCTTATTATTATAATATTAGATATTATAATCAATTTTGTTCTGCTCTTATTATGTTTTTAGTTATAAGTGGAAACTTTACTGGTATATGTGCTAATTTTTATGCTTTAGCTTTAAGAATGACTTGTACTGTTTGTTTCCCTAATAAAGTAAAAATAAAAAAAAATAAAAATAATTGCTGTTCCGTGGTAGAATATCTGATGAGTGGGTGGTACCTACCCAGACAGCACAAAACACCACCATTAACTTAGAGATCTAATATTAGTCTGAATCAATTATAATTCAAAGCGAAACGTAGGAATAGATTAATTACGGTTTTTTTTTAATACGATTTGGAGTAGCGTGCTGAAATAAGTTCCAAGCCGTTTGCCCAACATTGGGACAATTATAAGCATAGGTCATATACATAATAAGATTGTTTGGAAGAGATCGTTTCCTTTAGTTTATCGTTTAGTAAGTTTGAAGTTTCATTTAATGTGACGTTATCGCGTTCAAACGGACAGACAGATAATATATATTTACCTGGATCTAACCAATAAGAAATAATTTAGATTATCTAGGTGGTTATGTTTCTTTCGATGCCAATGTCTACAGGCGGTATCGCTTTGAGTGGGAGTGAGTGTGTGGGAACGAGTGGGAGGTACCTATAGCCAAGGCCCTACCACCAGGTAAGAGGTCAATATATCTAAACTTACCATTATGTATTAGTAATTTAGTGTTTTTTTAACATTAAGAAATTTAACAGTATTATATGTTGAAACTAATTTTTCAAACAAGAGATAAAAAAATAATATTTTTTTTGTAACATGCTACATTACCACACAGATTTAAAAAAAAAAACATAATACCAAGAACATTATCTTATTTCCAATAGAGAACGACTTAAAAGTACGGACACATTAAAATATACAGCAAGTCAGAAAACAGCCAAAAAAATACTACATTAAAACCTAAAGCAACAAAATTAAAAAAAAAGCAAAACAACAACGACAACTATTAGATCACACAGAACACAACAACGGATACAATAAGGTGCAACAATGACGGAATAATCCTGCAAATTAAAATCGAAACAAAGAAAAAGAAAACCACATCGAGTGCAAAGGAAACACAACAAAAGTGACACAAAAACAAGTGCTAGCTGCGACAACGCTCACCCATTGTGGTGGTACGTCCGCGTGCTGGTGGTGCTGGTGGTGACTGTGCCGTCGGTCCGGTTGCTGGTGGCCGTTGGCGGCCGCGCACGACGTCGCCGCCACGCCATACTGGCGCGAGAAATGTTTTATGAGATCGTTGGGCTACGATGAAGCTACAATAACACAATACAGTGCTATTTTTGAATGTATTGTATCGCTAATTATTCTAAATTCGTGACTGTATTCAATTTATTTCTAAATTATTAATGACTGATGTGTTCACATACAAAACGACTTCGTAAATTTTTGAAACAAAAACTTTGGGTCACCTTTTTGAAGAATTTCCGATATTTCAATTCGGAACGTGAGTACGTAATTGTAACGATTTTCACGCAAAAACGTTTCAACTCTGCCACGTAACCTGATTTTACGATTCAATTATTACTTACGATATGAGAAAGAGTCGATCCCACAAAACGTTCGCTGTAAGGAAATACATTCAACCTCCCTAATCCATCATTATGACAACTTTGCTTATAACAAAAGAAGTATGAAAGAGATAGATATATTTATATACGTGTGACTGACACACGGAGATTAGCTGAATATAATACTATTGTATAAGCTTACTGTACTAATAAACGGGGAGAGGTTTTTTTGTAATCTTAACTTTTCAACAAATATACTAAAAAAATTTATACCAAAAGATGGCGCGCGTTTAAATACACCATGTATTTAATATTCATTATATATGTAACTTTACGGATAAATAGGCCATCTGATGGTAAGTGGTCACCGCCGCACATTGTCATTATCACTATAAGAAATATTAAACATTTCTTACATCACCTGGTAGAGCACCACCTAATTTGTGTAATTGTAACATCTATGTATTCTATGACTATGACATCTAGGCCTTCCATGTAGACAAAGCCGCGGGCGGAAACTACTCATCTACCATAGGCAAAGACAAAACGATTGTCTTTTTCTCATAGCTCCTGACGTGTTTGAGTGACATTTTGTAAATAAGAGAAAATATAGAAGGAAAGAAAAGTTGTACAATTATAAAACGTATAAAATATTATTTTTTGACATTAAATATTTTTTAATTAATAATTGATATTAATTTTTGACAATCAATAAGCAAGTGTAAACACTTCTATATTGAATAAAGATTTTTGACTTTGAAACAAAGTATATACTACTTAACCTAAGAAAAAAAAAAACGCAACGAAAAAGGAAAGAAGATATAAAAAAAGAAATTTGGTAAGCAAGGGTTGTAATCTTGTCCTAAATTGGTGTAACATTCAGCTTCCAAGTTGGGTTCCATAAGCCTTTAATAATTTTCAATGGTACCCTACTGGTATGCTGATTTATATTATCAAATCTTCCATTATAATTAAGTTCGAATTTCGAACAATGGACTAATGAACTAGCATGATAAACTCGTCTTTGATATCCACTGAGTCCACTGACTGACGTCGTCTATTGGTGGATCGATTACTAAACGAACATTCAGACATTCGACTTACGTTTTGTAGCACTATTTAAAGTACTTCATTTACTACGGCCTATTCCAATGGAAGTAGGAAAAAAGATAAACAAACCTTAGATTTACGTATTTCAAGCGATTTGCTAATAACTCGGCTATATTTTGCACTACTGAGATTTATGATTAATATATCTTTATTTATAATACAGCACTATTGCACTTAACTACTTATTTCTTTAAATTAACTTCGAAAATTCCGATAACAGCTTCGTCGACGTTCAGAACGCCATCTTTTCGCAAATCCATAGTGAATATCATAGATTAATCAAGCTCTCGGCCAATTATATCGCGTCAATTTGCAGTTAAATGTTGTTTATTTGTTTTTTTTTCCTGTTTTAGTAGTAATACATTAGGACAAAAGTCCCTTGAGCTCTATCGCATCAGTTTAACGACGATCCTTGCGACACGCGTCCATCGATACACTTTTATTCTTACAAAATAAACTTTATAGCATCGAAACCATTTTCATTTCGGTACGTCGATATATCGAAGATTTGCTTTACAAACTATTAAAGGCGATATAAAAATGATTACTAGGATATAGGAACATTTAAAAAAAAAACATATGGAGCCGAGATGGTCCAGGCTACACGCGAATTTTAACTGACAATTGCGGGAACAAACCTCTGAATTTTTTATTTCTAATCCATCTCATGCTCATTACAACCTGCACGGGTCGGAAAGATATATTTTTCATGAGTGGATACTTAGGAAGTATCCCCACTAATGAGAAAGCTACTCTTATACCACCAGCATTGGTCTGGTTGAAAGGGGCCTGAATTCGCGTAATTACAGTTCCTAAGATTATTGGCGTGTTGACGATGTAAGGAACGCTTGTCTATTGTGGTGACCACTTACCATCGAGTGGCACATTTGGCCGCCTACCAATAACAATAAAAAAAAAACAAAAAGAAACAATTGAAACGTACTCGACAATTAAAACTAAATTACTTCGTATCAATCAAGAATTTATAAAAAAACAAAAACATTTACTTATTCGTACAATATGTATATACATATATATATAGAAGTGCTTTATACGTGCGTATTGTACGTCTGTACGTGTATATGGCACAAGTATTAGCCACTCGGCTGAGCGCGTCTTCAGTTTTATAGTCAGAGTAATGTCTTTGAACTGTCGCCGACAAAAGTGGTTACGTATACTAACAGTGCCATGAAGGCTTAATATTTAGTTATTTTCCTAAACACCTCTTAATCTTTATCATATTAAACTACTAGCTAAATCTGCGGCTTTATCCTCGCAAAATCTATAAAACACATACTTCCAACACCCGTTTTACCCCCTTACTAGTGGAGTTTCGTAAAATCCGTTCTTAACGCAAGTCTACACCTTATAAGAGACCTACCTGCCAAATTTCAAGTTTGTCTCTGAGTGAGTGAGTTTCGTGATTAATCATTGAGTAGTGTCCCATCCCTCGAATTTGTATTTCGAAACGTTTAAATAAATTTCATAGATTTATAAATTTAAATCATTTGTAAAAAAATACATTAATAAAAAAAAGCATAAAATTCAATACAAGATTTAAATACATGATAAAAAAGTGTGGAGTTGATACTGGATGACTTCCAAGCAGGATATATTGTATGTATGATTGTATTTAACTAACATAGCTTTGTATTTTAAATGTAGGAAAAGAGTATCTACTGAGTTTCTTACCGAGCTTCTCGGTGGAATAGCTTCTCAGTAGTTTTGGCCGACCAATAGTCAAAGGATTTTATAGCTATAGGAGATTATAAAGTTGAACAGTTCGTTTAAACGCACTCATATGAGAAACTATCTCTGTGGGTGTCTCATTCAAAAAAAAAAGTATGGACTACATAACATAACTCTACCCATAGGGATGAAGCTATGCCGTTAAAGTCTAAACTTAACTAAAGTATTAAATACGAAAGGAAATATATTTCTTGGTTATTTATTGTCTAAAGTACTCAACCCCGATAATCGTGAATCGCGTTTTATACACATCGACAGGACACAGAACAACACATAGGATACCTTACACTCTCCCCCCTCCCTCGTACACTAGACTTAGACCAGTTATTATATAAAATCCTCGTATTAAAAATAATGGAACATGACCCATAAACTGCACCTTGACATTTGCCCAGGATCACGAAAGGGTTTAGGGTGAGACCCTTGCCAAAATTTTGACAGCTATCTAAATCGGTTTTCTTTCGACTGACATTCTAAGGCTTACTTCCTAATTTTTGAAATACAATTATGTCAAATATTCTAGCGGATAATCTCATTAAATTCACATCTTTATACACAGTAAGCTAAGTAATATTCCATTGATTGAATGTTTTTCGTAAGGCATATTAATTATAAATTCACAAACAGGCTTGAATCAATTTTTCTCACAAGCAATTTTGAATCGTAATTTCTCTTTAATCATATCAAATGTAACAATTATTATATATTTCCGTTGCAGTTTGAAGGAGTCATGTAAGTACAGGCACAAGGGATACAACATTTTAATTCCCAAGGTTGGTGACGCATTGAAAGTATGAATGACAGTACCACTCAATGGGCAGTGGTAACCACTAAGCATCAGGTGGCCCATTTGCCAGTACACTGGCATTAAAAAAATTACACCAGTATTAAGCCAAACCTGTAAACGTAAGGCCGTCCATATTAAAGTCTGATCGACTCATTATTAATACACTTCATTAAATATTACTTGATATTAAAAGTTATATCGAACCAAGCCAACTAAACCCGCAATTACAGACTTAACCGTACAATTAATAGTAATCTACTTACAATTATAAAACGCTTTTCCGGTCGAATGTACCCGGTTAGAGAACCCGTGAATTAAAGACAAGACGGTCCCCCATCCCTTGAACAGGGGACTCGGGGTGGGGGGGTGAGATAAATAGGACAATTTGGTACAGTTACGTACCTGCCCCGCGTATTTACTCGAATATTTTCATAGAATTGTTTTAGACTATTGTTTCCCTTATCAGATTAGAGGATACTGTTTTTAATTAGTGTCGTAATAAACGAACATTATAATACCTACGTTAAAAGTCGTGGGGTGCATTCGCGAATAGTACATCAAGTTCTGGGTATATATAGATACTAGTACTAGAACTTACTAATCATGAACATCGTATTCTACCCAGTGGCGTAGCTAGGTGGGTAAGGGCCCCGGTGCATAGAAAAAGGTGCATAGAAATCGGGCCCTCGCCCCCTCTTTAACGTATATTGGCATTCAAAATTATAGATAGTAATAAGAATGGGATACAGGATACAGTGAGTTGAACATATCATTAGTAAGTTAAATCCATACTTCATCTCTATTCAAAGCTCTTTTCATAGCTTAGGTTAGAGGGCCCCCAGAGCTCAGGGGCCCTGGTGCACTGCACCGCCTGGCCCTACGATAGCTACGCCACTGATTCTACCGTAAGCAAATGAATTATCTATAATAAAATTGAAGTGTCTGTTTGTAATATTAAAATAACCGCTTTTAACTAAATGCATATGTATGTATACACGGTACATATACCAAAATAATATATTTTACAATTTTTGTCTGTCCGTCTGTCTGTCTGGTTGTTCCGGCTAATCTCTTGAACGGCTGGAGTGATTTTGACGGGACTTTCACTGGCAGATAGCTGATGTAATAAAGAGTAACTTACGACTACACTAATAACATCTTTTTTTGTTAAATTCAAACGCGCACGAAGTTGCGGGCACAGCTAGTAAATAATACAAGCGACCCGTCCAGACTTCGCACGGGTAGAATGAAGGTTTTCATAAAATGTTTATATTGAATGACTTTTTTTTTTGGGGTCAAGCAAAAGAACAATTCAAAAAAGTTTTATCAGAGTGTTGCGTACTTTTAGTGGATCAACTCCTTCAGTGGTCAATACAATTCCTTACATCGCCAATGCGCTACCAACCTTGAAAACAAGATTTTATCTACCTAGTGCCTGTGTGTGTGTGGCTGTGCCTGTGGCTACACTGGCTTTACTGAACTTTCAAACCAATCAAATCTATTTTATTCAAGTAAACTTCACAATGAAGCGTTTTTGAATCTTCGTTATTAAAATACTACAACCGTGTCGGAAAGCAGCCTCCAGCGAGAAGAAACTCGCATAGTTGATCTATTCAAATAAATAGATTTACACTGCTGTTTTTTACAATAATTAGTGTCCTGTGATGGAACCCGAGCCTAAATCCAGGCGTTTTTTTCTAAAATAACCGAAACTCAACATTACTAAATATTACTCTATAATATTAAGACGTGCATTTCACCAACGTATTGGAGATGCGTGGTCGAATAAGATCCTAACCTTCTCCTTAAAGGGAAGAGGAGATCGTTGCTTAGGTGATCTAGACTTTATTAATATGCATTGGATGGATGATATAACGATTGTGTACAACACTTTTGAGCCAAACTTTCGTAACCTTTATTTTTTTAAATACATACAATATCAAATCAAATCTAGACACGCGGTAGCGTGTCAGCCAAGTTCTAGTAACAGAACTGGCTAGTAGCACCGTGTGTAATATTACACGACCCATTTGGAGCCACTTTTGACCTCCTCATAACTCAAAAACTATTTGACATAGATGTGTCAAATTTGGCTCATATATTGAGACTCGCGAGATACACATGTGTTCCAAATTTCATAAACGCATCTCAAATGGTTATTTAGATATTAACGTCTAAAAATCGTCATTTTTATCACTGACTGACCTATAGATCAAAACTATATCCTACTTCCAGGTGACCTAGAAAGTTCAAATTTGGCATGCAGGTAGATAATTAAGCCAATATAAAGGAAAAAATCTGAAACTGGTAATTTTTTATCATTTTATTATAATTTTTCATTTTATTGGGTCTATTAGGAACACTTATATAGTTAGATGCTTAGTTCCTGTAATAACTGTACTAAAAAAATGATGTAAGAACCAGCAATCAAAACTTATGACAGCCGGTCTTCATGTGGATTTTAAGGTCTTCACGTGAATATATAACAAATTGAATACCACCCTTAAGTTTTTTAAATCCAAATATTTCCGTTTTAGTACTTATGAGTATAGCCGACTTTCGTATTTATTACGTTATTAACTAGCATTTAGCGCACATCAATGGTGCCAAATAATTATACTTAAAAAAATAATAATAATAGGCATTTCGGTACAAGGCGCGCGACGCGACGCCGGAGCAGCGCGTTGCGATTAAACCTTAACGCGGACGTGTCTGAGCGAGTGGCAACCGCGCTCATAAGAATTATTTCAATACCTTCCGATGGAAACTGCCTAGTCTATTCGACTGCATATTTTTTGTTTGAGTATACTAGTATACAACAATAAAATAGGTTTCGTGAGATTGTAGTAGAGTATGTATATCGTAACTGGAATGATTTAAGTTTGTACTCTAGCGCTACAAACGGGGATCCTTATTGCTTGGAAGAACAGTATCGAGCAAGCATGCTGATGTCAGCAAAGGACTGATGAATGGGTCCAATGGAAAAATAGAGAAGGTACATTGGGGACATCGATAACAGCAATAGCGCACGTAAAATAACATAAAACATAAACATAATTTAATTTGCGAACTAGAAGTCAAAACCAAGTTACAGATTTTAAGTAATGTACATATATGTTCAAAGGAAATAATTCTCTATTTGCTTAGCATATTCTACTGTTATACACAAATTACAAAGCCTTCGCCTTGACGGTGCTCTTTTCGACATAGGCTCCTCTATATTAAGTAAAGAGCAGGCTTACGTTGGCCTCTCTAGAGTTACAACCTTAGATGGAGTACATCTTACCAATTTAGGTTCAATTCAAATCAAGACACAAGAGAGCTCTATTGTAGAGTACAACCGTCTGCGCACGTTATACCACCCCTACTTGGCCAAATTAAGTATTAACAGAAAACGCGTAAAAATAAATCCGGACACTGAATGGGCAATTCACTCGAACATTTCAGAGGTACCTACAAGAAAAATAAGAATGTATCAAAAAAAAGACAATTATGCCCCGTAAACGTAGGAAAATAGAATAGCTTAACAAAAACCATTTGGTATTAATTTTGTTATTAATAAGTACCTATTAATAATTTATATACAAAAAGTAGTGATATCCCATCAAAAACATAAATGTAAAAATGAGAGCCAAGTTAAATATTATGATATATATCTTGGTTGTTGACTTCAACGACAAAAGAAGTGAGATCTAAATTTGTGCCAAGTTAAATAGCCCTTCTGAAATTTATTTATAACTACATAAAATAGCATTTCTTCTTATAACTTGGGACAATATATTGTTGCCTAAGGTCTGACTTGGCTAGTTCTTATATGTTTATAAACACAACTTGTAGTTTGTGTTTAGAATAACAAATTATAACTCAGAACATCTAAGAAGAAGGGAGGACAGCTCAGTATTGCTTAGTTAGTATATACGTACATTAAGAGCTGCGATGGTCCAGTCACTAGAAAACATGAATCTTAACCAGATATTGCGAGTTCATATCTAGACAAGTACCATTGAATATTTGCGTGCTTAATTTGTGTTTATAATTCATTTGTAAAGGCTTAGAACTTACGAAGGCTATAATATAATTCGTATATAAGAACTAGCCAAGTCACACCTTAGGCAACAATATATTGTCCCAAGTTATAAGAAGAAATGCTATTTTATGTAGTTATAAATAAATTTCAGAAGGGCTATTTAACTTGGCACAAATTTAGATCTCACTTCTTTTGTCGTTGAAGTCAACAACCAAGGTATATATCATAATATTTAACTTGGCTCTCATTTTTACATTTATGTTTTTGATGGGATCAAAATATACTCTATTCAAGAAGGCTTTTACAAGAACTTTTGAATCGTCATTTAACAAACTATTTAAAGTAAAGCTACCACCGGTTCGGAATGTAGATTCTATCGAGAAGAACCGGCAAGAAACTCAGTAGTAACCCGAGTACTTGACCATAACAAGATACGTAGATGTATTTTAAAAGCAACATATAAATTAATATACTAATTATAATTACATACATATTCATATACTATGTTTATTCCACAACTTTTTCCAATCCACCTAAATACGCGTCGCGTGCTCAGACCGCGTGTCCAGTTGAAAATCTGATCGTCCACTGAATTAATATATCTATACCAAAAATATAAATGCAAAAGTAACTCTATCTGTTACTCCGTCACGCTTAATCCACTGAACCGATTTGGAACTAGTTGTCGCCCACGGCTTCGCTCGCGTTTTAGGGGTTGGTTGTCATGTGTTAGGCAAAAAAGTAGCCTAGGTTTGGCAGTGAAAGAGCGATAGACAGACAGACAGACATTATAATAGTGTGAGGTATAATGTGAGGTAACGTTTTGCGTGCTCTAGGTAAAGTTTTATAAATTTGGCGCGAGTAAAACAGCAGGTTCAGCTAGTATACATAGCATTGATTCGCGTGAAGTAAATATTCACTGAAAACTATCATGATTAAAACATAGTTTTACTGAATAAATTAAAAAAAAGGGAGGTTTCATGTGACATACAGATGGACGAAGTTATTTTCGCTTTATATTAAGTATTTATACAACAGACCTAAATATCAGAGATTTGAATCTAGATTATGTTTCAAACAGAGTAAGTTTTGCATTTAGAATTATTTATTTTTATACTTAAATGCGCTTCAATTATTAACAAAAGTCAAAAGTATATTATCGTACGTACATATCGTAAGCCTTTAAATTATTTTATATAAAATATTTATAAATAATAATAAGAGTTATATTCAATCACAGAATTATACAAATGTAATGAATACTTTTTGGTTTGTCATTTTTATAAATAAAAGTAGAAGAAGAATATTATTGAACCCATGTGGTTTAAAAACGGAAGATAATGGATGATTGTAACAAAAACTGAAAAAATAAATATTGTAAACTATATTAAATATTGTTAATTATTTGACGTTCCTGTATACTGAAGCGGGGTTTACAATATATATCCAAAATCACAATATCGAAGCTATCCAGCGATATAAATCCAGAGAACCGAAACCCATCAACTTGTCCGTACGTCTTAGGAATGCAACCGGATGGACAGATGTGAGTATACGTGTCATATTTATGCATATAAAACTAGATACGATTCGATAACATTGACAGCGTTTAAACTGTAACCAGTTAAATGAACCCGGGACTCCAAACGTGAATCCACAATAATTATCCAATTATAACTAGATCAGGTGGCGGCTTTACAATTAATTCAGCGCTGTAAAATGCCGATTATAAATTCTTCGTCTTGGGTTGTAGGTATTTGTGATACCGTCGTTACTTCTGATTTTCCGTAACACAAGTGCTTTAGCTACTTAAATTGGGATCAGAGTAATGTATGTGATGTTATCCAATATTTCTATTTATTTATTTATAACTATTACACTAATTAATCATCAAAGTTACACCGTGTCTAAGAACACCTAAGAACCGACTACAGAAACTCCTTGTTCACTGGACCATAGTTTATCGCGATATTACTAAACATTAAAAACATAAAATTGAGAAAACTAAAGTTTAAAATCGACCATCGCCTCACGTTCAACATCACAACTAAAATAAATGTTTTATTTTCTATATTAAACTTTTATAACTTCCTCGTTGGACGAATCTTGAAAGCGGATCCAAAGTCCTTGGGAAAATATCGTGTTAGGCTGTAAGAAAATCAAGAAATTCTGCGCAAGGGTTTGAGCAAGTTCGTTTGGGTAGATACCACCCACATTAGATGTTCTACTTAAAAAACACCCATTCTTGGTATTGTTTCATGGTTCGAAGAATGACTTAGCTGGTGTAACTACAGGTACAAGGAGCAAAACATCTTAGTTCCCAAGGTTGGTGGTGCTTTGGTGATATGAAAAATAGTCCAGTGTCCAGTCGTTATATACAAAAACAGACCGAGAAATGCAAACGAACCGAGAAGGCTGATTTTTAGATATGTTGCCTTAGAAAAGCTTAACTAGAAATTGTCTCGATTTTCTATGTGCGTTCGCCGCCATCTTTAAAAAAAAGGTTTGAGTTTCGTTTTTTGTGATAACGCCGCTGATACGAGAATTATGGTGAAATATTTATATGTTGCTTAATTTACGCTCTACAATTTAGGTTCTATAAATAACCTACCGTTGGTTATTGAGATATCGACAAAATATAAAATATCCAAAAATCAGCCTTCATATACATAAATACTACTACTAAAAATACATAATGACTAGACTACAATTATTAATATTTATACAGTCTCTTATTGACTATCAAGAAACAAATCCACAGGTTCGGAAAGGAACATCTCAGACCTGAGAAGAACTGGCGACAGAAACACAGCTGGTTTCTTACACCTACCAACGTCTGTGGACGTACGTGGGCGTAGTGGCGTACACATACACATATCCCGTTTGCTAGTACGCCTATATATCACATAATATATATATTAGAATAATGACATTTAAAAATTTGAACCAAGGACAGCGTAAGTGATTTTCATTAGCGAATAATTCATAAAGTACCGAACGGAGCTGCGCGCGCGCACGTTATATCAAACCAATCCACCTGTCACAACTGGTTATCAAGAACGGCTGTATAATGTTTCGTATGTGTGTTAAGAGCAATTCAAAAGTTATTAATTTATTTATGTGGTTCATTGGCTAACTACTCGATAATGTTAGATGATAGAACTATATGTTAACGATAACATTCACCAGTAACAGTTCACCAGTAAAAACATTCCTCACCATCTCTGCCTTTGGTACACCTCACTCTAAAAGTTTGATCAGTAAATCATCCGCTATACTTACAATGAAAAGTTCGAGTGAGCCAGTGTTATTACAGGAATTGGAGACTAAGCAACTGGAATCGGTTTAACAGAATATTCGAGTACTGTATTAAGGGACCCTTAAGTGATGGACGTGGAAATCAAAGATTAGTTTGAAATTGCACTTTTGGCATACCTCCTTTAATAGGTAGGCACTTTAACAAATTAAGAGCCGAGATGGCCCAGTGGTTAGAACGCGTGCATCTTAACCGATGATTTCTGGTTCAAACCCAGGCAGGCACCACTCAATTTTCATGTGCTTAATTTGTGTTTATAATTCATGTCGTGCTCGGCGGTGTAGGAAAACATCGTGAGGAAACCTGCATGTGTCTATTTTCAACGAAATCCTGCCACATGTGTATTCCACCAACCCGTATTGGAGCAGCGAGGTGGAATATGCTCCAAACCTTCTCCCCAAAGGGAGAGGAGACCTTAGCCCAACAGTGGGAAATTTACAGGCTGCTAATGTAAATTCTTATTGAGTGTCAAATCAAACACAACCATCAATTCGGAAAAGATAATACCCTGACCTGAGAACCAGCGAAAGAAACTCAGCAGGTATTTTTTGTCATTTTCTGATTATTTACATGTACTCAATATCAAAGACCTGGGAGGCGTTTGTTTAATACCGATAGGTTATATAGAAGTTAATCGCCGTCAACTATTCTATACTACCATCGATCAATGCCATCGATTAACGACCGATTGGTCAGGTCCCCCCCCCCCCAAGTAATTTCGTAAATAAAAACTATACGTCAAATTACAAATTAAACTAGTTTATTATCTATTAAAACACATTATACATACATACACATTTCGTTAACACGATCGAAACACAAACATTGCTATTTGTAAATATGTTCGTATATCAGCAGTCTTGTCAATCAGAGACGCAATCACGCGTGTTTTAATTACAAGTGATTTTAATTGGGTAGTAATCAACATTTAAATTGTAAACATAAAGTTATCGTACGGAAATCGATTGTGCCTGTCCCAGAACTGGGCTAAAGCCTCGTCTTCTATTGGGGAGAGCGATTGAAGGTTATTCCAACACGCTGCTCGATACTCATGGCAGAATTTCAGTTAAATTACACGTGCAGGATTCATCACGTTGTAAACACAAATTAGGCACATGAAAATAAAGTGCTGCTCGACCGGATTTGAACCTAGAATTCACAGCAATCGATGTGTTTGGTAATCTAAATAAAAATAATTTAGAAAAAAAGAGCCCTGAATTTCTTTCGCCATCTAGTCTATAGGTCAGGGTTGTTTCATGGCACACCAGTGGCAGATTTTCGTCAATCTATACTAATAATATAAATGCGAAAATAACTCTGTCTGTCTATCTGTTGCTCCTTTACGGCCACACTACTGAATCGAATTTTATGAGTTTGGAATGAAGTAATCTTGAACCCCAAGGAAATATAGGATACATTTTATGCCTAAAACTTGACAACCGATCTTAAAAACGCGAACGAAGCTGCACGCAACAACTAGTCATCTATATAACCCTTTTGTAATGATACAATACAAAACATAGATTTGGAATATGAATAAAATTTCACATCGTTGATATTAAAATCAATCATTGGATTAGACGAGGCAAGTACTACAGATAGGACTGCATTTGATAAGATGTTTGGATAGCAGAATGTGGTGACCTATTTCGTTATATCGCTCACCGGCCTCGGTGGCGCAGTAGGCAGCGCGTAAGTCTCATAATCTTAAGGTCGTGAGTTCGATCCTCACCCGGGGCATATCTTTTTGTTTTCATGTTTTTTTTTAGGTTATAAATGTTTCACCTATAATTTTTTATTTTCAAATACATATTAGTTATTGCGCCCAAGGGTTTCAAAAATAAATTTCTACTTCTAGTGAACATATTATGCTGTTCAGGTTAACTAATCGAAAAAGAACATATTCCAAAACAAATGTGATATTTATTAAATTTTATTTTAAATTTCATTCATTGCCTCATAGATATAATATATATTGATTAACAAAAAAATGCTAGAGTTATAAAAATGGCGGGATCTCATATGAAAATCGACTCGGTTTTTATATAATTGAAATTTTAAGAGTACGCAATGTACATTTAAAATAACTCAATATAGTAGGAGGCGTACAGCGTTTATGCCGACAAACTCCAATTCTAACTGAATTAATGTATACTAACTAATTGATATTAAAAATTTAATTTAAATAATTTTTCATCATATTGGCGCGAAATGTATACGAGTGACTTGCAGTTTACAATGGAATGAAATCAACACAAAACCTCATAAAAAGACATAGGTTTCGAAATACCTACAATTTTTTTTTGAACAAACGCGAAGTTTCTGGGGACACCCACTACTCTATATTATTATTATAAAGTCTGTCTGTTGCTCTTTCACGGAAAAACCATTGAACCGAATTTAACAATTAATTTGACTTGATATAAAGGAAGCTTGAACTCCAATGGAGTACGTATGCTACTTTTTTATACCTACCACCTAACCAACCTCAACACGAGCGAAGACACGGACAGTTAGTATTATGTAAAAACCTCCGTAACCGAATCTGATATAAAATATTTATTATTATTCTGTTCTTACATAGTGTTACCAATACTAAAATAAAGTTAGCACATTATTTTTTAAGTTAATTTGTCCTTTTTTTGTTATTATATACCGAATACTAAATACGCATGTATTTAGTATTCGCACAATAAATAAATTCAAACTGTTGTAATACTATCTTTTACAATATCTAAATAATAATAATTCCGTAAACGTTTCTGAAACCGGTAAAATATTCATATAACAGATCAATAATATCATGATAAGGAATAAATAGGTACTTAAATAACAAACAAAAAAGTATTTCAAACATAAAACCGATGTTCCTACGACTTAATACGAAACAAAAAATTCAATAAAGGTTTTTCCAGATGACACAACGAACCCTAAAATGTAAATCGCAATAAATACAAGTCAGAAGGGCAACGCAGGAATCAGCGCTTTTTACAGATTTATAAAAAAAAAGGGTTCGTAGATAAATCACAGAATACGATACTATATTTACGGTAAAACATTTTTTGTCCCGGTATAAAAAAGTTGCAAATATATGAGAACCTTAATGGTCAGCAAATGTAAACGTTAACACAAGTCCAGGTTCAAACCCGAAAGCACCATTCTACATACGTCAAATACAACTGTGCTAACCAGTACAACCTACCCAGGTACAACAAACTCTTGACGCACTCTTATGTTATTTCCTATAGTATATAGTTATGTTCAGGTTTGAAGGATGACGTTGCGTCAACTACGGGCACAATGAATAAGGACTAGAGAATTGAACTCCTGTGCAATTAATTATACTAAATCATTCACCCTTTAAACTGAAACAGAGCAATACATTGCTGTTTGAAGGTTAAACATGACGCGCTGATGTTGTTAACAGACGATCCTATCCTAAAACTTACCTCTAAGTAATTACGTATCCATTATTATTAATTAATTCAATGTTATATCGAAAAAGTTCCTTGACCTTAAGTTGCTTATATTTAAAAAAAAAAAGTCACTTTGTAATCTGATGGTAAGTGGTCACCGCTTCTAATAGACATTGGCGCTGTAAATTAACCTTTCTTTACACAATGAACCATTAACCATGTTATTTAATATGTCACGTCCCTTGCGCCTCTAATTAAACTGACTCACATCCTTCAAACCAGAACACAACAACAGTAAGTATCGCTGGTGGGCGGTAGAATATGGGATGAGTGAGTAAGTTTTTTAATAAACCTTGACTGTGTATAATTTTGAATAAAGGTATACATTATTCATCACACTTATCATTGTTTCATATTACTTTATAAATAAATAATAAATAATTAAAACTGATAAGACTTAAAACCATGAAGCGTGTGAAGATACCATTGCAAACAACATAGAGCTGTATAAAATAAAAAATAAAAAATAAACTGATGACATTAATATTGGACGAACATCGCTCGATCGTGACAACAAATTATATAAAAAAAAACACAAACAGTTATTAATGAAAAAAAAAAGTTCACTTACCATTCCATTGTCCATGCCTCCATATGGCGACTGGTAACCAGGTTTTTCTGTGACTGAGATAATTGAGATCGTTATTTATACATGAATTAAAATATATCAACGTGTACATAAGCGGGCCATATTGGGTGCGTTCCTCAATCGAATTGTACTACATCGACATTTCGTGTTATGCCATATTATAAACCACTTTTTACCTCGTAACCATTCTTGCGAATAATACAATACGGAATAACTTGACTTAATTCGAGGAGGCTTTACGACCTTTTTCTTTTCAAAAGCTCGACTCGCAATATTTGTTCCAAAATAAATTTTGACCAATCATATCTTGCAATATGAATAAGATTTTTCGTGTGACCTGATTCAATGATCAGGATTGACTCAAAATTGAGTCCGTCAATAAATCAACAGCAGAGACACGTAGTTTTGTATATAAATGTTTTACCACATTAATTAGTATCTCTTCATAGTATAGAACAAAGTAAGCTTAGATCTTCTAAGCGACGCAACGGATTTAATGAAATTTCCGTCAATAAACAGAGTGATTCAAGAGGAAGGTTTATATGTATAATACATGCAAATTATAGCAGAGAATTTCAATTTTGTTTTTCGGAAAAAATGGATATTTCTTTTTATGTGTTTTCTTCTAAAAATCGTATATATACACTTTTTATGCTTGTGTGGGTACATTCTTCCTCATGCCCCCGAAACTATTTTAAAAGACCTTCGCCCCCAACATAATAGCGAACGGGCTTTCTGCAAGTGCAGGACCTTGGATTAAGATACGCTTCCTCTACTTTCGAGAAGTTTATTTCATGGCAGAATAGGATGACTTCGGAATATTATTAAGAATCCTTCTAACAAATAAATAAACATCAACTTAAATGAAGATACCATTAACACCTGGAAAAATAACATCTCTGCGCAAAACAGGAGTAATTTAACGACAATAACCACCCCCACCCCAACAGTCAACCCCTAAACGACACAATTTAAATAACGAAAGTCTAAACAATGGTTAAATAATTGGACTGTTATAACACAAAAAATATTCAATTTCGTCTGTCGATCTGTAAGAGAATTAGAGTTTATTGCATCGTGTCTGTATTTAAAATAGATCTGTCCGTCTGTACAATTTAAACTTTAGAATTAGATTACTTAGGATCGTAATAATTTCTTGGATTGGTGATAAAACTATTCGGCTGCAGGTCACGGGACTCAAGATTTGAATCTCACGTTGAACCGTTAAAAATAATAGGTTTATGTAAAGAAATTCTAAGAATTTATCGGCCCCTACTTCGTACGGACAAAGCAACTTTTACGGAACGTATCTTTAAAAAAACCACATAGAATCTTAGTTATATCAGTTGGCCAATGGGCCAAATATGAGCCATGGGTACTGTTCCATAACCCATGCGCCAATAGACATTGGGATGTAATATGTTACCTATTTCTTACACCATCGATATTGACACCATCGGCTTTAGACCTCATGATTGATTTATATACTTCTTACAATGTTTGTGTCTATGGGCGAATATGACTACTGAGTTATTAATATAAAAGTAAACTAACAATTAAGATCCCACTGCTAGTGTTAGACTTTCTCTTTATTTTTTGTTTGGTGTTTATTCTACCCGAGCCGAGATGGCCCAGTGGTTAGAACGCGTGCATCTTAACCGATGATTTCGGGTTCAAATCCACTGAATTTTCATGTGCTTAATTTGTGTTTATAATTCATCCCGTGCTCGGCGGTGAAGGAAAACATCGTGAGGTAACCTGCATGTGTCTAATTTCAACGAAATTCTGCCACATTTGTATTCCGCCAACCCGCATTGAAGCAGCGTGGTGGAATATGCTCCAAACCTTCTCCTCAAAGGGAGAGGAGGCCTTTAGCCCAGCAGTGGGAAAATTTACAGGCTGCTAATGCTAATGCTTTATTCTACCAAGCTATTCTAATGCAACCTACATTGGTGGATACACTTGTTGCAGATTTTATTCCAACACATAATAGTTTCCTCGCGATGTTTCTCTTTACGACAGAGCACGAAATTATATGTTGCTTGCCGGATGTGAGCCCGCAATAATCACTTTAATAGTGATCAATTAAGCCTCTATCTCCAAATACAAAATGGACTTTTTCACGGAACTAGCGATAGAACATTTTATCACTTTAAAAAGATAACACGAAAAATTAAACTGATCGTAATAGGTTCGACAATGTTCGAGGGCTTAAAACCCCATCAACTAGAAAAGGAAATCAAAAATTGTCCCCCAGAGCCTGTCATAAAGCCGATCCATATAATACTGTTACGAAGGGGTGCGTCATTGTCCACATGCGTCGACACAAAAATATCGACACAACTATAGACGCTTTATGCTTTAAGATTTAAAAGACCAAACGCAAAAAATAATCAACAAAGATAACTATACATATTAAAATCTAGATATCTGCTCAGGAGTGTACCGACAAAAAGACTATATTCCGTCAGCTTGTATTAAAACAGGGAGGGCATACAATGATCCCCCAAAGTGATTTTCAGTATCCTCTTTAGAGAGTAATTATTGCATAATTTTTATTTTAAATCTAACTGATTTACTTATAAATATTTTGGAGACTCGAAGATAGCTTTATTTAAATAATCATATCCTAAGCAACATTATTAAACAAAGGCGTGAGTTGTTTTTTAATTACATATATCAAGCTAAGACACTTGAAGGTATCCGATCTATTCATAGATCATAGAAGTGTGGGAGAAATTAAACATTCCTTGCAGTCATAATATGTTGAGATTATGTTATTATTTTCTGTGTGTATATCAGAAATATGTCTATATAATATATAGTTGGTCAACTGTATCACGCCATAGGTACATAAGTATATAATATTATAAAACAAGAAGCTACTATCTACAACTGATACTTGCTGGTTGTTCTCGGTAGAATACACATGCCGAATCAATAAGGTGTACGTTCAATACAATTCCGTAAAATGACGATTCAAAGTACCAATGAATATTATTTACGTATCTAGACAGAGTGCACTACAAAAGAACTAAAACAAATGAACTTTAATATCTTGGTATGCGTGGCTACGCTTGACACTCGTCAAACGTAGGCCGTCCAACTGTAGGCTACTATTTCTTCCGATGCTTTCTCAGCTTTTACAGCCTATCCAAACATATCAAATCAAAGCCAAAAATGATCGTCACGATCAAACATTTAAACCACATGTGTTTATCTGACACAAACAAATGATAATTTAATGATTCCCTATAAATCTTAATTAGCAACAGAACCAATGTAGACGATAAACCTTTCCTTAGGAGTCCCCTGGGCGCAATATAACGCGACTCCGTTTTTGTCTATGTTTACGACATATTCCAATAGTTTCTTGAAACAGATAGATCTTACTATTAGCTCAGCGTCGGTAACTACTCATAATATTGCACAGAATCTATTATTTTGGTAAAGTGACGGCTGTTCCGGCTTCGGTGGAAATTTTCAAGTGAGACTTGGTGGAATCACTTTTCCTTTATTCTCATAATCCCATGAGACAGAAATCCAACACGACCATAAAGAGTTTAGGCGCAACCAATGACTTAACGTGCTTACCGAGATACGTACTTCCTGATCACGGGCTGCTACTTTGGTCCAACCCAGAGTTAGAACCGTCGGGACCTGCGATCATAAGTCAATAGATCAACGAGGCAGTCTTAACATTTATTTTAAATTGAACAATATTAGAATTTTAAAAGGCGTTTCGATTACCATATTTCTAAAATAACCTTTGCTTTTTTGTCATTTCAAAGTGAAAATACTTTATACTATCACTTCGACCACAAGCAACTCGAGAAGAACCGGGGAAGGAAACTCAGCGGGATTTTTTTGTAAATGCCCTATTTTAAAATAATGTTTTGTAACAGCCGGAAGGTTTACCATCTCATTACATGTATGTTTTACTTTAGTGTGAACTAAACTCAAAATGCGATCTCGTACATAAAAAAAAATAAACCAAATAAGTTGTACTTAACGAAGGAATTGTTGAACATGAATAAAATCGAAGCGAAACTAAATAGGGTGAGCGCTCATCCACTCGAGATAGTAGAGAGCCATTATGATTTGAGATATAATTTTTTATTAGGGATAATCTGTTATTATTTTGAGTATATATACCTACTTATATATATTTCGTTGTTTTTTTTTGTGGCATAAGCAGGCGGACGGAATAATAGGACACCGGAGCAGGAGGCAGATGGAAAGTGACTGCCACCGCCCATAGACATCTGCGTGAGACTTGGATTGCCAAATGTATGAAAAGTTGATGGTAAGTTATCCTATTCCTTACATCGCCAATGGGCCACCGACCGGGAAACAAGATATTACAGCCCTTGTTACACAACAATACTAAGTACTGCTGTTTGGCGGTAGAATACATGCTGAGTAGTTGTTACTGACCCAGACGTACTTGCACAGAGCCCTAATACTAAGTAAAGCCATTCTCAACCTTCCACTTTCTTAATAATTTGCAATAATAAACTATTAAAACATATGAATACGAAAAGATATAAAGAAACAAGACGGCACAACGGCCGGTTCAGATCCGGGCAAGCTTCGCTGAATTTCTATCAGTTAAACACAATTTTTTTCGTGTTAATAATTAATCTCGGAAAAGATGGAGACATTGTAAGACCCTACAGAAAAAAATCTACTACATATGTATCCATCAACACGCATTAGATCAGCATCGTCGAATAAGCTCCAGATCTATAAAACAGTAAAGTAAGTGGACATAAAATAAAGCTAATTTTACTTTACTTTCAAAAATATTGACAAGCCTTCAACTTTTTATTTACATGTTTAAAGCTGAAGAATTTGTTTGTTTGAACGCGTAAATCTCATAGACTACTGGTTCGATTTAAAAAAATAATTTCAGCGTCAGATAGCCCATTTATCGAGGAAGGCTATTGACTATACACCACGCTACGGCGAATAGAAGCGGTGTATTAATGAAAAATGTAAAAAAACGGGGGAATTATTTCTGTTCCGTTGCGGTCGCTGCGTTAACTGTTAAATCACGTATGACGGAGTCTGTAATATAGCCGAGCGAAGTTGGGAGTAACAGCTAGTATTTAAATAAAATTATTTATGACATCTTTAAAAGAAGTTTTCTGCCCCAAAGCTTCCATTATTTAATTTCCACTCCAGCGTATAATCCTTGAGTTGTCAACGTAACTACAGACATTAGACCGGCTCCCCCCGCCCTAGTCAATTGCAATGAAACTAATCCAAATTATACGGTGCCATACTTTGTGCTAGTGGGGTCGTTTTCCATAGTTGTCGACACGGATTTAGTATACGGATTTATATAGACGACATTTATGTACGTTTTTTATGCGAATTTATATGCGAATAAATAAAATTTAAGTGTCAGCTTTTTACTAGATGCATATGAAATGTACTGATTTATCACCATAAAAACAAATTCTTAAATAGTTATCAATCTGTCAATTTGTTACGTTTGAGAAAACGGCTGGACCTATTTCGATGAGACTTTGACCGGCATATAATAATAATAACATAACATTAAGGTTACGAAAAAAAATATAAACACCTATATAATATTTCTTAATATAAATAAAAACAAAATGAAATAAATAATTTTCCAAAAACTAATCCTTGATATTTTTTTTATTATTAATTGATATCAATTAAGAAAAATGTCTAAAATTAATTTATTTCCTGATATAATGGACTATTTTTATAGCACACATCGAACGCTGAGCCACATAGTGCTGTGTAATCTCCAGAAAATCAATTATTAAAACTTATATCACGGTTTTAGCGAAAACATCGTCGTCATAGAGGAACTCCGGTCCCCTCTACTTAGCGGAATGGAACTGCGACAAATACAAATTATACGGTACGACACATTGTACCAACGGGTGCTGTTGTCCAATGATTATTTATATCGACACAAAAAAAATCATGGAATAAGGTTCTAATAAAACGTATATCACATCACACACATGTACAGCTTATAAATTTCGCACAACTGGGCTAAGGCCTCCTATCCCTTTGAGAAGGAGCATATGCCACCACGCTGCTGCTGAAAATCTGGTGGATTCACACGTGGCAGAAATTTGCTGAAATTAGACACAGGCAGGTTTCCTCACGATGTTTTCCTTCACCGCCGAGCACGAAATAAAACGTATATATCAACTCATAAATCTGTTGGTTTAAGGGTGCGCCAGTAAAACTCCCAGTCAGCATCATTTTTCCGACATCAACAATCAACATCAATACCTTAATGAATGCCAACCCTTCCTCACGAATGTCCGTCCAATGATGAAAACCATATAAGCATTAATTCATTTATTTATTGCAGACAGACAAACAGACACGATTGGAAAACTTTGTTAAATCTCGTGATGATGATCACGTCCTGACCGGGATACCAGTCAAATGCTCAAGACGTATCATAGTGCACGAGTGTATGGTACCTTATTTCCTCACTCTCGAAATCCGATAGGACGGCAAATATAACCGGAAAGAGATCAGGCGAAGCAACGACACATGCTCTCCGAGGCACGGGACACACGCTTCCAACTTACGTGAAAAATATTTTTTATAATAATTAAACGGATAAGGTATTATCATATCTACGGCTATTATATCATCAAAGAGAATCACTTACAGACGATTGACCGAACAAAACGATTTAATAAATAATAATGTTGTAACAAAGGAAACGTAACAATTTGTCCGTTGCAGAACGATACGTGATACAAATGACAGGCTTTAAACGTACGGGCCAAGATACAATTACACTGCGTTTTTTTTTTTTTAGTATAATGTAAAGGTACACAAAAGGAGGTTCCAACTAAAATATGATCATATAAGAAACACAAAAGTTGCAAATGTAACCGAGAAGCTATGTGAATATCGGCTGACATGGTATGGGCATGTTATGCAGAGGAAGGAGGACAATGTTGTGAGGAAGGTCTTGAGCAGGGACATGGATGAATATAGAGGTAAGGGACGACCAAAGAAACGATGGATGGAATGTGTAAAAGACGATATGGATAGAAATAATGTTACTTGTGAGATGACGTCAGACAGAGAAGTATGGAACAGGAAGACATGCCGCACCGACCCCAAATAAAATTGGGATAATGGCAGAAGGATGATACAAATTTCGATCCCTTATATGTGTACACGTTATAATTACATTAAATGGACCAAACAAAACAACATTGTTGTTACATTTATTTTTTAGAAAATAACACCGAACTGCATTAGCTCCGTAAGAATTTTTTACCATTATTTACATCGCCAATGTACCACCAACCGCCTGTAGTTACACTGACCCCAACACAAAAATACAAAGTATTGCTGCTTGGCGGTAGATTATATGATCAGTGGTTTGCACAAAGCCCTACCACCAAGTACACATACGGAATATATATATGGAAATATCCAAAATATACTATAATCAAGTAGCATAAATACAGTATATCAATAATCATACATATAAACGCTGTTTCTAACCAACATACTTAAAGACGTAAAGAAATAAAAATCGATCGACATTCGCCGTGAAATTATATCATAAAGGAATACTTTATACATCTTTTTTTTTATCATAATAAGTTTTGTATTAGGTTATATTATTGACGATATTGTAACTGTTGGAAAAATGACAGGGAAATCTAGGATTTTCATATAGGAACCGCCAATTAGGCGTTTACTATTTAAAAAAAAGTTATTTACTTCGACGTTTTCTTATAATTTTAAAGCTACTTGATTATTGATATTTCACGATAATAACCCCGAAATACCCTACCCCGTTGAGTCCCTTTGTTTGGAGTCAATCTTACGTAGAATCAGGTCATGGTTACCATAAAAATTCAATGTCATCGGAACTGAAGCAACTAATAAAATTTCAACTCCGTTCTTGAAGAGAAACGATTCTAATTCAGCTTGCAAGAATTGATCTATACAAACTAACGCACATTGCTAATTAAATAAAAATTTGTACTGTCAAAAAAGCCATACTAAATATATTGAATACTAGTTGTCGCCCGCGGCTTTACTTGCGTTTAAGGGATTGTGCATGTCTGTCTTAGGAATTAAATCTTGCTTCATACCAAATTACATCAAATACGGTTCAGTGTTCTCGCCGTGAAAGAGCAACAGACAGACCGACTTACTTTCGCGTTTATAATATTAGCATAGTTAATCCTGTGACTTGATAATTCAAAGTCATCCCTCATATAAACTATCCACCCTCCGACATGATATCAATGGTATAAAAACCCATAAATCAGCGCTCGTTTCACGGTGAACGGGCAAAGTGAATGGTGGAGACGGTAATGGCGGTAAGTATGAGTTCCGATATAATGGCTCCCGCTGACTTTGACATATAATGTTATATGAGAATGTGTAGATCGGGTGGTTTTGTACGTATTAATTAGAACAATTATTAATAAAAACTAGTATTTTATACATATATATATATATATATATATATATATACTCTATAAGTTCTATAACACTCAAGAATAGTGCACATTTTTTACTATTAAAAAAACAGTAAAAAATAAATGTATTAAATTAAATTGACAACCTCCGTGGTCGAGCAGTGTGTACACAGGTTTTCATGGGTACGCCACTCCGAGGTCCTGGGTTCGATTGTCGGCCGAGTCGAAGTAGAAAAAATTCATTAGTTTTTTTATGTTGTCTTGGGTCTGGGTCGTTACTTCTGATTTTCCATAACACAAGTGCTTTAGTTACTTACATTGGCATCAGAGTAATGTATGTGATGTTGACCAATATTTATTTATTTATTTATAAATAGTTTCATTAGGACTGGAGATTTTACCCTCTATACGCTATTTCTAGAAAGTATTTTGAAAGTACTAGACCACTTTGTTGCAACTCGCCACTTGATGTTGCTGTAGCACATCACCTTCATATCGTTCTGTACTAATATTATAAATGCGTAAATACTGTCTGTCTGTTACGCTTTAAAGGCTAAATGACTGAACTGAAATTGTTGAAGCAAGTTTGAACCGCAAGGATGGACGTAGGCTACTTTTTTATACCTCACAACGACACGTCCCTCATCCCAGATATATATATGTAATATAATATATGTATTTACACTTTTTTTACTTCAGTCCGTCATTTACGAACAGATTTGAAAGAATATTATTAATTTTTGGGAGGATATACTTTCCAATAAATTTGAAAATAAAATTAATACCTCTAAGTTTGAAAACATAGGGGATGATATTTTTTTATATGCTCGGAAAGATACACGTATCAAAAAAGCGTATCACTCTTAGTCGCTTTCCACATTTCACGAGTGAAATACTAAGTGAGTTTATACAGAATAGAATTATTAGCATATTTAACATAAAGTTTCGTTCTATACTATTTAAGCATGACCATTTAATTAAAACATGGCGTCATAATTTCGTCAATAACATTGACAAATCGCTTTAACAGCACTTCAACGTGTCGACACGACTCCGACACGTGTCGGACGTACGCAGCTTCGAGTGTGTACGATACCATTCCGAGGGTTTTTATAATCATTGTTATGGTGCGAATTATATCATTACATGGTTTTAAATACCACATGGTAAATTTTATTACTGCTTAGCAAAAAAAATAACAATTTTTCTATATTTATAAGGAGTTCAGATAAACAAAGCTTAGATTTAAATATTCCATGAGTTTTGCTAATAGCTCTACTATATTATTTGCTACAAACAGTTCTAGATAACATATATCTATGATAAAATATATATTTTTTATGACGGTAAGAGTTTCACTGTTAAATACAGGATAAAAACAAATAAACAAAATTTGACCTTGAATTGACGCGATATGATTGGTCGAGCGCATGAATTATCTATGTTATTCATTATGAATTAAAAAAAATAATTATCGGAATTTTGGTATAGCATAATATAAGCATGAGCAGCCTGTAAATTTCCCACTGCTGGGCTAAGGCCTTCTCTCCCTCTGAGGAGAAGGTTTGGAGCATATTCCACGCTGCTCCAATGCCGTTTGGTAGAATACACATGTGGCAGAATTTCGTTGAAATTGACACTTGCCGTATTCCTCACGATGTTTTCCTTCACCGCCGAGCACGAGACGAATTATAAACACAAATTAAGCACATGAAAATTCAGTGGTGCTTGCTTAGTTTTGAACCCGAAATCATCGGTTAAGATGCACGCGTTCCAACCACTGGGCCATCTCGGAATTTTGGTAGTATAATTAAATTAGTTATAAGCAGTTAACTGGAAAGTGAAAGTGTTGTATAAATAAATAAAGATATGTATATTAGTCAAGAACTATTTAGTAGTACGCGATATATCTCAGCTATTAATTGCTGAATGGTACACCTATTTGGGACACGTCATATATGTTTATTGTAATATAGTATTTTTTTTTTTGTTTCTTTTAACCCTTTTTTTGTATCAATTCATTTTTTATTGTTAATTTTTTTTATATTCTTTTGTGTAAATGTTAATAGTAATTTAAGTTGTTTTTTTTTTTCTTTGGTTAACTTTTTTTTTATTTTCTTTCTAATATTGAAGTAACTTATATATATTTTTATAATTTTTGTACGGTCCCAAATAGAAGTGTTCTTTCTTTCTTTTCTATTAGAAAATCGCATGGAATACGTAAATCCAAGGTTTGTTTATCTTCAATCGTCTTTAAATTCAAATACATTATAATATTTAAATATACCTATGTATGTACTTGTACATATAAACTTATTTTTACCATCGTAACGAACTCAACAGCTACACGCAGTTATATTGGCTTTAATACCATAAACGGGGGGGGGGGGGGGGGGTTGAAAATAATAATTACATTAAATAGCGAAAAGCGACTCGACGCCCCTTTGACGTAATGCAATATCTATAGTACCGACGAGGTTTTTTGTTATGAAATATTTTGAATGAATTTAATCGATATAAATATATGGATACGGAAATATATTATATATATTTAAATCTCTCTCCTGTTGGTGGGGTCTGCCCTCCTAGTCTTTCGCTTCCACTTCGCTCTATTTGACGTAACATTTGCAGGAACTAAGATCTTTTCTGACCACATCTGTCATGTGTTATATATATTTAAATACTAAGAATAATTTTTGTGATGTAGGTAGGCGAATGAGCAAATTCGCTACCTGACCGATAGTAAGTAGACGTTGTAAGGCATATTAACCTTTCCTCACATGACCAATGCGCGATCAACGTAAGGAACTAATATATTATGCCGTGTTCACCTACAAACCAGAACACAACAGAACACAACAACAAATTTGGCGGCAGAATATCTAATGATACCTATACATTACCCAAACAGGCTTGCACAAAGCTCTACCATCAGAAAAGTTTTTCATAATAATGTTTTTTATTATGAGGCCCTTATCCCTAACCAAGAAAACCTCGTATCTTATGGGCCAGTGACTTCCAAATCAATAATTTCATTGGTTAGACTTATTAGGTTTCTCTTTCACAAGTAACGAGGCGAAATAATGTTACTGTATTAACAATAATCGACGCTATATTTATAACAAATATCTTTTCTATATTGTATGTATGTGGACTGTCGTTAACTATATCGTGAAGATTAATGTGCCGCATACTTCTCTGAATTCAATAACTTATTGTTCTAATTAAATGTCAATTGTCAAACCGTATTAATATATTTAAGTCGTTTCCCGCCTTCTGTATGCGTCAGTGTTCCAAGCTTGGTTACGGATTTTAATGGGGTTTTTATAAATGAAGATAATGATCCAATATTAAGCTGTATGATACAACAATAGTTAAACACTGTAGATCATCATTGTAACATCAGTTTTTCATAAGCGAGATTTTCATAACGACTTTAATTCACGGAAAAAAATTGTAGAAAAAACATATTCTACTATAAATACCGCACTCAGAACCCTAAATCAATTTGAGCTTGACAATATTTGTAACATCAAAACCTTACATTATTCGCGTCACTATCTCCCCTACAATCTACCCCTCTCTTTCAAAACACTCACGTTAGACAGAAACAAATGTATATTTCTGTCTTTTGCATCATAGGAACTGTACAAAAAACATTTAAAAAAATACGCTAGTTATGAACTAACATGAAGAAGGTAATTAAAATTTGTAATAGACACTTTTGACTTATTTATAATAAAATATTTTTATTATTTTTTTTTTTCTGATTTGATTTTTATTCTAATTTAAATATCTTTGTATTGACTTAATGGACTAAAAATAAAAAAAAATTAAGTATTTATGCTAACAATACTAAGTAACAATACTTAGTATTGTTATATACCTATTTGAAGTGTGAGTTAGTCAGTGTTACTACAGGCATGCGACATCCTAGTTCCCAAAGTTGGTGGCGCTATGGCAATGTAAGGAATAGTTCAAAAAACTTCTCAGAGTCACTATCAATAGTGACCACTTACCATCAGTTGACGCATTGACTCGTTCACGAACCAAATTTATAAAAAATAAATATTTAGTATTTTTTTTCAATTAGACGCTAAAAATAAATATATATCAAGGTTAGTTAGTTGTTAGTACCGTTTCATTGTCTCAAACCACCCTTTATTTATTTTGGCGCGTAAACATTTAGGGTCGTTAGGCTTCGATGACCGACACGAGGCAAACATTAACGAACCTTTTTCGAGTATTATTTAATTAAGAAACCATTTCATTGAATCATTGGGTGTTATTTATTTAAATATTTACATAAAACAGACTTCTTATAGCATTTAGTAAGGTATTTTAATGTACTAGCGACCCTACCCGGCTTCGCACGTGTGCAATTTATGAGTAAAGAAAATTACATAAATATAATTTGAAGGTATAATGTAGCTTTCTATCGACGATTTTTTTTAGAATTGGTTCATTAGTTTCGCGTAGTAGTCCCGACATACAAACAAATTTAACCTGTTGAAAATATGAGATTTAAAATAATTTTTTGTCCGTCTAGTGGCTAGCTCAGGCAATATTTGGTAGCTCATTCGATGTCTCGTTTGAGCCGTGATGAGCCAGGAGTTAGAACACGTAAACCTTAATCAAAGATTGCGTGTTCAATCCTGGGCAGTCACCACTAATTTCATGTTAACCACAGTTGTGTTTATCCATTTCGTATTCGGCGGTTAATGAAAACAACCAGACCGCATTTAAACATCGTGGTGGAATATGCCTTAAACTTTGTCCTAAAAAGGAGAGGAGGCTACTTTTTAAGTTAACAAAATTACACTAGCGCAAAACGTTGATACATTTTATAAATGAACGCGGTTCCCGATTTTTCTTAGCTGCAATTATAGAGACTGCGGTCATGGCTGGTCTGTGCCTACAATCACATTGTAGGCACAGACCAGCCATGACCGCATATTTCATTCTTCAGACTCCAGCACTCATGGAGTCGGTGCCTCTGGACTAGAATATAAACCCCAGAACGGAGTTTCGGGGTTCGGAGGATAGAATTTTTCTTAAGAGATACTTTTAGTAGCATACTGAACTTTGAAAATGTTCAACTGGTAAAAGTGGGAAAGGTTCACTGCACTCTAATGTAAGCCTTAAAAAAACATCGTTATGTTTGAAGACATCGTATATTCTTACTCATTGTATTTAGATTTATATGTATATTTAGATTATATACTTTTATTTCATAGTTTTAATAATAAACTCATGTTATTGTATTTATTATTACAGCACCACCCGCCTCATATCCTCTGATCCCTACACCGTTGGTTGCCTGGAAGAGCATGGTTCGCTACGTAGCGATAAGATCGGCAAAATTGTACGCCGTTTTCTATTAAGGCCAAATCTATGTTATATTTATTTTTATTTCTCTGTGCGGTGTACAATAAAGAATAAATCAAATCGTTCAAAAATATTTTTAAAACGAACCAAACTCATAAACTAAGACTAAGTAGTTATCAGTTTTTTTGCGTTAAACACATGTTGGAGCTTGCGCCTTAAGAACGGAGCGGATAACAGGCGTATATATTAGATCATAGCTAGCTAACCCCCCGAGGGTTAGCCTTAAGCCACCCGCTGTTTACTAACGACTCATAGACATTTAAACTCCATCGTCACTTCGAAGTTATTTATGTTTAAATTAAATCTAATTCAGATTAAATCAACCGACGTGTAAAATATTTTCAATTAAAACATATAACCGTCTAACTCATTAAAATATTTGCACAGAGATATCCAAACACAATACGAATGTGTGTGTTTGTTTGTTGACGATGACGATGGGGTCGTGACTGATTTCGAACACAGCGGCAATTATAGGGAGTCCAGCTAACTAACCAAGACATATGTGTACGAGTGTGTGCGTAAAAACAGGTGCAATCTCTTTATGCGCACTCTCAAGATCCGATGGCACAGCAAATACGACACGACTTTTTGCATTGGACCGTGCCTACAAACAAACTTCCAGACACAGACTGTTACAGAGATATTCTATAGATAATCCTAAAAACTTTTCATCAGCCCGACCTGGATGTTGAACTCAAGACCTCGGATTCTACGGCCTTATATCTAGCCAATGAGGCTTTGTTATACTTCACGTCTTATTTACTAAACTGATTATTATGAAGTTTTGTATATACATTGTCAGAATAGAATAGGTTACTTAAGACCACACCCTCTCAAGCGGGAGAAATTCAACTTTGAACTGCAGCGGTTTTATTCTGTAAGAACTCATTTCGTATCCCACTCGTGGAATGTTGATAAAAGACTTATATGCGTTATTATACGTTACCTATTTATGTCTGTAATTTGGCAGTAAACAATACACTATAAATTAAATGTTATACTTATTTAATTAACTCAAAATCAACGACAAAATATTCTATATTCAAGTAGGCTCATAAAAGCACTTTTGAATCGTCATTTTACACTGTTACCTACCACCGGTCCGTCCGGTAGTCCGAAACTAGGTGTTATTAGTTCATCTTTCCTCATTGCCTTTCGAAAAGATCTATACTATTGCGAGTATACCTAACACTGTTGTAAACATATTGTGCAGAAAATGTAAGTATTAGAACTTTATTAAAAACATCCCGAAGAGAGTCTCGAGTTCCAATACAATTTATAGACAAAAAAAAAAACTTAGTTTCAGTTTTTTTTATAATAAAAATATGTAAAGTTATTGATAGACATCAGACTTGATATGAACCCACGTAACGTTAAGTTTAACGCAATATCTCACACCTAATTGATAACACTTAAGTTAGTTAATTTTCCTTAATAAACATTACATATACACTTTGTGAGTTCTTACTAATAAAATTTTTATTTTTATTATAAATGACTTCTTGGAGATTGTCGTATTCCATTGCTTCGTCATGTTTTAAGTGAAATAAAAAAAGTCATAAAATATATTTATTTAAATAAATAAATACATAAAAATAGACGGCGTTTTTTCACAGCGTTATCTAGATCTAAATTAATTATAAAAGCAATCGTTTAAAATATCCGATACGTACGTTCAACGCAATTTAAACCTTATATGGGTGGTCTAGAAGCCATAATCGCAATTACACAGTTGGGAAGCTAAATTATAGTTTTTCACACGATATATATAGTAAGGCATTTCGGCGGTCATTTTTGCACGTTTCTTGTGCGCATACGAATTGACTTGATACATAAATTTTTCACTGGCTAAAAAAAAATACCGTCAAAATAAAAAATAATATAAACTTGTATGGTCTGCAAAAACTTTTTTAAAATTAAATTGAATGAGAAATGTCATCGTAACAAATAATAATAAATGTATATTGTATAAATGTATAATGACGACCACCATGGTCGAATAGTGTGTACACCAGTTTTCATGGGTACGCCACTCCGTGGTCCAGGGTTTGATTCCCGGCCAAGTTGATATAGAAAAAGTTCATTAGTTTTCTATGTTGTCTTGGGTCTGGGTATTTGTGGTACCGTCGTTACTTCTGATTTTCCGTAACACAAGTGTTTTAGCTACTTACATTGGGATCAGAGTAATGTATGTGATGTTGTCCAACATTAATTTTTTTATATGTTAGCCTCTAAATAACGCTCATGAAACGAAACGGTACCGCGGCGATATTTATGTAATAATACTACATATATACACTAAAACTTCCGAAACACGCTATATCTGGTAAAAGTTTCATATGTATATTCGTTTAGTACTTTATTCATAAAAAAAAACATTCTCAGATATGAGTATATTACTAATTGACCCGAGGTCAAGTTTCAACAATTAATTTATGTTATTTTTTATATCAATATAAAATTAAACAGTTCATTGACGGGTCAGTTTATATTTTAAGATAACACTGATTCACTGTAATTCGATCGCGATGGGGGACGCGACGATAATTATAATGTGGGGGAAATACATACTTATATATACGAATAATTTAAATATAACTGTCCGTCTATTACTTCAAAATAACTACAGCCTATAAATCATCTATTGCTGGGCTAGGGCCGCCCCTCCCATAGAGGGGAATTTTACTATTAGGTTAGTAGACGAACAAATGGACAATCCGATGGTAAGTAATCACCACTAATTTCATGCTTAATTTGTGTTTATTCATTTCGTATACGGCGGTTAATGAAAACAACCCGACCGTATTTAAGCAGCGTGATGCCTTAAACTTTCTCCTAAAAAGGAGAGGAGGCTACTTTTAAGATAACAGACATACACTAGCGGAAAACTTTGATACATTTTATAAAATATTATATATAATTATATAAATACAGACAACCCGATGGTAAGTAATCACCACCGCCCATTTCTTACACCACCAACACTCCAACAACCACGGAAACCAAGATTTTACGTCCCTTGTGCCTGAAGTTCAAAGAATACAATAATACTAAGTTTCGAAAAATTTCGAGTGGTTGCTATCCAGACTTGCACAAACCCCAAAACAAACAAACCCTAGTGTGTTAACATAACATGTATTGGGTCACTACGAAAGAAAGAAAATGCTCGCGGAAGCTTCAGCGCGGACAGGTCTCTTACAAGAAGGTGGTGATGGCGATGATCTTGTGAACGTCGCGGAAACCGGAAACGTGTAGCGCCAAATCAACCATCATGGAGATTGACCATTGACTTATTAAACCCCGAACACGAGAAAGAGATAGCAATACTTTTAATCACATCAAATGGAATAAATTGTTTTTCATTGAAAGACAATTAAAAAACGATGACATAATAATAATTATTATTATTGAACTGAGAGAAATCCCTTTGTTTTATGTACTAACGATAACCTCCCGATATCGTACCACGTTATATAATACACACATATTGTATTAGTATATAAGTACGTATTACAATATAAGAAATACAATTTATAATGTCAACGACATAGTAGAGACAAGACACTTTCTACACGCATCGACCTTTTTGTATATTTAATATCGGATTAAATACGTCATTCAGTAAATTCGCGTCGCCATCTTGTTTGATCAGGTGCGCGTACGCCGCCCTACTGCGGCGACCAATGGTAACGCCCAGTTAAATTTCGAACACGAACTACATATACGATTATTTTTATAACTTTAAATTTTAATTATCTTGTACATTGAATAGATATTTAAATTATATGTATTCTAGAAGAACATCGATGATATTCTGACTGACTGAACCTAGAAAGATGAAATTTGGAATATAGGTATAAATAGGGAAGGGTTGTTGAACTTTAAGGGGGGATGGGATAAACATTTCTCTGTCTATATGTAATATCTATGTTAAACCAATACGAACACAAACATTATTAATCTATGCGCATATTCCATAGACAAAAAGACTTGAAAGTTGTCTCCGGCTATCAGAGATACATCGCCATACCGTGTCGTAATTTATTTATCATTCCCATACTGAAGAAAAAATAAAATAAACGCTTCGTCATTTCGTCTGTTCATATAATCGAAGGTGCAAATAGGTTTACTGATGATAAGTCACCAACGCCAATAAAAATTGGCGCTGTAAGAAATATTAACCATTAAAAATAAGTTAAACATATGTCCCTTGTGCCTGTTACACTGGCTCACCCTTCAAACCGGACTCAACAATACTATTTCTTTTCTATTTTCGAAAGTCGATGGTATCAACTTTTTTTTTTTAATAGAAGCCATATTAATTGCACAATATTATGATCATTACATAACATACGTTATAATATAATAAATGGTAATAGCATTTACAACACGTACGAATCAAAACAAGTGGATTACAAATGATATAATTACTAGTATGTTGTGATACGACGATAACCCTAGGTCGTGTGTACATGTATCGTATATCGCTTCATTAATTAACAAATACTCATAACAATTAAAAATATATTTTAACATATTTCTTTTTATGTAAAAAAACATCACTGGGCTGTATGAACCCTAATCAACTTCGAATAAAATTAAAACAAAAAAAGACGATTCTAAAATTTTTAAAATTAGAACAATTAAATGTTATATACTTTTGACAAATAGATAAAGAATATATGTCACAATAACGCCCACCTAATTGTCAGTTACTAATTCTGTCAGTAAAATGACATAGATAATGAAAACATATTTCGGAAAAATAGAACGAACTGTTATGTTATAAGTAACTTTTCACAAAAATATGTCTGTGATTTTGAACTCGTCTGACGTGACGCTCGACTAATTAATTAAAAAAAAAAAATAACACGATAATAACTTTACATAATTGGTTACCATTTAGCATATAATGCATATTAAAATTCCTATAGAATAATTTAAAAAATCTCCATTACAAATAAGGCCGCGGTCAGATCACATAAATGATGAACGAGCACTAAAAGTCGCGTTTAGTAGCTTGTAAATAACAATATGATATGTGAACGATAAACGTATATTATTGATAACCCGAGGTTACAGCGTATCGGGTCGCGTGTCTACAATAATTATCTGAACATTAATTTAATTAGCTTAATATTCTTTGTTTGAAAAGTAAACAGCTTATTTAGAGCTAAAACTCCATTTTTATTAATAGATATGGTTCATCCGACACGCTTTTGCAATGCTCATTTTTCTATAAGTCAAGTAGGACTCGAGTTAGGGCGGCAAAACTTTATTGATGGAACTCTTAGTTTTACTTAGTCTTACTTAGAAATCGCCGCCTCTGTGTACCCACACGTCAAAGTTGAAACTTAATTTTTTTTCTCCAGCACCTCGCCTTAATAAATTAACTAATTTAATTCTTATGCTTCGTTCAATTTTCGTGATTTACAGCAAGTAAGACAATAATCAAATTCGCTATTGGCTGGTATGCTTGTGTCTTAAATTTCTCAAGATCTTTATCTCGAAACTAAAGAAGCATTACTTACATCGCTTCAATTAAGTTTTGAAATAAATAAACTAATCAATGGTAAGAATACTTTTATTATTTTATTCGTTTAAATGCCTCTAAATACGACGTTAACAGTTTTAACTGTTCCAATAGAATTAACTAAGAACTACACCTTCGCACTGACCACCCTGCCCTCGTTTAGCTCAGCAGTTTTCAATTTAACCCCTCCTTTAACTTAGCAACTTAGTTTACGAACGCTCCTTAACTTAAACTTTATAATTTGTATTGCAATATAACGATTAATACTAAAATTTGTCGAATTTTACGCGTTTCACGAACCAGATCTCAGTGGCTATAACTATTTTATAGCTACAAGCGGAATCAGTAATCTTACTAATATTATAAATGTGAAAGTTTGTCTGTTTGAATGTTGTCCTTCGATGTCGCTCGAACAGCTGGACAGATGCTAACGAAATTTGGCGTAGAAGTCGATTGTGTCATATAATAAAACATTGGACATATTAATTTAAAAGAAAAAAAAAATTTATTAAGAAAAAATTGGGCAATATTTTACAGATTTCATAGCGTGCATTTTGTATTGTCTACAATGTTATACCATATTATGAGCGCTCTCTTATAATAAAAAACCCGATAGCAACCAACCTAGTAACTAAGTAATCCTTGATACCCATCTAAACCCATTTAAATACACAATACAAAACATCGGAATCAGTCCCACTGTTCAGAAGGGGTTGAGTTCAAATTATTATACTATATAATTAACAAAAGTATAAAAAAAGGTTTTTAAATGGAAAATATATGTTGCTATTTGCCAAGAGAGCGCTGAATAATTCATGAAAGGATGACGAATACTGAAAGGAAGTTCTATGTAGTCCAGATTGCAAAATAGTCGTGATGATAGGATAGGATTGTAAGGTTGCCTACCTACAGGCAAATTGAAATAACATTATTTATCATTCCTAAATGTGCCAATGCACCGAAAACCTTGGGAACTAAAATGTTATATCCCCCGTGCCTTGTTTCAATGGCTCGCTGCCCTTTCAAATCGTAACACGACACTTAGTATTGCTGTTTGGCGGTAGAATCTTTATATTCTCACAATGCCAATATCCCTGGTGGGGTTGACACCAAAATAGTACCTTTGCCATTGTCTAAAATAAAAATAAAAAATGTACAAGACATTACTGTCAATAATTGGAGTTAAAAATGATACGTCCATTGCTGTAATTACACTTAGCAAACATAGCGGTAGCTATAAAACCGTATGATTGATCGAATTACTGGTTAATAAGTGCTACTTATAAAAGAACTATTAAAAAGTCTTTGATAATTTTAACATTAAAAATGATTTAATGAAGATATAAATAATTAGTTAATTATCATCGAATGGACGGCCTCGGCACGGATACCGAGGTAGAGGTGACATACCCACTGATCCGAGATACACTATATTTGTACATATAAATAAACTAACTGCCTCGATGGTTTAGTAGCTACCCTATTAAGCCGAAGATCCTGGGTTCCAATTCCAATAAAAGGTAATCATTTTTTTTACATCAAGATAATCTCAGTAAATGCCCGAATTTTGGAAGGTAGTAAGTAGTATTTGCAATCATGCTTTGGAAAATACATAAAGCCGTTAGAGTTCTACGCCTGATCTCTCTCTGGTCGAGCTGTCCCGCCCCATTGGATTAAGTGTGTGGAAGATACATCTGGGTTTTCACCCGTTCACTATCGTCCCGTTGAGAATGAATGACAGAAATCAACCAGCTGTAATCTCCGACCAGTGATATCCACTGGTAATATATACGGGATCAAACACATTTGCCTAAATAATATTTAAAAAAAAAACAAAAAACAGTACGTATATGATTATTTGTACCAAGCAAATCTTAATCCAATGTTCAAATCAAACGGTCACGTCACAGACGGACAATCTATTTATAACGGACGTCATTATAATACATCATAAAGCATCGTGACATACAAACACGTATTATTAATATTGTTCGCGTGACGCACCATATTTGGCCGGACTATACGGTTCCATGTTTAAATCGAAAATCATAGTTATTTTTAATCTATTGATATTCAATTTTAAATACATTTAATTTTAGATAAGAAAAAATCTGCAAATCACATTATATATATATAAAAAAGTGACTGTCAGTCTGTGAAATTGTCACGGCTAAGCCGATTTAAACAATATTCGTTAAGATAGTTTCAGTTCCTAACTAGAAAAAATATAAACGTTACCGTACGACGTTTTTCTTCCATTTAACACAAAATAAACAGACACGCAGAACGATCACTGCACGATCAATTGAAGGGTTTCGTGCAGACCCGTCTGGTCTGGTATGTACGATCAGATATTCTACCGCCAAATAAATTGCTTCGTATTGTGGTTATCAGGCATTTAAAGGTACACGGGACTTAGCCTTATAGTTCCGAAGGTGGGTGGAGCATTGGCGTTTTAAGGAACGGTTAATATATCTCACAACGCCAATGTCTATGGGCGGTAGTGACCACCTCTCACCACGAGACCCATTTGCAGGCAAAAAAAATATTTTATTCAATATGCAGAGTAATAAAGGCTTTTTTACAACAGGACTTTTTATTTTATTTAAATACTTACCATGGCTTAAAAATACACAGACACGGCACATAGAATATGTTAAAAAATTAGATTTCGTTAATCTTAATGCAATTTATACAAAGTTTAACCGTAATTTATGAATATATCATCCGTTTTAAAGGGAAACTAGTAAGTTTCTTGCTAGTAATCTTCTTGGTAGAATCTATATTTTGAACCGTTCGTAACTTTACACTTAATTCTATATGTGTAAGAGCCAGTTTGAGTGAAGTATATTTTGTTTTTGAATAACAATTTATTATAAATTAAGTAAGTCGATATACATATGTAAATAAATTTATTGATATATTTATTACATACATTGATGTATTGATTTCCGTAACTGCCCGAGTTAGGAAGTTTCTGGTGTTTACTCCCGTGCCTCAACTTTCCCTTTCCTATCCCTATAATGTGTAGTTACAACTTCAGTTTGTACTAGCTGCGCCCGCGACTTTGTGCGCGTTGTTTGAATTTAAGTTATTTGGATATTGTAGCGTGATTTTATTTTTATTCTATATATAATTCTAAAATAAAAGTAGCCTACTCCTTATTAGATCCACTATCTGCCAGTGAAAGAGATTAGCTGAAAAAAAAGACAGACAGACAGACAAAAATTGTAAAAAAAAAAAAATTTTGGTATATGTACCGTGTATACATACATATGCATTAAGTAAAAATGAGTTATTTTAATATTACAAATAGACACTCCAATTTTATTATATGTATAGATATATAAAAAAAAACATTTATATTTCCACATAAAAGTACATATAATCTATTTACATCAGGTCAGTTGTGATAAAATGACAAGCGTACAAAAAAATACCGCTGTACATGAACGTAAGGTGTCGTACGCCTGGTTCTCATAACTTAGAACAATATAGACCTTGGCTAACATAAATTTTACAAAGAAAATAATAAATATTAATAATATATGTATTAACGCGAAGTAGACGAGCAAAGCAATTCAGTATACAATATGTTCAACTTTCACATGGCATCTCTGTACGTATTCCTAGATCTGCATTACAGGTGCATACAGACAGAACGATAACACACTTACGGCTATCTTAAGGTCTTACTTTTATTCCTCCTTGGATGTTAAGCTAAAATGGTAAATAACAAAGCTATCATTTTTTTAATCTTAAGTAATGTTAAAAAATAACTACATATTTGCTTATGTATAAATACAGTTTATTTATATATCAAAATATAAGATAAGATTAATTCAATGATACTTGTACAAGCACTTTTGATTAATTTACAAGTTTTAATTAAATCTCAAGCCATCGGTTTCCAATGTAGAATCTATCGCGAATAACCGGCAAGAAACTCAGTAGCAACTCTTTTCCCCAAAAAGCAATAGCTTGAGTAGTTGTTTTAATATTGTACTGATATTACATTACCAGCCTGTAAATTTCCCACTGCTGGGCTAAGGCCTCCTCTCCCTTTGAGGAGAAGGTTTGAAGCATATTCCACTACGCTGCTCCAATGCGGGTTAATGGAATACACATGTGGCAGAATTTCATTGAAATTAGACACATGCCGGTTTCCTCACGATGTTTTCCTTTACCGCCGAGCACGAGATGAATTATAAACTCATTAAACACATGAAATTCAGTGGTGCTCGCCTGGGTTTGAACCCGAAATCATCGGTTAAGATGCACGCGTTCTAACCACTGGGCCATCTCGGCTCATATTATATACATATCGGCTAATATTATAAATTCGAAAGTAAATATGTCTGTTGGTCTTTTACGTTCTCTCGCTTAAACTACAGAATCTATTTAAATTTGATACGAAGCAAGCTTGAACCTTAAGGACGGACATAGGGTACCTTTTTCACCATCGCAAGCAATAATTTTTGGACAAGGGGTTGTATACAAATTCTTGACACATATCCGTCTCTAATTGAACTCCACATGGTTGAAACGGAGCTCAGATAGTGGAATATAAATAAATTTATTAAACCTGTCTGAGAGTCAACAAATACTAACTGCAAGCTATTTTACATGTATATAAACTTATATTGAATAATTTCAGCGTTGAGTTTTGGAACCCAGATTGGAAGCTGAATGGTACACCCATTTGGGACACGGTTGCAGTCATTGTTGTTTAAATAATACAAAAAATATCTCTTTATCATTTTGATTAAGTAAATTTTATCCCGATTTTTTTGTTCGACATACACAATATTTAATTGTATTTTTTTTTAAAATAAGATTTAAATTTATTACCGGGCAAAGTTAAAATTATCTCCGGAATTCTATTATAGAGACGAATTTGCGCCGGGAAGGTTATATTGACTTAACGGGAGTAGGAAACTTTGCGTTAAGTTTATCGTTACTTCTCGTATTATAAAAGTTTAACCATCACGACAAGCCCTCATATCATCCGTCCGCATGTTATGAAGTAATTTTATAATATATAAAGTTGGAGATGGACTTGGCTTGGCTGATGGGACTAATGTTATCATGAAGTGGTGGTCAAGAGAAGGAAGGCTGTGGGCCGACATGACGCTCAGATGGAAAAATCAAAATCAGAATATACTATAAAGTATATTATCTTGAACAAATAGACCGTAGATTGTTACAAGTACATTTGATTCATTTTTCAAGAATAAATTAAATGTAATGTTACTAATTTAATTTTACTAAGTTTCTTGCTGGTTCTTCTCGGTAGAATCTACTTTCCGAACCGGTTTCAGCTTTATTTTTAGTATAGTTCTGTAAAAAGACGATTCAAAAGCGCTTGTAAAAGCCTACACAAATAAAGTATAAGTTTGATTATTTGTTGAAATTGTCTAGAAATACAGTTTGCAATGCTTATTAAAGCCGCAGTCCCCTAGTGAAAAGAACACGGGAAACTCAAACGAAGGTCACAGGTTCACATCCAGATGACCAATACTAAATAATCATCTTGTTAATTCCGTGTCCGGCGTTAAAAGAAAACATCGTGATGTATCTTGCACATATTAGATGAAGCAGCCACATCTATAACCACCAATTTGCCTTGAAACAGCGAGGTAGGAATAGCTCTCAAGTTTTTTTTTTTTATAAAATAGGTAGGCTGACTCCATTGCCCATAGACATTGGTACTGTAAAAACATTAACCATTCTTTACATCGCTAATGAACCACCAACGTTCGGAAATAAGGTGTAGATCCCTTATGCCCGTTACACCGGCTGACTCACCCTTCAAACTGATACGCAACAGTACTAAATTGCTTGGACTTTAAAATATGTCATGAGGCTGAACGCTCTTAACTTAAACCGTACGCTTTAAGCAGTTCCAAATAAGGTCTGCGATCCAAACTTGGATTAGCAATTCATCTAAATCGATATTCAAGAGAATTATTGCCCCGGTGTGAACATCTAATTTGACCTCATTTGCCTACGATGTGAAATATTTGAACGCTAGTTATTATAATAAATTTTAAATTATATAAACGGTTAAAACTCTACTTGTGGTGGTAGGGCTTCGTGCATGTCCAACAACATACTATTTACTTATTTAACCGGCAAACAGCAATACTTAGAATTGTTGTGATCTGGTTTGAAGGTTGAGTAAGCCAGTGAGTTAGCTCCCAAGTTTGGCAGCGAATTAGTTATATGAGGAACTAGTTTTTAACCGCGCCTACGCCCACGTTTTGTAGGGGGTGGTTGTCGGTTTTAGATATAAAAATTAGCATATATCTATCCTTAAGGTTCAAGTTTGCTTCATACCCATCAAATCCGGTTGAGAGAGTTTTAGCCTTTAAACCACTTACTAACACGCGGGCGAAGCCTTCGAAAACGTATTTTTGAATATGTGACACTTGAATCAATTTTATGTGACGTTTCTCGAGTACGTAATCATAGTCAAGAATTGAAGAATGAAGTACGTAATAAGAACGTCAACGATTTTCACGTCTACATACCACGCCAAGTGTCCGATCACGTTACGTACCAAGTGAACACATCTCATTTATAAACTATACTAATACGCGCGAAGATTAGCCCACGGATAATTTAATATTAGCCTATTTCAATGACGGGATTAAGATAAATAAACAACTCTGACATTACCTAAGGAAGGTCTTGAGCATGGATGTGGATATAGAGGTAGGGGACGACCAAAGAAACGATGGATGGATTGTGTGAAAGAAGATATGGTTAGAAAGAATGTTAGTTGTGAAATGACGTCCGACAGAGAAGTATGGAAGAAGACATGCTGCGCCGCCTCAAGCAAAATTGGGATAAGGGATGAAACAACTATGACATTACATTGAAGCGATATCATTGGTCGAGATCTAAAGTCTCGTTGGTATAGTACAATTGGAGTGTCTATATGTACACAGGCTTTTTTTTTCATAAAAAAATAAAACCTACGACCGTTAAATATAAAAATCTAAGATTATATGTATTTTGTAAAAATTTATGTAGTATTATTGAGACAACATTCAGGTCAGAAATAAAAACCAGGGTCAGTGCACCGCCAACCCTGAACTATTACCCTGGCCACTCCAACCACAACCAACTTTTCTAAGTATTGCTGTTTTGCGGTAGCCCCGGACAATCTCACAAAGGGCCAATTCAGGTGGTATTTATAAAGATAAAGCCTACAATAAAACTCCTTATATTAGAATATATATAACTGATACCACTTCCAGTAAAATCTATTTATCAGATATATTATAATTATCTAGACTTACGAAGATATTTTCCATCGTTTCAGTTTAAAACAGTGCGATCGTAAATCATCATTTAATCGCGCTTACGTATCGACTCTAAATTATGTGATGAAGGAGGTCGGGTTAACGGGTTTTTTACTAGCTATAATGAGAAATTGCTTTTCTTACTATAAATTTTATTGTTAGCGAATAGCAGTACTCTCAATACATACCTTAGTAAATCTGCCACCAAGTAACTATGAAGCCTGTGTATATATATAATCTAACACTTGCGAAAATGAAAATTCCTGTGAAGTTCATTAGTGGCAAACAGCATTGCCTTGATACATCAATAGTTAATCTAGAATCAAGGATTTATATGCCCTACCCAAGATGAACGGTGATTTGATGATCGCCTCATTTTGGGCACGGCAACTTGACTTGCCAATTTATTATGGCATATTTTAGCGCACTGGTGCACACACTATTGAATCACTCTCATAATTCGTTGGCATATCTCACACTAACGAAGCCATTTCAGACGCAGGACGCCTTTACGTGAGGTAGTAAGAACTCCCAAAATCTAAACTCCGAAACGCTACTAAGAACTACTCATAGCAAAAAAAAAAATATTAACCAGACTAATGTTTAAACCCAGGATCTCGCGTTTTACTGCCGTATAAGCCAGTCACCTAAACTTTTTTTATGTTATAGGTAACAAACGAGCGAGAGGAAAAATCGACTCTACTGCCCATGGAGATCTGCAACAAACAGGGGCTCCTCTAATAATAATCCTTTATAGACAAATATGTGTGATAAATTGGTGTAGTCATGTAGGATATCTAAATGACTTATTCCATCAATGCTTAAATATGCCTAAAGGGGATCTCTCAGGGAACATTCTAGACGAATGTTTTGTATCCTATACGTTCATCCGATTGGGTACTAAAATTGCACGTTCGATTATTTATATGTCCAGGTAGACTGTCAAAGAAGATCACGCCAATATGGTGTCCAACAGTTGGCAGTAAAGTATGACGTGCGGTAAGTCTCATGCGTAACTGTCACGCACCCCAACATAATTTAAGTTGATTCATTCGTGTTTGTAGTTCGACACTCTACCTAGACATATGAATTGCACTGTTATTCATACTTGCGTGGAGGTTCTGAATAATAACGATCAACAAGTGTTTAAGGGTATCCTGGCGGAAATAAATACAGACGAATTGCAAAGCACAAGTTATTTATAAATAAAAATACATTCATTTTAACTTAATTATCTGTTACTTTATCATTGAAATTTATTTTTATAACTAGTCCATGTCCGCAGGTTTTTCCGCGAGTTAGGGTCGTAGATTTCAAACAAAAAAAGGTAACCTGTATCCTTCCCCGAGGTTCTTGCTTGCTTCATAACAAATTTAATCTAATTCCGTCCCTTGGTAGACGCCATGAAAGCATACCAGATAACATTCGTAATATTAGTATATATCTATTAGATATGTTCAAATTATGGAGTATGCTCTTGTTATACAATAGCAAAGCATTAAACCGGCTACATGGAAATGATTCAGAGGGAGGCGGTACGAAAGTGCTCAAACCATAAAGCAACTAGACTCTTCCGTGATCAATCTTAAAGTATAATTAACAGTTATTAATATTCTAATAGCACTATTTGTTGGTAGAGCTTTGTGAAGACCGTCTGGTTAGGTACCAGGTACTCATCATACATGGTACAGCCAAACAACAATAGTAAGTATTATTGTGATCAGGTTTGATTGAACCAGTGTTACTACAGGCACAAGAGACATAACATCTCAGCTCTTAAGGTTGGTGTTGCATTGGCGATGTAAGGATTTTTTTTGCTTCTTATCCCAATGGTCATGGTGGGCGTTTTGAACATGGACGAAACTGCCACTGGAACTTTAGTTTAATGAAATAGTGTTGTATTATAAATAAAGATATATTAACCAAGAACTGTTAGTAGTGCACAATACAACAGCTATAAGCAAATCGCATGGAATACTTAAATCAAAGGTTTGTTTATCTTTAATCCTTCTTTTGGAATAAATGAAAGACAAATCGATTTGATAATTTGATAAAAACTTTATTATCGATACGAAATTTAATAAATACATCACTTAACAATGACTCATACCGAGCGCTGTTAGTAAATAGCAAGACTTGTCAGCGATAACAATCGTAATATCGTAAAATATTTCATTGATTACAATACGCGCGATCTAAGTTTACCAATTAGAAAATTCACGAACGATATCATTATATTTATATATATTAAGAACAAAGACCATATGCCATATACTAAGCTAGGGTTTACTTGTTGATTCCAATGACAGGAGTAACGACAAACAAAATTGACCTTGAATTGGCGCGATATCATTGGTCGAAATTTAAAATAATCTATGGTATTTATTATGGACTCTGGAAAAAATTTTTTTCGTCCGGCAAAGTTAGTATCGGTACTTTGCAAGTTACATTAGATTTGATTTAAGTAGTTCTCTCACGGAATATGTATATGACGCGATTTTACGTAATGTAAATAATCGACTGTCATAAAAAATCAACCTATATAACCTAACATAGAACATAAATGGATTCTTTACCACTTAAAATACAATATATTATTGTCGAACAAACATAGTACCACCAAATTAAATTTAATCGTTTTTTATTATGCTATAGGTTGACGGGCGAGCATCTAGACCACCTGATGGTAAGTGGTCACCAGAGCCCATAGGCTTTAAGAAATATTAACCATTCCTCACATCGTCAATGCGTCACGAATCTTGGGAACTAAGATGTTATGTCCCTTGCGCCTGTAGTTACACTGGCTCACTCACTCTTCAATCCAGAACACAACAATACTGAGTACTGTCGTTTCGCGGTAGAATATCTGGTAAGTGGGTGGTACCTACCCAGACGAGCTTGCACAAAGCTGCCACCAAGTATATTTTATAAAGGCCTATCTACAACTTTTAGATTGAAAAACTAACTAAAAACAAAATCTCCTATTTTTTTTTCCGACTAGAAAAGTATACATTCTAGGCGTTTCCCTACTATAATATGCATGTATTATACATGTAAAACTTCCTCTTGAATCACTCTGTATATTGATGAAAACCGCAGTAAAACCCGTTGCATAGATCTAAAGATCCAAGTGTACAGACAGTGGTAAGCGACTTTGTTTTATACTATGTAGAGATAAAATTTAATATGTGTAATTATATTATCAAATATCTTTTTAAAATCGTTTCAGTGATTAGCCAGCTAACCCCTCCCTAAAACACATGCAATAACATCCCATACATAATACTTTATAATTTTTATCTAGGTTAGACTGTTAGTGTACTAATTCTCAGCATTATAAGCTTGACTCATCATTATACGATAAATTAAACCTACGGCTTTATATTAAATGACTCCCTACTAACATCTTGGCGCCATTTTAATATAGCTGATTCTCAACTCCCCTGCCATTATTTGAGTATATTTTTCATTGGACTTCATATGGGAAGAATAAAGTACACAGAATGTTTATATTGATGTACAAACATACACAAAAATTTCGTGGTTTTTATTGCTAGGAACCATCTTGATTGTAAACAATCAGGTGACTAGTATTTCAACGCACAGTTCACAAACGTACATACATTATTATTTTTTATAGATATAGAGAAATGTTGCAGGCAATTATATAAGCTTGGTTAAAAAAATAATGAAAATATATATATATATATCTCATATTAATAATTTATTGGAAATCTTAAAAATAAAATTAGAAATGTATATCTGTTCCGGAGTAATAACTTCAATACGGTTTGCTGAATCATCATGAATGTATATACATACAAAAACAAAACAAATATATATATGTATATATATTTAGTACTTTCTTCTGAAAAGAAATCTTTCTAAAGCTATAGATTATTTTTATTAAAATATGTCCTGAATATACTTTAATATTGGCATATTTTGAAATTTTATATATTTTTCGATCCTTTAAACTACGCATAACTATGAAATCCAAGCTATTAACAGCAATATTAGATGGTATCATCACTTTTTATTTCCTTTTTAAACTTCTAAAGACAATAAAAAAATGTGTTAACAAATTTAATCAAGGACAATCTACTTTACATTACAACATTGAATCATAAACAACGATCGTCCCCGTTCAATCAATATGACTGTTAATAGATACGTTGGACCAATCACGGGTGAGCCTTGATCTTATTACTGTAATTTAAATGTGTTCTATGATCATTTTTAACAATTCCTTCTTCATAGAAATAGAATATAATTAGCACAAAAGCTTTTGATATTTTGCACGGGTCAAATGATGTGTATAATCAACCAAAAAGCATTAGAACCCTTAATTATTACTGAATGGGTTTTAAGGTCATGTGATAAGTGTGATTATCCTGGAGCCAACGACAAAAGGTAGCTAGAGCACTCAACCCAGAAAAGTACAAATTACAAAAGGTTATTACCTTTTGTAAAAATAATTTTGGTGTTTTCTAGAAAAATAAGTTTCTGGAATATATGATAAAAAGCTTGTGGTATCGCACAAAGTGATTGTGTGTGTGAGAATTTATTAAAAAAAATATGAGATAAATTTAACTTTAATGCCAAAAAGGTTTAAAAAACCTATTATATAAAGGTAAGGATTACATGTGAAATGTATATCACATATAAGTGTATTCATTATATGACAAAAAACACAAGGTGTTTATCTGTTATATTAAACATATAACATATATTATCCCCAAATCAGATCATTACAAAGAGTCTAAAAAATAAATCTAAAGTGTCTAAAATTATTATTTCTTACTTTAATTTACGAATGAACAAGGGGCAGTAACTTAGTGTTCTTAGAATACCAGACATTTGTTTATTTTCATTGTATACAGACGGACTATTTGTATAGAAATGTTACAAGACACAACTCTTTGTTTACAGATTTGTACTTATTTACAATGGTAAATTTCATTTTTAATAGAAATTAATGTTTATAATTATGCTATAAGGAAAGGAAAGGAGTAGAAATAGTCGACGCTGATCGACTATGGTAACTCATAGAACGCCGTGCGCGGTAATCGTGTAAATAAACAATATCTAATTGTAAACACACGCGTAAAGAGAACATAAAAACGGTAATTTGCGATCTAAATCGGCGCTCGCGACGATCACAACTATCGGTGTTCTGCTGAAGCGTCCATAAAGGAGTACCAAGCGTATAAAAAATATACACTGATGCTAAGCTTTAGCCGCCATTATACAGTGCGAATTTTCATTAAAACGTTATAATTCCGACTTAAAATTAATATGATTTTACCTGTTTAGTCGACTGACTTTCTAAAATAGGACAAAGCTTAAGAGAATAAGTTCGCAACATATACCAGCAGGAGTACAATGAGGAGCACATTTGACAATCGCCTGCCTAACCAAAACATAGCCTTTTCAGGCCTAAAACGCAACAATAAGGCGGCGTGAAATGTTATAACACTCGTATTATCTTTCTAGGAACGGCGACAAACTGGTTTCGGTAACGCAGAACAGCAAATTTGGCCGCAATTTGGAAAAATGCTGGTCGGCTACTACACTGAATATGGCATAACACGCAAACACTTTGGTCGAATTTCACAATGAAACACTGCACTTATACGCGGTAATTCGATTGAGGAACGCGCGACGAGCCACGGTATGCAATTTTTAACTCACCTTGTTGTTTATTTGCTATTTTATTAAAACAGTTTTGAAAAACTTCATATAAATGCATAGGCTCGTCATCGCTCGTCGCCATTTTGGAATTTACTGTCCAAATATACCAAAAACAACATAGACTGTAATTAAATAGTTTCCGTTCAAAAAGACAAAAAATATTAAAGTAAATGTTATCGTTATAAATCTTACTATAAAATCATTTGGACAAAAAAATTTGTCATCTTTTAAAAAAAAACTATGTAATACATGCAAGCTTTTATTTTTTAAATTTTTAATTCGTCAAAGGTTTCTAAACTAAAACCATAGATAATACTTGTAGTGCAGTCTGCAATATTTTTAAATAAAAATACGATAATTTACAGAAGTAGACGATCTAGAATTAAAAAAAAGTCTTGCTTTTTTTTTAGGAAAGAGGTTTTAACAAAATAGTACATTAAATGTAGCAATAGACTATGAGTAATTTGTTATATTAAAAAAAGTATTTATCAAAAAAATATATAATTTGTGTTAATATTATAAAGAAAAAAAAAACATTTTTTAATATATATTTTATTGATCACCATATTTAATAGTACCATATATTTTTCTCAAGCCACCTAAATAAATGAGTCGAAAGATAACAAAAATCGGTAATTTGCACTGAATATGTAATTTTATCGATAAACTTCGCCATGTTTTGCTACGGATTGACGTAAGGACATAAAAACCTACAAAATTTTCGAGTGCACTTTTATGAAAAAGAAACAAACAACTCACCTACATGTAACATGTTCTCACTGAACTCTATTAACACCCAAAACCAGGCAAGTATTTATTGAGAAACAATATTTATTATAAAAAGGAAGAAAACACTGTAAAAATTGATTGTCATTATAACCTTGTGTTGTTCCAGATTCTTGTAAGTTTTAGCCAGTTATCTTCGCGTTACTCGGGTATATTTAGACAGAGGAAGCAAAACAACGTTAAAAACAAGGATGTGAAGGGAAAAGAAAGTGCGGCTGTGTTATGTGATGCAACAGTTTGTTCGGATAGTTTCGAAGAAGCCGTACGTCATTTTGATAAGAATGTCTTAGCTGAGATGTGTAAAATAGACGTACGGTCTGCAGTATCTATCGCCGGAGCCTCTAAGGCTGCCGTGAGAGATATCCCGAACTTAAAATCAGCTCGGAAGATATCGCATATATCCGAAACTTCATTCGAAAAAAATAAAAACGGATGGCTACCAACACCGACGGTCACAGTCGATCTACGCGGCAAAAAAACTAAATTTAGTTTCACTGATAATTTTGTGGGTACACTGTTTAGAGATTTACATAATGATTCATTTAAATATAATATACAAGTGCGTGGGTTCAAGACAGAGAGGGGAATTCATGCAGACCTTAAGAGGAACCCTAATTTAATAAATAGACTACGTAAGTTTTTCGGTCAGTATTAATACAGTTTATTATTAAGGTTGCTTGAGATGCCATTGTATGTATTAATCATTCATTAATTTATTATACATAAGTAATTAATTTTGAATATGTATTTTTGTTTATATTGATACCAATGATTCTTTAGTAACTAATCTTTATAGTTAATAGTTCATAATTATATCCTACTAACATAATAGATTTTACATTTAATATATTTTGTAATATATTGTACAGAAAAATTAAAATTATAGTCATTATTTCCAAATCAAATCAAATAAGACTGGTTATAAAATATCAGAAAGCATACAAGAGATGCAGAAAGTTCCTTAATCTTGGATCATTTACTTTACAACACTGGGAGATTTCTAAATATGCTACTAGGCCTTGGTCTAGGTCTAAAGCAACAAATTGTTCGAGTAACTTTGGTATCTAACTAACTTTGGTAATTTCAAAGTGGGTTATTTTGAACTTTATGCCACAGTAAATGATGATTGAGGATTGTTAGTTTGATTGAATACCTATAACATATTCTGAAATATATATTCATTATAAAATCTAAATAAAGTTTATTAAAAGAGGCTTTTATAAATTTATATTCACTGGAATAAACATGAACCATCAACAGGACTCAGTATTGTTGTGTTCCGGTTTGAAGGATGAGTGAGTCAGTGTAATTACAGGCACAATGGATATAACATCTTAGTTCCTGAGGTTGGTGGCAATTGGCAATGTAAGAAATGTTTATTTGGTCTTACAGCACCATTGTCAACGGGCAATGGTGACCCTTACCATCAGGTGGCCCATATGCTCGTCCGTCTATCTATATCATAAATAAAAATTGTTATTTGTATATTTAGTTTCGTAAAATGGTAACTTTTTAAAATATTCAATCTATAGAGTTACATAAGTAACCAGATTCTAACCTATTCTATGTATCTAAGCAAAGTCACATTAAGTCAGAAAAACATGTGACAGTGTTAATATTCAAGGCTCTAATTGGATTCTTATTATTATTCAAATAGTAGATTGTCTTAGAGACTATAAGATGTTAACATAGTTTAAACAGAACTAAGTAATAGCTGTATATAACTATACCATTTCATTAAAAGTACCACATTAAAATACATATAGTTAGACCCATAAACGTGATAATTAGAGAATCTTATTTAGAAGTAGTATCAGTTACAAGTAAGCACAACTATTTGAATTATTGAATTTTAAATTAATTCAATGGTTGCATTCAATTAATTCACGATAGGTGACACTACATCAGAATATTCGTCATATATAATATATGAATTTAATAATGGTTTATTTTTAATAAGTTTGTTTTGCATGATTTATTGATAACTTTGGACATACTAGAGCTACTTTTCATTTCGACTTACTATACTCAGATGTAGAGCAACATCCTGAGATTATTTGTGTGTTGGAGTTATTTTTGTAACATTTTTATTCAGATTGTTGCATAGCAGAATGTTATATTAAGCTAAGTTCTTAACAAAAGAATAGATCTTATCCTTGGCCCTAGACATTACATGTATTCAGTTTGTTGATTCGAGTTTTTTGACCTCAAGTTTTACATCATTTGATAACACTAGATTAATTAATTGCAATTCTTTTTTTTTTAATAATGTAGGTAGTCAGACTTTTAAATGGTCCACCTGGTAAGTGGTAATCACATAGATATTGGTACCATTAGAAATAACCTTTTCTTATATCACCAATGCACCACCAACCTTGGGAACTAGTATGTTATATCCCTTATGTCTGAATTTGCACTGGCTCACTGGAGATCTTGTGTCAGGCCAATATATAAAAGATTTTGAGATATTTTGTTCTACTCGAAACTGAATCCGAGGGATTTCATAATGCACTTGTGTGCAATGGTTGTTTCTCCTATTATATCTCTTAAGCCATTTGCTAGTATTGAAAGCCCAGACCAATTTGGCCAGGAGATTATAGTAACGTTATTCTTAATAACAAGTTATATTTTTATGAATAGCTTATAATGATTCCAGGTCTTAACGTCACAGACAGCTCGGATAAACAATCCAATCTCGGCCCAGATGTTGCACCGAGATTGGAGAAGCTCCTCAGCGAGGATACTGTGCTCACGCACCAGCAGAAAGATAAAATTAAGATAGCTTTTGCTGAGGGGTATTTGGCAGGTATGCTTCAAAATTTTATTTACTTGTTTACAATAATTATGATCTTATCATGAAGAATGTAAATACTATGTTATCTATCAATACAAACAAAAATTCTGTAACCCAATCGTAACGCTAATTTAAACCATCCCGTATCAAAACTATGCAAGGGTTTTGTTATGTCTACGTCTATGGAGGTCGAGTAGGAAAGTTTGACGTTGGAGGGAACCATGTATTGAAATAAGCGTCAAATCTTCTCAAGAGGAGGAGGACATGCTGTTAATTCATTTTGTTTAAGATTTAGTAAAGGCACATTTATTTAGTTTGACCAAATTTGTAAATGATATTGTCTCACATACATAATTTCAACAACTTTCAGGGTCACATCCGGACAATGTTCGTGGCACCAAAGCCTCCAAATACCTGAAGCTGGTGCAGCAACTACTCACCATAGTACTTTTCCTGGCTATATTTGTCAGTCTCATGGCGTCTGTCAGTGGAACTGTCTTCCGGTAACTCTCTACGCTGAGATTTAAATTTATCTGCTTAATTTGTGCTTATTCATTAATAGTTCACCTCTGTCCGACTCTGAAGGTATTAAAAATATACTTATTTACATAATTAAGAATCCTGTAGTGTGCTTTATGTCCATTTCTACCAAACTGTCTAAGATATAAAGAGATGTCTACCAACCAACTATGAGATATTTATGGGCCATCATCAAAGGGTCACGACGTTCATAAACATTGTCTAAATAATCTAAAGTGACATGAATCGTTATTTTTAAGACTATATACAAATAATTAAAAAGGCTAATGAATTTAGCACCAGCAATACAAAGTTTGAAGTGAAGGGGCAGAATAATTGATACCCTAACCTCACCTTACCCTTATTTTACCCAGACAGGATACAAAGTTAGCATCAGTATAAATAGCCAAAGATCCATCTGACCGATTTTGGCCAAGGTGGCTTTTCTCAAGGGGACTAGCCTGTGCAAAACTTATGCACAAATTTGTGCTATAATCAATAATCCGGTGGAATGGCGAATATGACACAAACAGAAAGAGTTCAGGCGCAGGAAGGACAAACAGTTTTTACAAGGTTTCCAAGTCATAGGAGAGTTGCCATATCCAACTTTGCGGCAACTGCAGCCTAATAGGCTAGCTTAAATAGGACATTCTTTGGGAGAGAATCTTTATGATATTTTACGGTATTTTTTAAATTAAAAGAATATTGTCCAGTGGACAATTGAAAGAATTGCTGACTTAAATATAAATTTACATGTGATAGGCTATATGATATTCCTAAGCAGTGTATAATCAGTGCATATGTGGCAACATGCGCAGGATTCAGCTGGGCAACCAGGTGGAGGTGGATCCAGAAGACATCTCCGTCACCTTTGATGATGTCAAGGGAGCTGATGAAGCTAAACAAGAACTTAAGGATGTGGTATGTAATATGTGCTAAAAAGAATTACTTTGCAGCAGGTTAATTCAATGAAGTTAATGATAGAGAAGTTCTGCCCCCTCCTCTTTCAAATCAAAATATAATATACATAAAAATATATGTCACTCGTTTTTTTTCAAGGTGGAGTTCCTAAAGTCACCGGAGAAGTTCTCATCTCTGGGTGGCAAGCTGCCGAAGGGTGTGTTGCTGGTGGGTCCACCGGGCACCGGCAAGACGCTGCTAGCACGAGCTGTGGCGGGGGAGGCTAGGGTGCCATTCTTCCATGCAGCAGGACCTGAGTTCGACGAAATACTGGTGGGGCAGGGCGCTAGAAGAGTACGGGATCTCTTCAGTGAGTCGCCACTTATAGTGATAATTATACGCTACGCTACAGCATAACAAAGAAGATTGGACAGGCATTATAGTCCACCTGAAGTGATCACCATCATAGACATTGGTACATCACCGAACTTGTTAACTGAGATGTTATGTCCCTTATGCCTGTAATTACATTAGCATTAGCAGCCCGTAAATGTCCCACTGCTGGGATAAAGGCCTCCTCTCCCTTTGAGGAGAAGGTTTTGGAGCATATTCCACCACGCTGCTCCAATGCGGGTTGGCGGAATACACATGTGGCAGAATTTCGTTGAAATTAGACACATGCAGGTTTCCTCACGATGTTTTCCTTCACCGCCGAGCACGAGATGAATTATAAACACAAATTAAGCACATGAAATTTCAGTGGTGCCTGCCTGAGTTTGAACCCGAAATCATCGGTCAAGATGCACGCGTTCTAACCACTGGGCCATCTCGGCTCAATTACATTAGGTCACTCAAAAATAATAAATAGTTCTACTAAGATATAAAAGAAATTATAAAAAAAATCCCCTTAACATCTTAACACATGTTTTAACTGTAAAAAAATTGCAACAGCTGTTACCTATTGACTTATAATGAGTAGAAATCCTAATAATTATTTAATCTGATCGATCATATCTAAAATTATATATATTATATTAACTACTACTATATATTATATTAATATACTAATAATGATTATGTGTTAAATTATATTTCCAGAGGCAGCTAAAGAGCGAGCGCCGTGCGTCATATTCATAGATGAGATAGATTCAGTCGGTGCCAAAAGAACCAATAGTGTCTTACATCCATATGCTAATCAGGTAAATATTCAAAACTTACCAGCTGCCTTGTAAGGCCGAGCATCTCGGGTGGTTGAGTTCAAACCCAAGGTCAGACCATTAAATGTTGATAAGTTTTCTGATGATTGGTCTGAAAAGTTACAGTAGTTAGTAGTAGGTCCCGTGTCCTCCGCCTGAACTCTACGGTTGTGTTGGGTTTTGTATTGAGTCAATCAGTCAGTCAGAAAGAGAATAGAGAGTGCCTTGTGTTTATGCACTATAATGTGCTTGTAATGGTGTGCTGCTTGGCTGGTCTCCATTAAGATTGCCCGCTGTGACTGAAATTGGTCAGCAGGACCATTACATTTTGAATTAAAATACCAAAACAATAATTATCAAATTTTTATCTAATCTACAAAGCAGAAATAACATAAATGTATGATCATTTCAGACAATTAATCAACTGCTATCAGAGATGGATGGTTTCCACCAGAACGAGGGTGTGATCGTTCTGGGAGCAACTAATCGGAGAGATGATTTGGACCCAGCTTTGCTGAGGCCTGGCAGATTCGACGTAGAGGTGAGTAAGAACTGTTAGTTTCTGAAATTATGATTGAGGTCATACTAACTTATATGAGTATATAAAGAACTCTGATTGGTCCCTTGTTATGTCATCTGCCATAGCTCACCTATATAATAAAAAACGAAAAAAAATATTTCAAGCATTACCTTCCACAGTCACTCCCATATCGGTTCATTCTCTGATACTGACGGTGTATTCTCTTAAAGAAAGATATTATATAATTGGTAAAGAAGGCATATTATTCAATACAAGATTATATAGATGATAAAAAAGCATGGAGCTAATCCTTGTTGACTTCCAGGCAGGATATATTATATACATATAATTGAATTTAACTAACATTACTATTTTTAGATGTTGAAAAAGAGTAACTACTGAGTTTCTTGCCGGTTTTTCTCGGTAAAATCTGCATTCCGAACCGGTGGTAGCTTCACTTAATATAGTTTGTTACATGAGGATTCTAAAGTGCTTGTAAAATCCTACTTGAATAAAGTATATTTTGATTAATCATTTCTTTCTGCAGGTATCGGTACCCACACCGGACTACGGCGGTCGGCTGGAGATCCTGCGTCTGTACGTGGCGCGCGTGGCCGCACATCCAGACCTGGACGTGGAGGCGCTGGCCAGAGGTACCACTGGCTTCACTGGAGCGGACCTCGAGAGCATGGTCAACCAGGCCGCGCTGAAGTGAGTATGGCCGTGGTAACAGCTGATGGATGATATAATAGCTTGCAGCTGCCACCGTCGTCAGGGATACTTCGTTTTTTTTTGTACTATCAGTTCAAAAATATGTAGTCCATTCCACGAATCGAACTCCTATAGAACAATGTCCTTTTACTGGCATGTAAGATAATCCTAATAAATGATTCGGCTGTTGAAGTCTATGGAAAATTTCTTTGGGGACTCGTTAAAATAATATTTATCGATTTACGATTCAGTTTGTGGTATAATGGACGTACGATAAAAATCCGAAAGGTAGGATCCGATCCATTGAGATATTTAGGCTATAAATAAGTGCAAACACCAATTTTAAATAACATACAGCCTCCTGTCTCGAAAGCTATGTAGTAAGAACGTATTTGGTCCGTCCGCAGAGCCGCCATCGAGGGTGCGAAGACGGTGTCGATGTCGCACCTGGAGGAGGCGCGCGACAAGGTGCTGATGGGGCCCGCCAGGCGGGCGCGCCTGCCGGACGACGAGGCCAACAACATCACCGCCGTGCACGAGGGCGGACACGCCGTCGTCGCCTACTACACCAAGGTACCCGACTACACAACGACTACTATCAAACCAAAAATATATATTGTTATCTTTTTGGTCCTTCAAGCCGGATACGAATTATAAATGTATGATTGTGATGATGATTTTGTACCATACAGATTATATTGAAGTCGCATTTAATATATATAATATATTATTTAATATATTTGTATCAAAATTACAAAATAATATGTATGTAATAATAATGCTTAAGTATTAAATAAATGTGAATGTTGCTCGCAGGACTCGCACCCGCTACACAAGGTGACCATCATCCCGCGCGGGCCGTCGCTCGGACACACCGCCTACATTCCCGCCAAGGAGAGGTTCGTGGGATATATTGTAACTATGCTCGTTGGTGGTAGGGCTTTGTGCAAGCCCATCTGGGTAGATACCACCCAATCATCAGTTATTCGACCGCCAAACAGCAGTACGCAGTATTGTTGTGTTCCGGTTTGAAGGATGAGTGAGCCAGTGTAAATATGCCTGTATTTACACTGGCTCACTCATCCTTCAAGGGACATTACATATTAGTTCCCAAGGTTCCCGTGGTTGGTGGCGCATTGATGATGTAAGGAATGGTTAATATTTCTTACAGCGCCATTGTCTATTTGCGTTGGTGAACACTTACCATCAGGTGGCCCATTGGCTAGTCCGCCTACCGAGATTATAAAAAAAAAATCCAAATAAACAACGCTGTCTAGCATTTTTGTGCTTAGATCCGCCTGTAACCTTTAAAGATTTGCAAGACCTTTGCTTATGGACTTAAAAAAAAGCATTAGATTCAGTGATTCCGTTGAATCCAGCAGTATCTAAAATACTATATTGTTTTGCTAGATACCACGTGACAAAGCAACAGCTGCTGGCCATGATGGACACCATGATGGGAGGACGAGCGGCCGAGGAGCTTGTCTTCGGACCTGACAAGATTACATCAGGTATGTTCCAATGTACTTTAACTATAGAAAAGCCTTTCAGCGGCATAAGCTTGTTTAATTACGAAGTCTTGAATGATTGTAATGACTTTTTGTGTTTATAATTCAACTCCCACTGTGGTAAAGGAATATATTATTTAAGAACCTGGTCGAGTCTGATGAAAATCTGCCACATTATTATCGGCGAACCTGCATTAGATCTAGCCTGCGTTGTGAAATAATCTTTTCACCTTTTCTTAAGTAGGGAGAAGGCATTTGCCCTTGACTTAAAATTAGATTTATAAGTACTAATGTTATTTATTAATTTATTTGTGACTTAGGCAAACTTTGTCTACTAAGCCTTCAAAGCACATACTGTTGACCTATTTAGAAGAAGTTTTACAATTCGTTGGATTTTGAAAGATTTACAAAAAAATATATATTTATTTTTAATTATTTAATAGTTTTTTTACTAAGTTCTATAAGTAATTTAATGAATCATTCTTTGTATGTTCCAGGTGCATCTTCGGACCTGAAGCAGGCGACGTCCATCGCGTGTCACATGGTGCGAGAGTGGGGTATGAGCGAGCGGGTCGGGCTCCGGGCGCTGGAGCCCGCCAGGACACAGGACACCCTCGGACCTTGCACTAACGAGCTTGTGGGTATCCCATACTGAATGTCTCGTACTTTATGCTTTACGATACTTCCTCATTTATCAAGCATCACTGTTTTTCTGAACATATTGGTGCCATAGTCGAAGCCTTGCCTCATAAAGAGAAATAATGCTAAATCTTAATACCTCTCTCTACTCGGTGCCTTTTACAGAATATTTTTCTTCTAAGAGATGGATATAGGAGATCAAATTAGGGTATTTATATATTTTTGATGTTGCATTGTAGTGTATTGTATTAAAGTTAGGCGAACGGGCATATGGTAAGTGATCACCACCAACCGTAGACATTGTAAGGAATATGATACCATTCCAATAAATGACCAACCTTGGGAACTAAGGTGTTATGTCCCTTGTTACACTGGTTTACTCACTCTTCAAACCAGAATACAACAAAACTGCTCTTTGGTGGTAGAATATCTAATTAGTAAGTGGTACCTAACCAGACGGGCTAGCACTTGTTAGGTTAGTGATAAATACAAGTTAGCTTGTAGGACGACAAGGATATATAACTTGTAACGACTGTTAAATGAATAAAATATATTTTAAATTACAGGTTGATGCAGAAATAAAGAAGATACTGTCAGAGAGCTACGAACGCGCCAAGGCCATTTTACGTGCTCACGCCAAAGAGCACAAAGCTCTGGCCGATGCCTTACTCAAGTGAGCACTTACTTTGCCTTTTATTCTTACGCTTTTCGCGAATTTTGAATGAAGATCGCTACGGAGATTATAAACCTAGCCAGCACAGTAGTGTAGTGTTAGTGTGTAACGGTTTGTGTTTCATACGCATCTCGAACTCGGCAGTTTACTTGATGGGAGAACTTAGTGCAATCCTATGTGTTAAGGTACCCCCCGCCACTTAGCAATAATTTTGCCAGTATTACTCCAGCTCCATGGGACATAACATCCTAGATCCCAAGGTTGTGATTGTATTAGAGATGTAAGAAGGGGTGAAAAGTTCAACAAATGTCCACGGGCAGTAGTGATCACTTACTATCAGGCGACCCAATTCAGCCCAGTTTTATTTTATTTATAATTAAAGTAAAGTGAAGAAAAACATAGCAAGAACCACCATACCCTCTTAAAGCAGCATAGTAGAATAAGCATTTTTAAGAAGCGAAGCGTTTACTTGTATTCTATACAAATTAGGAAAAATGAATAAACCTAGGTTAATTGATAAAAGCGATTTTGACTGACAATATTTTTAACTGTATGCACCATTTATGATGTAACTTCAATTTCAGATATGAAACACTCGACGCTGATGACATCAAGGCGATAATGAACGGAGACAAGATTAAGTTAGACAAACAGAGAGCCGGCAAGGAGTCCGCCGGTAGTCCCGGGGCTCCCGTGCCGCCCGCGCTGCTGCCGCAAGCAGTGCCCGCATAGAAACAGGTTGCTTGTTTTAATAAATTTATTTATTAAATACACATACCTCACTATCGTATTGACGCGATATCGTTGGTCGAGATTTTAAATAATCATTGGTGTTCATTTTTATACAAGTCAGTGAGGTTTTTATTGAAAGCTTGGAAGTAAAATTTAATTTGATATAAGTAGTTAATCAAGAACTGTTTCTAATGCATAATATAGCAGAGCTATTTCGTGATAGGTAGGGGGCTGAAATGGCCCAGTGGTTAGAACGCGTGCATCTTAACCGACGATTTCGGGTTGAAACCTAGGCAGGCACCACTGAATTTTCATGTGCTTAATTTTTGTTTATAATTCATCTCGTGCTCGGCGGTGAAGGAAAAAATCGTGATAAAACCTGCATGTGTCCAATTTCAACGAAATTCTGCCACTTGTGTATTCCACCAACCCGCATTGGAGCAGCGTGGTGGAATATGCTCCAAACCTTCTCCTCAAATAGGACAGGAGGCCTTGGCCCAGCAGTGGGAAATTTACAGGCTGTTAATGCAGATAGGGAGTAGATTTTAGATTTAAAAATAAACTTCTCCATGGGGTTCTCCCTTGCTTTATACCAAATTTCGTCAAATTCGGTTTAGTGGTTTAGCCATGAAAGTGTCACAGACATAGAGACAGAGTTACTTTGGTATTTATAATATTGTAGAATATTTATATAGTCGGCTGTGAGATATTTATAGTAATATCTATTTTATTATATTCATATTATTTCCAGATATATCCTGGACTTCATTAGACGCTAGTGAGAACGTAGAAGACGGACAGATGTCTCAATATGTACAAAATAGTGAAAAGTGACTTTGAAAATTTTGCAGGTTGCGCCGTTGTTGTTAACCGATGTTAAATTCAATAAAAATAAGTATAACATGTTTATGAGGAGTTTCTTTTGTAGATTTGGTTATTATGATTTTATTTCGATATTACAATAACAATATTAAATTATTTTTTTTTGTATTACGTCATAGCAATACTTTGAATTGTGTTTGTCAAACAAGCCTGTTTTTTTTTTTTTTTTTTTTTTTTTTTTTTTTTCTGGCTTTTATTTGTGTCAAAAAGACACAGATTATTTCGCCAATGTCACGTGCGATGGAGAAGACACGGTAGAGATTGATTGGTGCGGTCGAGATTGCAGGATCAATTTAATTTTGAAGGCATAATAGTAGTAGACGGAATTAAAAAAACCCACAACCTAAAACAACACAATAATAATAATTAGATAAAAAAAAAATAACTGCTATTTAAACACAGAAAAACAATCACAAAACTATTTATAGCTTAATCTTATTACGTTCAATATATTTACATAGAAATTTACAAAATGGACTAAACACAAACATTAATAAACATTCGACATTAATAGGGCGAGGAACTTTTGGAGGGAGAACGTCATATGCGGGATAGAGGAGTTTGGGGCAAGAGAACAGTATATGGGGTAGGGAACCTTCGTCTAGGCCACACTCACACAAAGAGTGATCTCTAACTCTAATTTTACATAGATGTATGGGAGTACATGCATGTCCAAGGCGTAGTCGGCAGATAGTTGTGGTGATCCAACGATTGGCTTGCCTGTGAAGTGAAAACCAAGGTCGCCTTGGGATGTCTGGTTGTAGAGATGCGTAAAATCTACCTTTAGATTTTGATGAAACTTTCCAAACAGAGTTCCAGGATTTATCCAGATGAGTTTTCGCTAAAGCACACAAATCCTGAGTTGAATTTTTAAAATGATCTAGAGAGCCAGTTGTTATAGCAGCTCTAGCGAACGAGTCTGCGGCTTCGTTACCGCTTATACCAGAATGGCTTGGTATCCAGACAAGCGATATTTCTAGCCCTTTTTGGTGACACGAGAACAAAGCCTCCCTGATCTTAAGGATGATAAAAAATTTCCGCCTACTACGAAATGGATTTTCCCTGATTGCCAACAGACAGCTCAAAGAGTCTGTCAGGATAACAGTCTGTCTTAGGTCATGGGATTGGGCAAATAGGATGGCAATCGCTTCACCGGAAAAAATTGATGTTTCAGGAGGGGATTTGAATTGAAGGATAATTTTGAATTTGGGAATCCAACAGGCTGAACCGACACAGCTATCGGGGGATATTTTAGAGGCATCAGTAAATATAAGGAGATGGTTTGACCATTTTTGATGAAAGATTCTTTGAAATTTACAGTTTGTTTCAGGAGCCCCTTTAGTAAGACCAAGATCTGTGATAATTGGAGGATTATATACAAGAGCTCTAAATGGAGTGGAAAAAAGAGGATTTGAATGGAACCTCAATATAGGATGCGGAAGTTTGGTAAATTTTAAAAAACTATCTAATAACAAGGATGGGCTTTTAGGACGCGCACAGAGTTGGGACAGTTTGCTTAAACGGGACCAAAGAGGATGAGAGGATAGCTGTAATGATTTTACCACGAAGCGGTCGCATAAAAATTGTCTTCTTAGTTGTAGAGGAGGATCAACACATTCAACTTGCAGGGCGTTAGTGGGTGAAGTCTTCATGGCTCCTATAATTATTCTAAGGCATTTGTGTTGAATTCTATTAAGTTTATCAGAAACGGTTTTATTAAGTGGATCTAAGACAAATAGTCCATAGTCTAAATGACTACGGACTATTGCATTGTACAGTAGTTTAAGAGAATATGGGTGAGCTCCCCACCAGACACCTGAGACAGCTCTAAGGACGTTAATGCCCTTTTCACATTTTTTGATAATATGTTCAGAGTGACAAATTCCGTTCAGTTTGTTATCAAGTATTATGCCTAGAAACTTAGCCTTATTGACAAAGTTGATACGCTGATCCCCACAGAACAGGTCAAAGACGGGAATAAGCCTTTTTCGTGTAAAAGCAACTGCCTGAGTCTTATCTACTGATAGAGATAAGCCGTGATCAGAGAGCCATAGGTCAAGATAATGCAAAGCAGAGTTTAAACGCAATGTTAAGTTTTGGACGGAAGAAGATCTATGATATAGTACAATGTCATCAGCATATTGAAGGATGTTACAAAAGTTATTAACAGACAATTCAAGATCGTGGGTATAAATGCTGTAAAGCAGAGGGCTTAGGACTGAGCCTTGCGGGAGACCTTTCCAGACGAATCGGGGGGGAAGAAAAAAATTTTGGTGTTTAACAGAAATTGATCTGCAAAATAGCAGGTTACATATGAAATGTGTAATCCTCGGAGGAACGCTCAGCTGGTGCAGTTTTTGCCTGAGTACCGGAAGAAGAACATTATCATATGCAGAAGAAATATCTAGAAAAACACCCACAAGGTACTCTCCGTTAGAAAAGGCTATTCGAATGTCTGTCGTGAGAATGCTGAGACTATCGAGAGTGCTCAGACCCTTTCGAAAGCCAAATTGAGAGGGTGAGAGAATATTCCTGCTTTCCATTATCCATTCCAAACGGTTTTTTAAGAGGTGTTCAGTTACTTTTACTAATGTAGATGATAAAGCAATGGGTCTATAAGAACTTGGGTCCAATGGGCTTTTTCCTGGTTTGAGAATGGGGATAATAATTTGGGACTTCCAAGATTCCGGGACGATTCCTGCTGAGAAAAAAGCATTAATTAAATTCAAATAGACGCATTTAGCTTTATCACTAAGGTTTACTATAAAAGAATAGGGAACGCCATCTTCCCCTGGAGATGAGTCTTTAAGTCCCTTTAGAGCTGTATGGAGCTCTGAGAGAGTAAACGGACCATCCATATCATCCGATACAAGTGTTGGAGTCAGTGTAATAAAGCTATCCTGGCATGGGACAAAGGGAGGTGCCAGCTTGGCAGCAAAATCATTAAGCCATATGGAGGGATTATTGGCATTTGGATTTTCTGAGTTGAGGGAGCGGCGAAATTTCTTAAGATTTGTCCAAACTGTTTGAGGAGGAGATCGAGGACTGAGGGATTCACAGAAGTTGGTCCACCCTAGCTTTTTCTTTTTTTTGAACAGTCTTTTAATTTTGGCATCAATACGCTGATATTTGATGAAATTTTGTGGAGTCATAGAGACTGTATATGACTCTTCGGCTTCAGATCTCCGTTGGACCATGACATTACATTCTTCATCCCACCAAGGAGGAGAAAGCAAAGTCTTTTTATTTATATTTTTTAGAGGAAAATGGGCATCAGCAGAGGATTTGATAGCATTAAGGAAAAGTTCGTAGTAAGCAATAATATTTTCATCATTCACAAAACCAGGGAGGGAGTCTAACATGGCATCAACAGAGTTAGAGTATGCTGACCAGTTAACATTTTTTAGTCTGTATTTTAGAAGAGGGGATGATTTGAAGGATGTGAGGGATCTATTCTTAAGTGAAAGAAGGATAGGAAAATGGTCGCTTCCAAATGTTGATGGGAGGGTATTCCAAGATATTTGTGAGGATAGGGAGGGAGTTGATAGGGATAAGTCGACGGCAGAATAAGGATTCTGATTTGGATAAACTCTACGAGTCGGCGAGCCATCGTTGAGAATGCATAAATTTACATCATCAACGATGTCCACCAACAAGGGAGCAAATCCGTCACAGTGATAGGAACCCCATAATGTATGATGGGCATTAAAGTCCCCCATAACAAGAATAGGGCTTGGAAGGGAAGAGAAGATGGAGTGTAATTCAGGAGCAAGAGAAGAATTAGGATGGGGAATGTAAAGGGATAAAAAGGATATATTAAAGGCTTTTATAGCCACGGCATTGATATGCTGGCTAAAGGGAGGTAAGGGAATTTGGGAGAAGGGAATAGAGTGCCTAATCAGGATGGCACTACCTGCATACCCATCACTTCTGTCATCCCTCAAGCAGGAAAAACCCGGAATCCGAAATCGAGAACCGGGAATTAACCATGTCTCAGAGAGGGCAATAATGACGGGTTTATATGAATTAATAAGGGAGAGGAGGTCAGGTTTCTTAGGACGAATGCTTTTACAATTCCATTGAAGGAATCTGATTGGGGCCATTTTTAAGGATGTTGAAGAGTTGATGTAAATCATTGGCAACGTTGGACGGTAAAGGGATTTCATTACATGTGCTTAGAATGTTAAGGAGGATTTTGGTGAGTAATTCTAATAAGTTAGAATTGTTATTAGGAGGGGAGGGATTATCAGCATTTAGAGCACAACCATTTGGAGAGGAGGAAGGGCAATTGCCAACTATGGCTTGGTGGGCTTGTTTATCATACCCCTTCCCTTGAGGAACTCTAGGGGCAGGAGAACGGAAGATGGTCTGTCTATATGATCTATTAGGAGGTGGGGAGGATTTAGATGGACTAGGGCTTGATGGAATATATACAGGAGAGGAAAACATCTCTTTTGCTACCTCAGCGTAGGACCTGCGAACATTAGGAAAGCGAGAAGCTGCCTCTATGTAAGAGATATTGTCCTGAGACATAACAATTTTTATTGATTGCTGTCGCGAATACTCTGGACAATCCTTGTCTGTAGCAAAGTGTTTACCAGAACAGTGAAGGCATGTAGCATTATCTTTAGTAACCTCACACAACTCACCTGTATGAGATTGGGAACATTTAAAACATCTGGGAGTAGATCTACACTGAGTCTTAATGTGGCCATAACGACAACAGTTTAAACAAATTATAGTAGGGAGATTATATGTTTCAACGGGAAGAGAGGTATGGAATGAATATATTTTATTGGGAAGGATTTGGCCCTTAAACGTTATTACCACTGACTGAGTTGGAATCCAGTTCACAACTCCTTCGTTGATGGTTTTACGATTTAAACGCCTCATTTTTAATATTTCACCACAACCATGAGGAAGCTCGATAGACTCTATAAGATCCTCCATAGACCAGTCAACCGGAACACCTTTCACGAGACCCATTCTAGTTACATTGTAAGTTGGTAACGTTGCTTTGTACTTACATAGTTCCAGTATCGGGTTTTTTAAAAAATCATTTGCAGATTGGGCTGAGGAAAATTGGACTTCTATTTTGTTGCGACCTACGTTTTTAACTCCATCATTAATAATACAACCAATTTTGTGCTTATGTAAAAACTGACCGAATTTGATGGCTCGGATTGAGTTACCTGCAGAAGGATCAGAAACTTCCCGGGAGACATGGACAATGAAGGGACCCTTATCGTCATCAGCGTAACTTTTAGGGCCGTCAGTAAAAGCGGGATTAATATAAACAGTCTGAATGGAAGGAGTTGCGGTAGTGGGATGAACGACTGTTTTTTTTGAGGAGGAATCGGGAGTGGCGGTGGATTTATCCCCGGAACGTTTGCGAGAGGAAGATTTATTGAGGTCAATAACTTTTTCCACACCCCCGGGATCGGGAGGTTCAGGAGGAGGATCAACATCCATTATCTAACTACTTTAACTTACCAACTAATATACTATAACTATAAAAGTAAATAAACACTTACCGTAACCGAATATGGTTAGTAAAACCCAGAAACCATATAAATTAACTATTTGCACTAAAAAATTATGGAAAGAATAACAGAAAATGCTTATAATAACACAGATATCTCACTAACACGTGTGTCAACCAAAGCTAACGCAAGCGAAAAAACAAACAAGCCTGTTATTTTTTACCATTTAAAATGGAAGATTTTAATGATAATGTTAATTGAATAGAACAATTTAAGGAAATAGATTAAATTGTCATTACGTAACTGTTTTGTTTTTTAATTCGAGTTAATAACTTTGGTTGGTAAATAATGATTTTACATGACACTCTCAGTGTAGACAATTCTGAAAATACAGTTTGTCATGTAACTTTGGCAATATAGATATTCTGTAAGAACGAACTAAAAATTCGCCATAGAACACAAAAATGTTAGAAAGTGATATGCAATATTGACTATAATATATGATAAGGATCTTCAGTAACTGAAAGTATTTTCCGGTAATCTAACAATCTAAGTTTCAATTTTAAGCATTTAGTATTTACAATGTTTAACATCATTACAGGCTGTGTATTACAATGCAAGGCACAACATGTAATGTTCGGTTCTTCTGACACTTATGTAATGCAGGAAAGTTAACGGTTACAATAAAGGCTCTCCTTGAGGGACAGCCCTAATGTTTTAAGGAAACATACATGGATAGTGTATCACTGGAAGCCAATTATTAAAACTTAACGAATGAGATATAAAGTGAGTTCTAACAGAATAACAGTGCTGAAAAGGAAATGTCTGGAAGGGCAGCAGAGTTACGTATATATGTAACCAATTACAATTAAAATTTTAATCAGAATTGTATATCAATATTTTTATAAATAATAAAATAATTCTGATTTCTTATAATTCTTATATATTTATTCTCTTTTATTAATTTAAATATGTATAAATAAAAGTATAATTTACAAAACAAGGCCGAGAGATTGAACCTACTTTTGCCTTTAAAGGCTGCATATTCTGTCATGTCGGAATCATTTTCTGACCCCGAAATCGATCTATACATCGGCTATACACCTATATTATAAAGTTTATTAACAACTCTTTATACTTGCGAGAGTAGATGGATAATGATAGAGGCGAGCAGGCATCGAAGTTCGAATACATACAAACTTCACAAAGTAATTTGACGCAAACTGAAACCTCGCAAATTCAATCAGCTTGTAAAAGAATAACAACCAATAGCATTGAATACACTCAAAGCCTATAAAAGAATATATTCGCGTACAAAAGATATAAGAATAATTATTAATTCAATTTAATAATTAAAATTTAAACAAAGTAGGAAAGTGAAATTGGCGCGTTTTTATGAAAAATGATTGTCAATGTCAGTTATTCGTTTTAGAATTAATTTTCGTATAACATCATTGGTTTGACGCTTAGAATATATAGATAAAAAATAATTATAATATATTTTATTTATTTCATATGCACATTTACTTGATCCTAATTTACTGCCAATCGATTAAACATAGATTTTATTGTATTAGTTATAGATACACATTTGTAGTCTTTTTATTTTAACGGTTAAAAACCCGAAGATTAGACACAATATGATTATTTTACATTTATTTGTTAATTATCATTTAAATAGTGACGTTAAAGTTAATTTCCAATGTCATAACAAAACCTTTAAATTTCGGTACAAGTATCATTCAAAAAAATTATTTAAAAATAATCTACGACCTAGTGGTAGCACTAGAATTTTAAAACTATGATTTGATTTATTATAATTTAAAGTTCTCCACTGATAAAACAAATGTATTTTTTTTTGTTAAGCTAAGACCGAATAATAAAGGTTTTTAATAAAATAAAATTGAAAAAAAATGCTGTGTTTTGGTTTCGTAAGTTTTAATATGAAATCATGACTTTGCGTTGACTTGACGATTTTTTAAGTCGTGTTATGTTTTAACGGTATTTGTATTGAATTACATCTGTTACAAAATAAAGTATTTAAAAATAAAAGGTGTTTCATTTAAAGATGTTGTTTTCTCAACCTTATTAACAACTGATATAGTACTTTTACTTACTGTGATACCCGTAAACTTACTGGATCAGACTGATTATATATAATATTGGGCGGAGTTACATTAACACCAATATTTAGGAAGAAAATAATTTAAAGAGAAAAACAAAAACTTAATAATTATGCATATAAATTAGAGCTCCACATACAGATATAGAATTAGATTTGTTAACCTTGAATTGTATTTAATTATCATAGAATAATTCGTCATTGGATAGAGTAGTTCTTGATCTCTATATCTTACGAATCAGGGATAAAAATAAATTTAAGAATGCAGAATGATAATTCAATTTGTGTTCATTTTAATTTATAACTATTTTGTGACAGCATATTTTATATATATTTTTATTATAATTAAGAAACGTATAAGTCAGAGACATTCTTAAATAGCCACTAAGTATTTATTAACTTTTAAGTAACGTTTTTAACTAAAGACCGTTAAAGCTTTCATAAAGTTTAGGTCCGAGATGAGACCCTTGTGGTATACCTGTCTTTATAGGATGCAAAACTAGATATTAAACCTTTATTTGCTACAGACAGATCTTCTGCAAAGATAATATATAAGTAAACGATGCTAATCACCATATGCACTGGAATTATTAAGTATTTTTAATAACAGGGCATGAAAGATTTTATCAAATGCTTCGAAAAAAACTTTATCCTTCTGCCAAACAGACTGAGTTTATTTTATGAAAGTTACTTAAGTACTGACGTTTTATTTAAATAATTCTTAATATTAATTAATATGTATGTTTGTATTACTCGGGTGTAAGGGATAGGGATTAAATAAAACCTCAAAAGAATATAAAAGCATGTGTATATTAGAGCGCGTGCGTGTGCTTCCGCTCGGCGGCGAGCGCGTGCGCGGCGAGCACGCGCGTGCGCGGCGCCGAGCACGCGGCGCGGAACACGTGCTCCAGCCGGACGCTCGTGCGCGAGCTGGAGCTGCGGACAGGACGGGCAGCGTTATTTATTGTCTACAAAAATAAGTCTATACTACTCGCATCCGAGTTCTGATCATGGCGACCGTTCTTTACAGAGACGTGACATCTGCGCAGGAGATACAGAAGTATTACACTGAGACTAAAATTTATTACTATGTCATTTTCTCCTCTGTTTTTCCTTAGTAACTAATGTATTATATAATGTTTATAAAAACTATAAATAAAAATAATAATTCAGTACGAAACGACATTTAGTGTCTATAATTTGGAATTTTAATTTTCATTTGCGACCTTTTCAACTATGTCGTACAACGTGACGCTAACGTGAGCTATAGTCTAGAGACTACAGTCCATTCCACGATTCAAACTCCTAGGTAATAAAATACTTGCGTCTCATTGGTCGAGACGCATCCGGCATGGAAGGCGATTCTAAAAATGATTTGGCTTATAAAAGCCACGCCTATGACCCAATGAACAAGGATCTCCTTTAGGAGATTAATTTCGTGAAAAAGACTTTAAACGAGCAAGGAAGTTATAAAAAAACATGACATATGTTTCTTTGTAACATATAATTATACTCACCCAGTCCAAATGGTTGGTAATTGTGGATCATTGGACAGAGACAGCTGGTCCGCTAAGGAGGACCGTATCAGTTCTTCCGCGAAGCACTTCGCAGCTGTTAGTAACACTCTGTGTACCGCACTGCAATGCAAAATATATAAATATAAAAATTGCCATATCTCTTTGAGCAAAACACACGAGCTTAGCAAGATTTTGGGAGCAATTCTGTATCTAATGATGAAGAAGAGATGAGCCTTCTGTAAAGGAACTACTGTAGAGCTGCTGAGCGCAAACATAGACATCCTCTCTCATAATCTAATGAGGCTGGACAGCAGATACGCGCAGGAACGTACAGCTTTACGTGGCAAGGCAAGGAAGAGTAACTGTAAATCTCTTAGCTCCAGACTAATTCCTACTTGCTCAGAAGACCTCTTTAAACTAAGGTAGTTGCCCAATATTTAAAGGCAACAATCATCATAATTTTTCTACCACCAATGAGTAATCATTTGTTAGATGGTGTGATTAAGAAGAAATAACATAGGAACACGGCGTCGATGTCTGTCGATGATGATGACCAAATAGGTTACCCCTTAGTCTACCTTCTTATATTAAAAAAAAGTCATCAGCCTTTCTTCTATTTCTTACCTATAACTATATCCGCTTCCGATATTCTCATTCCGCAGTTCAATCCCTATATCCGAACAAATCTTTTCAACATAGTAAAACCTTAATTTTTCGTCCTTATCAACCGGTAACGCTTGCAAACTAACTTCCGTTTCCCTTTTAACATTTCTCGCTTTGACCGGCGCATCCGTATTGACGATATCAATCTCTTCGTCCGAATCACACAAATCCAGGGTTTCTGATGAATTCTTATCGACATATTTCTCACTATCGAACAAAGACAAGCTGCTAATATCCGAGGCGTTCGGATATAACTTGCGAATATTGGATTCAATTTGCCTCGTGTTTTCCAAATCGTTCCACGATGACCATTCATTAGTTTCCATATCTGGTTCTTTCTGGATATTTTCGGATCGAACCGGATAGTAGCCGTGTAATCTGGAATATACTAATATTTGCTTCGTTCGCCAAACGCTCGACGGGTCGGTTTTGAAACGGTCCGTGAGCATTTTGTTGATCAATTTCGCGCGGGACCACTGGAAAACGGGAAATGTAAAATATAATCACAATTATTATTTCAACAGTAAAAGTAGGCATGTAGGCTTTCTCACAATCTTTAACCTCCAGCCGAGGTGCACTCATATCACAGTAGTGCTTAATTTTTGGTTAAGATCTGCGTGTTCAGTCAATAAATTATATTCAATTGTGAATACCTTAATTTGTACACAATGTAGATGTCTGTGTCACGTTTTCACAGACAGAGTCTCACATGACACATTCAACTTGGAATGCGCTCGTATCGTCCTTTGCCATTAAAATATTATCAACTTGATATAATTACTTTATATTTTTTTTTTAAACAAAATCATCTAAATACCTAATTGTATTGGTGATTAAGACATGAACTACCTAATAAGATATAACAGTACCTCCATATTTCTCCGTTTAGCGAAGTCCAATTTCCAATATCTCTCATCGTTTTCCACGACAAACGGCAGACACTGAACGAAGTCCGGATTCCTCGCCTCCACACTTATCAACGGTATCTTCTTCAACAAATAACTGACAATCACACGCGCACACGAAAACTTTGTTATAACAGTTTTAAGTTTATCACAAATAGACACACCGTTCACTTCTTCCGTTAAATTCGGTTTCTTGTCAAACGTACTCCAATTGGTCGCTAGATAACAATGATCATTTTCAATATGATTTAATTCGTTTCTACGTAGAATCTTCTCAGATTCTACACTTTTCTTTAGTTGATTCTTAACCTCAGGTTTCAATAGTGAGACTGGTTTTTTATTCCGGACATGTTTCAGACCATTTGTTTTGATTGGACTTATCTTAGCGGTTTGCATCTCTCCCTGAGAATTAATAACTATTTCCTGTACTTTACTTAAATCTAGATTCCTATCCATTTCTAGATAGTATATTTTCCTTGTCGTTGGATCCATGTATTTCATTATTCGCTTCTTAGGTTTGTTATTGACTTCTGTGGGGGGGTTTTCCAACTTAATTTCTACATTGTTATCGATAACTTGATCGTCGACGCCATTAGCTAGTATCTGTTTATCATTGTTTACTTCTGGTATATGTTCTGTTTCATTTATTTCATTGCTTTGGTTCTCTTCTGGTTCCTTCTTGATGTTCTTAACGAACATTTCATCGACATTGACCTCTGTTGTGTCCTTTGAGAAGAAATCCAGCCAGCTATCGTTCTGTTCGTCTTTCTTTTCACTGGGCTCATACTTGACCTCTGGCGGTTCCTCTTGTTTTATTTCTTCTATTGGTTTCGGCGAATACGTTAATTGTTCCTCATCGGCCTTGTATTCAAATTCTAACATTTCTGGTGTACTGTATAACCAAACATCCGCTACCGTTTCAGCACCTAAAATATTAACATATTTATTTGACTATAAAGTATAATAATATCGTAAACTAACCAATTGTTAGATCTAAGCTTCCTCTTCTTTTATAGACTCCTCGGCTATGAACATAGGTGACTATTTATCATCGGATCTCATTGCCGGTCTGCTTGATGCTGAATTAAATAAATCATGACCAGTAATGATCACAGTGAGGTATGCTTTTCCTAGGTTTAGATAGTTATTAAATTTGTGTTGACGAAAGGTGCACTGTGGTGAGTAAAATAAGATTTCAATATAATGATTTTAATATATAAATGTTCTATAATTATAACAATAAAACCGATAGACAAAAAACACAGATGAGTGTGAAGGGTTTGACGACGTTAGGTACTGACCGAGGGTCTGCAGGCCCGTGTAGTGGCGGTCCAGCTTGATGGTGTGCGTGAGCGTGGCGGGCCGGTTCCGGTCGGGCAGCGCGAAGTGCAGCGTCACACGCGCCGGGAACTCGCCCCAGCCGCGCCGCGACACCTGGAACGGCGGCTTGCTGGCCACGACGGGGTCATTGGTATTAGTTACATTGTATTTACATGATGAGACTTCGATAGAGATTTTAGGTTGCTACATGCTACTTCTCATTTTTCCTAAAGATAAACAACTGCACAATGTACTGTATGATTGTATTTTTATTGGTGAGTGAGGCAGTGTCAACAGAACTATACAAATTAGATACATACTATCATTAGCAGCGATATGATAGAGTAAAGAATTAATGAAATAATATATATTTCTTATAAAGCTAAGCTATGACTAAAAGTTACAACTTAGTGACACGAAACGGACGGTCACAGTGAAGCTTTAGTTGTTATAACAACTATACCGTATACGTCTGACAACCCATCGTCTTATCCTACGTTTAGAGTTGCGTTAAGAGAAATATATATTTGTTTCAGTTGAATTTAGAAGATTTAAATAAGTATTTTATATTTTGAAATTACGTCAATATTACTAAACAAATATCAGAAGAAGATATTTATTTTGGAGTAACATGGGGTCTTATATTTGAGCCATTATTGTTTTCCGTATACGGCAGACGAATTGATAGTACTGATCGAACATTTCATATCAATCACAGGAAAACTAGCAATCAGGTTAAATGTGTTTGTTGATGAGTAAGTGATATCCTTAAAACGAGTAGAATCAACGGTAAATAATGGAAAACATTCGCAAGCACAAATTAAGTACATAGGATAAAAATAATTCATTTTGAAAACACATATAAGAACTATATAGCCACTGGACACGCTCTGCTCAATAAAAACTTGAGGGTCTGTGCAAGCCAATCTGGGTCAGCATCACAACCACCAGGTAGCCACTCGTCACATATTCTACGACTAAACAGCAAAACTCAGTATCACTTTCGGCTTGAAAGGTAGCGAGTCATTGTAACTACAGACACGAGGGACATAACACCTCAGCTCTCAAGGTCGGTGGCGCACTAGCGGTACAGGGAACGGTGAATACGGGCGGGCAGGCCGCAGAGGAAGGCTCGCGGGCACTCACTCGATGTGCACGGTGTGGTGCGGCGCGTAGGAGTGGTGCAGCTGCACGGACACGGCGCGCAGCACGCGCGACACGTCGGCGCGCGGCGGGCCGCGCACGTACAGCAGCCACTTGTGCGTCGAGCGGTCCAGCCGCGACGCGGGCGGCGCGTACTTCGACGTGTTGCCTGCCGCCGACACATTCCAACGTGGTATACTCATCGCAAGGGGACCCTGCCCCGGACCCGGACTTAGGGAACGGGAGCCGGGCCCCCCTTGAGACTGAGTTTATGTAATATATTTGTAGATATCTAGATATTGTCAAATTACAGTAATATTACTAGACCCTTCGTTACGGGGTACTTATTCAAAGGGTAAATAAATTACTCTTTGCAGATAGAAGAAACAATGTTCAAATTAATTTGTAAAATAATAATTAGGGCCTCCACTTCTTTATGGCTCTAGCGCCTCAAAATCTACAAGTCCTGCCCTACCATACCCTATGCTATGCTGTATTGTGCACTACAGATCTTGATTTATATAACTTTATTTATAATGCAACACTGTTTCACTGAACTTAAGTAGTTCAGTAGTATCCATTACAATTATAATAGTATCCATAAGTATCCATTACAATTTTACTTTCTTTAATTTAATTCTCATAACATCGATGAAATTCAAAAGGTCATTTTTTTACGAATTCATAGTGACCACTATTATTTTAGAAGTCAACAAATTATAGTCATAGTCATATTAGTCGGAGTAACTACTGAGTTTCTGGCCAATTTTTCTCAGTAGAATTTTATATCGAACCAGCGGTACCTTTACATTTAATTCAACCCTGGAACATGACGATTCAGAAATGTTGAGAGTACTCGAATAAAGAATATTTAGATTTCTTAATTGATTTTAAAATAACTAATATTCTGTAAATGTCGTAGTAATGTTAGAACAGGCTCCCCTCCACTTGAGGAGAAGATTTTAATAACTAGAGGGAGGAACAGACACTGACCTATAATAATTCTATATCTGTGCTTCTTCTTATTCCTCGTGATCTCATCAAATGTGACCACATTGTTGACTTTGGGATCGATCTGACGCGGTATCTTCTTAGGTCTACTAGAGCACGGCTCCTCCTCTTCCATCTTCTCTGTGCTGGGCCGCAACGATATTGTCGAATCGGCTGATATTGTTATGTTTTTCGTTTGGACCATCGCCTGAAAAAACAAAATCTCATTAAACTAAAACCTTTTTTGTCGTTATTTTATCATCTTTTAAATAATCTCTCTCTTCGAAATGGAAATGCATTTCTGTGAAATGGTACCACACAACTATAAATACTGATGTTATAAAGAGGCAAAATTTATTTGCTGGTAATATGTTCCCCAACATAGAAGTAAGGGTAGAAAGTTACACTATTACTGAGAGCTAGGGGGTATAAATTATATTTATATCATATAACTTTTTTATTAATTGTATTGCATCCGTGTGAAGCCGGAACGGATCACTAGTCCTTTATATTAATGTAACCTTTTTGTTTTTAAGCAATATCTAAATTTCCATATAATAAAAAGGTTTGCAGTTTTCATTATAACATTTCATTACAATAAGAACATCAAGTATTTTTGGGCAACTCCCAAAATAATCAATACTCACCGAATAGTCTTTCCTTGCTTTGTTCCTGGGCTCTCTCGACCTGAAAATTTCTTCCAAATCTACTGTTTGTTTGCCGAGTAGCTTACGGACTGATGGATGAAGACGGCGTTGACTCTCTCGGAGTATTGATGACACCTGGAGCAAATAGGCAATTTAAGTGGTAAGTTTTTCAACGATCTTCTCCCCTTGCGGGATTAGAAACGACTCCTGCAACCCTCCGAATCAAAACGGCTAACAGGCTCAAGATCTTGGTAACTCTGGAGATGTATCCTCATAATCCGATTGAAATACAATCGGACACAAGTAGAAAGATATCACGCGCAACGCTTACGAGTTTTTGAGGCACGGATCATTGCTTACCATTTATTTCTATACTAAAATTATAAATGCGAGAGTAAGCTCCTTATGCTGAAATCGCTGAACAAATTTAAATGAAAATTGTTATGGACATACTTTCGCGTCTAGGGGAAGCACATTGGCTGCTATTTTAATTCACACTTCGAAGGGGTAAAATTGGGGGTGACAATTCGTGTGCTATGTTGTGTGCGGATAAAGTTCTATATAAAACACAAAGCAAAATAAACAATTTGTAGTATTTGTTTTAGTAGTTGCAATCTTTATTTATAAAGTTCCGCTCTGAATCGATGTTAAGTTTTAATACTGAATTAGTTTTAACTATTTATGAATAATTTTTTAAAGACTTACTTCCGATCGAGCTCTGGGTTCAGTCTGTGCAGCCACCTCGTCTTCAATCTGACTTCCAGTGAGCTGTAACTTCTGATCTCTGTAGTAATTATTTACAAGTGAGTATCGTACTTGGTGCAAGTATCTTCGTGCGGTGGTCATTCTGGAAAGAAGATAAATTCAGTTTAGGCATAGAATATTTCCGAACTATAATCTTGTGTTCAGGAAAAGGCTAATTCTTTGTAATTAAGGAGGCTCATATCAGATAGATATCCCAGTGACTTTCTTCCACCAGTTCTTCTCGGGTTTGAGATACTTCTCTCAATTGCTAGTAGATTTGCTACACAAACTAATAAAGCTTAACAATGCTGTTTTTAAAAAATGATTCACTGGATTGGTTACATCTAACAATACATGAGAAAGCACTTTTGGCATATATGACAAATAATCTGTCAAAGATATATAATCATAATTCAAACTCAATGAAAACTATATCTGTTAGAAGGTTACACCTAAGTTAGTTCAGGTAATGAGACTGATTCCAACCCCCTTCCTCAAGACCGAGATATTTATTTTTCAAAATCAGTGATCAATTTGATAATCAATAAGTAAGTGTAATGCTTCTATATTGTATAAATTTTAGGGATGCTCTATGACAAGTTATCCCTAAAACGTTTTGCTCGAGTTTTAGGGGTGGTTTGTCATGTGTTAGGCAAAAAAGTGTACTATGTCCTTTCTTGGATTTCAAGTTAGCTTCATACTGAAAATCATCAGTTTCAATACAGTAGTTTGGTAATGAAATAGCAACAGACAGACAGACAGACAGACAGACAGAGTTACTTCCACATTTATAATATTAAATATTAGTTTGGATTACCAAAAGAGCCGTCTCAAGCTATGCTGGGGCATTTGGACACACATGAATTTGGGACCCTTTTGCAAAATATTTACTAAAACTAAATATTTAATAAAATAAAAATGAAACAATTAAAAAAACCATAGCATTTCAACTTCTATCATGAAGAACATATCTCTATAGCTTTCAACGTTTAATTAGTTAAGTGACAATAGTTACTAGACTTTTGATAATGATATTAGTTACTTCTTACAATTAGGGCATTTTTGAAAATATACATAACAGTCAACATGTTCACAAACATGTGAGAGAAATTCTTGAGGCCCCTCAGGATACCCCTGTGCACATGCCTCATGTGCCCTTATTGTAAAGACGGTAATAATTACCACTAAACATTACATTATACTATTTTCACAATTACTTTAATATTGTATATACAAACTTATGTAAATATTTTGAGAGGGCATACTCATAAAAGAATGGTAGATTATTTCTAAGTCATTATTCTTTTCATTGATACAATTTTAAATACATTAAGGGGAATTTGTTTTATCATTCTATATACTAATATTATAAATCCAAAAGTAGCTGTTTCTCTGTCTGTTACTTTATCATGGTCAAACCACTGAACTAAACAAATTAATTACGTTAGGTTAGAAACAAACAAAAACAAATAAACAAGATTTTTAGATAAACAACCGAAATATCAACCTAATCTGAACTTTACTGGTATTTAATATATAAAATCATGAAGCATGTAAAATATCTGTATACTATCCTAATTTAACGCAAGTAAAACCGCGGAGCACAGCTGGTATGATTTATAAATAAAAATTAATTAAAAAAATACTTAAAAACAACACATGTTTTTGTATAGTCACATGTTGATATGCCTTTAGCGTTTTTTCCTAAACTGTTTATATATACTGAATTTGGTTAATAACACATATTATAGGCTCAAAATAAACTAACCTTTGATCTATAAGAGTTACTTCATTTTCTCTTATGTTTAATTCGTTCCTGAATTCGCGGTGAATTATTTGTTTGATTTTAACGATTTTCTCTTCTTCGGAAAGTATTGGCGCCTCTTCCTTTACATTAATTAACGTCTCAGGATAATCCGGATCGTGATATTCCTCGTTATTTTCCATTTTTATCTAATTAACACTAATAAAAACGTAAAAAATCACTTTTACAAAATCAGAAAGTTATTGAATTATTTGTAATATTAATCACTGAATACACGCGAAAGTTGTTTTATCACATTAGTTTCACAGCCCGCGTTGGTGGGAGTTTAATTTAATAAAATAATTACAAAATAATAAAAACAATTCGGTTTTTAACCAATTTCCGCGATTTGACAGAGGTAAGGTCAACAACCGAGTCATTAGGGTGGGATTTTTTTTCACGTTCCAATACCTGAGATGCGCATAATATAGGGTGGTATGACGAACATTCAATGTCATTGACAAGGACTGTGATAAAATGATTTATTTAATTCATAGAATACTTGAAAGCATTTCGTTAGATATTAGTAATAACATTTATTAGATTGTAAATGAAATAGTAAAAATATCCTAAAGAGATTGGTTGTTATAAGAAATTAGACAAAACAAAACCTGTTTGACTAGAAACTGTTGTAAAAGGGTACATAAAATTTACATGCAATTAATATTTCCTTTTATTTAAGTATTTAACGTTAGTAGTAACAATTCAATTTTTGAATTCGTAATAAATTCTTATAAAAGCGAAAACCATGAAGTATAAAATAGTCAACTCGAGTTAGTAACCCACAACTACAAAAAAAAATGTATATGTCAAATTATGCATGTTGCAACATTATCAATCCATGCGTCACAGCACTCTGACGTTCGCCATCACAATTTTCGTAACAAACAAAGTTTTCCACGACGAAATCTAGAAATTCATTAGTGCCGTTGCTGAAGCGCAGGCAGGGCAGCGTCGAGCGTGATGTAAGGGCTCGTTACGAGCGAGCGTCCATGTCCGATTCGCAAGCGATAGGCCAAGGGGCCATGTTAGATACACGTAGGCATTTTTTCTACCCTGACAGCAGTAGTGACACAGAAGAGTACAGAAGGGACGCAGAAGAACGTCGTAAGCGTCTTTCTAAGCGCAACGGACCGGGCTTAAGAAGAGTTATATCAAATATGCCACCAAAAAATCAAGCGCCCAATACACCGATGCCGTCTACATCCAGTCAGGAACCGCCGAAAAATGGGCAAAAAAATCAGTTGTGTGATGATAGAATTACTCTTGTGGTGGATAACACGCGGTTCGTGGTCGATCCCGCCCAGTTTACAGCTCATCCAAACACGATGCTGGGAAGGATGTTTAGTTCTGGTAAGTCTTCAAACCTTTTTAAGTTAATATATTTTATTATTAATTAATATGTAATTCATTCCCGCTACTATATGCATCCAATCCAGTACATCGTTCTCTAATATTCACATAGTAAATTATTTACTACTTCCTACCAATACTAATTTGAACTATTAAATTTATTATCAACTAGTTGTCACCTGTGGCTTTGCTCGTGTTCAGAGGTGGGTCAAAAGTGGGTCATCAGTGATAGCTCAAACTTGCACAGTAACAAATTTCATGAAATTGGGTTCAGATGTTTGGCCATGAAAGACTAACAGACAGAGTTACTTTCTCATTTATAATATTTGTATCAATATAACATACATGTTAGTACATGTTTTTAAGATTTGCAGAAAGGATAAACAAAAGAAAACATACATAAAAAAGGCTTAATAAACTTTCATTATTTATTATTTATTGATACCAGATTAAACAGACCCCTGAATTAGATAGCCTCTCACCTCCAGTTGTGTAATATCAAATTAATTTAAATATAACCTTAATAAGATTTAACTAAATAAACATTTACACAATATTAAGAAATGTTTGATTGCGTAAAATGATTTAACTGATAAAAATATTACGAATTGTTTGTCTATGACTGTATCAGATAAAAATACAAAGCAAACATGCATTAAACTTCCTTATTAATGAATTACCTGGAAAAACATGACTGTTGTTGATTTTTACATCACCGAGTTTGGGGTATGACTAAAGATATATATATATATATATAAAGTCTATTCCAATTGAAAAACAAATAAAGATAAACAAATCTTAGATTTACATAATCTATGAGATTTGCTATATGGTGCACTACTAACAGTCCTTGATAAATATATCTTTATACATAACATAACACAATTCAATTAATGTACTTATAGGCATTTTCATTTTATTTCTAAAGTTCTGATAACAGTTTTGTGGATGTACAAAGTGCCATTATGAAAATCATACATTATTCAAGCTTACTACTAATGGTGTCACATCAATTAATTGTCAAATGTTTTTTTATTTGGCTTTTGTCTTTCTGTGGATAGAATAGATTATATCTTTATAGATAAAAGTTAACATTTGTTTGGTTCTCCTCTACATGTTACTAAACTATTCATGTGTTTTTGATGAGTCATTGTGGTGAACTGTTCTAAGTAAAGAAATAAGACTTTTTCTTAGTACTAGTTATATAAATGTTATGTCCACTTCACCATCACCAGAGACTGAAGTCATATGAAATGATGTCCATCGCTCTGTAGTGATAATAATACTAGAGCAGCAGTATACAGCCTGTAGCATTTATGGATGTAGAATTGTTTGAGACTATTTGAATCGAATATCGTTTGACCAATCACCATGTTGCTTGTTGTATTTTTTCATTGCTACCAACATATGTCTGTTGCGATTAAATGTCTGCTAAATTATGTTGCAACACTTCAAATTTTATTCGGATCATATATGTCACTTGTTATATGTAAAGACAAAACAAAATCTGTTAAGTCTTAAGTCTTACTTAGCTGTACTTTAATAATATAATGATTTAATAATATAATTTGTTTGTTTGTTATGTTGAGAGTTATCTCCGAAACCAATGCTTGTTTAGATAAAACTTTTGTGATTAAAAGCTATGTTTTTTGGTAAAAGTTAAAGAAAGAACAATTAAACTCAATACCTATGATTAATGTTACTAAATATGCACACAGTTGCACACTAAGTTAGAGTTAAAAGTGAAATAAATTGAAGAACTTAACTAATTCAATCAAATACTTTTTTTTTATCATTACTCTTGTGTGTCTCACGCACACTAAGACATTTTTTGAGCATGAACATCACTCACTCGTACTAATGTTCGGCGACAATAGTTTACTGAGAAAGGGTGCGCCTTTGTGAGTGACTAGATCTTTAAATGTGTTATGTGATATTCAAATTAATCATCCATGTGATATGTTCAAGTATACAGGGCTCGGTGGTGAAAATCATAACGAAGAAAACTGCGTGTATGTGTATTTAATGACCCACAGGAGAATTTGATAAAATAATTTTGGAATTATTTCCCTCATTTCATTTCAAGTTGTTGCTTAACTATTTATAAAACCAGAATGCATTGTAAAGTGAAAGGAAATTCTTATACTCTGCATTCCTTGCACAAATAACAAATTTAACTTCTATATGTATACATATATATATATATTATATTTTGTCTGGCCAGTGTTTTGTTTTTCTTAAAAGTCTGTTTACTTTTTTCAATTTGAGTCCCTAAGTATTGCTGTTTGTTGGAATATGTGTTGTCAGGGTTGCCAAAACCAAAAAGGGAATTTTGTATTTTTTCTGTTTCTTGATAAGTCAAGAAATAAACCATTTAACAATATCCCATTGGTCCCTTAAGATGGTTTAATTTTTCGGCTGAAATTGTTATTCCCTTTACGATCTGGCTTAAAATAACTGCTATTAACCGTGATTCCGACTTTGTTAGTATTATTAATTCGTTATATTATTACTTCTGCCGGTCCAGATTTCCCCCTTTCAATTCATCCATGTTCGTCCGGTTTTAATATTGTATACTGTCCGGTTTTTAAATACTCGTCGTCACCTAGTCGAGTGTGTATAGTCTATTCCACGAGTCGAACTCCTAGGGAGCAAAATACTCTCATTTAATTTGTCGATGCACGCGGCGAGACGAAACCAACATATGAGACAATCCGAAGAAATTATTTGGCTACTCAAGGTCAAGCACGTTAACAAATGAGCGCTCAAGAGCAATTTCTTTTGGGAGCTCGTTTCGTGGAATAGACTATAAAAAGTCATCATTACAAAAACTGTTTTTGTGGTGGATTGAAAAGAAATGACTTTTCTTGGTGGTAGGGCTTTGTGCAAGCCCGTCTGGGTAGGTACCCCCCACTCATCAGATATTATACCGCCAAACAGCAATACTCAGTATTGTTGTGTTCCGATTTGAAGGGTGAGTGAGCCAGTGTAACTACAGGCTCAAGGGACATAACATCTTAGTTCCCAAGGTTGGTGGCGCATTGGTGATGTAAGGAATGGTTAATATTTCTTACAGTGCCATTGTCTATGGGTGGTGGTGACCATTTACCATCAGGTGGCCCATTTGCGCGTCCACCTACCGATACCATAAAAAAAATGAACATCAATCGGGCCGGTGTTCAAGCTGAAAGTTTGCTGTAGAGAGATTCTTATCATAATTATTATTATTACACATGGCGACCTTAGTTATATGCTGTAATAAAATTACGTTGTGACTTCTTTGTGCGTCACGAATTATTCACTGATCCAATTAGTGATTTACATGTAGTATTTATCTTAACGAGAATTCTATTTGCATTCATAAAATTAAATTAATTTTATTTTATTATTCTCGACGTTAATTTATTGCTTGTATCACAGATAAAATTTTATCGTAAAATTATTTGTGTGATAGTCTTAGATTCTTGCAAAAGTTCTGTTTAAGTTTTTGATAGGAACTGTGAGTGAAACGATGTTTGAGATTCACATATGATATTAACTGCGATTCACTGACAAGCCTTTGTGAAAAAGTTGAATAAACTCGCTCATAAGGTCTTTGTCATTAAAAAAAAAAGATTCACCTATTACTAAGAGAATTATAACAAAATGGAAACAATAATAGAATACTCAAATGCTATTTATAGTTTAGAAAAGTGCATTATTTATTTATTATTATATTTATAATATGCGTAAACTTCAACGGCTTTACTTATAAAAATTTTTGAGCGGATGTTTTGTTAAACTTACATTGATCTCTTTCTGTCATTATCGATTTGATATTCGAAAGGTATTGTATACCTCACTATATGTACATATATATATATATATGTCGGAGGAGCAGGATGCCGAACAGTTGGGTTCGGGGATTGATCCGACATTTGTAAGACTATGTGGCCGTGCAATAGAGATATTCACAAAATAAAACGTATTTAATATCGTCTTATCACTGTATTAATTGATTCAATAATCGTACACCAAAGTAATATCAAAGGATTACAATAATACATCTCGATTAAGAGCAAATGGGTTTGCAAGCAACCATCGCATTCGAATCGCCTGACGCCTGTCAAAACATAACGACTCGCGTTGCCATGACACTTGCAACTCCATTCGGGGTGACCCGCTCTTAAAAGTAAATCAGCCATCAAACATTATTGCCAACTACTCGATTTATTAATTATTCAAATCAACAACCAAAGTAACCACGCTCCGATATATATATATAGAATATTAATACTACTTAAATCGAAGCAGGAATAAAGATGATCTTATATTTACGTATTTCATGCCATTTGCTAATAACTCAGCTATATTGTGCACTATTAAGAGTTTATGATTTATATCTTTATTTATAATACAACACTATTACATTTAATAACTTATTTCAACTTTAATATTATATTTCCAAAATTCTGGTAACAGTTCCTTCGACGCTCAAAACGCAATTTTTTCGCAACTCCATATTGAATCTCATAGATTAAGCGAGCCCTCGACCAATGATATCGCGTCAATTTGCTGTCAAATGTTGTGTATTTGGCTTTTCTCCTTTTATGGTTGGAATAGAGTATAGATATATAAATCTATTAAACATTAAAAGGTAGATTATATGTTAACAACTTAACATATACGCTATCATTCCTTAAAATTCACTTGACTTGCCCCTAGACTGTTCTGACACGGCTTCAATTTCTTAATGCATTTCATTTCGGTGCAAAGAAAATTACACGAACGACCCGATAAGGGAGTAATAGATACGAAGCCCATTTAAATGATTTATTTGTGTGAATCTGAACACGAAGCGTCAATAGCGCAATAGTTTATGGGCCGTCTAGCGATGTTAAAAGTCGCAGGATCGATCCTGAACCCTTGGGCTATTTTTGTCCCCACCTCTAATGCAGGTGATAAGCTTAAAAAGAGGGGTAAATAATATTAGTAATTCCTTAATTAATTTGAACATTTCTACTATTCCTTAAAAAAAAATCTATACAAAAAGAGTATTGAACTTAAGAATAATCTGTGTATAATTTCTTAACATAATATGCCTCGTTGGTGCACCAGGTGCCCCAGTTGCAAGTCTGACTAAAAAAATTGTAAAATGATAGGTATTTTATTACAAACTGATGACGAATGATGGGTTTTTTAATTTCCAGGTATCGAGTTCACCCATCCAAACGAGCGTGGTGAATACGAAGTGGCTGAGGGCATATCCGCTACCGTGTTCCGTGCTATCCTGGAATATTACCGCGGTGGTACCATCAGATGTCCGCCGACGGTCTCCGTGCAGGAGTTGAGGGAGGCCTGCGATTATCTGCTGGTGCCTTTCGACGCTAACACTGTCAGATGTCAAGTAAGATATTATTTTATTACTGAATGTGATTGTATTTTTTCCGCAGTAGCTTTAACCCGTAAATGTAAATTGTTGATTGTGGGGATAAACCCCGGGAATGTCCTGGGTATGAAAAGTACGTTAGTGAGTTATAAATAAAAAATACAGTAAAAGACTGTAAATAACACACTTCTGGGCAAAACCCTCAATTGAGAATCTTGCTCCACTGCAGGTAAGCGGATATTTACAAAATGTGTCAAAAATTCATCCGATACAGGAAGGTTTCCTCACGATGTGTTCCATCGCAACCTATTGAGCACGAGATGAACTATAGGCACAAGTTAAGCACATGAAAACTTAGTAGTGCTTGAACATACAATATTTAGTTAAGATACACTGGGCCATCTCGCCCCTTAAAAACGAACATATTTCCAGAACCTCCGTGGACTTCTCCACGAACTATCTAACGAGGGTGCTCGTCGGCAGTTCGAGAGTTTTCTGGAAAGGCTCATCTTACCATTGATGGTGGAGTCCGCCCAGCGAGGCGACAGGGAGTGTCACGTCGTGGTGCTGCTGGACGACGATTCGGTGGAGTGGGACGAGGAGTACCCCCCACAGATGGGTGACGAGTACAGTCAGACGGTGCTATCGACTCCCTTGTATCGGTTCTTCAAGTACATCGAAAATAGGTATGTTTTACGTTGACAAAATTAACAACTGCACTATGGATATGTCTCAAATTCTGATGTATACATATGTACAAATGTTGATATAATTTTAATATAAAAAAAATTTCGAGACCACCATAGAAGTTAGCATATAGTTTAATTACAAGGTTTTAATACTATTCAGTTTATTGTAATCCACCGCTAGATGGTACTGCAGTACATCAAGTTTTATATCGTTATACCGATACTATAATATATATAACTTATTGTAAATTAAATATCATTCCTATTTCCAGTGGTGGAATGAACTCATTATCCTGTACGGAGGCCTGAGCCTAGCAGACGGCCATTGATAACATTTTACTTTATTTTTTAATGACATTCCCGTTTTAGAGACGTCGCCAAGCAAGTAATGAAAGAACGCGGCCTCAAAAAGATACGCCTCGGTGTAGAAGGCTACCCGACCTACAAGGAGAAAGTACGCAAACGACCTGGGGGCAGAGCTGAAGTCATATACAACTACGTCCAGCGACCCTTCATTCACATGTCGTGGGAGAAGGAAGAAGCCAAGAGCCGCCACGTGGACTTTCAATGCTTCAAGTCCAAATCCGTCACGAACCTGGCAGAGGCGACCGCTGATCCAGTAATCGAGCTCGAACCGAACAGAGCGAGGGAGGAGCTCGAGGTCCAGGATCCGGGGGAGGTGCAGGAGGAGGAGCAGTGATTATTGGTACCGCGGAAAGCGGTGAGGATATTAATGGCATTCTTTTGCTGGTACTCGATGTGACTTATGGAGGTACGGGAGGAGGGGTGGACAGTGATAGTTTGGTATTTGTAACGGTTGTGTTTAGTTGGAATTTATATATCGGGCCCATAGTGTACTTGCGACGTGTTTGTCTGCTGCCGTTGGGTGTAAAATGTGAGTGACATGTATCGAGATAAAAATGAGTCTGAAATGAAGAATAAAAATAATAAAGGCTAATGAATCAAGTCAATCATTAGATAGAAAAAACAAAGCGCGGTCGACGGTCGCCATGTTTGTTTTGGTGACGTCATGAAAGTCAAAATAACGTCTAACAATAATCAACATGTCTTTGTGACGCGTTGTATTTTAAATCGCTTGTGGCGCTTAAAGCGTAACGTATACACAATTGGGTTACTTGGGTTGTCAATTGGGTTACTTTGTCCATTTTAATTCTCATATAAAGTGTAGTTTTTTTATATTTAAAGATAATGTATACATTTACATATATGATGTTCGTGCAAAAAGAAAAAACGCAAGTTTTTATATGTTCGTCTTACAAAATATATATAAAAATGTTGGCACATATATTTTTTATCACCGCTATGTTGAAACTCACCACAAGATCGCCGTCCCAGACGGTACGTTTTCCTAGTCGTTGACGTTGCGAGTCGAACTCCTAGGGAAGAAAATACTGGCACCTCATTGGTCGATGCTAGAGGTAAGTGAGACGAACCTGGCTAAGAAATGTTTTGGCCAATAAAGATCACGTGCATATAGGCACCAATGACCGCACACGTACATTTTTCTTTGGGAGCTCGTTTCGTGGAATGGCCTTAATGATATTTTTTGTAAAGGTCGTATTGATTGGAGTAAAAACTTTTATAATGAAAATAATTTAAATATCGGTATAAAGGCTAATATCAAAATACCTGAACGATAGAAATGTCGCAAGTGAATAATAAATTGTGTCTTTTAAAACAAAATTTAATTTTATTTAATACGTGTTTTATTAAGAAAAAGGCTAAGAGGGATTTCGTATTCGTCTTTTGTAGAATGATGACCTCTCAAATGTATCTTACGTGAAATAGCCTACATATTTGTTTATAATAAAAAAAAAAATTAAGGCTCTCAAGGGTTTTATCTTTGTCATCATTATAAATAAAAAAAAAAAAATCTTACGCGACATATATTTTTGAGTGTCAACGAGTTCCTTATATTACTTCTCATAGAGGTTGTGTAAAATCTTTTAAATGTTATATCGTTTGGTCTGTGCTTATATGATGTATTTTTTGTCGAAGTGAGTTCGGCAATGAAGTTAGATGGCCCGAATCTACTAACGAATTGATAATTCGCAATCGAATCGAAAAGTAATCATTGCTGTTCAGCCGAGTACCTATTCTACAAATATATAATCGAGATTGTGCTGTAACCGATATAAATAAGTACAATTGGTACTCAATTACGATTTTGAGGTTATTTTTTGTGAAACATAGTCGAAGTTGATTTAAAATAGAATCAGAAGCGTATCATTGTCGTTACAGATTAGTAGATTTGTCTCTGGTCGAATTTCGTACAGATTGACTGTAGAACAACATAGACGTACGTATTTGGATTTCAGTTACGAGACGGTATTTTATGAATAAACTATGATTAAATTAATTTTATTTATACTCATTATGTGTAAGAAAAGTAAATTAAAATTAAACTACGCTTTAGATAGATAGATGGCAATGGAAATATACACGGTTAATAAAAGTAATCTGGTTAATTCAAAATGGCTACCAAGTCAGCTGATGCAAAATAGTTCTTGCATAATTGCAATTAGAGTTGATTTTTGTATGCACATTGTGTTGATACATATATACGGTTATTATATAATCATTCGGTAAATTCAAAATGGCGGTAACGACAGCTGATGCTATGAGTCTTATGACTCTGTATTTAGAGTTGGTTTTTGTACGTTCATTATGTTTTTAGGAACGCTTATTGTCTGCTAGATAGATGATACATTGAATATATTCCAATGGTGTTCTTTTTTATTATATTTATGATAAATATTTTGTGGTTTTATTTTACCCTATTGAATCAATCTGCAAGATTGTCTCGGCTTAATCGTTGAACTAGTGTTCCATATCGATAGTACTCTATCGATAGATAATCTACTGTCTATGGATTGTTAAGGTGTAAGCAATAGTATCGATAGTCTATCGATAATATCGTCAACTGAGCTCCCCATGAGAAATAATATTGATATCGGTTTTATTACAAAAATATTCGTTTTTAAAAGAATTAATAGGTTTTGAACAAGCGAATAAAGTTTAAATTTGTTATACCGATTAAGTGAAACAAAATTAGCAACACTGTGACTTTTGTTAAAATTTTCTTTACATTGATAACAAAAAACATTACAATACTGGCTACCTCCAAAACTATCGATATCGGCTTTCGAGGTCAACTACCATAGTCAAACTATCGATGGTTTTGCAACTTTGCTAACTAACTTCCCCTTCCCCTTGCTTTCCCTTTTCCGTCACTACGACACTCTAAATTTGGTACAACTGGTCTAGTAGTATTTTGAGATGACATTCTAAAAAAGTTTCAATAGTAAAAAAAAACGACGTTATATATTCTTATTAATTAATTATTTACTTAAATAAAATCAGGACGTGTATAGATTCCAATATCGTAATCAAGAGCACCTCCTCTTTCACTTTTGAGCCTCAAATTTACAAACGTAGATCCGACGCCACCCGCCGTTATGTTGATTGAAGATTTGCTGTGAAGGTTGTCCAAAGCTTGTATACCCTGAAAAAAGGTTTCAATATTTTTTAAGAACATTTAAATTATTAATAATACTAATAATTAACAATATAGGATTTAGCTTAGATTTACTAACTATCCGTCCCGGCTTCAATCGGATACAATAAGAGCCTTATACACAACTTTTAGATAGAAAAAAAAAGTATAAAAAAAAAAACTTGATTTTTTTTAGACCAGGAAAGTTAATAAGCATCTATTGTACATATAAAACTTCCTTTCGAACCACTATTGACAAAAAACCGCATTAAAATCCGTTGCGTAGTTTAAAAGGTCTAAACATACCAATGGCGAAGCGACTTTTATAGGATGTAAAATTGATAAGTTAAAAAACTACTATACAAATACGTGCAAGCTTTATTTCAGGGCCGGATCTACCATATGGCTTTTTGGGCTTCAGCCCCGTGGATCAATGGGCCCCCAGCTAAGTCAAGTCAAAGTCAAAGATGACGATAATGCGAAAGAATTAGCTAATTATTAAATTAAATAGATCGTATGGTTTGCAGCCATTCCATTCATTTAATTCAAGTCTAAGTTTAGGTGTGTTCTAGGCTGGCCCCAAAGTAGTATTAGCCCAGGGTCCCCTAAACTCGCGGTCCGGCCCTGCTTTAATTTCATATTTTCGTAAAATAAGCAAGTATTTGCAAGCAGTGGTTTCCAGTTGTGTGTATCTTTTGATGGAAATCGTTAAATAAATAAATATAGATAAACTATTTATCGTTAGAATATATGCTTGATGTATGTCATGTCTAATATATAGAGTATGGATATATAAACGAGATTTAGTGATAATAATAAAACAGTAGCTCATATAAAATTCTATAAGCGTTTGTGGTATTGATATTGTAATATGCAATTATATCAATTACTTAACAGGTTTTCCACAGATTAGGAATGCATTTAATGCGTTACCTTTGCTTGTTTTGTTTTTTTAATTCAAGCATATTATTTTTAAGAACATTTTTATTAAAATATTTAAGTATGAATACTACTTTGAAATATTGTGACAAATATAAATATATAATTTGTTTAATCGATCTTTAAAGTGGGATATATCATTAGACGGTATACCAGACGCCATGACTGACATTATGTCATGTTTTGGGTATAAATACAATTTAAATACACGCTAACGTAACCCACCGACTACGTTCTGAGCCGAGGTGCGATCTCATAGGAGACACCCTTAGGACGAACGTCACTCTCGAGCCCGAAAGGGTTCATCTTAAGGCAGAGTTTTAACACTCGCTCCAACGTTCGGTGACGCTGTAAAGGTCAGTAGGGCCAACAGCACTATTTCAAACAAGATACAAAAAAACGCTAACGTCTCGAAGAGCTTACTTCAGACAAGTCAACATAGTTTGCACAAATGATAACTTTGGATTTTTTTTTTCTGTATAATTATGATTGGTGGATTTTGGTACCTATATCTGTTTGAATTAGGAAATTCCGACACTGTTTTATCAATTGCCACAAATGCACATATATGTATTTTTTATTGGAGGTTTTCAAACAATTCTCTTTGCCGAAGCTCGCCATTAAATGGCGCTGCAGTTCTTTTTTTTTTATGGCATTGGTTGGCGGACGAGCATATGGGCCACCTGATGGTAAGTGGTCACCACCGCCCATAGACAAAGGCGCTGTAAGAAATATTAACCATTCCTTACATCACCTATGCGCCACCAACCTCGGGAACTAAGATGTTATGTCCCTTGTGCCTGTGATTACACTGGCTCACTCACCCTTCTAGCCGGAACACAACAATACAGAGTACTGTTATTTGGCGGTAGAATATCTGATGAGTGGGTGGTACCTACCCAGACGGGCTTGCACAAAGCCCTACCACCAAGTTCCAGCCGACACGTCTAGTTAGTTTTGTTATTTATAACCTATACAAATATTATAAATATAAAAGTAACACTGTCTGTCTGTAACACTTTCACGGCCACACCACAGAACCGAATTTGAAGAAATTTGGTACGTTGCAAACATGAACCCCAAGGATATAGGCTACCTATATACCTTTATACCTAACACTTGACTATAAAAAAGATCTTTATATAAGATAGTTTTATATGTATATATTGAAGAATAAAGAGAAATCAAAGGTTATAAACTTACTTCAATGACTTTATTCTGTGGATCCGTGTAGAAGAAATTTTTCACTCTTTTGATGAATGGTATCGCGTTGTACTGGACCAGCTCGTGGTGTCTGAGATCCACTCGGTTCGCCACATTACCTACCACGAAGTTGCTACCACACGCACACCACAATAACGTGGAGATGATAGTAATTATTAGGATCACGCGCATTTTATTAACACAATCGTCCTACGATCTCGACGCTCGTTCCACAATGAGAGGTCGCTCACTATCGCGGAGGGCAGCATGAGTAGGTGACAATGATGTAACTATTGTGAAACTATATTTAGTTTGAATCATTTATAATTTAATATTATAAATGTATTAGAATTTGTTGGTTTTATACGCTCTCCTATACTGACTACTCAACCGATGACCATAGGATATAATTTAAACGTATTTCTATGGATTGCATCGCTGTGAAAAACTTTATATCGTGTAATTTAAAACGTTATTTTAACTAGGGTACGAATTTATAACAATCGTTATACTTGATAAAGACACTTTACTAAGTAATCTACTACTAGATTAAGTACTACTTTTCTATTTAGATTCTACCATAAAACATCTTTTTACTTTACAACATCCACGGGCTCACAGTTGCCCGTGCCTTTTTTAACATTTTATTTTTATTAATTTTGGCGTTATTTTATATTTTTGCTGAACATCAGCAGATCTTCGCTGGACTTCGAGCTTGTCGTCTTCTTGGAAGACGTGGCCCACACTGATATTTTTCAATTTAAAATAATACATAAATAATCCATAATAAATATATATGATAATATATAAAAATACTGTATATGGTAGTTTTTTTTTTAATGCAATCCAGCGGGCCCTGCTCCGTACTTGATCAGAGAGAGCTTGTTATTGCTGGATTCCAGTTTGAAGGGAATTTAGAAAATAGTGTTTTAGAAGCTCCCACGGATGGAGGCACACTGGCGGTGTAAAGAATGGTTAATCATATATAGGATATACAGGTCCTTTTTCTATTTGCAACGGTGATAACATATCGGGTGGTCAATTTCGTAACTTGTCCATTAAATTTATAAAAAGACGGTCAAGGAAAATGGTATAAAATAAGTTTTTAAATTAAAATGGTTATTTTTATTACTATGAGTATTTGAAACGGGATCTTTACCATGTTTTTTTTATTTTTATTTGGTGAGCTCGATATTTCGACATTATCTACGAATGTCTTGTTCACGAGACACGAAAAACATGGTAAAGATCTCGTTTCAAATACTTCTAGTAGTATAAAATAAGTTCGTAATTTTTAAAAACCGTTAATGGAGCAAATCTTTCGAATTGTCAGTTAATACATTTTAGCGCAAATAATGGTTACCCTACCTCGATATCAATAAACTATACTACAAGGAAAATGACATAAGCAAACTCAAAAGAAGTTGTACAGTGTTAAATTATACGAAACCATCAACGCGACATTGATACACAAGCTACGCATTCGGGTCAAGCTTAGAGTGACATCACGCTTAAAATAATACAACTATTAAAATGTTATGAACAAAGGATTATAGGCGAAAATATATTGAGTTTTTTATTGTAATTTATTGCTAAAGGTTTTATTTTAGAGACCCGAAAAAATTTAAATAATGTTATGGCAACATCTTCGTAAGAATGATTGGGGTATTTCGGAATATCTATTTTTTTCGAAATTGTAGTCGTTTTTTAGTGAATTCGTAAAGATTTTACTACAATAAAAATATTCTTGAGTAAAATGCTATGAATGGTAGTTTAAAAGTCGAGACGATGTTATGGTAACCATAGTATTTTACATACGACGTAAAAAGTCGCAGGTTCTATCCTGACACCTTGAGCCGAGTTTCTTTCGCCGGTTATTTTCTTTTCCGAACCGGTGGTAGTGTTAAATTTGACTATCAATAAGTAAGTGTAATGCTTCTATATTGAATAAAGGAATTTGAGTTTGGGTCTTGTCGTCTCCACTTTAGACTGGCACAATTCTAAGTTCCAGCACAACCTTCAGTCTTATTTGGTAAATAATTTGTAATTCATTAAAATGGGGCATCGCTAGTATCGTTTTTATTTTTAAAATATCAATTTTGTACCGAACTACCGAGTCGAGATGGCCCAGTGGTTAGAACGCGTGCATCTTAACCGATGATTTCGGGTTCAAGCCAAGGCAGGCACCACGTGATTTATAATTCATCTCGTGCTCGGCGGTGAAGGAAAACATCGTGAGGAAACCTGCATGTGTCTAATTTAAACGAAATTCTGCCACATTTTTATTCCGCCAACACGCATTGGAGCAGCGTAGTGGAATAAGCTCCAAACCTTCTCCTCAAATGGAGAGGAAAATTTACTGGCTGCTAATGCTAAAAAAAAAACCCGAAAACCTTCATAATAAGACTTTTGCCAGGGTCATTATATCTATGGCTTTGAACTAAAAAGACCAGAAACCATATCTTGATTTCGGTTGTTTCATATAAAATATATAAGTATGTAATCAAAATATATAATAAAGTAGGCTCTTGCTAGGACTTTTGAAACTTTTGAATTAAATTTAAAGCTAAATGTAAAGCATACGCCTTTCCAGCAAAAAAAAAAAAACAAAGATATATTTTTTTAAATGATTAGGCACAATGTATACTTTATTAAAAAAAAAAAAAACTTTTATTATCATTATTTTATTGAATGATCATAAGTCCTGATTTAAAAATTCACAATATTCAGTCTCCAAAGCCTTCACAGCTCCCTCGGCGAGGAGGAGGGCGTTTTGTTTTTTCAAGTTTTCTATAAGCGACGTCTGTCTGTCTATGTGCGTTGATAACGTTTTAATTTTTCCTTCTAAGCGTGTTATGGAATTTTGGTGCGATGTAGCCAGAGATCGTGTCGAGTCTCGGAAATCCTGTAAATAATAATTAATTAAAACGCATGTTAAGTAACCAAGATGGCGCAGCTTATAAAAGGGAGAAGGGGGTTACCTTACAAAATGTAGTATGGATTTTGTAAGACGCACTTTCGGAACGAAACTAATTATCCTTTAACGAATATTTCAGTCAATATTTAATAAATGATAATAAATAAATATTGGACAACATCACATACGTTACTCTGATCCCAATGTAAGTAGCTAAAGCACTCGTGTTATGGAAAATCAGAAGTAACGACGGCACCACAAACACCCAGACCCAAGACAACATAGAAAACTAATGAACTTTTTTTTACATCGACTCGGCCGGGAATCGAACCCGGGACCTCGAGGTCGTCACCTATTTATAGCGTAACTATAGAAAAATATATATTTAATCGCAGGCATTTAAAATAATAATATTTATATAATTGTTTTATACGCATTTTGTTTATAAAGTGTGAGGATGATCCTCATCGACATTCATCATGGTCATTGTACTTTTGATATTCTACCGCCAAATAACAGTACTCTGTATTGTTGTGTTCCGGCTAGAAGGGTGAGTGAGCCAGTGTAATCACAGGCACAAGGGACATAACATCTTAGTTCCCGAGGTTGGTGGCGCATAGGTGATGTAAGGAATGGTTAATATTTCTTACAGCGCCTTTGTCTATGGGCGGTGGTGACCACTTACCATCAGGTGGCCCATATGCTCGTCCGCCAACCAATGATATATAACGATATATAACGACATATGTTTGAGTAATTCACAAAATTGTTAATCTTATTTAACAAATATCATAAATCAATATTCCAACAATTAAATACTAGATATCGAATCGCCGCTGTCACGGCGCGCTGTTGACTTTTGATTCCCTCCTAAACAAAAACAAAATGGCCGCCCCTGTACCACAGACGCCATTCACAAACCAGTAACAAGACTCCTCCCATAGACACGCCGTCAAATATATTTACCTTTTCGGACAATTTCGCAGTTTCCACTTGCCGTTTGAGATTCGATATCAATTCCTCCTGTGACGCGCATCGGGCTTCGAGATTTACGTTTTTACTTCTGAGATGTTTCAGTTCCGACGTCAGTCTGTCCGAGTCGCTTCTCTGTTCCTTATAAAGGCGATCCTTTTCCTATATAACATATATTTAAAATACTTGCATGATATTATTATACCGGGTTACTTATTTTAAACTATATTTCTATGTAACTCGGTGGTGTAGGCGGACGAGCAAATGGGCCACCTGATGGCAAGCGATCACCACCGCCCATAGACAATGGCGCTGTAAGAAATATTAACCATTCCTTACATCACCAATGCGCCCCAAACTTTGGGAACTAGGATAGTATGTCCCTTATGCCTGTAGTTACACTGGCTCACTCACCCTTCAAACCGGAACACAACAATACTAATGCTGTTTGGCGGTAGAATATCTGACGAGTGGGTGGTACCTACCCAGACGGGCTTGCCCAAAGCCCTACCACCAAGTCACCACAAGTACCAGACTCATTACATATTCTATCGTGAAACTGGAACATTCAGTATTGTCGTGTTCCGGTTTGAAGGGCAGTGAGCCAGTGTAACTACAGACACGACGAGAACATATAATAATAATAATAATACATATTTCTTACAATACCGATGTCTATGGTCCACTTATCATCAGGTGAGCCATTTGCCAATCTGTTATGTTAACCTATAGAAACTCTCGCTTAGTTAATGGTGTATCAAGGATAATTTGTAGCCAGCTGTTCCCTATCCCCCTTCTAATTCTTCTTGAGTCAATAACAGACAGTTGCTTCCTTGAATTATAATTAATTAAAACAAGAAATCAACAATACTATTTCGGTTTGGTGGTTTGATCTGATGAGAGAGTGGTACCCAGGGCCGAAGACACTATATGGCTTTTTGGGCTTCAGCCCAGCGCCCCGTCGATTCAAGGGGGCCTAGCTAAGTCAAGTCAAAGTCAAGAATAGACGATAATGCGAAAGAATCCATAATTTTATTAATTTAAACAGATCGTATGGTTTGCAGCCATGCGAGTCCCGCAATTAATCAAACCCATTCAATTAATTTAATTCAAGTCTACGTTCGGATATGTCTTAGGTGGGCCCCTATGTAGTGTTAGCTCCGGGCCCCCTAAACCTACAGTCCGGCCCTGCTAGCCCTAGCATCGAGTTATGTTGCACGCAAATACACTTACGTCGAGACGATTCTGGATCACAGCGTACTTGGCCTTCATATCGGCTGTTTCGGATTTCATGGTGTTTGCTCGATTCCTAAGCGTTAGACGTTCGCTTTCCAGCTCAGCGATGTGTGTCATGTGCCCCTCGCATTGTTTTATCTGTTAATTAAACACATAAGTGTATAGATCTAATCACAATACAATGCCCCCACCCCCTCCATTTTAAATTAATTTATACTAATATGACGACCTCCATGGTCGAGTAGTGTGTACACCGGTTTTCATGGGTACGCCACTCCGAGCCGATATTGAAGAAGTTCATTAGTTTTCTATGTTGTCTTGTTGTGTTTGTGGTGCCGTCGTTACTTCTTATTTTTCATAACAACATCAACAGTTCTTGGTTAGAACGCGTGCATCTTAACCGTCGATTTCGGGTTCAAACCCAGGCAGGCACCACTGGATTTTCATGTGCTTAATTTGTGTTTATAATTCATCTCGTGCTCGGTGGTGAAGGAAAACATCGTGAGGCAACTTGCATGAAATTTTGCCACATGTGTATTTCATCAACCCTCATTGGAGCAGCGTGTTGGAATATGCTCCAAACCTTCGCAGTAGCAATAGGCAATATTTTACTTCTTAATACTACATTCCAGAGTAATGAGGTGAAGACTTGCAGCTCACTCACGGTGTAAGAATGTTTGGGGAAAGGAACACACTATCGTGTGGCATTTAAACGTCGAAATTTAGAAAAAATATAAAAAAAATTACCTTCTTGTTTATGGTACTCTGTAGTTTGTCAATTTGTTCTTGCATTAGTTTCACTTTGGCTGATAGAAACTTACATACATTTTCTGTTGTTACTTTATCTGAAAAATATCAATGGTCGAGCAACCTTAGACACGGCGTTATGTCTTAAGATATTATAATTAATAACATAATATTATTATTAAATATATTACTTTAACATTATTCTATATAAAAGTAGTTATCGCCTGCGTCTTCGCTCGCGTTATAGGGGTTGGTCATCATATCATAGACATAAAAAGAAGCCGTTGTCCTTAGAGTTCAAGTTTGCTTCATAGCGAATCCACAAAATCCAAAACAGCGCGATTTTTAAGACATATCCTGACTCGCACAACCACTGTGTGGAACGGACGGACGGTGGTCGTCACTTTCCATCAGATGAGCCTCCTGCTCGTTTGCCACAGATCACATAAAAAAAACCCAAATTTTATAAAATTCGGTTCAGTGGTTTGAAAGAGCAACAGACAGACGGACAGACAGAGTTTCTTTTGCATTTATAACATTAAGTGCAATTTAGGAAGAATAGGATGATAAATTAAAATTCGGTACGAAGCAAGCTTAACCTCATGGAAAGGATATATGCGACTTTTTTTATGCCTAACACCGACAACTAATTCCTAAAAAGCGAACAAACCGAGGGCAACGACTAGTGTAAAACAAAGAAAATTCAAAGATTACTATCTAACTTAACAGATGGATAGATCTTGATATAATTTATTACTCATAAAAACATTATATGTTTACTAAATCAAATCAAATAAAATATATGCTTTATTCAAGTAGGCTTTAACAAGCACTTTTGAATCGTCATTTAACAAACTATTTAAAGTAAAGTTACACCGGTTCGGAATGTAGATTCTACCGAGAAGAACCGACAAGAAACTCAGTAGTTACTCTTTTTTAACATCTAAAAATACAGTCATGTTAGTTAAATACAATTATATATGTATGTTATGTCTAAAACCTGTTATATGCTGCTTTTTTGGTATAAACTTCTGATACATAAGTAGAACTATATGTAAATATAGACCAATTACATATATAAATTAATCGAGATATATTAATAATGTTAATTCCTTTATGACCTAGTTATATTATTTTGACCTCTGACACTGATATGTTTACTTGTGTTAATTTATATATAGTACATTGCACAATAACATGAAATAGAACTAAAAGTGGACTTAAAATTACATTGTCTACCACCCAAATGGTTGAAACCACCAGGAGAGGTTGTTAGTAGTAGAAAATGAAAGTTAAATACCAAATAAATATATATTAATACACATATACACACATATATTTCAAAATAAAGTAATCCATCAATCAAATCAAGCCATTTAAGTAAATTTACAAGTACAATTCCCACAATGCTTTTACTCAAATATTTTTAAATTTAAAACTCTCAGGTAATTTATGGTAAGTGGTCATTATAGCCATTGACAGTGTAATAAACATCAAACATCCCATACATCACCAATGCACCAATAACCATGACAAGAAATATGTTACATCTCCTGTGTTCATTTTAACTCCGGCTCACTCCCCCCAACAATACTGAATATTACTGTTGGGTGGTAAAATTTGGGATGAGTATGTGATACCTACACAGACATGCTCACAGAAAGCTTTTCAAGTAAAACTCATTTTAAATATTATCTACATGGTGTTTTTTTTTGCATCAAACAACTACAGGTTGTATACAAAAGCATTGTATACATAAAACCTTATTCGACAGCAATATAATTTACTTCTAGACATCATGATTCTTAATTATCATAGATCTGATATAACTCATCCAGTAGAACATGGGATTATTAACTAAAAATAGTGAATTAAATACTGGAGAATCACCACGGATCCAGTGGTAAAGTTTTTTATTATAATTTATCTCAAGCTGAACCAGGGTAAGGCTAGCTATGTTGGATAAACTGTATGTGTAAACCAAATTACAGCATGGTGTATATAAAAATGCATGCTAAAAATCATTCCTACAATCAAAGCAGGCTGGTTCAAAGTATTGTTATGGGCTGTTATTTTTCTTTACTAATTACCAAAGATAAAACAAATAAACAAGCATTATGAATTATTAATAAGCACTCTCAAACTAATTTATCATGATAAGAGATATTTATTTGCATATAATTTAAGTATTTGTAACAGTTCTTGTAAATAACATGGGCTAGGAAGTTTTTGGGCAATAAATTGATAAGAAATCTTACCCTTTACAAATGATTCAGGTAATATTTTATCCTTAACGCTAACAGATACAAAAGCATATAAAAATTCCAAATCATCATCTGTTCTTCTGTTATTAGATAAAAGGCAGCAACATGGTTTTCCTCTAGTCTTATCTGAGTCTTGTGTGTTTTCTACTGTTCCATTTTCAAAATTAGATTTGTCTTTGGTTTCTAAATTTGAAATTATTTTTGGTTTATTTTTGCTTGGAGGTCTATTTTTTTTGGTGTTATTTACAATTTCTTTGCTCTCTGTTGATACTTTTTGCACTTCACAGCAATGTTTGTTCGTTTGTCTGTGAGCGGGGCTCAGAGTGAGGTTGTGAGAGAATTCTGAAAATATATCTTGCTTTTGCTGTGAATAAAAATAATTAATTAATTAATAAAATGTTATGGACACACCTTATAGAATATACTAATATTTTTTATACAGAATCTCATTCTTTTAAATAAAAGTTTATCTTGTCTGTGTATGTTTGCCATCATTAATTTTGCATATTTTACCCGTGTGAAGCCATCATGAGTTCTGATTAAGACAGACACTAATATAATTCCTTAAAAAGGTTATGAATCAATTTGTCTTACAATATGTATTAAGAATTTGTGAAGTCGTTATTGCTTTTTGTTAATGACTAACTTGTTTTAAATAAATTATAATCAAAAATACCAATTTTAAAATTGATTTAAAAATGGGCCACCTCTTGGTAAGTGGTAACCACTGCCCATCAAGTTAAGCATTGTATTAAATATCCTAAAGTAAAAAAAGGAAAGTAAGCATTGTATGACTATCCCTCGTTAAGACATACTGCGCCGACCCTGAATCAAATTGGGATAAAGGCAGAAGGATGACTGATTGACTATCCCTCCAACCAACCAACCTCGGGAATTACGATGTCTTTGTTATTTTGTTATTTTTAGCACCTATTTACACTTCACCATTTAAACCGGAACACAACAGTACTAATATTATATTATTGGTGCTTGGCAGTAGAATAAATGTGTTTAATATCAAGAACGCTAGCACAATCCAGCAGTTACAGTCACCATTAGAAGCAATATATAACACCTACCATTACTTGTTCAATTTCTTTCATTAGGCTTTCCGTTTTCTTTTCTAATTGCTTATTTAACTTCTTGAATTCATTTTCCCGTGCTACGAGATCTAATGAATCCATATTTATGAATGGTATAATGAAATCTTAGTAATCACTTCACTAATCACAAGAGAAATTAATTGAATTATGTATAATATTTTGCTTCTAAAAGATACAATAATTTTGGTAGTGAAAAGTGCTATTTACTTAAGAATTATTTACATTAGAGACTTAAGTTGGTATAATAAATTAAGAGTGCTTGAAGTCAATTATAATCATAATGGCGACTGGCTAACAATCACTGTCATTAAACAATATTCCGTTGCTATGCCAACGCAAATGCTAGGAATCATACTAAAGTCTATATTCATGACATCATTGTGTCAAATTAGCAACATTTTAATTTTATCCTCGAAATCGTTGTTCGAAAAAGGAATACTAAGTAAATTAAAATTAATAAAATAAACTTGTTATTTGTACAATGCTGTTTAAATTATTATTATTATAACTTGTTGGTATTCAGAAAGTGCTGCCATCTAGATTTAATTAATGTTATTATATCATTGTAGAACAGGCGTCAAAAACAGCTGTGCGGGGACCAATAGAAACAGGTTTTGAAAATGTCAATATAACTACGTAAAATGTTGACAGATTGCTTTGTCTTCCATATGATTCGAAATGGAAAATCTCAGCTATATTTTAACATAAAATTATATCAGAAACAAAGTAATGTACGAAAAAAATATTATTTTGCACTTTTTAATGTTTAATATTAATTGGATGATGTTAAAATCGGGAATATTTGTGGCTGTGTGAGCGAGAGAAAATATGATAAAGCAAGACAGATGTAAAGTTTAATGTGTGTTCCAGGGAATTTCAATCGATTTACCAATGAGAACGTACTTAGCCCAGCTGACATTTTTTTTAGTTCTTGATGGCAGCGGGCGGTGAGTGGACGCCCGCTTTGTGACGAAAACATTTTTGTTTTAAATAACATATTTGGACAGCGTATACGCTCAGGACTTATTGTTAATTGTGCAATAATGTGTTTAAAGAGAAAAAGAAACGATTATCGGAGTGTTATATTATAGCGCAGGTGTAATAGTGTGGAGATAGACGAATTTGCTTGCTGCTAATAAGGTAAAACTCTTTGTTTTATTTAGACACTTGTTTGAACATATGTTAAGATTTCTCTGCATTATGATCGCGACGTTTCCGCATTTACGTGAGACTGTAAATATCTTCCGTTTATACGTTTTCGTTCCTGCTTTTTAGAAAGTTAAATTGACAGGTTTTACTGTGTATTGAAGCTATAATACAACCGTTTTGAAATGATACTATCACGGCAAGTTCGCTCTAACATATAGCAACGAATTTAATTTAAGTGGGTTATTTATTAATGAATACTAGTGTGTGGAAATTGAAGTGTATTTATCCGGTATAATTATGAGTATGTTTTTTTTTTTGCTAAATATTTATTTTCGAATCAGCTGATCTAGCAGGTAGACGTACCTTTTTTTTTAAACATGTAAAAGTCAGAACAAGTCTTTAGATGTTTTTTTTTATTGTGAAGTGTAACGGGTTCCGCGACTATTGTAAGATATACAGCTGTTTTGTGTTAATTTTCAAGAGATTTTAGTTCTTAAAGGTACGTATTTAGGTCGATTTTTGATTACGGCCCCGTAAAACGACTTCCCCGTCCCTTTTTTCGATTAGTGATGTGTGTAATATCGATGAAAAGTTTTTCGAATTGGCAATAGCTTGTACGTGAGTTATATTGCCAAGATTATGGTCGATTGGTTTAATTATGAATAGTTCTGTTCGTGACATTATAACTGTATGACCTCGGACTGTTACACGTGTAGGAAAAACAGCTGTGTTTAATTTTCGAATAGTATTTGCTCTTTATAATCACGCACCCTTTATGTACCTACCTTATTTATTTTGATATTTCTTAGTTAAATGCAAAATATATAATAATGATTATGTATTTATTACTGAAGTATAATTGTTGTTTTATATTATATAAGCGCATAATATGAATAATTGTCATTAATGCATGAATCATCATGATTACATACATGTTTATTTAATTTTTTTTCCATTTCTTTCAGTGGTGGATAAGCAAAGGTATTTTATTATACAGCATGAAATATATTATTTTTAAAATTACCATCGTTTTTTTTATGTAGTTAAAAGTATACAGCTACTTTTCGTTATGAATTTACGATCCACGTGCACGTTGTACTTCCCAAGGTGACTCAGTGAACAGAACACATCGATCTTAAAGGAAGGTCGCGCAGGTTCACAGAAACAAAATTACACCAAATACAGAACCGAAATATGATGATAAATATGCAACAAGGATCTTTCACCGTTAATTTCAAATTTATGTTTTTATTTTTTTATCGTTTCATATAACGCTTTAATTTTTTTAATATTAAAAATTAAATAAATGGTTGTTCGTTTTCATAAATTAAGTTATAGGTAATTAAATTCATGCTTATAAAATAATGAACTAGATATGAATTTATAAAAATGACGACATTCCGTGCAACGAATTATGAAATGCTTGCAACACTTCAGTGTTGCTAATTTCGAAAAAGATAACAGTGAAAAGTATCGTATAAGCGTGTGCAATTTACTTCACGTTTGATAAGTATCGTAAGTTTGGCGATTTGGTGTATTAGTAATATTTTACGCTCACCGGTGTTTTTTTTTTCGTACCAATATTGAACTTCATAAGTAGTATTTATTTATGTTCGTTATATTTAATTTTTTTTTTTCAATTAAGTAAATCAATAGATGTTGCTTAGCATTCTTTAATTGGTTGTCCAGTAGATTTGAATAAAGAAAATAGGCTGCAACTGACGGACAGATAGCCATGAGAGGAGGGCCGGATTTAGGGCATCCGGGGCAACAGCCTCGGGCCTCTACAAAATATATTCTAAATAAAACATGTTTATACGATATTTTTGGAAGGCAACGAAGAAAACAAATGGTATTCTGTAAATTATTGTAAAACCCTACAGGTAGATATTTTTCAATTTAATGCTTAAAATAATAAATATAGGCCTTTACTCTTTAATTGCCCCAGGGGCTACTGATTTCTAAGTCTGGCCATTCACGAGCCTATTGTGTGAACGCTGTTTTATAAACCTCATCGTCATATTGATATTTAAAAAAAAATCGTGAACACAGATCCATTCCAATTTCAAATTCGAATTCGTTACTTGGTGTTGCTATAATAAAAATGTTTTCTAGTAAAATCTTTTGAATAACTTAAAGCGGTACCACACGTACAGACATTGTAAGTTATTATCTTGCATAACTTAATTAAAGTGATACTTAAAACGGGCACTAATTAATTTTATTATGTAATCTTAATACTACAAATACGAGTGTGAGTTTATTTGTTTGTTTTCTACGCTTTTACTTCTTATCTACTAAACTGATCTTGAAATTTTTCATACATATTATCAGGTTAGAAAAAACTTACCAATACATAATATTTAGCTTTGAGTAGTCTAATGCTTGTTAAAAAGTTTAAGTAGAATAATAATTATCAAGGTGACTTTAAGATTTGTCAGGGACCACCATAGAGCAGCTGAATCCAACACTGGTCTTGCGCCTGTACTGTCTACGGACTTGTGGTATTATCTTTACTGAATTGGACAGTTTTCGTAGAAAATGACTACCGTTCGAGGAATCAAATAGGATATAATTATTTATCTTAATATATAGTGTTTTGTTATCTATAATAGGTAGGGGGACAAGTAAATGGACTTGATGGTAAGTGGTCACCGTTACTCATAAACATAATACAATAAAAATATAAATTAACATCGCTAGTGCTCCACGAAACTCTGAAACTAATGACGGACGGATACATTTTCTGATGGTCCAATATCTCCCAAGACATTGGCGCTGTTAGAAATATCAACCATGTCATATCGTGCGGCACCAGAGCTGTTGCCCTTAGGCACCCATGAATTTGAAGGGGGCTTTTCGTAGATATTTACTACCATGTACAAAAAATTTGCTTATTATATATATTGCTTAAGTATAGTTTCAATAAACAGTTTCGTAAATTCGTTGGAATCTCATTGCTTGGACAATCTTATGGCTGTATAGCTGTTTCTTTCATGAAGATCACGTCTATAGCTTTCTACTTTTAATATTGACTACTGTCACTAGCCTTTTGATAAATATTGTAGTTATTTCTTACAAATATGACAATTTCGGAAATATACATAGCAGTCAACGTGAGCACAAACTTGTGAAACAAATCGTTTAAGTCTGCGCGGCCGTCTCAAGTCGGGGGCCCTGGGCAAGTGCCCCGGATGCACTTTGGTAAAGGCGGTAATGTGCGGCACTGTCCTTGGGAACTCTGAGTTTTTTCTTTCCTGTAATTACGATTCGCCAATCAAACTCACAACAATGCTACGTAGTGCTGTTTAGCGGTGCAATAAATAATGACTGCGTGGTATGGTACCCAAGCAGCCTTGCACAAAATTCTGCCGCCATGTTTGTATATATGTACATATGTTACAATATAGCTATAGAAATATTTCGATGCAAATATAGAAACGTATTTGCCATATTAACAATAAACTTGCGGAAATAGAATATCCTGCCATATCAGATTATGGTCACATGATCCCTACTAATATTACAAATGTCAATCTCTGTCTGTTACCTCTTAAACCGCTGAACCGATTCAGATGGAATTTGGTGTGAGGGATAGTTTGAGTTCCAGATACGGACATAGGGTAACTTTTATCACTTTAAGGTGTGAAAAGGGTGTGGTGAAGGTATGTGCGGTATAATGTTCAATAAATTTCCGGTGAAGCCGCGTCGCCAGGTAATTTTTATATAACTTTGTTAAATACTTGCTGTTAAACGCTCGCTTCGCTTTACATGAGTAAATTATTGATAAAGAATAGTTTTAAATCTAGATGGATCAGTGTATAGAACTCGATCTTAGCTGAAAGTTGCTTGCATGTTGATAGTCAAAGATCTACCGCCGGTTTGGAACCAAACACCTTGGACCGTAAAAGAACCGGCGGAAGAAACTCAGCTGTTTTTTTTGTTACGTTTTACAAATTGTTTTCATACAAAGAAAAAAAGATACTCATTATTTGTAACACTCTGGAGGCGATCGTATCACTAGCTATAAGTTCTTTATAAATAATTGAATGCTCAGTGAATTGATACGACGTGATCGCTCGTATCGGTAATTTGCCTTACAGCCCGTACTGGAACAGCCTTATGGAAAAGTAAATTACGAGAGGAGTTAATGCTTTTTTTAAATGATGTAGCTGGCAAACGTGCCACCGTCCATGGACATTTGCAACACCAGCGGGCGTCAAGGTGCGTTGCCTGCTTTTAAGAAATGTGCACGCTCTTTTCTTGAAGGTTCCCAAGTCCCAAGTCGTACTGTTTCGGAAAAAGCACTGGCGAAAACTGGTTTCACAGAGTGATTGTGCGAGGCAGAAAATGCCTACAAAATCGCGCTGCTGTGGACTGATCTAGCTGTGACATATTTATATATACAGTTAAAAATGCACCACGAAAAAATTGTCATATGCACCAGTAACTATTAGCTAGAGTTAAGACTTTCAAGTGTGTCACGTGCAAAACTTCGCGTCTATTCAAGAGATTTTTACAAATTTCAAACCTGTTACAGGATTTGTTTTGATTTAATTTCATTGTACACTGACGACGTCTGTTCTACATTAGTTATTTTTTTAATTTACTGCCATAACGCCACAATCTACGCGGCCAGTTACTTTATTCCGCTCTCTAAAATTAATTCTTTATTAAATCGTAATAATTTAGTAAATTCCAATCAAGAATCCTCTTTGTTTTTCGGCAATTCTTCGGCTGGAGCTCTTCAAAATGAGACCGTAACTGATTTTTTATGTGCAGCTATCGTCCCATATTCACTGGGAAAGTCGGCTTACGCTATTAATATATAGGATTTCGAATAAACTCAACTCAGTGACGGATGAGATCGTGAAATGTCATATATTGACGCGCGACATTGAGTATAATATTACGTTTAAAGGTTACGCGTATCGAAATAGCGTATCACAGTGGGTCGATTTTCCAACATTTCACGAGTGAGTTACGATATGAGTTTTAACAGAATTTCAATGCAGTTGTTAATGTCATGAGCCGAGATGGCCCAGTGGTTAGATCGCGTTCATCTTAACCGATGATTTCGGGTTCAAACCCAGGCAGGCATCACTGAATTTTCATGTGCTTAATTTGTGTTTATAATTAATCTCGTGCTCGGCGGTGAAGGAGAACATCGTGAGGAAACCTGCATGTGTCTAATTTCAACGAAATTCTGCCACATGTGTATTCCACCAATCCGCATTGGAGCAGCGAGGTGGAATATGCTCCAAACCTTCTCCTCAAGGGAGAGGAGGCCTTTAGCCCAGAAGTGGGAAATCTACAGGCTGCTAATGTTAATGTCATTAAAATCAAAAACATAAATCGAAATATGATTTATTCAAGTTGGCTTTTACGGGCTCTTTTGAATCTTCATTTTATAGAACTGGATGAAATGTTAAGCTACCACCGGTTCGGGATGTAGGGTCGAGAAGAATCAGTAAGAAACTCAGTAGTTACTCTTTTGTAACGTCTGAAATACAAAGTTATTTAAATTAACTACAATTCAATTTATATAATAGTAGTTCTTGCCCCTGACTTTCATTGTATTTTAGTGGTAGATCGTCAAGTGTTACGATAAATAAAGTACCCTCTGTCCTTCCTTAGAGTTTAATCTTGCACACTACTAAATTTCATCTAATTCGGTTCAGTGGTTTGACTGTGAAACACAGACAGACAGCGTATATATACGCGTATGTGATATTAGTATAGATAAAGTTCATAAGTATTAGCTCTAAGTTTTTTTCAATCATAAATAATCTCGTTTAAAATTATATGCCTTACTTGACATGTATCTTTTTTTTACAAATGATTTGTATTTATGAATCAGCAAAGTTAAAAATATTTACAGATTTTTACAATAGAAACGAATTGAGTGGAAGACAATCTATTATGAGACCCGAGAATAGTTTTAATTGAATAGTAAATAATTCACAGACCTTTTTTACAATCGTTTGATTAGCCTCGTCTGAAACAACAAGCGATGCAGGGGGGGGGGCGTCAACCTGCTAACTCTTAACTGTAATGATACGGTATTCAATTTCGATCGAACTTAGACTATTTCTTACAAAAATTAACTTCAGTTTAATCGTAACTGAGTACCAATTTTTCTTATTGATATCGGTCACGATACTACCGTTATTATGATCCAACTTTGACCGAACCTCAACTGGATCGTTCAGTTTGTATTCCAATTCCAATGGAAGTAGGAAAAACGATAAACAAACCTTAGATTTACGTATTTCATGCGATTTGCTAATAACTCAACTATATTGTGCACTACTAAGAGTTTATGATTAGTATATCTTTATTTATAATACAACACTATTGCGCTTAACTACTTATTTCCACTTTATTTAACTTCCAAAATTCCGATAACAGTTACGTCGACGTTCATAACGCAATTTTTCGCAAATCCGTAATGAATATCATAGATTAATCAAGCTCTCGACCAATGATATCGCGTCATTTGCTGTCAAATGTTGTTTATTTGGATTTTCTCCTGTTATGGTTGGAATAGAGTATCGAATAGGAACACTGCTGAACGGAAACGACGAGGTTTCGATTCGATTGCGATAAAATGTCAATTTGTTGGTAGTATTGGAGTTGTGGTCCCGGTTTCTGATGATCTCTCCTCCCCCCAAAGAAATACTTTTTAGTAATTTCGTTACCGATGGTCCAAGACTTCTTGATCTTTTGTAAGGCAGGCGCAGTGCCTGGTTTTTTTGTGCACTCTCTGCAACCTGGATTAGAGAAGGTAGCCCCGCCGTGGGACACTTGTAAATTGTTGCTATGGCTTATCATTTTGCATCGTCAGAAGTAAATAATACACTTGTTTTTTTTTTTTCGTGTAGAATAGGTATTTAATTTGGTTAACAAATTCCTTATCAGCTGATGTATTGTAAACAACGCTATTATTAGTGTTTAATTAAATTAACTCCATAAATTAAAGATAGTTTTTTTTTTTATACTTTATCTTTCAATATACATACATACATACATATATACGATATTATTTTTTATTTTTATATAATAATAAAAATGATAGACTGTTTAAATAAATAAATATATATATGTCTATAATTTTTTTACTAAAAAATCTTACCACCTCCTTAAACGTGTTATGTAAGTAATTCTTGAACTCTCGTTTACTAGTTGGTAGGTTTTTGTGCAAGCCCACCTGGGTAGGTACCATCCAGTCAACAGATATTCTACCTTCAAACAGCAGTACTCAGTATTGTTATGTTCCAGTTTGAAGGGTGAGTGAGCTATAGTCTATGGGCGGCGGTGACCATCTGTTCGTCCGCCTACAGATATCATAAAAAAAAATGATGTCCATAAGTATGACAAGCCGTTATCACAACGTAACGCTTCACGTGTATGTGTTCCTGTTTCTCTATTGTTCTCACTTATCTCGTAAACACTGATCATTAACCTCTTAGTCGTTTACTATAAATTTATTTTTAGCGCGACACAATGCGTATTTATCACCAGTCTGATATTTGAACCCTAATGAGGTTGGATAGTTTTTTTAATCTTAACGCTATCTGTGGAACGCGGTTATAACCAGGTTTTTGAATTTTAATTGTATTAAATATCTAAGTTTAACGAACTCAATTATAGTACGAATCGAATAAATTTAAATGTTTTGTTAAACTATAATTAATACGCCTTGCATAACACAAGTGCTACTTTAGCTACTTACATTCGGATCGGAGGTAATGTCTGTGATGTTGTCCAATATATATTTATTTATATTTATATAGAAGAATTACGCTTACTTAATGATATTCAAGAAAAGTAATCTAAATCAGTGCAATACAAGATATTGAAGATATCACCGAAGAAAACCAAGAAACTCTGTAGTAACTCTTTCCCACCAGTAACATTAAAGCTATACCAATTATAATGATTTATTTTATTATATTTACTACTGAGCCGAGATGGCCCAGTGGTTAAAACGCGTGCATCTTTACCGATGATTGCGGGTTCAAAACTTCAAACCCAGGGAAGTACCACTGAATTTTCATGTGATTAATTTGTGTTTTAAATTCATCTCGTGCTTGGCGTTGAAGAAAAACATCGTAAGGCAACCTGCACCTGTTTAATTTCAACGATATTCTGCCTCATGTGTATTCCAACGCATTGGAGCAGCATGGTGGAAAATGCTCCAAACCTTCTTCTCAAAGGGAGAGGAGGTCTTAGCCCAGCAGTGGGAAATTTACAGGCTGTTAATGTAAAACTAACACGTTCTCAAATTGTAAATTGACTACGGCAGAATTTCGACAAATCGCCATCGCAATTACCGAGATCGCCAAAACACTGATTGGAACCCTGCCCTTGCTATGCTTAAGACGGGATTGACATAATTTCCTGCCATCATCTAAATCTAATCCAATATTATTTAACGAAACAGAAACTGTTTTTCTTTATACAGATTTTTTTTTATAAAATGCAAATTTTTGTAACCCAAAAACATGGAGCTGTAGGTATAATCTTACCTAGTATTTATACACACCTGCTAATATCCCATTGCAGGACTAAGTCCTCATATCCGTAACAGGAGGCTTGTATTTTATTCCACATATGACTTATTTATCAGACGTTATCCGATTTCCTCACAAAGTTTCCTTTCGTAGTACGAGCTGATTCATATACAAAAATTAAACACGTAAATTAAACGGTGCTTGCCCGGCTTTGAACCCGAAATCATGGGCCGTTTTTAAAATGTTCAGTATAAATTAGAACGGATACCGTTATAGTTAAGACGTGACACATCACACGTAGTGTATTCTTTAAACAAGTTGATTAATTGGTTCGAGCGATTATGAGCTTTATATAGCTTTTAATAAGGACCACAATATGTTGCGTATATTTAGAATAGTCCTTCATAACAATGATGTGTTATTTTGATTGTTATTAGGGTCTGTGCTATGGAGTTGAATTGGAAGCTGACCAAAATTATACAGTAGATAGTACTCTGAATCTGTACTGTATCTGAAACTCGATGAGCCGCTAAAAGGCCGGTTGAGTTTCTTCCGCCGGTTCTTCTCAGGTCACCGTATTTTCTTTCCCGAACCGGTGGTAGTGTTTAATCTGACTATCAACAAGCAAGTGTAGCATTAGCATTTTTTTAGCATTAGCCGCCCGTAAATGTCCCACTGCTGGGATAAAGGCCTCCTCTCCCTCTGAGGAGAAGATTTGACAGGACACGCTGCTCCAATGCGGGTTGGCGGAATACACATGTGGCAGAATTTCGTTGAAATTAGACACGTGCAGGTTTCCTCTCGATGTTTTCCTTCACCGCCGAGCACGAGATGAATTATAAACACAAATTAAGCACATGAAATTTCAGTGGTGCCTGCCTGGGTTTGAACCCGAAATCATCGGTCAAGATGCACGCGTTCTAACCACTGGGCCATCTCGGCTCATCAAGCAAGTGTAATGATTCTTTATTGCATTGTAAATCTGCTTATTTGAATAGATTAACTATGCGAGTTTCTTGCCGTTTCTTCTCGCTGGAGACTGCTTTCCGAAACGGTGGTAGTGTTTAAATATTAACTATTCAATAATATTGATTAAAGTACATTTGTTTTATTTGATTGAATAAAGGAAAATGAGTTTGAGTTTAGTTTCGCTTCGTATCGCACTCGTGAAAAGTTGATAACGGTTGTTGATATGCTGTTTTGATATGTGTAACTTTTAAATGTTATCATTGTCATAGTCAAGATCGCGAATCAGTTTTGATATTTTAGGAGTGTATTATAATATCGAAACTGGTGGTAGGGATTCGTGCAAGCCCCGTCTGGGTAGGTACCACCAACTGATTGAATATTCTACCGTAAGGTTCAAGGATAGCCGAATAGGCAATCTGTCATCACCGCCCATAGACATGGCGCTGGAAGAAATATGACCTGTACCTTTCATTGGCCATACGCCACCAGGGAACTAAGAGGTTATGTACCTTGGGCCTGTAGTTACATTGCCTAGCTCACCCTTCAAACCGGAACATAACAATACTGAGTACTGTTGTTTGGCGGTAGAATATCTGTTGAGTGGGTGGCACCTTCCTAGATGGGCTTGCTCAAAGCCCTACCACCAAGGATTACTATTATTTTAATATAATAAGTATTCATTACAAACTCTGTTTGGCTTTGTTTGTTTTGAAAGAAAATATCTTGAATAAAGTATTAAATACAATTTATTTAAAAATTCTATTATAAGTACAAATGTATGCACTTCAAATTCATCAAACATTCTGTTCATTTCGTAATAAATCGAATAAAACATTATTTATTATATTTTAAATTCATCGATATCGATATTTCCAACTCATACGCGTCCCTAATATAATTTTAGCTCAGTGCGTTTGTAAAGTCGAAGCCCTTTAGTGAGGTCTGTAACCTCGAAGGGTTTAACTTTTGTTTTGCTTAATGTTATATATGTTGATATGTTTATTTGCATGTAACATTGTCTGCTTTGAGGACCGATTTAAATTGACCTCTTTTTAGTATGACGATGGAAGGTAATGAGAGGTACGTAAATTTTGCTATTGTTATCGATATAAATTTTAAGTACAAATTAATTCACTACCGATTCGGAATCTCGATTATTATGAGAACCGGCAAGACTCCACTCACACACAAACACTTACAGTTAAAAAACGGTAAAGTTGCTTGTGCGTAGTTAGTCACATTTGTGTAATAATTATTTCTTCTGATTTTCACTTTTACCGCCCGTTTCTGAAATGTCAAGTAAACTTTAAATACCAATTAGTCATTGGTTGGTTATTACGTCATAACCGCAATCAACCAATGACCAGAGATTCAAGTTGAATTAATCTGACTGATTAATCGTTTCAGAATGTTGAGATTAATTTTCTATAATCTTAATACTTCGTTAGGCTAGATATAAGGCAGATCCCGAGGTCCCGAGTTCGAAGCCCAAAGTCAAAGTCAAAAATCTTTATTCGATATAGATGTGTTTACACTTGCTTATGACAGTAAAAAATCTACCACCGGTTCGGAATTTAACACCTCGGACCTGAGAAGAACCGGCGAAAGAAACTCAGCGGGATATATTTTTTTCCATTTTGCATGTACAATAATAATTATATTTTAGTTATTTGAAACAGCCTGGAGGCGATCATTTCATTCCCAAGGTGTGCAGACAACTAAAATGTCTTTAGTGTTGTAATACCCAAGTTGGGCTGATGAAGAATATTTATATTATTTGTTGAAATATTCTCAATAACAATTCGGAGTCTCGAAGTTGTAAGTGTGTACAATACCGTGTCTCGGTGCACACATAAAGCTTTGGTTCTGCGCTTGAATTGTATCCGGTCGTGTCGGATTGCCGTCCCATCGGATTACGAATGAGGGAATAGAGAGTGTACCTGTGTTTGCACACACATTTGTCCACTATAACATGACCTGCGCTGTTGGCTGGTCTCCCTTGAGATCCGCCGTCCCCGAACTCGGTCAGGAGGATATTATATCAAAGTTTACAATTAACGGTGCACTGATTGGATTTAACTTAAGTAAGTACCGCAGAACAAGAGCGTCTCATGTCAGACAGTATTCTTAGTCTGTAAATTTCCCATTGCTGGGCTGAGGTATCCACTCGCTTTGAGAAGGTTGGATACACATGTGGCAGAATTTCGTTGAAGTTCGACACATGTAGGTTTCGTCACGATTTATTCACCGCGTACGAGATGAATTATAAACACAAATCAAGCACAGGGAAATTCAGCGGTGCTTGCCCTGGGTTGAACCTGCAATCATCGGTTAAGATGTACGCTTTCTAACAACGGTGCAATCCTGGCGCTTACTGTAAATTTACTTATTAATTATAAAATGTATCACAATGGGATGTCAACGTAATTCCGTGTTGTATTCCACGAGTGAGACACGAAGTGATTTCTTATGGTATCGCGGCTGGTAACTGTAAGCTGGAGTGTTAGAATAACATACACAAGTGGATCTCACGCGAATCTTCGAGCTTACTCAAAATATTTTTTTAGGAATTTCGAAATCTACGACTGGTTTTGTTTTGATTTAATTCCATTGTAAACTGCAAGTCAGTCATCTACATTTAGCGCCAAAATGACGCAACCTCTTCTAAATGAAACTTTTATTACCAAACAGTATACAATCGTTCAGCTAGATACGGAGTTTGTCGAAAAAACTCTTATTTAATTCGTAACAATTTAGTAAAATGCCATCGAGAAACCTTTTTAATTTTCTGCACGTCTACGCCTTGAGCTCTTCAAATTGAAACCAGAACCAATTTTTTATCAGCTATCGGCCCAATCACCGGGATAAACTTAAGTTATTAATATTTATGATAATGTATAAATCATTATCGTCTTACCTCTTAAGTCGGTTAATAGACAATTCAAATAGTCTCATAGCGATTGTAATCTTAACATCATCCTTTGTTTCCTAGTTTCTATTGTGTATGTGTCACACACACAATTGTTTATTGTCTTACAAACTAACAAACACGCTTATGTTTGTATTATGACAGCGTTCTATCGCGACTTCGCTCGAATTGACATTAGTAATATTTAAGATTAGTAATTGTACTGTAAGAAACATTAGTTATTCTTTATACCGCATTGACAGCCTGTATGTTTCCCACTGCTGGGCTAAGGCCTCCTCTCCCTTTGAGGAGAAGGTTTTTGGAGCATATTCCACCACATAACATATACAAAAACATGTGTGGCAGAATTTCGTTGAAATTAGATACATGCCGGTTTCCTCACGATGAGATGAATTATAAACACAAATTAAGTATATGAAAATTCAGTGGTGCTTGCCTGGGTTTGAACCCGAAATCATCGCTTAAGATGCACGCGTTCTAACCACTGGGTCATCTCGGCTCATATCACAAATGCGTTACCGACCTAACTAGTAACGGGAACTGTTTCCTCGTGCTAAGTTAAATTGGCTAACGAATCCTTTAAACCGGAACTCGACTATACTAAGTATTGCCGTTCGGCGGTAGAATGTGTGTGGTATCTACCCAGATGGGCTGGCACAAAGCCCTACCACTAAGAACTACATCGCATGCTCGTTGATTTACTTTTAAACGTATAAATTATGAGTCAGTAAGGACTGTGTCAGACTTATGTATATATATGTTGTATATAATCATATATACAACGCCACGTGTAATGATATATAAATATTCATAATGTATAAGCTTGCGCACCTTGCTGTAATAACATTGAATCGATATATTCAAGTAAAAATTGTTACGAACAGTTTTTTTGCTAAGACCGTTGACCTCTACGAATGTCGAGTTCGATGCCCGCTGCCGGACCTAGGCTACGAACACTGAGTTTCATCCTTTTTTTTTCGTTATAAATTGTGTTTTTTTTTTTAAAGAGGTTAGGTCTTTAGTGAATCCGTCTGGGTTTATCATATTGGTCGCTCATTGGTTGAAATCCGATCAGGATTGTTATTAAAGGTTGAGGAAAACATATGTATGATTTTTTAAGTTCTCGCGATTTTTTTTTTTTTTAATTTTGAATTTTTTTTTTGATAACTGTCAAGCTAGTCAATCGTTGAAAAATAATACCGTTGTCAATTAGAGGAGCAAAAGTGGTGAACTGTTTTTTTTCTTTGCAACTTTTTATTATAACTAGTTTGCGCTCGCGGCTTCGCCCTCGTGTCATAGTTTTCAAGTAAATAAATTCCTATGACCTTCCTCGAGGTTCAAACGTATTCGAATTTCATCAAAATCGGTTTAATGGTTTAACTTTTAAAGCGTAACAGACAGACAGAGTAACTGTAGCATTAATAATATTAGTATATATTGTTATTAATCTAAACCTCATAAACGACCCATTGTACCTCAACTTCCATGGAGATAATACCACCACAAAGCCGACATGGCCCAGTGGTTAGATCGCGTGCATCTTAGCCGATGATTTCGGGTTCAAACCTAAGCAAGCATCACTAAATTTCATGTGCTTAATTTGTGTTTATAATTCATCTCGTGCTCGGCGGTGAAGGAAAACATCGTGAGGAAACCTACATGTGTCTAATTTCAACGAAATTCTGCCACATGTGTATTCCGCTAACCCGCATTGGAGCAGCGTGCTGGAACGTGCTCCAAACCTTCTCCTCAAAGGGAGAGGAGGCCTTTGCCCAGCAGTGGGATATTTACAGGCTGCTAATGTAATGTATGTAATACCACCACACTTTTCCAAGACGGATTTGTTCGTGTATGTTTTAATTATTGCAATTTATTATGTTGCTTAGTGCTAAATGATTCGCGCAATAATTCGTAATTAATTAACTCGCTTTAATTATGCTTGGTGGTAGCTTTACTTTAAATAGTTTGTAAATGACGATTCAAAAGTGCTTGTAAAAGCCTGCTTGAATAAAGTATAATTTAATTTTGATTTTTTGAAAGCTTTACACCACTGTAGTAAGTATTGCACCAAGCATCATTCGTATTATCGTAACTGCATTTGGTGTATACTGTAAGATAGGTTATATAACACACGCATAAGGTTTCACGTGTCGTTTAGAAGCCTTCACATACTGATTAGGTTATAACGCCTCGTTGATCGAGTAGCTATATACGGCTGAACGTCTTGAGGTTTGAAATCGTTGGTAGTACATTGTCGAGGAATAAGTGCAGCTTGGAATTAGGAAGTTGATATTGTTCCTTGATCTTTGTCTGGTCGTGAGGTTCCATCAAGATATAGAAGCACCCTCATTGCATATTTAAGGGATCTTGACCACGAACGGTTCGGTGACCGGTTTCGAAATGAACAAAAAACAACGAAGTTCCGTATGTTTCGTGAATGTTTCAGATGGTTTATTTACCGGTGCAGAAAATAAAACAAAGTGCATTGCACTTAGCCGGAAGCCTGTGTAGGGAGTTTGTGCGTGGTCAATGATTTTTTGGACAGTACGTGTAATTTAAATCCGAAAAAAGAGTTATCATAAAAAATGTTGGTATCGTCTGATAGTAGGGTCATAAAATAGGCTATAGGTTATATCACCGTTAAATTAATTAATGTTTAAAAAAATATAAATTAATTTTAATTGTTTTGCTGTCGTTTCTTTCATACGTCATACGCACACTCAGACATGTTGTAAGCAATAGCGTTACTCATACTAATGCAAGCTGATTATAATTTGACGTGGAGGGGCGCGCCTTCGTTAGTGAATAGATCTTAAATTTGCTTCAGAACTATTTTGTACACTTGCCAGTAATATATAAGGAAATAATGTCTCTCGCACCGAAAACCGCGTGCGGTAACTTGTTTTTGTACGCATATGTTCGTTTTATTTACGGAACAGGGTAACACGTCAGTGAGTTCATAAGCCTTATAGCGTTCAATCTCGTAAGATCAAGGTCTTTCTATTTTAGGTTGGTCGCTTTTTGCGCAGATTTTCGTGTTAACTAATTATAGAGGGGTCTTTGAATTACAACGCAATTTTTCGTATTCCCTTTGTTATAAACAGTTTTGTTCGTTGTGGGTTATTTTGTTCATATATTTTGACTTGGATTTGCGCATCGACCATCTTGAGTGGTTGTCGTAATAATTCCAACCAACCTAAGGAATTAAGATGCTATGTTTCATTACAATTATATGTCTAGTGGCTTGATTTAAGGCCACGAATATACAAATCCACAGGCCCGATGTTCATTGGGTTTGTCCGTTGAAAAATTCGCAGTAATAACCTGGAGTTTGGACGTTGAATGTGTGTATGCTCCCGTGTTTGTCCCGTAAAACAGTTGGTCCTGCGCCTGAACTCTTTCTATTCGTGGAACTGGGGACCCATTCCAACTTACACCAAAATCCAAAAGTGATATTATTAGTTAAGAATATTATATTGCAAAGGATACATTACATTAGCAGCCTCTAAATTTCTCACTGCTGGGCTAAGGCCAGCTCTCCCTCTGAGAAGAGGATAAAGTTGGGGTGGCAAACTAGTTTGAATATAAAGATTACATACACATTTATTTTTTATTTCTAAAACTGAGGTTATATTTAGTAGGTACATCCTATTTAGTATACCTTCCTCAATAAATTACTTTATTGACGGAAATAATAAAATTCTACCCAGACAGAGTTTTAGTTATTAGCACGTTAAAACATACGAACAATGGCGCCTAATTTGAAACATAATTTAATAAAATTAAATAGGGCAAAGTGAAGTCCGTTGCAAATAAACCGTGACTCAGGTATCATCCGAGCTCGCTGGCAAGATTTGAACTAGATATACATACAAACGTACATAGATACATATATAAATTATAATAATGATCTCTCCGTTCCTGTGCAAATTTATAGACAAACGAATGGTAAAAACAAAATTAGAGGTGTCGTGGGACATACGCTTGAACGAAGCTACTATCGCTGAATATTATTTATTAAATAGCAGATATAATAAAATAAATAAACAACTTTAGAGAACAATGAAATGATAAGAAATAAAATTGTTATTAAATGTGTTGTGTAAATTATCATTCATTCATGAATCGTCATTAGCTTCATAGATAAAAAAGCGTGGAGTTAATGCTTGCTGCTACCGGTGGTAGCTTAATTTTAAATAGTTTGTTAAATGACGATTCAAAAGTGCTTGTAAAAGCCTACTTGAATAAAGTGTAAATTGATTTGATTAACACAATAAAAATTAAGAGAGAGAGAGAGAGAAAGAGAAAGAAAGGGAGAAAGAGAGTGAGAGAGAGATAGCAAGATTCCCTGGAGGGGAATAACGCTAATGTGACGATTTCTGCCAGTTCACTCTTGTATGTGACGTGAAAGAATTTAGTTCCAAAAATTTCGTGTCTATGCTAATAACCAGGAAGAAGTTATTTTACTGGAGCCAATCTTGATATTTCAAATGGCTGATCAGGTCACGCTTCCCATAAAAATGCATTGGTCCCGTTTCTGAATCTGTACAATTTCAATTGCGTACCATAAGAGGAAGAGCGTCTGATTGAAACCTGCATTGTTTGACCACACCATAATAAGAATTATTGCTCGTTAAGTAAAAACTTTTAATAAACTATTTTAAAACATAACCCCAGCGAGACTATATCCTTCTAAATTCCTATACATTAGAAAGAGATGGAAGTATTCCTTGTCTGACCAAATTGGCGTAGAGAAGTTGGTACGATAAATAAATAAAGTACAATCGTTTTCCCAGAAAAATTGGAACTGTTTTTGGATGTACAAATTTTATATTTTCATGTCTTGCAGAATGTAGATTACGGCTGTGATGCCGTAACAAAACAGTCAGGCAGATAAGAAATAAACTCAATCACAAAACGAACAGCTACATCAAGACACGTCTGTCGAAGTAATGTTTACTTAACAAGAAAACAAAATCTACGTGTTCTGGAGTTCCCGGAATAAGCATTGTATTTTATAAGCGATCACAGACTCGCGTGAGTCACAATGTCAATTCACGTCTCGGTTTCCACTCGTCAACAAAAACATGCCCCTCCATAGTTTCAAGTAGGAGAACAGCTAACTTAGTATTCAGTTTTGAAGGATGATTTATCTCGTGTAACATCAAAATAATCAAAATATTCTATGTTCAAGTAGGTTCATAAAAGCACTTTTAAATCGTCATGTTAAAGTGTTGAATTCAATGTAAAGCTACCACCGTTTCGGAAAGTAGATTCTATCGAGAACCGGCGAGAAACTCAGTAGTTACTCTTTTCAATTTTAACCTGAAAAAATATTTCCTGGCCAGAAATCAAGTAGTACTTAGTCCACGATTTTTTATCTTTAATATAATCTTGTAAAAGGCACAAGGGACATACCATCAAGCTCCTAAAGATGGTGGTGATTTTAATGACCTACAATATTTCTCACGAAGTCTATGGTGATCACGTATATAATACCATTAAAAATGTCTCAATTAATATTACAAATACGAAAGTCTGTTTGTTTGTAACGCTTTTTATGTCTTACTCAACTGACCATCATAAAAATCTGGATACAGATGACGTAGGGTACCCAACACCTGCCCCCTCCATCACACGCGAGTGGAGCAGCGGACGGAAAGTAGTTATATATTTAAATCGTAATCAGCGTTGTGTTTGTCAACAACAGGATGTGTTCAGTTCGGTTTTTATATACAAAGGCATTTTAGTCATGTAGGATAATTTTAAGCTTTAGATAATGGTAATGTGGTCACAGGAAGTCATTTAAATGTACAGTAGAAGCTATTTATATGTCTGTACACACACTACAAAAGATCTTAAAAAAACGTCAAAGTCAACTTTATTGTCTTGGTGTGCATGATAGCTACGCTCGACACTCACCAAAAGTAATACTACTTTACTAGTGTGTGTGTACTTGTGGCCAAACGTAGACAAATATAAACAAAGAGTAGATTGTATATAATTATTTTAAACGCTTGCTAATTAGGCTGCTGATATCGAGATCCTCGATCAAAACCACACAGACACTTCTTGGGAGAGACAATTCTTTTAGTTTTGTCGTCAGTATACATCAGCTCGAAATTTACGGACGGAATTTACATAATGCTTCTGGAAGCATGTAAAGTCATTGGTCCTGCGCCGGGATTCTAGTTGACCACGAAACTGCTATGAGAGACATAACATCTTATTAAGAATGTATAATACGTACTTCTTAAAGTACCATTAACGGTGCAATGTTGACCATCTGGTAATCGATTTGCTAGTTCGCCGAACTGTATGACAAAAATATGACCACAGTGGTTGCAATGGGTTAGGAAGACTTCATCATCATAATGTAGTTTAGTCATCAAGTATACAAATTTCAAAGTAATGAATGTATATTCATATGATTCAAACTGTAACGCGTGTTTAAACGATGACAGTGTCAAAATTCCATACGAATGCTGAAGATTTTGCTTGTTTGTTTGGTTCATCGCTCTAAACTCAGGAACTACAGGTCCGATTTGAAAAATTCTTTCAGTGACAGATAGCCCATTTATCGAGGAAGGTCGTAGGATAGGATACATACCATCACGCTACGACCAATAGGAGCGGAGTATCAATGAACAATGTTGCAAAATTGGGGAGTATTCTTCCTTTTGAGAGTATTCGTTGCGTGCGCCGCGTAAACGGTTATTTTTTTTTTAAAAATCACGTGTGACGGAATCTTTAGTACAGCCGGATGAAGTCAGGACGAACAGCTAGCTTTATAAAATCAAATATGGGTATTTACCGTGAAATATGAATCACCTCAGAGGTTTATATGGTGTCAAATTTATTACCTACGAATTACTAAACAGTTGTATAAACTGTCCTAATTATATTAATTAATGGTATTAATTAGATTATTAAAGAACCGTTGTTATTGTTATATCGATTACTAGTTGTTGCATGCGGTTTCGCTCGTGTTTTAAGGCTCGTCAGATGTTCGGTATAAATAGTCTATGTCCAGAGTTCAAGATTGGTACATACATGTAAAATTTCATAAATTACGTTCAGTGGTTTGTCAGTGAAAGATCAACAGACAGTCAAAAGTTAGTGAGTTAGCATAGATTATGTAACTTTTTAACACTACGTGTACTCCTTAAAGGGGGTTACATATAAATATGGTCTTTTATAGCTCGTATATTTGTATTTTATGGAATAAATGTTTAACAAATATATGCTCTGAAGAGGAATTATACAATTACATTTAAAACATTCCTGGGAACTAAAATCATATTTGCTATTCGAGCTAGCGGTAATCGTTGACACGATGGTATCCATGAGGTCAGGATTGAACCTGTTTCCCATCGCTGCAAGGTCCCATATACCGTTAATAAAGGCTCGTGTATTGCTTGTCAAAGGTCTTACTTATGAATTAAAAAAAGCATCGCCAAACTCTCTTTGTGCCAATAATTTTACCCTAAAGTAATCTGAACACTCCGTTTAAATTAGATTTGTCTTTAAAAAGTAACTTGGTCTGGATAAAATTAGATTAATTATACAAATTGTGATTCGGTTCTATGCACTCATAAACACTCGAATAGATTTTTGAGTTCCAAAGTGCATATCACGGATTTCTCCCCGCACCCCACCCCCTGTCTAGACTAGGTATGCAACAGCTGATTTGAACTCCAAACTGTATAAAAGTGTTTAGTTTATTGTTTGACGCCGCGCAGTTCAGACGTGCACCTGCGCTACTGATTTACTGATATTCTTTGTTTAAAAAATCAAATTTAATATGATTTTTAAATTTAATTAATTATATTTATAATTGGATATTTAATGTCGTGTTTATTTTATATTCTATTTACTTTTTAAATATTTTTATTTCAATGAAATTTATTAATTGTTTGTTATTATTACTTTGTTTAACACTTCACCTCTATGTCTAGACTTGAAGTGTTTTAAGTAATTTAAATTTGGAATGTTACATCTTGTCAGTTTGAGACGAGACACCGCGCGGTACGGACGTGTGTTTTGTGGTTTTTGTTTTTCAATTTATATAATGAACCGCGGGGAATAAAATAAATGAGATTCTTTAATTAAAATATAACTGACATGAATTGTAGAATAGCTCTTATTTATTTATATTATTTTTTATTATATTATACCTATTGATATATTTATTTTATTGTATTGTTATAAACATTAATTACTTCAGTTTATTGCAAAAAAGCTTGCAGATCAGACGTATTTTTTGGGTCTAGGTGTGTGTTTTTGTTATTTTTTAATTATTTTTCTGAAAGAAATTATTTTTATTTTTTTGAAAGAAGTATAAGACTAATATTTTAAATACGATAGGTTTCAAATGCTCGATTTGTCACACAATTTGATATAAGAGTTTATTATGTCATGTCAAAAAAACATTATTTATTTGATTAGACAAAGTTTTATATTATTACTATATTCCTAGCGAAGCGATAAATAAGCTATTAAATGACTGGAATTATAGACAAACAGATACTTTTGCTAAGTTTCTCGTTTTCCCGTTGGATTATAGGACTTTATCCCGTACGTTGCGCTATGCTACTAATGCTAACTTATTCACGACATTATATATTTAAAAGCTTTGAAGTATTTGAAGTCTTATAGCTTCATTTTTTTTTTTCTACTTATTAATCGATAAAACTATTTTTGAAAATAGAACATGCCGTTCGGATTAAAAAAATTAAGGTTAAGAAATGTTTCATATTATGTCAAATCTTTAACGTGTATTTTTTTTAAGCTGGTAACATTTTAGTGACAGGTAACAGTGTGACGAAGACTCAAATTTAAAGTGCCATAGCAATATTGTGATTTAAGTGAATACTGCCAAATTAAAAATAAATATTACACGTATTTTTGTGCGCGTATATTTTGATAATGTTCCGTTGTCAATGTCTATATCACAATTGACATAGAGTGATTAGTTCGAAGCCATGTTCTGTCTCTTTGGTCAACGTAAGTATATTTTTTTTAATTCATTTGGTGACAATTTCTATAGTAAAATTTAATTAACTCTCGTTGTATGTAGTTTTGTTGATTATTTAAGTTGTTTTTTTTTTCTTTTCTTGGATTTTATATAGCTTTAATTTAATTTATTGTTAATGAATGAGTTGTTTGTATATTTTACGCTGGCAATATTGGTTTGAATAAATAATAAATTAGTAGTAAGTAACGGTGATATTAAAAATGGAACAGTATAAATAAAAAAACCGGGAATGTTTACGAAGCGTTCGAATTATGAAATTTTATAAAATTTCAAAGTAATTTAAGGCAGTTTGTGTATTTTTCTTTAAAAAAATTATCTTAGTTTTTAAAGAAATTATGATAATTAAAATGTTTTGATTATATTGGTTTTACAATTAATATAGCTTTCACTGCTAACAGAATCGTTAATGTAAAATCTAGGATGTTTTTTTTTAAATATTAAAAAAAAAAATTGTGTGATTCTGGGTTGGTCGACTGAAATTTAGTTAAAATATTAATAAAATTTTATTGATGGAAGGACTGCCTCGTTGGTCTAGTGGCTAGATAAATGTCCGCTGATCCCGAAGTCGGTTTTAACCCCGAGTCAGGCCGATAAAGTTATTTTGTTTTAAGTTAAGTTTGAAGTGTGTACACTCCCGTGCCTCGGAAAGCACGTGAAGCCGTTGCCTCTGAACCCTTTCGGGTTGTTTCAGATTATCTGTCCCATCGGTTTATCAGAGTACACCTTTGTTAGCACTGGTGCACCATAATATGTCCTTCGTAATTGGCTCGCCTCCCTTGAAATCGGAAGCCGTAGTCGGGATCCTTCAGGACGACATCATCCTCATCATTGGTGCAAAGAGTAACTACAGTGTTCTTTGCTCTCGATGGATTTTTTCCTGGAACGTCGGTGATGTTAAATTTATATTTCGAAATGACGATTCAATGTATCTCCTACTCGAATAAAGTATATTTAGATTTTGTTTTTAAATTATTTGGACATTCAGAGGACAATTTCATGATTTCCTTATTGCTTATGTTATAAGTGTGATGATTTGTATGTTTGTTACGCGATCACTCTCGAACTGGATTTATTACGATTAAATTTTTATATATCCTGCCTATATATCTAGAAATCCTCAAATATAAAGTCCTTTTTTTATCTTTGATATAATTTTGTATTGTATAATATGATTTATTTATCAATGTTTTTTGACATGAGAACGGATTTAGAAAATTGATCTTTTGTTCTTGCCGGTTCTTCTCGGTAGAATCTACATTCCGAACCGGTGGTAGTTTTACATTGAATAGTTTGTTAAATGACGATTCAAAAGTGCTTGTAAAAGCCTACTTGAATAAAGTATATTTTGATTTGATTTGTAAGGCTATACTTGCCATATGATTCCATTTAAATTTGAAGAAACAACATACTGAGTGAAATTCATTATGAGCTCGAATTGCTTCAGGGTTATTATTTGAAGTCGTTGTTTTTTTTTTTTTTGTTAAAATATATGCTAATGTTGAAACTATCTGTCATTTTGATACATCCTTTTTTCGTTGTTCCTAGCGTTCTGATACGGTAGTAGTGGATCAATTATGCTGTATGTATATGTTATTTGAAACATATATAACTTTTTTTGTACTTTGTATGAAAAGCCGTACGGAAACCAGACACTGCAGACCGGGTCCTCCGGGGCTAAGTCTAGTCTAGACGGAACCTAGGTCAACGTTCCGACAACAAAGGGTTACCTTAGACTAATTCGATTTTTCGTCAGTCTGTCGTCGCTGACGTTATTTATTGCGAATGTGTAGACGCGACTTTGCTTTTAAGCTTGAAGGTGCAGTTTAGACGTTTATGTGGCTACTGCTTATCTTGACATGTGATCTAACCGTTTATTCCATCACTGTTTTGTCAAGATGACTGCGGTATGAACTCTAGAATTACAGAAGGTGATTTTGTGTTGAAACTTATGAAGGCATCAGTTTATAAGTTCATCTCGTACTCGGTGAATGACTACATCGCGAGGAAACTTTCTCCTGGTGGATGAGATTCTGAAACGTGTATCCAGAAACTCGTATTCGAGCATCGTGGTAGAGGAGGCCTTTGCTTACTAATGGGACGTTAACATACATTCCTTTTTACTAATTTACAGATAAAATTAGATATTACGACATATCTATATATACATATATTGTGGTTGCTATTGGTATGTAAAAAATGTGGTACCAGACCATTGCTGACCACTATCAAAAGTTCAACAGATATAGCGCGAAGCATTCGGTCATTCAAACAGAATACACGTTGTCACACTAACAGAAACCGGAACTGAACTGCGCCATATCTCGACCCAGAAATGACGCTCAGTCGGTATGATGACATGTTATTTTTTACTGGTTGGATGTTATAAACATCCCCAAATCGAACATATTTAATTAAGAAAAAAATAATTTTTGGGCACAATTGTGACTCAATACCATTCAAACGACTACGAGTTTATTATAAAGCTATTAAACATTCGCTATATTTATTAATATAGTACTTCTTCTCTGTATAATGTAGGGAATTCAATCGAACATCAAGCGTTTGGTCATTTTTGTAAGCTTTGTCTATTTTCTCAGAATGATGACCCTGGGATTTGAACGGGTGCGTCTTAAACGGTAATTACTGTTCCAATCCGAGGCAAGCACTACCGAATTTCCATGTGCTTAATTTGTGTTTATAATTAATCACGTGCTCGAAGAAACGAAAACATCTCGAATCTTGCATGTGTACAATTTCAATGAAATTCTGCCGCATGTGTCCACGTGGAACCGCAAAAGAAATTTACTAACTGATTTTTCTTTAGTATTTTTTAATTAGGACTCTGTCTTTAGATTGCTCTAGTGACGACCCAATCCAGGACGGCTCGGCTAGTGATGATACCCTCCGAACTTTCTAGACCAACGCGATGCAGCATACATTATCTGAAATGTATTCCTTATTTTAATGTAGTTTTTATTGTTTCAGGTGAGTGTGACAATCCTTTCCAGTCTAAAACAAAGACGGACGATGATCACGTAAGTAATTTTTTGACTGGTAACCCTTCATGTCTTTAGACATTTAAATAAATAAAAATATATATATATCTATTACCTATATATTTGTACACGCTTGTCACGACAGTGGTCTAAATTAAAAGCGGGCGAAACTGTGAAGCTCATATATATATAATAATACTACCTGAACCTTCGGCTTTACTCGCGCGAAAACGAGGTTCAGGCTCAACAAAAATAATTTATCAATATATATCTTTGTATACTACTGCTGTATAAATTTGTCTGTTTGTATGTATGTATCCAATTCTAAATATTTTTTCACTGGTAGAAAGCTACGTTATACCTAAAGGTTATATTTAAATATCGTATCATTTTCTTTATTAATAAGCTGCATGTGTGCGAAGTCGGGTTGGGTCGCTAGTCCTTCAATATAAACCTTTTATGTAGGCGAATTGATTTCGATATTTCATACGGGTAAGCTTTCGGTTTCTTGAACCGAGATATATTATAAGTATTTAATTCTTGAAGGAAAACCTTTGGCAAATCCCTGGCAATTCCTTGGCAACACTTATTTTAATGAGCCAAGTTTTAGTTTAGTGTATTTAATAGGCCCAGTAAAGAGAATCAATGAATGTTTTCGAAGTAAATAACTGGTTCAATTCGAGCAAGTTTCTGTTAACAAGTTTTTTTTTTTTATTTATTATTGGAAGGCCTACCGGCACTTGTGTGAAAGTAAGTGGGTACGCCCCCCCCCAACGGGGTCAATCAAATCATTAATAAATATATTTCATTGTCTGCCGTAAAAAAATATTTATATGCGAAGTTATCGTTGGTGTTACTTCTTAAGAAGCAATATAAAAACCGTTAAAAAAATATCTTGCGAAACACAACGTTTTTGCGTAGTCGGTAAACAAGATGGCGTCGATTACCAATACTTTCACTAGCTAGCGTACTCGTACCATATGGCCCAGATAACCGCTTCGCGATTTATGTAACCCTGGTACTTTTTAAAATGTCGCAGCGTTCATTGTTTTTTTTAACATATTTATTAATAATACGTTTAAAGGGTAAACAACATCAATTAATTTAAAAGTTGTTTGGAAACAATCCATTTAAACGTAAAATCATTTTTGTAATCTCCCGACAGATTTAAGAATTGTAATTATTTTTCATGTAAAAAATCATAAGTCTGTATATATTTTGTGATATTCACAATAACATGAAATTCTTGTAACGTCAACGGTATAAATTAAAAACGAATGAAACAAACGCATTGCAACTTCTGCTAAAGTTTTATAAATAATGGTTTAAAAAAGTCTACCATTTTTTAGTAGATAGATGGTTCAACCAACTACATTTTCTTTACATTTTATCGACTGTGGTAAAATATATAAGTATAATCGGTAACCCTATCAAGGTGGTCAAACAGAGCTTCCTTCGATAATAATATATTGACCGCATAACCGCCACAGAATGTAACAAAAGAAATTCAAACGTAAAAAAAGTTTGCACAAGAAAGTCTTATAAAATGTACTAGAAAGGTTCCAGACTCAAATATCACGATACTAATTATTGAGGTGACATTTTTGTAAAGCCTAATTGAAAACTACTAAACCAATATACGTAAAACTTATATCAGAAGGTGGACCGCGTTTCGGAGAAGGTTTTAGTATATAATGTAATGTATAGTCTATTCGAACCACAAAGTACAAAAGCCAGATAAACAACATTTGACGTGGAATAGACGTGATTTCATTGGTCGAGAGCTTGAATAATCTTTGGTATTCAATAAGGATGTTCGAAAAACGTCAACGAAGTGATATCGAAACTTTGAGAGTAAATTTAAAGTGGATGTAAGTCTAAGATATAAGTTAGCAGTGTGGAGTATAGCTGGGTTCTATCAAATCGCATGGAATACGTAAACCTAAGGTTTGTTTATCTTTACTTCTAGTTTGATTGGATCGGACTATAAATACAGTAGAGTACGGATTAAAATAAGACTATTATATTGACAATCATGAATTTTAAGGTACTTCAATCATGAATTTTCAGTACATGGTTTAGGGTTGTGATTGTGAATCATTCACGATTAACTGTTATTTTTAAACGAATTTCCGGTGCTGTTTTTTAATTTTGTCCTTGTAAAGATGTTTTTTTTTTTAAATGACTATCTTCGCACAATTATTTACTAAGTCTAGATGACTGAAATTTGGTGAGTATGCTTAGGTCATAACATAAACATACGCAAATAAATTATTTTTTATGAATTTTATCCGTATGATGTCAAGACGCTAGTAGTAGAGGCTAGTTAAAATATATAATAATAAGATTTGGTAACAGACAAACAAATACATAATCTATATTAATATTATAAACGTGAAAGCAAATCTATTTGTCTGGTAAGCTTTCACGGCTAAACCACCGAACTTCTTTGACGAAATTTGGTTTGGTGCGAGCATAAACTTCAAGAAAGGATATAGGCTACTTTTTATAATTAAAACCTACGAACAATCGACAACCCCCCTCGCCCCACATCTAACACGCGAACGAAAACGCGAGTAAAAACTAGTTTTCTACTAAGATTTCAACTTTCGCTTTTAGAATATTGATAAGATATATAAAATAATATATATATATGTAGGTGGGCAATTTGTTTAAGATTTAATATATTTCGACAGCGTTTGACCGACTAACCATGAATGTTGGTCACAAGTATGTCTTCATAAAGAATGCCTTTGTTTAAATTTGCCACTAGGAGTTCTATGAAATTGGCATAGAGGGAAACACACACAGGACAATGTCTTCTAGGTTTTGTTAGTAGGGAAATCTTAGTAATATTATAGAAATTAGTGATGTTACCGTGCTCCGTGACCGTAACTATCGGATATCGAACTATCGCATAAAATGTCTATTCGATTAATTTTTTTATAGTATTTTTATATTTTTTCGTAGGGTTATACTTTAAAAAAAGTAGCCAAAATAAGTTTTTAATGCTATTTGTTAACACAGCCTGTGTTACAACCCCCTTACAACCCCCCACCCCATAATAATATCTTTATAAACAGTATTTGTAGACTACCAGTACCAATTTAAAGTATTCATTTGAATTACTAGGATACCATGACGTTAAGAGAGTTGTTCTATTTATTTGATAATGATTTATTTCCTTTAAAAAACTTTTGTTTATGTCTTTGTGTATTGCGTGTATCCATTATAACTTAAAAGAATATACATATGTAAATAAGTTATAAATTTTGTGGTAGAATTATCCCAAGAAGTTCCCTAGTGGGTAGAGTGGTGGTTTTCGCATATCAATGATGACGTAACACCATAAGAGTTCAAGTGTAAATTGAATTTCTTCATTGATATTCGGTTTTATAAAAACAATTAAACAAACGTAATTAGTATTAAGCAAGATTTGTGCCAAGGTTCATTGGTTGCGTCAAACATATCATAGACGAAACCCGTCTAGACCACTTGACGCCTGCAACACATCGATTTATTTAAAATCTATTATTAAACGATAACTACATTATAGCGCTGAAGCGCATTTCGTACACATGTCGTTATCAAGAACAGTATTGTTCATCGATGATTTAATGTTGCCTTTTCTCTAATGAGCGATTTAAGCGCTTGGTAAATAGAACCGGCTTCAGAACGTTCTATTTTCAGCATAGCGACAGCGTTTCTATGTCAGAAGGGCTCGGGGGGCTGTGACGTAAAAGTGCATTCGAATTTTAAACCGAATCCAAAACGTAACATGTATTATTTTTAAATGAAAATGAATCTTTTAGCCTATGAAATAAAGATCAAAATTCATTGTATTTAAATTAGACGCGGTTTACCTTGGCAATTTCAATATCAAATGGTAATATTACGAGGAAGTGGCGTTCTATTTAGAAATTTATGATATTGGTATAAAGTCCATAGTTTAATGTAATGTTTATTGCGTTGTATTGGCATGTGATTAACATACAAAGGTGGCACCGAATATATTTCTTTAAGGACACAGTGTTGAATCGCGCTGTTTTAGATAATGATTCACGGACAAAGAAGCGTATTGTGTTCCGTGCTGGAAAACAATCCAATCTGTTAACACTGTTTTGATAGATCGTTGAACTTGAATTTTATGTGGCGGAAATAGAGTTCGAATTGATTTGCTTTGCGATTTGAAGGGCGTTTTATTTTTTGTTTAGTTTAATGTGCTCAGCGTCTATGCGTTCCTGGTACATTTGCGCGGTTGCTAACAAAAACTACGTACTTTGGTTGGTAAGTTTAGTGGACTCGTGACGAGATTTTGTTTACGTTTAAAAAAAAAAAAAACGAAACACAGTTAAGCAACAAATACGGAAAATAATAAAATAAAGTATCACAACATTTTGTTTTATTTTGGTCTATATCTAGTTTAAAAACATTAAATACATTCACGCAAAAATATCGACTAGCTCTCAGTAAATAAGAACTATTGTTGTATATTTAAAACGTCCGTAGCTATATATTATGCTAATGGATGATCTGGGTCGTATCGGCCATGTTCTGGTAAATATTGAGATGGATATACGATTTCGCACATGCCGGAGCGAGATAAAGCAATGTTTGTCAACATACCAACGCGATTTTAAATTTAGAACTTGTTGGCTTCCGTGTTTTTTTTTTTTCAAAGATGTGTTGCTACATTCTATGACATTTCTAATTCTACATTTGTTTTGTTTTTTACGTAAGGGGTTACATAAGTTATAATTTCTCGTGCATCTATTATATTATTGACGCAATACCGTTGTTCTCAATTGCTTTGAAAAAATACTAAGTAATAAAAAAGTATACTTAGTACCCCATTCATCATTTAAACATTACTTAGTATTGTTGTGATCTAGCGGGAGGGGGGGGGGGGGAACTAGTATTATGTCAGGCGTAACGTACATAGTGTCTTAGATGTAAGGTATGGTTAGTTTTATGGGTGGTAGTAATCTATTATAAAAATCATTACGCAGTATAAAACAAAGTCGCTTACCGGTGTCTGTCCCTATGCATGCTTATATCTTTAAAATTACACAACGGATTTTGATGCGATTTCTTTTAATAGATAGATTGATTCAAGACGCACAATATGGTAGAGAAACACTGATCATTTTAGAGGCTTCTGGAGTGATGTTGTAAATAAACACATTTTTTGCGCTACCATTGCAAATGCTGGCTGAACCCTCAAGATCAAAATAATGTACTACAATATTGTAGACCATAAAAGGATCTTCAAAAAAGTCCGCGATGGTATATGTCTATCACTTAGGGTTAGCCCACAACAAACATTTTTACCCTTTACTTTTTTACGCGAAATAATGGCTTTTTTTTCGAAGCGATTTAAAAGAACACAGCATTAATCCTTATCCAATTAAGTACCTTGAATACATTGTACATTTAGTATAGTACTGATGTTGTAAGACATTCTGTAATATGTTTGGTATCAGCATTGCACCCGTGCGAAGCCGGGGCTGGTCGCTAGTACATACTATTTTAATCGCGTAATATATTCCGTTGTACACAGAGAAACCCAATCGGTATTGGTATAGTAATTATCTCGTGTAAAATAGTAGGGCTTTGTACAGGGCCGTTTGGATGGTACCGCCCACTCATCAATCTATTATCGAGCTGGACGTAATTAACGTAGGCTAACAATTTTAAATATACATCCGACATTATCGTTTTTATTTACAGCGGTTTTGAAATTAATTGAGTATTAATAAAAATAAGTTTATTTTGATATTATTAATAGTACGAATAATAAATAATAAGAGCCGAGATGGCCCAGTGGTTAGAACGCGTGCATCTTAACCGATGATTTCGGGTTCAAACCCAGGCAGGCACCACTGAAATTTCAAGTGCTTAATTTGTGTTTATAATTCATCTCGTGCTCGGCGATGAAGGAAAACATCGTGAGGAAACCTGCATGTGTCTAATTTCAACGAAATTCAGCCACATATGTATTCCGCCAACCCGCATTGGAGCAGCGTGGTGGAATATGCTCCAAACCTTCTCCTCAAAGGGAGAGGAGGCCTTTATCCCAGCAGTGGGACATTTACGGGCTGCTTATGTTATGTAATAGTACGAATATTTTAGTTGTGATAAAACAGTCAACCATATTTAGGCCTCTAATAGTAAGTCCTTTGCTCATAAATTCTGTAACTGTAAGAAAAAAAAAATAACAATCATTGCAAACCATAAGATCTAAGATAGTATAACCTTTGCGTCTGAAATTGAACTAGGTCACTGACTATTAAACCTGGATTACAAAAAAACAAATTTTGACTGTTTGCCGGTAGAATAATTGTTACTTTATATTAGCTTATATTATTTTTATAAAGTTGGTACGCAGACGTGCAACTGCTCCACCGAATGGTTAACCATTCCTTAAATCGCTAGTGCACCAACCTTGAGAATTAATGTCTCTTTTGCGTGTTGACAGGCACAGTGTTACCGCCAGTAAAAATTTGTTTTTTGGAACTAATATTTTGGAACTTCTACGAGGCTTATAGTCGACAAATCCAAACCCCCCCTCCTCCAGACTCCAGTCTTTGTCTCTTTCTATCCTGTTATATTTAAAATTATTTGCCGTTATTGTTTTAATTACTCTCAAACGTTTTTAATTTATTTAAAACATAATCTACATCGAAATCAACCTCGTTCCTGGGTAAACTCCATTTTTGTTCCGTTGTCTATCGTCTAATATACTGCTAATTAGGTAACCATATCGATATTTGTTAATGGCGACAAATAAAACGGCATTTATTTAATGACCCAATCGTAAGACGCTTCGTTTGTTTGTATATTAATTACGTTTCATAATCAAACGACGGCTTCGTGACCCACAGGCCCAGTGAATTATCGATTAACGTTATCACGTGTGGCGAATCTTATCGTTTTATCACAAGGGCGTGAAACTAATCTCGCTTTGATAAGGTTTTATGTTTCTGTCCGACGATTTATGCTATTTACGACGTCTGCCTCGTTGGTCTAGTATAAATATATGGCTGATCCTCCGGTCCTGGACTCAAACCTCAGGTCGGGACGAAAAAAAGTTTTTTGGTTTTTTCATTGAAATATTCTCAGTAACAGCTTTGGAAGTTTGAAGTGTGTACACTCCTGTGTCTCTGAAAGTACGTAAAGGTCCTGCGTGCGTGCGTTCGTTTACGAGAGTGAGGAATACTCTGCATTTGTGTTCGTGAACAAACTTGTGGTTTATAATATGTAATGCGTTTGTTAGTCTTTTCCTTTCGTTGGAAAAACGCGTTTACTCCACATGCTGTGGGGGGTACGTATATGCGTTATATGCGTACGTATTACGATACCGGAATACCTACTAAAAAAACCAGCGGTAACCACTCCGTTTTTTCGGGGGACGTCACAGGATCGCTTGCGCATACTACCGTGGTAGTTGGTTGGTCTAGTCTAGCCTTGAGTTAGGCCGCCGTGACCGAAATCGGTCAGGACATCAAGGCTCCCCCGACTTGTCATAGTAAGCATTAATGTATCTTTTACCGTTAAGGCAGCGCTCATAAGAAACGCATTCAATCGAACGTTTTTTTCGTCGAATCGCGTTACAAAATTGATCTCCTCGAATAGCCCTTTTATTTTTATAATAGTATCCTAAATCCATCATAAAGATTCCTTCTAAATATCGATGAAAGAATTTGTGTAATCGAAAAAAGTTACAAAGATTATCTCCTAAATACTCTCTCCTCTTTATAATATAGATGTTACTAACAGTAAAATCTAACATAGATGTACCTAACAGCACGTAAATGGCCCATGTTTGGGCAAAGTCCATATTCTGTCCTGTTGACTTCCACGCCGTTTTATTTTCGGGTTCGTGGTTTAGTGAATGAGTTCAATTTGAGGACATTATGATTGTAATATTTGTAGATGTGTCGTAATTTGTAATCGGTTTTAATGAGTTGTGAGTTGTGAGTGGTGATTTGAATTTCAAATACGTAAAAATAGGAACACTTGTATATTTAAGTCCAGTAGAATCAATGAATTTATCAAAACTATGTACATTACAGAAAACAAGCGGAAAGCGCTTTAAAGCTAATCATATATTATACGTTTTCATTTTTCAATAAAACAGTTGTAACAATAATTTAACAGATTTTGATAGTGTCCATTAACCATACTGTGTCGAGGTTAATAGTATTTTCAATCTTTATCTGAAATACGTAGGTATTTATTATATTTAATGATAGAAGAACAACACCTACGCATTTTGATACTAGGAAAACAGTTGCCGCAAGGAGCACTCAGAAAACGACCTTCGAATCAACAAAAAACGTGTATAATAGTTCATTGAGCTATCTCGAGTGTTCGTAAATAAGTTTTCCAGCAGACGACACATGGCGCTTTTTCTTTTTATATAAAACACCGTGTTTAAACACTGTGTCTGTTTAGAAGTGATTACAGTGTTGTTTTAGTTTTTGCTGATACGCCATGTTGACCAGCATACATCAGTGACAAGTATAAACTTTGTTAAGTTTTCCTTATCTTAAAGTCTTATCAATTAGTAATGTCCTGACTGATTTCGGGGACTAGCTAAGTGCGGAGCAGACTGCTGCCAAATATCATAATTAAAGTACTACTTGTAGCTCGCGTCTCCGTTCGTGTTTTAAAAGTATCCATCAAATCAAATCAAGATATACTTTATTCAAATAGGCTTTTACAAGCACTTTTAAATCGTCATTTACAAACTATATTAAATGAAGCTATCTCCGTTTCGGAATGTAGATTCTACCGAGAAGAACCGGCAAGAAACTCAGTAGTTACTCTTTTTCAACATCTAAAAATACAGTCATGTTAGTTAAATGCAATTATATATGTATGTTATGTCTCCTGCCTGGAAGTCAACAAGTATGTATCTCCATGCTTTTTTATCATCTACATATATAATCTTGTATCGAATAATAAGCCTTCTTTACAAGTATATTTTTACAAATGATTTGAATTTATGAAATCCTTCATCCTTCAAGCTTCTTTCATATAAAAATTAATTTAATTCGGTTCTGTGATTGACAAACTAATTCTTATCGTTTCTTCACGCTGGTGGCAGCTTTCCGAAACGGTGGTAGTATTTTAATATCGACGATTCAAAAACGCTTCATTGTTAAGTTTACACACATCAGCCCGCATTCGTCCACTGCTGGACATAGGCCTCTCCAAATGCACGCCACTGTGGTCTTTCTTCGGCAACTCGCATCCAGCTCCTGCCAGCCGTCTTGCGCAAATCGTCACTCCACCGTGCTTGAGGACGTCCTACACTACGTTTGCCGAGACGCGGCAAACGTTGTGAAGTTTACTTGAATAAAATTGATTTCATTCGATTTGATTTGAAACAGCATTGATTATATTAGTATAGATTTAATCAACGACAATGAGATGGACATAGACAATTGTACTAAATTTTACTAATATGATATATTCCTATCAAAAACTACTAAATAAATACACAAAGGTAGGCAGGACCATAGGAGGTATGACCATAGTCATACGGCTAATGTCAGACGGTAACTTAAAACCCAGGCATGAATTAGATTTTTTTATCTGTCGTGTTGTTGCGTTCCGGTTTGAAGGATGAGACAATGTAACGATTCGCTATTCCAACCATCACAGGAAAAAAGCCAAATAAACAACATTTGACAGCTAATTGACGCGATATCATTGGTCGAGAGCTTGATTAATCTATGATATTCAATACGGATTTGCGAAAAAATGGCGTTAGAAGTTAAATTAAAGTGGAAATAAGTATTTGAGTGTAATAATGTATTATAAATAAAGATATATTAATCATGAACTCTCAGTAGTGCACAATGTAGCTGAGTTATTAGCAAATCGCATGAAATACGTAAATCTAAGTTTTGTTTATCTTTTTTCCTACTTCCATTGGAATAAGGTATACAAGCACAAGGGATCTAAATTTTAATTCCTAAAGGTTGGTAGTGCATTGGTGATATTTATAACCTACCTAGATTTGGAAAAGGCCCTACCATTAAGTAAAATTTATGAGAAATTGATCTTATTGGGATTCCGGAAGGAAGTCTAGATAGACTGGTCTGGATATTATTAATTGTCTTTAATAGGGTTGTAGTTCAGACGTTTGTCGGTATGGTTTCGTTTTATATTAGGTCAATATTTTTATCTTTAACGCCACGATAAGAATTTAGTTTGTTTTGACTAAGTGCCCGTTCCTTTGTTAACTTTGTTATTTGCTGTTTTGTTTCCTTATTGCTCGCAAATATTTATGAAAAAAACTAAATGGCGATTTGAGGTTGGTCGTCAGGTGCTCGGCGTGAAAATTGGCGCGAGTTCAAGCTTGCTTTATACCAAATTTCATCAAATTCGTTTCAGTAGTTGGGCCATGAAAGGGCAACAAAAAGACACACAAACAGAGTTACTTTCGCATTTATAATATTAGTATAGAAATAGATTTTATATTTAAAAGAATTACACATTGATTATCTATGCGTGTCAAAAACTGGACCGCGATGTAAGTGCGTTTTGGAGCTGGGGGCAACGGTGCAGCATCCCCATCGGCAATAATCAAACATTCTTCTTTTCTGTTTCACTGAACTCTCTATCTATCGTCACTGATTTCACATCCGAAAGAAGACAAAGAATGTCTGTTCCCTCTTTCCACCTCGACCGCTGAATCGATGCAGATTTTTTATTTTTTATTTATTTAATAGGTAGGCGCAAATCCCCACTTGATGGTAAGTGATCACTACCGTCCATAGACATTGACGGTGTAAAAAATAATAACCATTCCTTACATTACACCAATCCGCCACCAGCCTTGGGAGCTAGGTAAATAGCTAATTGCCGCTGTCATGGTTCGTTAGTATCTGGTGACATTGAGATATCTTAATTAAACAAAATCAAAATGGCTGCCTCGTTACCATAGACGCAATGCTCCGCTAGTGTCATTAATCAACCAACCGTGGAAACTAAGCTGTTACATCCCTTGTGCCTGTAGTTACACTCAGTCACCCTCAAACTGGAACACAACAATACTATGGCTGTTTGGCGGTAGAATATCTGACGAGTAGGTGGTTGCTACCCACACGGGCTTGTACAAAGCCCTGCCACTAAGCAAATAAAAAACAAAACACCAAATAAATAATTTTGGAAAGTTTAATCTGTTATTATTGGCTCCAGTAAGACATTTGATTTACTATATTCGTGGCAGTCGTAATGTATACAAACCTTAGCTTCATATATTATATATATATATATATATATATGTTACTGTAAAACCTGGAACTAAGGTAAATCTTAAGATTTTCCAGTAAAACCTAAAATTTACCGATTATGAATGGTAAATGTCCATAAAACTTTAGGATTCGAAATTTTACCATCATGTCGGTAAATCTTAGGTTTTACTGGAAAATCTTAAAATTTATCTTAGTTCGAGCTTTTAAAGTAACATATATATTCCACGTGATTTTCATTCTATCACTACGATTATGTTTATATCTATATGTAATGAAACACTATTCCACTGAGCTTGTGTCCTTATTTTAATTCCAAAGTTTCGATGACAAATTCAAAATTCAAAACGTAATTGTTATGAGTCCGTAACGGATGCCATTGATTATTTCAGTTCTCGACCAATGAGGTGACGTCAATTCAAGGTCATCGTTGTTTATGTATCTTTTTGTTATAAAAATTGCCTGTAGTTGAATTGTTATAGTACAAAACTATAGTTTACATTTGAGTTGGTTCGCTGCTGGTTTATGATTCGTCGTTATCTTATCGTGTATGACTAATACACAATTAATAATCAAATTATAAAATGAATTGTGTCTGCGATTTCGTTCGAGTGGACTTTAGACTAGGAGATATCAATTTTAGACAGACTTGCCTCGGTTGTTTTTCGAGACAATAATTTGTTAAAAGTATACTTTCTTAATAACAAGTCTATAGGTTTAAGAGTTCAATGAATTCTCAGGGCATGTCCGAAGTCCTCTCTATAATTGCAATAGTCTATGGCAGGGCTGTCCAAACTACATACCTTTGCGGGCCATTTAAATTTACTACAAAAGCTAGAGGGCCGCAGAAAAAAAAATTATTTTATTGATTCTTAGCTAATTTATCTTTAGCAATCATATCAATATCAACATCAACATTCGTTGTTGCCAGGCGCATTGCATGAAGAAGCGACTTATCTGACAGTGAAGATTTATACTTAGATTTTATAAAGTTCATTGTAGAATATGCACTTTCACATAAATAAGTGCTGCCCATCATCGATCCCATTTTCAAGCCAAAATTTGTTAATACGGGGAAACGATCGCCAAGGATCTTAAAAAAATCCATTCCAGTTTCTGTTCTCCCCTTGTAAAATGGATCTGACTGTACGTCACATAATTCCAACTGGTATTCAGTCTTTACGCTTTCGATTTGAATTGTTAATGGACGCATAAATAGAGCCAAATCGCGCTCTAATTCTTTGAAATCAGCGAAACGCTGCTCAAATTCTAAAATTACCTCATCGATGTACTTCAGGTGGTCAGAAAAGTTGCATCCTTCAAAATTTCCCATTTCGGTGTAATATTCTTGGCAACTCGGAAAAAAAGAAAAATCATTTTTTTCCAGTGACGTTTTGAACAATCTCAGTTTACTTTTGAACCCATTCACATACCCATACAAGTTGGCTATATTGTGTTGTTTGCCTTGTTATTTCAAATTTAATTCATTCAAATGTTGTGTCATATCAGTTAAAAATGCTAGATCAGCAAGAAATTCAGGATCTTGCATTTTAGTTTCCATATCACTTGTATCAGATTTTATTTCATTTTTAAGAAATATGGGAATGTCTTTCCGTAAAGCGAAAAGCGCTGCAAGCACTGACCAGCACTCAACCATCGGATTTCTGAGTGCAATAGCAGATCCCCATAGCTTGCGTCAATTTCAGTTAAATAATTACGAAATTTACGATGACTCAAAGCTTTGTTTCCGCCTCTAATAAGATTAGTTATTTTAACAACTATTTTCATGGCATTCATTTGGCGCAAAGATTTTCCGCATAAAGCTTCTTGGTGTATGATGCAATGGATTAATGGGCAATCAATACCATTTTGTTTTAGAAGTCCCTTAAGTCCTGTAACGTTTCCTATCATAGCTTTTGCTCCATCGGTCACAATACAAGAACATTTTTGAAACCCACCGTATTCCATAACAGTTTTGTTAACTGCTTGAAAGATATCGCTGCCTTTAGTTGAGACACTAAGTTTAACATTTCCTCCGTGATCAAAAAATCTTTTGAAATACAGCGAATAAAAATTATTAATTGACCGATATCTGTTTGGTCGGTACTTTCATCCAAACATAATGAATAATATTCACATTTTACAATGTAATCACATATTTTTTTCGAAACATATTCGCCCATCTCATCTATTCGTCGCGCAACTGTTTGGTGAGATAATGCTACAGATTCAAATTTTTCTGCTAATTTCGGCTGCATGAAGCGATGAGCCATGGCAACTGCGCATTGTTTTATAGAAACTCCATCGCTGATGGGTTTTTTAGCTTTGGCTAATTGTGAACAAACTTCATAAGAAGCAGCCAAACTGTAATTGTCTGTATTTACTTTTGAAAAAAAAACTTGTCTATTGCGTTAGTTTTTTCTTATGCTCAGTCACAACAATTTTTCTTGCTTCACCGACGTGTATTTTATATTTTTCTTCGTGCAAAGTAGTATAATGACGCTTAACATTATATTCTTTACACACAGACAAAACTTGCATACAAATCATACACTGAATTTTATTACTATTGTTGCAAATAAAATAATCAAGTTCCCACTTCTCATTAAATACACGATGTTCATCAGTTAATTTTCACTTCTTCGTAGACATAATGTCAACTTTATTTTGCTATTAAGTGGCGATACGAACTTAGTGAAAACGAAAGCCTAACTAATACGGACACCAACAAATACTCACTCTACAGAAACAAAATACTTTCCGGGAATTCCCCGAAATAGTTAATGAATGTTACAAGAATGAATAAATAAATAATACTAAATATTGATTATTTGTTTTGACAAATAATTCTATTATCCAAACTATTTATGTCCAAAAGTATTGGCTGATTACAATATTCCGCGGGCCGCAAGAATACAAGACGCGGGCCGCATGCGGCCCGCGGGCCGTTGTTTGGACAGCCCTGGTCTATGGTAAGTAGTCTTCTACTCTCTCATGGTTAAAAAATAGAATAGTTTTATGATAGCTATAATAAAATGAATGTTACCTTGTCAGTGAAGTGTTTTTGCGAAACAAATGATTGACCTAGTTTTTTTTTTTAATAGATATGTGTGAAAGGAACCGAATTGGAGGTTTTAATATTGATGCCAAGCACAGAACAGTGATATAAAGGAATATCTATGGAAATTTTAATATACCTACTCTATTGTAGTCCCTTACGAGCACTTTTGAATCGTCGTTTAATAAGATTCATTTTAATTTAAAGAATAGTTTGGAATATAGATTCTTACGAGAATAACCGGCAAGAAACTCAATAGTTAGTCATTCTCTCGAAGTTAATGCATTAAACAATATACTATTAAAATGATACGATCTGTATAATTTTTTTTTTATGTTAGCGGTGGCAATCGTGCATGAGGCTCACCTGATGGAAAGTGACTACCACCGCCCATGGACATCTGCAATACCGGCCTTCCTGAAAGGCCGGCCAATTGCCGGCCTTTCAGGAAAGAGTACGCTATTTTCTTGAAGGTTCCCAAGACGTATCGGTTCGGAAAAACCGCCGGCGAAAGCTCGTTCCACAGAGTGGTTGTGCAAAGCATATCCAATGAATATCAAATCTACCTTTTTAATTTCAAAATTTATGTATAAACATACATATGATGGTACTGTACAATAGATATCATTAATAAATATTTTTAACAAATTATTCGCATATTTTAATAGTTAAATAAAACGGAAGTCTCCGTTTAAGGTTATTATTGACGAATCCAGCTGTATTTACCTTGAGAATTCCTCGATATTTTCGGACTTCAGTTCTCGTGATCACTGTTCATGAGCACGATACACAGTCGGCTTTCAATGAATTTATGATTTTTCAATAAAATTCGAAGCGAGTCCTTATAGAACTGCAGAACGCGATATGACGTCACTCTGCAGTTACGTCATCGTTTCAGTTATGTTAGAACTCACGTCGTATTTTTATTTCACACGTGAAATGAAAATTGACTTATTGTATGTGTGTGTTTTTAATGCCACTAATCACCTTCGGACATGTTAGGCTCTCATTTTTGAATAGTAGTTCTACTGTATTACTAAAGTAACTTTTAATTTGTTGTCGTGCTAACCGATTCCGCCCACGGTTATCAATCTCCAAGGAGACCGACCAATTACGCAGGACACATCAGAGCGCACCAGTGTGTGCGTGTAAATACAGGTGCATTCTCTAAATGGATTAGATCAGACACGGGTTTTCATGCTTTCTGTAGCATGGGTGCTTTATACTTTCAACTTCCAGACAGTATGTCACTAAGAATTTTTCGTCAGAAAAATCCAAGAGCGGTCTGATTTAAACCCATTATCTAACCTCTGGATACAACAACGAGGCCTGTTAATAATGTCATAAGTATATGTATATGATAGAAGTCATAAATAAAAATGATTAAGTTTAATCGCTGAGTCGCGATGTACATTAGGGCTGTTATTTATAAACGATTACTACACACGTTCAGAGCTAAAGTGTCCCAGTGACGAGGACACGTGAACCTCAAACGTGGATTGTGGCCTCAAACCGGACAAGCATCGCTGAGCTATCACGTCTCCTTGCTTCCGGCTTGGGCAGTGTGCTGGTATAAGCTCCACAACTTACCTTCGAGACGTGAGAACGTTTTATCAACAGTGGTAAACTGGTTGTTACGTTACACGCACCACAATGTAGTATTTTTTTTTAAAGCGTTGCATGCCATTTCTATAATGTTCTTAACTCTGTGTTTCGACTATTTTTATTAGCGGAAAGATTTCATAACTTTCTCGTGGGTATATTACATATTTAAATACTTTTTTGTGGTCTTGTTCTTAAATGTCAGTTAAATATTTTAACCTAATTACCACATGTTATGAATGACTTAATTTTTTAAAGTTATTGGTTTTACCTATTTGTATCAGCCTAGCAACTCGCGCTGGCTTCGCACGGGTGCAGTTTATTAATAGCGAAAATTATATAGCACTCAGCAATAAAATAGTTTTCTGTCTGTGATTTTTTTTTTAGAATTGGTTCATTAGTTTCGGAGATTATCTCCTACTTACAAACAAACAAATTTTGCCCTTATAATATTAGTATATTTATGTAGAAATGATGGATGACGTATGATTCTTAATCGAAAATCCGGGGTTCAAACCCAGGCAAGCAATGAAATGTGGAATACGCTATCTAATCAATCAAATAATATATGAACTCCAGGGAAGGAGACTTGACGATCTATCCCTGAATAGCAAGCGAAGCCGCTGGCGACAACTGAAGTAATCTTGTATTGAATAACGCCTCGTCTATGATTACAATAATGTAAAATATGGAAGATAAAGTGTAACAATGAAACGAAACTCTTTGTTTCCCGCTCGGTGGGCGCGGCCTGCGCTCACCTTGACCCGGAGCGAGGGAGATGGCTTCATTCGGTCATAGTTTAGTAAAACTAAAATTCCTATTGATAATCAATTTTATTGACACACTAGTGTTATCAGTTCGAAACGTTGCAATATTTAATGTAAGTTATGAAACCTTTTTGGTTCGTTTTTTTTTTTTTTTTAATTTAAACACGAAGCTAGTACAATCACTGTCAAGTGTAAATCTGATACTGCCAATGCGATTCTAACCTTAGATGACAAGAGATATAGTTTATCATGTTTATGTGATTACACTGGCTAACTCATATTTTTAACCTGCCGGGATGCACATTAGACATCATACAATACTGACTTAGGATAGGATTATCCTGTCATAATGACTTGCAATTAAACAATATATTATTTAATAATGATTGAGACTCAAATGAAAACATAGAAATAAAAAGTTTTATATTATTAATTGAATAATAAGTAGAATTTATTTTGAATCCATACTAAAATAACGAATATTCCATCCAAATGGGATCAGTAATTTTAGAGAAAATCGCGGACATACAAACATACATACGTACGGGTCGAACAGATAATCTGAAATTTAGTTTACTAGATAACCTGCATGAGAATATTACCAAAATTCTGTTGCAATGAAATAAATAAAATAAAAGCTTAAAAAAAAAATAGACAATAAATTTGTTGATTTGTTTTTATTACACAAATAATAAATAATAATAATTATTATAATTTATTATAATTTATGATATTCAATACCCGCCTTTTTACATGTTTTGACAGATAATAAAGACTAACATACTTTGACCTACATTCGATGCGTACCCATATTCAGCCTAGATTCGCTTCAAGCGCTTTACTGTTCAGTGAAAGGTAGGTAACTGGGTCGCTGCAGCGGCACAGTTGTTCGAGTAGTGTTCTATTTTTAAAACTGTGGCGTTGGCAACAGCTCTACAAATTAGGGCATGGTTGCACTTAGGTTTTAAGAATTAATACTCTGTGTACACGCGACGTCGTAGGCTTTGTTCTTTTAATGTTTATTTTTTAATGTAGCTTTAGTGTTGTTCGTAGCATTTTGATAATGAATGAGGTGAATGAAATAATGAATGAATTTAAATATTGTTAATAATAACATAATTTTATTTTGAATTTCCCTTAGCGAATGCAATTTTTTTTATTGTAATTTTTGGCAACGATTTCCATTTGCTTTGTTTGGTGTACGGATTTTTGGGAGAGTCGGCTCTCTAGCCCTCATTCCACGTGCCTCCGGCGGGTCAAGGTTGTTCTGGTTTTGAGGTCGGGTCGTATTAACTGGCTGGTTAATTCGAAATCTCTTCATTTTCTTATTTTGAATAAATTATAGTTAGTTTATTATTATTAAAGTATATGTTATACGTACCAAAGTACTTCATGCTTAAAGTGTAGGAGCTTAGCTGGTAACTACGGCACTTGCCTGCGGGTCGGGTGATTTAAAAATGGCAATATATGTTTGTCGATCTTCTGGGCTCTCTTGGCAGAAAATAATAATTCTTGATGGAATTCCAGAAGGAAAATCGAAAGTTCCTTCACTGGTTCGTTGTGTGCAATTCTGCTTAAACGTTACCATTGAACTATTGCTCTAGATATGTGTCTAATACATATAACAGATTTTTAAAAATAAGAACGAATTTCTCGATTCGATTGTATTTTTTTTCTTATGGCTGTCGTTTATGAACCGATTTGAAATACTCCAAAGTTGAAAATATACGAGTGTTTTTTTTTATCGACTTTTTATATTATTTTATTTATAAATTATTTTCTAAGTGCTATTTGAAGTCGTTTTGTTTTGTAAATAATTTTGTGTGTCAGTTGTAATACATGAAATTGTTTCATTGGTCGTTTTGGTTTTATTAATCTGCATGGTAGTCGACCAGTTAATCCATAATGTCGTAATCTCTGTTATGTGACTGTGCTCAATATGTCGTTTCGGTATGAAGCCTTTTTGACAAAAAAAATCAGCCGCAGTTCGATGTTTGGAATCTCTCGGTGTAAACCGGAAGTGCCTCGTAAACGGGCTCACGTATACGAGTCTGCACTATGATATCCCTTGAGTATGTTCGGGCCTTGACGCTCACCATGGCATGATCACGTGCCTATCGTATAGCGTATATTGAATCCCCCCTCCGATAGTAATTGTGATGACGTCACGTGTTCTTTCAAGGTGCTGGGCTACTATGTCTGTAGGTTTGTTTTATCAGCTGCGGCAACTTTGCATTCTTTCCATCAATATTTTATTTTTAAACTAAATTAAGAAGAAAACATGTTCCAAATAAAGAGCCCGTATGAGTATCTTAGAATCTATAATAATTTATACTTGCATATTAAAACTTGTAAGACTGATACTTATATATATATATGTACATACATTTAAAACCGTTTATGGCGACATCGTTTAGAACAACATATCGGTTAAAATGACCAAAATCAAAGGTCCCGGCTGAATGCTATATAACTTCTTAAGTTATATAGTCTTCTTCTTAAGTTTAACTTGAGTCTTATAAAAAATATTGCTTTTTACGACATTGCTTACTACGACATACCGCATTAAACGACCACATTTGGCTAATGTTTTCGAAAAATTATATCTGTAGAACAACCAGCTGATCCGTATTGTAAGCAATTTGAATAGGCAAATTGTAATTAATGGTCAATGGCCATTATCGTAAAAGTCGCAAAAGTAAACACGTGTCGAGTTTAGGCACAAATGAAAGGTTTAGGGTCTTTTGTAATTCTTAGAAACAAAACACACGCATTTGTACATGACGCACCAAAACAGTGTTGAGTTAATTGTGAAATTGTTAACATGTCGGGAGCAAAAAGAAAGCAGATTAATATCGAAAAAAAGTCGCGTATTATTTCAAAGTTGGAGAGCGATATTAATTTTAATAAACGTTGTGATTGAAATAAACGAAATATAATTTAATTTCATACATTAATATATTTTGTCTATTAATACCTATGACCTACACATTAAAAAATAAGCATCACCGGTTTTTACGACTCAATATGAGTAGTCCCTTCAATGTCTTTATAACAGATTTTGACTGTATATAACTTTGGATGGTTTAATTTGTACCCGGTGACGTAGCCGTCGAAAATTTTTATTACAAAAAAAAATAAAGTTCATACAATTCTTATTTCGCCAATTGTATGAAGTCGGGACGGACAACTAACCATAGTTGGTTAGCTGTATTTAGTAGGTCACACCTACTTAAACACACACAAAAAAAATAGATCAAAACTTATATAGCCGTTTAGAAGTCTTCAGTGACATACTCAAATAACATAATAAATTAATTTTCATTTCATTTACAGATGCACAGTAACGAACCTCCCCCAGCGACGGGAACGGGGCTGCTGCTCCAGCTGGGCCGGCTGGTGGTGCGCGCACGCAGCTCCAGCCCCGCGCCCCGACGCCACCATATCAACCCCTCCACTAGCCAACAGGTATATTATATCTTTAGACCTCTATCATACACTTTTAAGTCTAATCTAGACTTAGTTTATAAGGATCTTGAGGTCCTTGTTTTAAATCCTACTTATACATATAATTTTTTGGGTATTTCCGTCTATTCGTCATCCTCAAGTTTCAAATAAAACTCTCCGTACTCAGGAAACCTCGTAAAGCAGTTGTGTAATCCTCCACGCCCTTCCCTGACCACCTGGACCGAAATTGTTTTGGTCGACATCATCAGCAGTTTTTTTTTCAATTTAGAAAGGGCAATGAACTATATCGTGTTCTGATTTGAAGGACGAGTGAGCCAGTTCAATTAAGGGCCCAAGGGACGGAGCAAAGTAGGTCGCAAGACCAGCGTTGCATGCCAATTTTAATATGATAAAACTGTTCTACTGCTTGTAAACATATCTATTATATAGTCCAAAAAATATTATACAGCTTGTTAATTTTATATAAATTTATTTTGTTGTATTGCTATAGATCTAGTTTATATGACTTTACTACCAGGTTCCAAAGGATGTAGGATCCGATCTTGGCAATACCGGATCGGATCACGTAATCTCAATACATTATGTGACCGGTGGGAGGATATATTTCACTGTCCAAATATCCTAACGTCTGTAAGATATCGCTCAGCGATAAGATCGCCCGTCGTACCGAATTATATGTTTCTATAAATCTCTTTGATACTTTAAATCTTTTTTCGTTTATTTGTTATACTCTAACATTTTAAACGATCATTATGAAATTTCGTACGTCCATGTTCATACGTTGTTAGTTTACAGAAATAATAAATGAATAAATATTGGACAACATCACATACATTACACTGTTCCCAATGTAAGTAGCTAAAGCACTTGTGTTATGGAAAATCAGAAGTAACTTTTTCTACATCGAATCGGCCGGGAATCGACCTCGGGACCTTGGAGTGGCGTACCCATGAAAACCGGTGTACGCACTACTCGACCACGGATAAATGGTTATAGGGTCTGTTTTCTCACATGGGCAAAGCCGCGAGCTTGAATTAGTGAACAAATAAAGAATTAGTAGTAAAGGAAGATCTCAAGATTGATCATGTCAATTTCCACGTTAGATAGATAACTCAAAAACGATCTGCCGTAGTTTAGAGGATGTTCTTCTAAATTCGCCTTTATGTCTGAATATAAACAATGGATGGTTCGTGATCCTTGTTTCGTTACCATTTCAGGTGATTACCCAACCGAAGCCGGAGACGGACGAGCCCAAACCAGCAGTCGAAGCTCAACTCAACAGCCACGTCCACGCTCTATGGAATGACCAGATACCCATCTGTATTGAGGTATGTTCGTAAATCTTCACCCAGTAGCTGTAAGTAGTAAGGTAAAGCCTGTAATTGTTCCACTACTGAGTAAACCAAGGCCAAATAGCTTTGAACCTTATTTCACGATGCTGATCTAATGCGGGTTGGTGAATATTATTGGTTGGTTATTTTATTTAAACATGCAAGTGTTTATTTCGTGGTGTTTTCATTTACCACCACCACATTTATGGTATTTATGGTATTGGTATATTAATCTTGGGTTCAAATTCGCCTATCCTGTCTATTGGACTGTCTCGCCTATATCCTCCACTATAGCCTCTCGTTGATTCTGTATATTAGTATTCTAGACGATGTGTAGTGTTGGGTCACTTTTACGAATTCTAATATATTATAATAAAATATACCTATCACTTAGAGGTAGAACTAGGCAAAGGGCTAAGTGTTAAGTGCCCAAAAAAGACAACTTTATTTTTACAGGAAAAGTCAATTCTATCACCAATCTTATCCATTATTGAAACATATCTGCACACATCTTCAGGTCCTGCTGGCTCCGGATTGTCAAGAGTGCTACGCCTCCCTCAGCCGAGTGGAAGAGGAGGGCATGTATGACAAACTTCACACACAGCAGAAGGCATTGCTGCTCGAACGATGGACTATAAGGACTATTACTAGCAAGTAAGTTTCAACGATTTGGCTATTATTTTATACCATGCAGTTCGTTGGCCGGTCAAATGGACCACTTGACTTGAGTCGTCACCGCTGCCTAGTACACATAGATATTGGTACTAAGCTGTGCAATATATATATTGTTAGAGTGCTTAAATAATAATCAAAATGAAATAAAATGATTGGATTTAATGAAATCTAGCTTTTATTTTTTTAAATGTAAGTAATTTTTCTAGGTAGGTATTAAATGGATTTACATCCATTCAGCCAGCATTTGCCCCGGTTGACTGGTAGATAGTGCCTAGAAGGCGTTGACTCAGCCTATTGTCCCGTTAAATGATTTTGGGATAGTAAAATTAAATAAACCTCCTATACTTATAAAATCGTTAATCCGACTGTATATTAACTCACAGTCAAAAATATTGAGTCAAAAATTCTTTGGACTTAACGGTGGAAATTGGAGGGGTGACTTTGTATGAAGGTTACTGACTAGTGAATAAATTAAAGATCCATTTGAAGGGCAAGTGATTTTTTTGTAATGAATCACACGTGGGTCAGAATATCTTGCATACGTAGACGATGACGTAGAGCGATGACGTCAGAAGAAATAGTTTATACTCCTCAGTGCCATATAGTCTGCGGGTTGAAGCACTTTGCTATTGTTAGATTAGATACCATTTAATGTTTAAAGTCCTAACTTTACTTGGTGTTAGAGGTCTGTGCAAACTTGTTCAGGTAGGCACCACCCATACATCAGATATTAATGGTTAATTTACAGCGCCCATGTCTATGGGCGGTGGTGACCACTTACCATCAGGAGTCCCTATAACTCGTCCGTCTTATTTTACATTTAAAAAAACTGAAGACTTTATTTGGTAACAATGTGAATTATACTATCAACATGATTTTTTTTTTTGTGTGTGTATATTTTTAAATTAATAGTAGTAGTTTATAAGTTCAATTTAAACATACTAAGAGCTCAATTTAATACTTTTATGAAATAAAGGCCATTGTCATCATGAAACTGAAAAATATAATATCTAGTAAGTGAATGGGTACAAATGGCGTTTTTCTTCCAGAAGCCATGAGACACCGTCGGCTATTACCCCCCACTGGTTACTAAACGCGGTTCGCTCCCAGCTCCACTTCTCCCAACTGTCAGCTTGGAAAGCCATCATCAAGAAGACCGATGACAAACCTGCTGAGAGAAGGTAATTTGAAGATACACTTAATCATAAATCTGATACGTATTTTGCCGTATTATTAAATTTTAAATATATATTTTCAGGAGAAAGCTGAGCCGTGAAACGTGCAATTTTAAAAAAATAGAAGCAAACTGTGACGAAACAGATCTCGAAGAACGCAAGTTAAACGTCGTCTACTCCATAAAAATACCGGGGGAGAGCTACAAAATAGCCGACTTCCCGAGACCACCCAATGGCCACAAGTTTCCGGTAACGGATATCGGGAACAATATCTATCTGAAAGTGGTCTTGGAAAGTCTGCCTCGCTTAGACGATATACCAGTAGTTAAATGTACCTGCCAGAAGAGGAGAGCCAGAGAAGAAGTGCCTAATGTGCACGACGAGCTCGTGGGCAAACTGAATGATCTCACATTGGGCCCAAGGAACACCAAGTACCCGTCCGACGCCAACATCGGATCGAATGGTCGACGTATATCTATCATCCCCAACCAAGGCATCGAATACATGTACTCCTGTCTCGACAAAGACAAGAAGATTGTCGATGACAGGATGTTGACGCCGTGCAGCGAAAGCGGGAAGCACAAATGCAGTTGTGACGACGAATCCGACGACAAAACCCACAAAACCAACTCCTTAAACGCCCAAGAAACCAAGAAGCTAGACGAACGGAGACTGAAAGAGATAGCTAAATACAAACGCCGTTTGAGAAAAGAGAGTAAACTAAAAAAGTTATGCGATAGTACGTCGTCGGAAGGTGACGGGCTAAAGGCTAAGGAAACACATACGTCCATACCGATATTACAAGCTGCTAGATTCGATAGATTCCGAGCGATTGGCTGTTTCAGAAATCAGACTTATTTAACGCTACCCGCCAGTCGCATCGAGAGTAGATCGCCGTTCGTTGAAACCATGAGCATACCACCGACCGAGTTCAGGAGGACCAATACAGTGGCAACCCAGACGGAGGACATGTCGTGTCAGTGTGGCAACTCGCTCCAGATGAAGTGTGTCGGGTGTTTGGACAGGGGAATGGTCAGGTCGCAGGGAAATTACAATTTGGCGTCTATAGAGAGCGGGGCGAGGCGGAAACGCGAAGAGGACGAGAAAGCGTTTAAGAAGCATAAATGTGATAATATTAGCAGTAATTCACAGTGTGATATAAGTTTAGATAATTCTAGTGATAAGTGTGACGGCATTATAAAGAGGCCAAAGTTGAGACGTTACTTCCCGATAGTGGACCGTATCGAGAAGGTTATAAGTGACAGATTCGCGCAAAACAACGATATACAGGAGTTAAATTTGAGGGACGATGACACGGTTTTCTCTATACCGAAACCGGAACCGAAACGGCAGAAGACGTTCTCGATAAGCGACGATTACGTCCTTTACGAGAAATGTGACTACGGTACCTTTGACAAATGTGAAGTCGAATCCCCTAGGGAGGAAATTGAACAGAATGGCTTTAAGTTTCCCGATCCTAAAAAGGGTGGGCCCGATAATCAAGTGCCTTCGCCCACGGAAATGGATCGATTTCGATGGAGGTTTGATTCTGCAGCATCTATGGTGTTTCACAATAAGACGGGACTCCCTCTAACGTCGAGTCCCGCCCCGTTGAGAAGAGGAAACAATTGTTTTGATTTTGATGATTCGATTAATGGCGTGTCTGGTATTAAGAGGTATGATTGATTGGTTAATTATTATAAGTTATAATAAAAAATATACGTAATAGTTAAATATATATCGACCTGAAAAAAAATATCCAAACCTTTTTACATGAATAGATTCTTCGTCATTTATAAAAACGTTGAATAAAAATGGTCCCAAAAGGAACCCATGTGGGATGTCTTTTGTATGTGTTATGTCTTTAAATACAATTTGATTTAAATTAAAACATGTGCACCCAGATCATTTAACTCGAGATACTGTATATTTTTGATATTTTTAATAGAATCACTATCACCTTTAAATGTTCAAAGGCAAAATACATTCCCTGTATGGAAATGCTGATTCCAATATTTCCCATTGCAGTGCGCTGTTCCACCCGATCTCGCCGCCTCCCCCCGCGCCCGCGTCGCCCGCGTCCCCCGCGCGCGGGCCTCCCCCCCGCCGCGCCGCGCCCCCCCGCCTGCGCCTGGGCCCGAGCACGGGGCTGCTGGGCAGCTTCGAGGAGTCGGCGCTGAAGGGGCGGCTGGAGCCCGTGGCCACGGTGCAGGGCTTCGCGGCGGAGCTGGGCGCTTCGGGCGCCTTCTGCCCGCCGCACCGCCGCCTGCCCGTCACCGTGTTCTTCTACGCGCCCGGCGGGACCAACGCGCCCTACATGGTGAGCAGCAGCTCGTGCTGACATCAGAACCTCTGAACTATTTATATCCACTTTAATTCTGCTCCCAAAGTTTTGATAACTGTATCGCCGACGATCAAAACGCCATTTTTTTTTTAAATCTATATTATGTATCATAGATCATTCAAGCTCTCGACCAATGATGACGCGTCAATTCTTGTTTGTGTTCTCTTTTAGCTGGAATAGATATACGTTTTCTATACTCCTTGTAATGTGTTTGCAAAATTTCCTGGTGATCGGATTAGTAGTTAAAAGGAATTTATAATATTTTACCTTATACCATGTCAACCATATCAACCATAACAGCTTGAATTTGCTATGAACAATGTTGCCAACCGAACAAATACAGATAATACTTCTTTGTTCTCGAGTTCTGTTTTTCTTATGATTCGAAGACTTTTGAATTTCGAAGTCAATTCGCTTTTATTTACTTAGTAATATCAATAATAAAATATTATCATGACTAAATTATATTAATTTCCAATACAATGCTTTATAAATAACATAGCTGTTAATAAAGGCTGATTAGAAGCGATGACTTGATATTATGTTGTAAATCTGACTCCGAACGTACAGTTCCAATAAGTCGGTGTGATATTATAACAAAAATCAAAATCAAAATATACTTTATTCAAGTAGGCTTTAACAAGCACTTTTCAATCGTCATTTAACAAACTATTTAAAGTAAAGCTACAACCGGTTCGGAATGTAGATTCTACCGAGAAGAACCGGCAACAAACTCAGTAGTTACTCTTTTTCAACATCTAAAAATACAGTCATGTTAGTTAAATACAATTATATATGTATGTTATGTCTCCTGCCTGGAAGTCAACAAGCATTAACTCCACGCTTTTTTATCATCAATATATAACGTAACCACAACTCCAGGGCCACATCAACCTGGGTCCGGGAGGCTACCGCGTGGCGCGCTCGGGCACCGTGCAGGTGTCGCTGTTCAATCCGCACGGCACGCTGGTGAAGATGTTCGTGGTGCTGTACGACCTCACCAGCATGCCCCCCCTGGCGCGCACGTTCCTGCGCCAGCGCACCCTGTACATGCCGGCCGGCGCCGACCCCCCCGCGCCCCACCACATGCACAAGTGGCTCCGGTACCTGATTCATTTGAGGCGAGTAATATAGTTTATGGTAGAATAATATTTCTGAAGTTTAAAGAAGAAGGCTAAATTTTGAAGCCTCAAGTCAGGTATGTCGGACTCACGAAGTAACGCAGTTCATCCTTCGTCTGAACTCACTTCGTCGTGTCCAGTCGCATAAGATAGAGATAATAGAGTCTGTGTACATATTTCATAATATCTCCTGCAAGCCTTGAAATTATACATTAATATTCTCTTGTTGGTGGGACTGTTGCCAATGTCTCCCTTTTATATAAAATAATAAGAAAAAACAAATGTTCCAATTTTAAACTATTTTCAGTTTTAACTAAAATAATGTAACTTATTTAATTATATTTCTATTTCAGATTTATGACTTCAAAATCTGGAAAACTGTACCTGCACACCGATATCAGGATACTGGTATCCCGTAAAGCCGACTTAGATACGGCTACCGCACATTCCGCACTATTCCGCCCTCTGCCGACCAATCAGAACAAGGACGACGAGGTCGCGTCATCGTCGACCAATAAGAGCACAGAGCGCGACGGCCGAAACGCTTCGGACAATCAGAAACCGGGACTATTGACCAATCGCACGCCGAACAGAGTTTTTGGCGGTTGCAGCGATTTCGATACAGAGATAAAGAATGAAATGCGCGAATTCGGTTACGAGAATCAAAATGGCGTCTCGTACGAATTGAGAAGTTTCACATACGCCCCAGAGAACCCTAAATATTCGCCGCGATAATATTGGGCTAGTTTGATGGACGTGGTGTATTTGTTTTTTAGTGCCTGTCGATGTATGTAATAATTTTTGTGTTAAAATATGTATGTACTAATGAAAAGAATATATTTTTTGGTTTTTATATACCTTCGTGTTTGATTTTAATTCCATATTTGAAAATTTAAAATACAGAGTAATGTATGTGTAGGTAGTTTTCAAACATCTTGTGTCTGTATTTACACTGCCTTAGTTACCCTTCAAACCGGGAAACAACAATACTAAGTATTACTCTTTGACGGTAGAATATCTGATAAATGGGTGGTACTTACTCAGGTTTGCATAAGGATCTACTTACCAACTAAGTACTATTAATTATATGCATAATTATAGCCTAGGAGGGGCTAATCTCCTTTGAATGTCAATTGCCGAAATTTTTCAGAACATAATTGAAATAAAATAAATAATTGAGATAAAATCATGACAAAAATTAGATACAGTATTAGATAATAGACTAATTATTGTTATCTGTATATTACAGACATTTGTCATTATAATACTATACATATTTTTAATCTGGCAACATAAACATTTATAGATACTGTCAGGGCGGGAAAATTGATTCACTTTAGGTTTTAAGTTTAATATAAAATTGATATAGGAAATACTGATAAACGACGTTTTATTTGAGTTTAGATCAATTTATTTTTAAAAGTAATAACGATTCATTGATTTTAGATTTAAAGCCGGTTATCTGGGTAATAAGAATAATAGAAACTTTTAAGAATACTTGGTACTGTTGTGTTTCGGTTTGAAGAGTCTATGTAATTACTGGCACATGCGACGTAACATCTTAGTTCTCTATAGAACATATTACTGTAATTACTGTATATTATATTGTCATTGACATATTTTTTAGTGTCAATATAATATACAGTAATTCAAAGTCAAAGTCAAAGTCAAAAATCTTTATTCAATATAGAAGTGTTTACACTTGCTTATTGATTGTCAAAAATCTACCACCGGTTCGGAATTTAGCACCTCGGACATGAGAAGAACCGGCGAAAGAAACTCAGCGGGATATATTTTGTTTTTTTTTTAACATTTTGCATGTACAATGATAATTATATTTTAGTTATTTGAAACAGCCTGGAGGCGATCATTTCATTCCCAAGGTGTGCAGTCAACTAAAAAGTCATTAGTGTTGTAATTACAGTAATAATAAAAATAAATGAATAAGTCATTTCAATATTAAGAATAAATAAAATAATTTACTATATTTTATCGTTCACACAAACACAAATAAAAACGAATTAAAATCCAACAACGCATCGCACTCACTCAGGAAAATGAGTTCAGTAAATGAAATAAAATTCAATGGTACTAAAAATCAACTGCAAATCAAATTCAAAATGCAATTTTAATAATTTAACGAATATTTTAAAGCAAATATTTATTCACAACATTAATGTATGTAAAGTTGAACAGTTTGATTGTCCTAATCTTTGTTGATTGAGTACGATTTGGAAAAATAAAATCGTTAGTTCGATTCGTTGAGAAACACATATCTGTCACGACCGTGTGGGATATTAATATATCTCTACCAATCAATGAGACATTTTTTGTAATGTATGACGTATTAGTGTAAAATCTTAAAAAATATACATAAAACTAATACTAGAAGATGCAGCGAGTTTCGGAGAAGGTTTAAGTATATATTAGTAGCGGAATTTCGCAGTTTTATCATCTTTAAACTAAGATATTATTGTAAATATCTTTTACCGAGGTTTTGTCTTGTAACTAAATGAGCATGAGCGTAGAGCGAGGAGGCGAAGGGGACGACCTAAGAAGATATGGATGGAGGGTGTGAGGAGGGATATGTAATAGAGGATACTGGAAGGAAAAGACAAATGCGCCGATTCCAAATAGTTTGGGACAAGGGCAGGCAAAAGAAAAAAGAGGATACCAAGGTTTTGGGTTCAAACCAGCGTTGCAATACTATCGTTAGTACGGCGCATGGGGAGCTATCGATAGTATTGACACGAGACAATATTATCGATTGACTGTTGCTTACACCTTAACTATCGATAGTATATCGATAGTGGACTATCGATAGTATATCGATAGTGGACTATCGATATAAATAAATAAATATTGGACATCACATACATTACTCTGATCCCAATGTAAGTAGCTAAAGCACTTGTGTTATGGATATGCAACGCTAGATCAAACCTCAGAGCCCATCATTTTTTATTGGAGTTCTCTATCGAAAAGTTCTCAGTAGCAGCCTCGAGTCTGTAAGTTGGAACACTCCTGTGGCTCCGAAAGCCCATGGTTTTGAGCTTGAACTCTTTTCATTTGTATCGCTTTGTCGTCCCATCGGACTATGAAAGGGAATACAGTTACATCTGCGTGTTTGCGCACGTACAATAATTCGTCCTGCGCAGTTTGCTGGTCTAACTTAAGTGACCGAAATTCGTCAAGACTATCATTATTATATTGCTTAACGACTTAACGCAATTCTTGGAAATTTCGTTAAGTCTTTCATCTACTTAAAAACTCTTAAATTTTGAAACTGACAAAAAATTAGGGTACGCACATAAATTGTAAATAAAAGCCAAAAACGATTTTTTAAAATAATTTAATTTGTATATTGTATTGTATTGACTAATGAACTATGATAAATAAATAAATTAATTAATTAATGTCTTAAATTAGGAGAGGGTGAGCAGCGGCCGGGGCGGGTACACCGGGACCGCCTTCTCGTGTGCTCGGTACGGCGAATTGTTTATATTTTCACCTAACTCAGATTCAGCATCCTGTAAAGAAATGACTTGTTAATCTTACCGTAGAGAGAAAGAGGGGGGGTGGGGGTGTTAACGATAAAAGGTAGCATAGTGTTATTCTCGACTATTATCTCTGCGTCAAATTTCATTCTGATCCGTTCAGCAGTTCTGGCGTATTTGTATTATACATTCAAACTTTTGCATTTATTATATTAGTATAGATCACCTCAGGCTCCATGCTCCTGGACCAAGGCCCCCAGCCGGGCTCCTCTTCGTGCTCATAGTGATGTTGATGCTGAGCATGTTCATAGTATATCACCTGTAACAAATATACATGCATATAGTTTTTTAGTTAGTTAGTTTGGAGCTTATTTCAATGCGGGTCGAAGCGAGGTGGTATGAGCTCCAAACCTGCCCAAAGGGAGAGGAGGCCTTAGCCCAGCCCAGTGGAAAATACAGGCTGTTACCTACTATGAAGTTATTTGTCGTATTTAATTAGAAATTACCGATTGAGAGATTTAGAATAGGGTAGATACCAAAAGCCGTTCGACCAGATGTGTCCAAAGTTGTGCTACGCAAAGACTGGACATTAAATAGTTCTAAGGATGTTAAGCAAAATAAACACTATGTGGCTTACGATAACTAAACAAATATATCATCACAATGATATCAGCGTGTTACGGATGGTAGGGTGATGGAGGATGATACCAACCCAGGTTCACCAGACTGACCGGTGATTTTAGTGCTAAACTATAACGCATTGTTGTTCTTAGACTAAATGAGTGCGTAGAATTGCACACAATGGTTTTGGTGTCTACATATCGTTTGTTACGTTTTGCGTCTTAACTTCATAATCGAGAAGATACAAAAATTATCAATTCAATTGAAAAAAGAAAATAGCTATTAAACCATACTTTACAAAGTACTTTTGAATAATCATTTTGCAATGTGAAATTAAACATAACACCGGTACACAGTGTATAACTATTATTGTAAACCGGTTAAAAGCAGTCATGTAATTATATACAACTATACCCTGTACAAGATAGCTTGATCTTTATGACAGTGGTAATTTTTTCTGATCGACATAACTTTGCTAAGACGAACATATTATTACCTTAATTAAATTGTAAAAATATTAAAAAAAAAATACATATAACACAAAAGTCCCTAAAGATTCAAGCGTTATCCGAAATGACGTGTACAGGGTATAAACTATTATTTTTTTCTGCATGCCAATCAACAGAAACTTCATCGAATTATACGTCTTAAATTTGCTTAGCTACATATTTAAACCAATACCGAATTATATATATTTGTGGCATTTACAGTTAAACAAATTGGTGTTATAGTTACTTGGTGGTTGGGTTCTGTGCAAGCCATTCTGTGTAGGTACCACCCACTCATGATATATTCTACCGTCAAGCAGCAATCCTTAGTATTATTGTGTTCCGGTTTGAAGATGATGTAACTAAAGGCACAAGGGCCATAACATCTTAGCTTCCAAGGTTGGTGGCGCATTCGTTATGTAAGGTACTTTTAATATATCCAACAGAACTAATGTCTATGGGCAGTGGTGACCGCTTACCATCGGTGGGGTTATTACGATTAATTAATGTTGCAGTCGATCAGTATTATGGAGTATTATGCTGTGGTCCATGATACTGATTTATATTTTTTTATTTGATATCAATCCGCAAGAAATATTTGATAGCGACAGTTGCTATCCTCTAACCTCTAACTTATTGGTTTCATTGGAGACAGGACAGGTTCCGTCCAAAGAATTTGGTGATTCAACGTGGACGTGCTGACTTTTAGTCTCAATTCCACGCGTCAAGATTTAAAGCCGAAGATCTTAAGTCCAATAAATACTCGGGTGCAAGCAGAGTTCCGGCGAACTCCATCCCACCCAAAAATATTTTTAAGGCGCTTTTGAGGTCTAATCGAGGTCTCAGACCTGACTTTTATCAGCGAGGGATGTATTAAATCATCACCGTATAAATATTATATTACAATTACGTAATACGGTTCAAGTTAAATCAAAGATATAGTAAAATTTTAGAATTACTTTCAAAACTTATTCGTCAATTAAACTTGAATTTGATTACACCAAAATACGGAGAAATTAAGAAAGTCGGTATCTTAAAGGAATTTATAATCGCGGAAAATACGAGCTGCAATCCGGTTGAGTCAGGTCACTTTCACTCTAGTCTGACCTTATACTGACTGACCCTAATAGTCTGACATTAATTCTGACGCGGTCACGATCATCGATAATCGCTAACCGGCTTCCTACAGCACACTTATTACAGAAAGATGTCTCGTTATTTTATTAATAACACATCATTAACGCGAGCCGAGATGTTCTTAGTTGTTCGCTTGCATCTTGACCCATGATTGCGGGTTCAAGCTCCGAGAACTATTGAATTTTCGTGTGTTTATAATTGATTTCGTGCAAAATCAAAATATACTTTTATTCAAGTAGGCTTTTACAAACACTTTTGAATATTTTACAAACTATATTAAGTGAAGTTCCACTGGTTCGGAATGTAGATTCTACCGAGAAGAACCGACAAGATATACAGTAGTTAGTATGTAGTAATTTTAGCCAAATACAATTATATATGTGCATATGTAATATATCCTGCCTGGAAGTCAACAAGTATTAGCTCCACGTCTTTCTATCATCTATATAATCCCGTATTGAGTATATAGTTTCTATTTTTATTAATGTATTTTTTACAAATGATTCGAATTTATGAATCGGCAAAGCTATAATATCCGCGGAATTATTAGAGAAATTATATTAAAGAATTTATTGACTTTGTGGAGTCGAAGACTTGGTGTTATAAGCTTATCCTTACTTCTCGTGCACATACAATGATTATCAGTGATAATCATTGTATGATATGGAGAAAAAGTCTTTGAAGGAGGTTAAATATTGTGAGGAAATCTATATGCGTCTAATTTCAATGAAATTCTGCCTTAGATCGCCCGATGGCCAAATCATTATTTTCTTTATAATTTTCATAATGCCGTCAGATTTTCATCTCTAAATAATACTCAAGACCAAGTGAAAATATATTTTTAAAAAGAAACGAAAAAAAATATCTATGACTCAGAAATTGTACGTCAGAAGCACCCGAACTTCGCGCCAAAAAGTGAACCCAATCTGTGACAGGTAATCACGCGTTTTTTTTTTAAATGGTTTACGCTACAAGGTATAAATCTATAAGGCCTATACAAAAATAATTGTATCTGTGGGCCGGAACATTTCTTCAACACGGTCCAATTCTAATATCAGGTTTTTAGATAAACCTTTCTAAGTACTGAGGATTGTATGTTTATTCGCGTTGATTTAAGACATCTGTTTGAAGAAAGCCGTCAGACCAGTGGTTGTGTTATTTTCATATCGATTTGTTAGCACCGCAAACAATCAATTGATATAAATTTTCAAGTGTAGCCTATGTTTATGTTAACTCCATAGCTGTTCTCATTGGCAAGCTTGAGGGCTTGTCTCCACGAGAAACGGTACCGTTACTTCTGAACTATTCTGCGGAACCAGAATGATTCATCGAAGCCTGGATGTGATGAAAGTTTTGAAACATCTTTTGTGTGATTGTCAAGTTCGTTGAACGACGTCTATTGCCTATTAAAATAAATGATGACTGAGGGTCGTTTAAGTGTGATGTGTGGAGTCTCGCTTATCCGATTTCAGAGAGGCTCTTTAAAAGATAAGGCAGCAGATAAGGGATGGCTCCACGCTGCTGTATGCTCGAGGCACGGTGAGATCACCTTTTAATCCCTGAGGTAAGTTTTACTGAGACGTTTTTGTAAACGTCTAAGTATGGAAGCATATGACCCGTTTCCCCTCAGGGCTCAGGTGTCTCTACGAAGGTTTGCCGTGCGAGAAAAATAACGCTTCGCTTTTAGGAATACCTTATATCATGTAGGAGGCTGGCGAGTGGTCACCACTTCCTATAGACACTGGTACTGGAAGAAATATAAATCAGTTCTCATATCACCAATGCACCAACCTTGGATAAGACGGTGCGTCCTTTGTGGCTATAGTTATCCGGAACATAACAATACCACGCAATGCTGTTTAGCGGTAGAATATTTGACGAGTTAGTGGTACCTTCAAACTCAAACTCAAATTCCTTTATTCAATATAGAAGTATTACACTTTCTTATTGATTGTCAAGTTAAACACTACCACCGGTTCGGAAAAAGAAAACACCCTGACCCGAGAAGAACCGGCGAAAGAAACTCAGCGAGACTTTTTTTTTTTTTACGTCAAATTAATTATATACATAATTGTATATGAATAGAAACAGCCAGGAGGCGATCGTTTCATTCCCAAGGTGTGCTATCAAACATAAACCCACTAATTGTATAGTAACCTTTCGCACACAAGCGTTCCTTAACAATTTTTTTAAATTTCGCAACAGAAGCATTTTGAACGCTTTCTGGGATCCTGTTGTAGAAGCGTATACATTGCCCCACAAAAGAGTTACTGACTCTATGCAGTCGAGTAACAGGAGTAACAAGATTGTGTTTGTTCCTTGTACCAACGTTATGAGAATCACATTTTCTCATAAAAACATTAATATTTTTCCGTACATACAAAACATTACAGAATATATATTGAGAAGCAACAGTCAATATCTTAATTTCTTTAAATTTGTACCTCAATTGTGTAACGAATATTCGCTTTTACAAGATTAGTATCGTAAGTGTAAACATACATTGGCGTCATGTTGATTTATATTTTATTGGATACTAGTTATGACACGCCGCTTCACTCTTTTAAGGAGTTGGTCGCTCTTTTATGGACATATGGAATTCATCATAACAATTCTCTGCGTTGATAAATACATAATGCATCAGACACACCTGCGCGACGATGCGCAGCTGTAACGCGAGTCATATGTTAATAAACGACCACGCGAAGACCAATAAGTACATTGATCATTTTTTTTAATACCATATATAAATTGTCTTAGGACCGACAAGTAATTATCGCTGTCGTTTCGCTTCGTTACGCAAGTGGGCCGTAATCTTAATTATATTTAATGGTCACTGTCCGTGTCGTCGTGCATCTTCTCGTTGGAGTATGAAAAGTGTATCCTCTTGGCTTATTTCAGTCACAGCGACTTTCTCAACGGGGAGTAGCCATTAAAGTACAAAATTTTCCATTATTAAGTGTATAACTTCCATATTGAATAAAGGATTTTGATTTTATCCTTTGTGCGTGTAATTACGCTGGCAGACACTCTTCAACTTAAAACACAATAATTCAAAGTATTGCTGTTTGGCGCTAGAATGTCTAATGAGCGAGTGGTTCCTAAATCCTACCATCAAGAGATTTTTATAAACGACAAAACGGCGCCGACACTTCCGGAAATTGGTCTCTGTGATTCCGAGTATCAGGGCTAATGATAATTTCTTAAACCCAATAGTGCTGTTATTTCTTCGGACCATGATTAGAATCCCAAACCTGCCATTAGCAATGATTGTATAAAGAACATACTTTAAGGCTCATTTTCCAAAGTACCATTTTGGCGCTTAAGTGTTTCTTTTTTATGATATTGCCTAGGAAAATGGTAAGATTACCATCGCCCACAGATATTCACGCTGTATGAAATATTAACCATTCCTTACATCACCAAGGCGACACCAACTTTGGAAGCTGACATGTCCCTTGTGCCTGTAGTTACACTGGCCAATCTTGTTGTAAAAATATTATTTAGCATTATTTTTTAGAAAAAAACGCCTGGATATAGGCTCGGGTTCCATCACAGGACAGTAATTATTCTAAAAACAGGATTGTAAATCTGTTTATTTAAAAAGAGCAAATATGCGAGTTTATTGCCGTTTCATCCCACTGGAAGCTGCTTTTCCAAACGGTGGTGGTATTTAAATATCGACTTGATTTAATTATTAATTATATAATGTTTAATTATTTATTGAAATAAATAAAAACATTCTAGATCTAACTAGTGTGATCTGGAATAAAGTACCCGAACCGGATCAAACCAGTTCACATGTGCTCAATTTGTACTTCAAACTATACTATGTGGTTTGACATCGATTTGGATTGGAATTCAATCCATGATACATTAAAATTGGTTAAGTATGCTAAGGAAGTTGCAGCGGTCGATACTATTGGTGACCTGAGGCGCAGTGGTTGGATCGTGTGAATCCTAAATGAAGATTCAAATCGGAAAGGCGATCAAATTTTTACAAGAAAAATTTTTGTTTAATTATATTTCCGGTCTACGAGATGGAAAAAGAGTTTATTTTGCTGGTTCTTCGGTTCGAGGTGCTTATTGCCGAACCGGTGTTAAATATTTAATGTATAAGCAAGTGTAACGTATATTGAATACTAATAAGCTTCTGCTAGGACTAGGCACGACAATAATCTAAGGGGTCAGGTCGAACCTTTGACAGTTTTACGCAGTTATGATTTATACCTAAGTTTTTTAATTATCAATATATTTTTTTATGACGGGTTCATGGACCACCTTATGTTAAGTGGTCTCCACTACCACGTTACGTCACCAATGCTAACGACCTGTGGAACTAAGATATTATCAGACCTTGTGTCTGTACCTACACTGGCTCACTCACCCTTCCAACAGGTACACAACAATACCAAGCATTGCTGTTTCGCGGTAGAATCTGATGAGTGGATGGTACTTACCCAGACGTCATTGCACAAAATAGTTCTGTATTATGTTTTCATGTATTATAATTAAAAACCTACCTTCTGTGGTTGTTGGTGCTTATTCTTCAGCTCCACCCAGAACCTCGCCAAGTTGATTGCCAAGCCGATAAGCGCTATTATGAAGAATTTCACCTGAAATTATCAAATGAAAACATTACTAACAGCGGATAATAAATTAGACGCCTCTCTTTTTCCGTCAATATCGATTTAACGTACGTAAGAAAGAGACAGCAATGTTTCCCCAATGACCATATAAATAACACGTATACGTCACAGCTAATTGGTTAAATTAGTCATTCATTGAATAAGGTCATTTGTCTTAGACGCACTTTTGTGAAGTGAGGCTGAATGATTTTTTGAACGAAGTGAATCGTCGCGCAAGGAAAAAGGTTTATCTACAGCATCTTTCCCTATCTTTTTTTTATTTTATTTATTTATAAGGAACCAAAACCAAATAATGTACATGATGTATCATAACTGAATGAATAATATTACAATTTGTATGTACTTATTCTGTGAGTACAAGCGCCTGAACTTGGCCGAGCCTGTGTCTCAGACGTCTCTTCGTGACGTTAGACGTCTCTTTATATTGTATATTCTATTTTCTAATTAAAACAATTTTCTTAATGTTATTTAGTTATTTTCTTCGAAACCGTACGCGCAAGGGTCTGCGGCAGCCGTAGCCAAACTTAGAAATTATCGATAGACTAAATTATTTTCAAGAGCGACGTTAGTCTATGAACGGAAGATGTATTGGCTGTCAATCAGGACACTGGTTGAACGGCGCCGTTTATTAAAGTGACTAGGCGTTTTATTAAATGACCGATTTAATCAGTTGGCTGCGACACTCATATAAATATCTTATTTATTTAAACATAATTAAGGATTTAATACCGGTTTCATACTGATGTTTTTTTTTTTAACTGTAACTCGGTCTCAGCTCCATCGCTAATGTCTAACCCAAATCAAAAACCAAAAGATTAAAACAAAATCATCAAAATCGGTCCAGTCTTTTAGGAGTACATACATCCAATCTTACAGAAGAATTATACATATACATATATAACTATGAATGAGATAATATTTACACAAAACATAATGAAAACAAAATCAATGTACCTACTTGATTCAAGTAGGCTTTTATAGGCACTTTTGAATAGTCATGTAACGATAACGACGTTACATAACGATAATAATCACCCAATCATTTCACGGTCGATGAATCTCAATGTACATTCCAATGGCAGGAAGGTTAAAGAAAGATAAACAATATTGACCTTGAACTGACGTTATATCATTTACGAGCCTATTCCAATGGAAGTAGAAAAAACGATAAACAAACCTTAGATTTACGATTCGCTAATAACTCAGCTATATTGTACACTACTAAGAGTTTACGATTAATATATCTTTATTTATATTACTTCCAAAATTCCGATAACAGTTTCGTCGACCTTCAAAACGGCATTTTTTCGCTAAACCGTAGTGAATATCATAGATTAATCAAGCTCTCGACCAATGATATCGCGTCAATTTGCTGTCAAATGTTGTTCATTTGACAATTTACGGTATTCGCTTTGAATGTCAGCGATGTTATCGGAACTTTGGAAGTAAAATTAAAGTGGATATTAGTAGCTAAGTGTAAAAGTATTACAAATAAAGGTAAATTAATGATATTTTTAACTTTGCCGTTTCATAGATTCAAGACAATTGTAAGAAATACATTCCTAAAGAAGGGATATTATTCGATACAAGATTATATTGATGATAAAAAAGCGCGGAGTTAAAGCTTGTTGACTTCCAGGCAGGAGACATAACATACATATATAATTGTATTTAACTAACCTAACTGTTTATAGATGTTGAAAAAGAATAACTACTGAGTTTCTTGCCGGTTCTTCTCGGTAGAATCTACATTCCGAACCGGTGGTAGCTTTACTTTAAATAGTTTGTTAAATCGACAATTCAAAAGTGCTTGTAAAAGCCTACTTGAATAAAGTGTATTTTGATTTGATTTGTTTGTGGATAATATAAGAGATTGTTTATCTTTACTCATTCCGCCATTGGATTAAACTTTGAGCACTATAATAAAAAGTTATTCACCTGTAATTTGAACGATAGAATCTGTAACAAGGTCCCGATCTTCGCTTTGAGCACGGCTCCCAATATCAACAGTTTCAGGATTGCCTTCTTCTTCTTCTTCTTCTTGCCTCTTTGTTCTAGAGTTTTTAAGATTATTAAAAAAATCAGTAAAAATATTAACAATTTTATATTCAGAGCTGACTGTATGTATTCTACACGTGCAATTTCTGGCTCATGTGTGTTCAAAAGACTTACAACTGCCGTTGATAAAATATAATCTTTACGAATAAATAAAATCAAAATGTCTCTCTGTGATCAAAGTGCTGAAATAACCGAAATATATAAATACAACTATTTGCGAGTTACTAAAATCGATATAACTATTATTGTATTTGTAATCTTCTGTTTGGTTGGGGCTATCTTCAAAAATGGGCAAAAAAAACCGAATGTAATTTTATTTTATTACATATCATTAAACGTATTGTTTAGTACTTGTTTCATTAACATCGTTTAAGTTTTCGTACATATTTGTTTCGATATTCACCTTTTAATTTTTTTTTATGTATCTACTTTGCATAAGCTAGCCATAGATAGCCGGAAGTGAAATTAAATCTTCTATCGTTTCTTAAATCTTAAGTTAAGTAACGATCAGAAGTGGATTAACACGTTCATTGAACTCACGCAAACCACAATTGTCAGTGTCTGAATGCCTTGATGAATTTAGGCAATTCAGTAATTTTTTGAAACTCCCCGGAAAATATATATAGAAAAATCGTTGGTAACATGTCTTGACGACTTCTTCCTACAGTACGTGTATCATATAATTACATATAACATACTTTCTACAAGATATACTCAAAAATTGTGGAAAAAATCTTGGTCTCTAAGTTTGCCTAAATCACTGCTCCAGGTTCAAGACTAGGTTTGCCTAATCATTCAATTGATTTATCCATAGGTCCTCGTCATGATATTTCTTACACTAAATTGCCGTGCCCTAGTTATATTCGAGTAGAATTTTTAGTCGAATTAGAACCTTCGATGCTGGAAACAAGTTTGACAATCACTGACTAATGACTTCGTCATGGATGACCAGTTTACGGAGTACCTAAGGCTTTTAGAGAATGTAGTTTATTTATTCGTATCAGACAAAATATTTAAATCATTTTCAACTACATACAAGTTTCACAGACGGATTTTTTTAACATTTCCGACATCACTACTTAAGAATTTTTAAGGTATCGTGCAAATTAAAACAGCAAAAAAAATTGGGTCAAACATTTGCACCAATACAAAATTGGTCGCGTTGGTGCAAATCTTTGGACGTGCATGTAACATGCAACGATGCTAATGTCATGCTTAGATGCATTTATGAACTATAAATCACTATTTTAATTACCATTCTAGACGTACTTCTAACTACGGCTACGTACTTCTAACTACGGCTTATAAATAAATTTGGTGTAATTTCGTAAATTAAAAATAATTCTAATTTTGCTAAAAACACACTTACGTATACTGTTTTCATCCACTGATACACTTAGAAACAGAAAACAATGAGGTGAGCAACAATGTCAAATTAAAACTAATATAAATATGTCCATAGTCTATAAGAAGGTAGACAGGTCCCATTCACCTCTAGATGGTAAATGGTATAAACCGACCATTGGCAAAAGGGCTGCAAGAAATTAACCACACTTTATATAAAGGCGTCATCAAACTTGGGAACTAAGATGTCACGACTCTGTGCTTTTAGTACTAACTCGTTATCCTGATCTTCAAATAGACGACAATTACAAACGTAATGAAATATTTGAAATCTTTTTTATGATATCGATTGGCGGACGAGTAAATAGGCCATCTGATGGTAAGTGGTCACCATCATCAGCAGACAATGGTGCTATAAAAAATATTTAATAAAACCACCTTCAAACCGGAACACAACAATACTGTTTAGCTGTAGAATATTTGATGGGTGGGTGGTACCTACCCAGACGGGTTCACACAAAGCCCAGGCACCAAGATATGAAATGTCGTTTTCATGATAATCATAGAGTTAGATTTATTCATAAATCATATTGTACTCAGCAGTGAAGAAAAACATCGTGAGGAAGCCTCCATGTTACGGAGGTAATTCCACCAGTGGCGAGTGGTGCTGGTGAAATAAGTTTTGCCCATCAGTGGGGTTAACAGGCTGTTAGTTTACGTTTTATTTCTAATAGAATAATTAAATTAGTTGAACAATGCTATCATTAAGAAAATTTATCACGAGTAATTGAAAATTCTTCTATTTGAAGATTTGACTAAAGACAGTGGATTTAGGTGAAATACTGTAACGTTGATTAATCAGAATTAGAAAGAGACCGTCCACATAATCAATCTCTCTGCCTCTCTCTCTGATATCTTTTCTAAAATGTAAACCAAGAAATAAATCAAAATACGTTGAAATTTTGAACCATTCATCTAGACCATTTTGAAGAATAAGAAATATTTTCTACAATCATGCTCCATCACCAACCTTCTACGGAACTGCGATCTACAATTCCATTCTCTGAATTTTCACTGTCTAAAGCATGCTCAGCCATTGCGTCCAACGCTTTCGCTCCAAGACTCCAGGCGTCAGTCATAAGATCCCTGCCCCGTCTAGCTGTTTCGTTCTGGCCTACAACCCACGACTGAACCCTCCCGAAATTTCGACCTTTCTCTTCCATCTTCTTCATGGGCATCATCACTGGTTGGATCAGCTGTATCTTTGGCGGTTTCTGTTTCTTCTTCTTCATTTTCTTCTTTTCATTAGCTGATGTCGAGATTGTTATGCTGTCGATACCACCGCCATCGTCGTGCTTCTTTCTTGATAATGCTCTGAAACAAAGATGACTATCATAAGCTAAGAAGTTATTTAAACCAGACTGTTCGGTAGGTGTAACTTCATCATAACCTCGGGTAAAATAAAAATATATGTATAAGCCGTCTGGGGATGAAATTGTATTCGGTGAATTGTTTTCGACGAATTTTCCGCAGACGGGTATTGATAAATACATGGATCGGTTAAAATCACGAAATTTTGACACTTGTAAACTTTTTTTTTAGTCTGGCCAATTTGTGCCAAGAGGGCACAGATTATTTCGCCAATGTCACGTGCGAACACTTGTAAACTTAGAATTCTGCCTAAGTTTACAAGTGTCACAGTTTATGTGACAAAAAAAAAGACTGTAAAGTGTAAATACAGTTAGATTCTAATAAATCTGTCGAGAATCTAAAAAATGCTTTCAGAATGTTAGGATAGTTTTTCAAATTCGCTAGATGAATTATAAACGATTTATTAAAATTATTCCGTGACATTTATAGGATGACGATTTATGCATTCAAGTTCTGGTGTTTCAACATAGTTGCACACCCTGGAATCTATATATATAATAAATAATAATGCAATTTATTTGTAGACTATTGTGGACGTAGCATCTTAGTTAACAAGGTTTGTTATATACATATTGTACCTATTCATATGTTTGTAATTTACGATTTGTCGTCCCTGTGTCTTATAACAAATAAATAAAAACTGTATAATTATTTTGGTCGTTTCAACAAACGAAATCGTGAATCGTCACGGACATTGCTTGGTCTCTCTGATTTCCTTTGTGACATCTTTAAACTGACATTTATTAACAGTAATTCATACTATTCTGTTAACACGTGCAACTTAAACATTAAAAGTGGTAACTAGGACGTTCTAGGTACATTGTTTAAATTTTCTCTCCAAAGAAATCTCGAAGCTAATAGACAGTTCAAATATTTGTTCGGGTACTTCGGATGTCGCACATCGTATTTGTTCGACGGTACCTTATTTAATGTCTAGGATTCCGTTGCCGAATGAGAAATCTTTATAGAAATGTTCACTAGCTAACCTACTTAGACGTCAAAGAAGACCACGGAGATGTCAACGAAGACTTAATTATTCAAAGTGATACACGTTTATAGCGGTTTCTATATGTTAATTTAACCCCCATAACTAGAATGGTAAGGTATGAAGACCGAAAACGGAAATCGAACTCACGTTCATCGATATTCGAGACATATTAGCTTTCACTAACGGAACACACGTCTGATCTACATACGAATCATACGAACAAACGACCATCAACTATTTCGACTTAGTTTTTCTGAACAAAATGTAACAATAGTTATAAATATTAATGGGTTATAATAATAGTTAGTTTCTATTTCTAAAACCATAAACAAAATCAATCAAAAAATGTCTATGACTTTCGAGAGAACCTCTATAAGGTCTATTAGAGTGTTGCTGCCATCGATAGTTTGATTCTTCGATATGCTGAATAGCATTTGTTGATTTGTAGGCAGGATATAACATACATTAGCAGCCTGTAAATTTCTCACTGCTGGGCTAAAGCCTCCCATTTGAGGAGAAGGTTTGGGCCATATTCCAACACGCTGCTCCAATGCAGTTTAGTGGAATACATTTACTTGGTGGTAGGGTGGTAGGTACCACCCACTCATCAGATATTCTACCGCCAAATAACAGTACCAGTAGTAATGCTGAGTGAACCAGTGCAACTACAGGTACAAGGGACGTAACATCTTAGTTCCCAAGGTCGGTGGCGCATTGGTGATGTAAGGCATGGTTAATATTTCTTACAACGCCATTGTCTATGGTCAGTGGTGACCAATTACCATCAGGTGGCCCATTTGCTCGTCCGCCTACAGATATCATAAAAAAAAAATAAGATACTATATACTATATAAATTGCTTTATTAGCAGTTGAACGACGAATATTTCTTTTATTTCTTCCTTAAATCAGTGGCTTCTCCGGATCGCTAGTAAAGTTGGTTGGTATTGCATAACTATAAATTAAAAATAACCTTTTGAAATTACCTCGAAACGGTCACACTCCAAGGCTATACTATATTGCGTTTACTTTAAAGCGGAATTACTAATTTAATTTACGGTGCTGTTGTGTTTTTGTCTTCCTAGGCGATTTCAAAACAACAAAGAATCTGCGGTCGAATTATACTATTTTTTAACTGTAATGACAGGTTCCCGATGCTATTCCGATCCAAATTCGACTATTACTCGCTAGAATTAAACTCAGCTTGATTGAGGTTACGATACGATCTCGTTTTTATTACGATTCAACTTTGACCGAACCGAAAGCCACTGTGTTTCGTTTGTAGAATAAGTATCAAGTTTAACGCCAACGTATTTACTTTAGTTCCCGACTCCGCAAAGTCAATAAATCATTCTTGGGGCAAGGTATCTGCTACTATAATAAAATTCCGCAGACATTTTTAACTTTGCCGTCTCATAGATTCAAGTCAATTGTAAAAAATACATCGGTAAAGAGGGTATATTATTCGATATAAGATTATATTGATAAAAAAGCGTGGAGTTAATGCTTGTTGACTTCCAGGCAGGAGATAACATACATATATAATTGTATTTAACTAACACGACTGTATTTTTAGATGTTGAAATAGAGTAACTACTGAGTTTCTTGCCGGTTCTTCTCGGTACAATCAACATTCCGAACCGGTGATAGCTTTACTTTAAATAGTTTGTTAAAGGAAGATTCAAAAGTGCTTGCAAAAGCCTACTTGAATAAAGTATATTTTGATTTTGATTTTGACAATTTGATAGTAGAATATCCCGTGTATTACTTAACCCAATACTTTATCGATGCTAATTAAATACTTTTATTTCTTCCTTGATTGAAAGTGACTACCACTGCTTTGAACATCTGCAACAGCGAGGGGTTTACAGGTGCATTGTCGGTCTTCAAAGGCTATGTGCATTTTAAAAACTGGTTTCGTGTTAAAACCTTATTTTATAATCGGAAGTCGTAAAGACTTGATTAGTAATTCAATGCCTTGTTATTGTATTTAACTGAGGTTAGATTTCAAATTTTTGTCTCTCAACGTCGTTTTTAGGTTAACAACCTTCAATTTTAGTGTGTTGTATTTAATCAAAATAAAAAAATATTTATTCAAGTAGGTTCGTAATTGATTGTTTTTTTTTGGATGTGTGACATCTTCCCTCTCGCTCCTACAATCTGAACGAGTGATTTCGTGAAAAGGGACGGAAGTGTGTAACAGGATACCGGAGAAGCGCGCGCTGTTTGATTTGACCACTGATGACCGATGTTAGATGACCGTCAGATGTTACCAATCCATTTTCCAAGGGGTTATAATGTTAAAAATATTTGTTATGTAGTATATAAATTTGATATTGTTTACAATAACATTGATCATTTTGATAGAATCAGTGATGATCATTGTATATACACGAGAAGCAAGGAGAAGTTTTCGACTCCGCAAAATCAATAAATCCTCCCTTGGGCAAGGTTTCTATGATAAAATTCGGCAGATATTTGCCGATTCATATATTGAAATCATTTTAAAAAAAAACATGAAATAATTACAAGACTATATAAATGAAAAAAGTTTTAATTGAGGCAGGTTTTTTTAATATGTGAAAAAATATATATATTATTATTTATTTTGTATATAAAATCTTGAAAAAGACTAATGTAACTGCTCTACTATAATTCTTGCCGGTTATTCTCAGTAGAATCTACATTCCAAACCGGTGGTAGTTTTCCATTTAATACAGTTCTTTAAATTACGATTCAAAAGTAAAAGTAAAGTAAGCTCGTAAAAGCCTACTTGAGTAAAGTGTATTTTGATTTTGTTTTGTTTGAAAATATGTCCTAGGAAGGGGAATGAGCAATGGCAATTTTTGTTCAATGGTCACCACGACTTATGGACATTGCCACTGTAAGACATATTAACCATACCTTACATCATTCAATGCGCCACCAACCCTGGAAGATAAAACGTTAAGTACCTTGTGCCTGGAGTACTCTGGCTGGCAGTTGGAACAGTATTAATTATTGATGTTCAGAAGAATGTTTGGTATCTATCAAACGTACCAAACCCAGGCAAGCATCACTGAATTTTCATGTGCTTAATTCGTGTTTATAATTCATCTCGTGCTCTGTCTTATTTCAACGAAATTCTGCCACGTGTGTATTCCAGCAAATTTGGTGCAGCGTAGTGGATTATGCTCCAAACCTTCTCCTCAAAGGAAGAGGAGGCCTTAACTCAGCAGTGGGAAATTTACAGGCATGTTGTACCAATATGTAAAATGTGTTCGAACGATTCAAATCCCTTTCGATTTAACTGGTTGATTGACTACAATCGTCTTGTGTTAACCTGTAATAATATTTGTAGCAAGTCTTGCTTTCCCTTAAGTATAGTTTTGTATAATGTCATGTTGAAACAAGTTTTGAGTGAACGGTCAATTATCATGAGTCACGTCGGAAGCTGTTTTCTCTAAAGGATTTGCTCTTAATTTTGACCATCGATCTCGGTTTCTCTGACACACATCGCGACTTTCATTTTTCCCGAACTCACTTTTCGACATTTTTCACGTTTAATTGTATAATAACAATAGTAACAGCAGTATTCAAATGGCCTTCTGCTGGGGCAAAGCCCCCTCTTCCGAGGATTAGGCTTTGTCGTTTACATAGGTACTTATTTAATACTTTTATGAAATAACAAATATACATATATATATTTACTTGGTTGTAAAATTATTTTTTGTACATTAGTAGCCTGTAAATTTCCTACTGCTGAGCTAAGCTCTCCTCTTCCAGGAGAAGGTTTGAAGCATATTCCACCTCGCTGCTCCAATGCGGCTTGGTGGACTTACACATGTGGCAGAATTTCGTTGAAATTAGACACATGCAGGTTTCCTCACGATGTTTTCCTTTAGCGCCGAGAACGAGATGTATTATAAACATAAATTAAGCACAAGAAAATTCAGTGGTGCATCATCGGTTAAGATGGACGCGTTCTAACCACTGGTCCTTCTCGGCTCTGTTGCTCTGGTGGTAAACTTTGTAAGTACACCTGGGTAGGTATTATACCCTTTCATATATTCTACCGTGAAGCAGCAGACTTGGTATTGTTGTTTCGGCTTAAAGGGTGAGTCAAGGTTACATTGAAGCAGGGCAGAATAATTTTCATACCTTCTTACTTTTATTTATAATATAATAATTGTATGATTAGATGCTGAAAAAAAGTAACTACTGAGTTTCTTGCCGGTTCTTCATGCTAGAATCTACATTCCGAACCGGTGGTAGCTTCACTTAATATAGTTTGTTAAATGACGATTCAAAAGTGCTTGTAAAAGTCTACTTGAATAAAGTATATTTTGATTTTAATGGACAAACATCTGGATTCCTAATAGTTTTATTATATATAAATTTTCACCTCGATAATGCAAATATATCGTAATTGACACGCAATATATTATATATTTTACATATATTATATATTTTCTTATATAATAATACTTTTTGATTGTCTGATTAATAAATCCTTCTTGGGACAAAGTATAACTTATAAACAATAAAATTCCGAAGACATTTTTAACTTTGCCTCTTCTAATTTATAATCATTTGTAAAAAATACGTTGGTAAAGAAGGCAAATTGGACCATGACCATGGAGGTCGTCATGGTCATTCTAGGATCATCCTTTGAATTTCTTCTATATAATCATCCTGCGGCATGTAAACCTAATTATTCTAATAGCCCTTTGACTTACCTCGCCATACCCCTTTGAACGAAGTCAGTGATCCCCGTCAGAGACAGTTCGATCTCCTCGCCAAGTTTTGAAGGCATCTCGTCAAAGGATCTACCCGATGACCTCACTTCGGCATCCGCAGCATCTGGAGCAATATGAAATAATGCTTAATCTGATAACGTTTTGATCGAGACAATTTGTAATTATATTATGATGTACTTAGATTAGTCATATATCATTGGTTGATTAGTGTAATAATTTCTAACTTATTAAATTTCGATATCTCGTTTCTTGTATGTAAGAAAATCTTGGAATTTTAATTTGACCCACTTCCCGGTCTTCGATTAAGATGAAATACATACGCTCTGAGTTCTGATGACAAAACATGAGCTAAGAAACGTCATTACAAATCCAATATGGCGGATGTCCAAGATGGGGGACAGGCTATTTGAAATGCACCGCCATGATATGGGTATCAAATAAAAGTGTTTACTGTCAGGAATACGAAAAAAATAGTCACGTGACTTAAATCCAACATGGCGGACATCCGAGATGGCGGATTGGCTATTTGAAATGCACCCCCATGATATGGATATTAAATGAAAGGGTTTGCTTTTGTAATTTTTAATGCGTGCTAAAAGCGTGTTTTTTAGTTTTTTTTCACTATTTTATAAACACAAATTAAGTACTAATTATTTCATTAATGGAAATTCAGAGGTGCTTTCCTGGATTTGAGTCCACAATCATCGGTTAAGCACGCATTTGTACAATATTGTGTTCATTGACTGAAATATGTAGTATGTTATGTATATAGAGATGTATATTATGATCTTTTTTGGGGCAATGTATACGTTTTTACAACAGGATCCCAGAAAACGTTCAAAATTATTCAATTATAAAATTTAAAAGAATCGTTAAAGAGCGTTTGTGTGCTAAAGGATATTACAACACTAATGACTTTTTAGTTGACTGCACACCTTGGGAATGAAATGATCGCCTCCAGGCTGTTTCAAATAACTAAAATATAATTATAATTGTACATGGAAAATGGTTAAAAAAAAAAAAAAAAAATATATCCCGCTGAGTTTCTTCCGCCGGTTCTTCTCAGGTCCGAGGAGCTAACTTCCGAACCGGTGGTAGATTTTTGACAATCAATAAGCAAGTGCAAACACTTCTATATTGAATAAAGATTTTTGACTTTGACTTTGACTTTGATATATACATTTTATGTAGATCTTCCCGTGCGAAGTCGGATGTGGGAGTCAGACACAAGAAAGGTAATTTGTTACTGCAAAACCATTTTTGATTAAAACAAATCCCCCTTAGTTTCTTCTAACGGTTCTACTCAGTTCTGAGTTGTTTCTTTAAAAATCGGTGGTACATTTGACAACCCACTTTGTGGTAGGTACCATCCACTCGTCGGTTACCGATTTCAAATAGGGATACTCAGTATTGTCGTGTTCCGGTTTGAAGGGGGAGTGTACTAGTGTAACTACATGCACGAGATACATCGTAGTTCCCAAAATTGGTGGAGCATTATATATGTAAGGAATGGTTACATCGTTAATGCGTCATCGTAATAATGGAGGCAGGAAGTATAAGATTTTAAATTAACATGGTTATTTTTATCACTAACAGTATTTAAAACGACATTATCTACGAACACGAGTCTCGTGAACAAGAAATTCGTAGATAATGTCGAAATATCGAGTTCCAACAAATAAAAATAAAAAACATGGTAAATATCCCGTTTTAAATACTGTTAGGAATAAAAATAACCATGTTAATTTAAAATCTTAGTATTTATTGATTTGTAGGCAAGATATATGTAACTACTGAGTTTCTTGCCGGTTCTTCCCGGTAAGGAAATATACGGTTTGCCCTCCTTTATCAAAAAAAAAATCAATACGAAAGTATAATACTTGGATTTGTATTTCAACCACTTGGGGTCGAATTTCAACCACTGAACTAACACTAACATAATATATACATTCATTTATGTATGAAAGTCTATTTGAATGTGAAGATTGAATTAATCACATTAAATCTTCTCGCATTCATCATCCCTGAGAACAACTTTCATGTATAAAGAGACGACAACAAAAGAATGAATGGTTACTTTCGTTCAATGAATGAATGAGAACTGTTTCACTTTTCGTAAGACCGGTTAATCCAGCTTCACTTTTAATGCTTTTATATGATTGTATTTATATTAAAGGGCATTCACTAAATTCAATGGTTTGTTTTATAAGGTTTAAATGAATAAAAATATATCTGTCTCGCTGTTGTAAAAGAAAAGGCTCTTTTCTTTTGAGGAGAAGTTTCAAACGCAAGTTCATGTTGGATTGGTGAAAACTCATGATGAAAACGCAAGATGAATTCTCAAACGAACTACGAACTTTTGGGGTGAGAACGATTCGTACACGGTTACAGCAAACAGCATGAAGGTTTCATGCATGGTCAAATCTAGTCAGGTTAAAGAGAAATCCTATTTAAGTCAAGCGGGCGGATGTCGTGCGATTTTGGGCGATTTACAGAGGCCACTCGCGTCCAAAACGCCCATTCATTTACAGCATGATAATGACTTCCATTTTTTGGACTAGGTTCAGCATGGTCATGGTCCATCTTAGTGTTGCACATCGATAGTCAAGGTGTTAGCGATAGTATCCATAGTCTATCGATAGTATTATCACGTGTCAATACTATCGATAGCTCCCCATGAGCAATACTATCGATAGACCAAAACTATCGATACTATCGATAATCAACAGTATTGTTGTGAGCAATCAAAACGATACTATCGATATCCTGAATAGTTTTCGAGGTCTACAGCACTCTACCTGCCTTCGTTGCTAATAATTTATCTCTGTATGTTATAACAATAAAGTCACCTCCCGCCGTCTGTACGCTTAGATCTTTTAAACGACACAACGGATTTTAATGCAGTTTTCATCAATAGAGTGATTCAAGAGGAAGGTTTACATGTATAATACTTTCTTAGTCGAAAAAAAGAACCAATTCCATTCCAATTTTTGTTCTTCAATCAAATACTTGTATGACCTTCATTGTACCCGTGTAAAGCCGCGTTGATATATAGTTATAATAAAGAGTAGTATATTATTATTTTAGTGACGAAACTCTATGTTTACAATTATGATGGATCCTATGCCCCGCGATGGCCACATTTTAATTATAGTTATATATTTTCCGTAATGCATTGTTTTGATAGTCTGTAATAAGGTTTCAAGGTTAAAAAAGCGGAGCGTGCGTGTTTCGCACCCATTAGCGCACAAGACCACAACACGGGAATTATGCGAGTATCTACAGTCGTGATATGAAAACTTTTTCTTTTGTTTTCGAGACTGTTAAATTGTTACACGTTGCTACGGATAGATGGCGCTTATTAAAAAAAATCACGTCACGTGTCTGCAATTGTGCAGGCTAGTCCTGGGGATCTCGATAGCTAGATATAGTCAAATTATGTATATAGGAACACAACAATACTGAGTACTGCTGTTTGGCGGTAGAATATCTGATGAATGGGTGGTACCTACCCAGACGGGCTTGCACAAAGCCCTTCCACCAAGTAAAATATTACTAAATACTTTTTTTTTTGTTTGTGTGTTTTTGTTTTGGTAAATAAATTGTTGACAAACCTTACTGACAGAAATGAAATTGTTCAAATTAATTATTAGAATAATTATTACACACACTCGCTCCAGGGCCTCCATTTCGTTGTGACCCTAGGACCTCCTGATCTATAATCCGGCACAGCACACCAACAAGCAAAGTAATAACATCATACAACTTGCTTAGCGTTAACCAATGAGAATAGTAAAGGCATCGTGATCCCCGAACGCTCCCTTCGCAGGGACAAGCTAACCTACACCAGCTGCGTTTGTGGAAAAAAAGACGTCACACAAATGGACGTTACGAATGTTCCAATGGCTATGGGTGATAGCACACCTTGGGAATTGAACGATCGCCTCCTGGCTATTTCTAATCATATTCAATATGTGTACTTAATTTGATTGACAAAAAAAAAGACCCGCTGAGTTTCTTTCGCCGGTTCTTCTCAGGTCAGGGTGTTTCCTTTTCCAAACCGGTGGTAGCGTTTAACTTGACTATCAATAACTAAGTGTAATGCTTCTATGTTGAATAAAGGAATTTGAGTTTGAGTTTGAGTACCCACTTAACAATATGTGGCCTTTTTGCCATTCTATATCATATCTATATCTATTTTAATAATGGGGATGAAAACAGATGCTCGAGTGACCTTGACAATGTATGAGTCCAGATAGTATGAGATTTCCATATGTCGATAGTTTTTTGTTGACACATAGTTTTTTTTCAGGAACGTTTTTTTCGTGATTTACAGGAACTAAGTCAATGTGTGAACACCGAGAACTACTCCGAAAACGTATCTATCGCTATCGCTGGGTACCATACGATCTTGAAGAACGCCAAGATCTTTCCAATGATACAGGAGCGAAAAAAAGGAAGTCCTATAAATACGCTGCAGACATCAAATCAAATCAAGTCAAAATATACTTTTTTTCAAGTATCCTTTTACAAGCACTTTTGAATCGTAATTTTACATACAACAAACTATATTAAGTAAAACTACCATCGGTTCCGAATGTATATTCTACCAAGAAGAACCGGCCAGAATTTCAGTAGTTACTCTTTTTCAACCACAAAGTTTGTTATTTAAGTACAATTATATATGTATATAATATATATATAGTCTGGAAATCAAAAAGTATTAGCTCCACGTTTTTTTTTGTAATCTATATAATCTTGTATTGAAGAGTATGTGTTTTTTACAAATGTTTTGAATTTATGACACGGCAGTTAAATATGAGCCGAGATGGCCCAGTGATTAGAACGCGTGCATCTTAACCGATGATTTCGGGTTCAAATCCAGGCAGGCACCACAGAAATTTCATGTGCTTAATTTGTGTTTATAATTCATCTCGTGCTCGGCGGTGAAGGAAAACATCGTGAGGAAACCTGCATGTGTCTAATTTTAACGAAATTCTACCACATGTGTATTCCGCCAACCCGCATTGGAGCAGCGTGGTGGAATATGCTCCAAACCTTCTCCTCAAAAGGGAGAGGAGGCCTTTATCCCAGCAGTGGGACATTTACGGGCTGCTAATGCATTTTAATATATCAATTTATTTAAATTCCGGTTCAGCAATCTACCATTATCCGTAAGATCCGTCCCTGTGTATATTTGAGGTGCGCGTGTAATAACAGTTGCTATATTTGGCAATTGATAAAAAGAAGTATCTAATTATATTTAATATATTGAGGTAATACGTTATACCATTTTTTCATAAATGTTGATTTATCTCACGAACATCGTAAGCGTGCGGTATGATGTGCCAATCTTAATCTAGAAATTACGCTATCACGATGTGAAAGTTGTTTGTTAAACAAATATAGTTTATTTAAGAAGATTTTACGTTAATTTATACGTTCTGGCAAACTGTTCGATATCGATATAATTTTGACGACCTCCGTGGTCGAGTAGTGTGTACATCGGTTTTCATGGGTACGCCACTCCGAGGTCCCGGGTTCGATTCCCGGCCGAGTCGATGTAGAAAAAGTTCATTAGTTTTCTATGTTGTCTTGGGTCTGGGTGTTTGTGGTACCGTCGTTACTTCTGATTTCCATAACACAAGTGCTTTAGCTACTTACATTGGGATCAGAGTATTGTCCAATATTTATTTAAAATAATATGGCGACACGGGACGGATATGGACCATCGTAATAAATTTGGTTATATCAATAGGCTATTTGACAATGCGAAAACTAAAGTGTCAATTATTGTAATCAGTATATATGATGAGTTTAAAAATGGTTATTTATTAACTTGAAAATTGAAAATGATATTTAATTCATTCAAAAATCCATAAATAAAAATGCATTTTTTTAAACGTTTGCCACGTGACACAAAACACTTCTGAATGGTCGGGTTTATGATGACATCACTTGATTGTTAACCTCGTTTGCGTGCTGTATGTGAATTATATGTGCCATAGATTATAATACAGGCAAGTGACGTCACCGAACCCATTGCAGCGCCATATTGTCAAAGTATCGTGTACGCGCGCTATTTAAATGTGGAAAATTTAATTTGATATTTTTCAGCAAATATGTACTAGAATTAAAAAAAAAAACAACTTTTACTGGGTTCATTACCTTTTACTAAATAATATAAAATGGATTTTAAAAACCAGTCAAATAGCCTATTATACGTAGATGGTAAACTGTTCAATAGAAAATACGGCGACACAGGACCGGTGTATTTTGATTATAACAATTTACGATTCAAGACTATCAAATAAGAATAAAATGAAAAATAAGAAACGAAATCAATATCAAAATGTTAAAAGCACTTTTGAATCGTCATGTTACAGTATAGTACCGACAAGAAACTTGGTAGAGAAATATTTCTTCTTATTATTGAGATACATAATATACATCAAGATGTATAGATATAATAGATAAGATGATACATATATAGCCTATTCCAACGAGAGGCCAAATCGAATTGCCGCAATTTCATTGGTCGAGAGCTTGTATAATCCATGATATCTATTGTGGATTAGCGAAAAAATAGCTTTTTGACTGACGGCGAAGCTGACGTCGACTTAAGAATTAAAGTGGATTCAAGTTCTTAAGTGGAATAGTGTTGTATTTTTACAGAACGAGATACAGATTGCAATCTTAACAGACTCAATATATAATTAAAAAATCTATACTAATATTATAAATGCGATTGTAATTCTTTCTGTCTGTTTGGTTCTTTCACAGTAAACCACGGAACCAAATAAGTTGAAATTTGGTATGAGGTAATCCTCCCAATGAATCCCAAGGATAAACATAGGCGACAATTAGCTTTTTATATTTATATTCGAAAGGCTCTTTAGAAGCACTTTTGAATCATTTTCTAATATATTCTAACGATAAAAACTCATTAGATACTCATAGATACTCATATACATATACGAAAACTAAGTTACATCAGTAATGAATCACAAAGAGAAATGATACCGTACGTAAAAAATACGCCACGAGAAATTCAAGAATAAATGTGAAATTATTATAATTTTAACAAAATGGCGTATCGAATTTTATCATCCCATAATTCAAAATGTGGGACGTTTAATTTCACGTATTTATTTAAACCGGTTGCGTTTTTTTTTTTACATAAGTAGAAAGTTCGCGTCTCTGTAATTATAAGGAAAGTGTTATTAGGGAGTTTTAAATTTTATGTAAAAGAAAGTTATTTTAATATATTTTAATTTGTTATTTATATGCAGTTGTTGCCCCGGCTTTGCTAGCGGTATTGCGGTTGGTCCAGCTATAGCTTATTCCAATAGAAGTAGGAAAAAAGATAAACAAACCTTAGATTTACGTATTCCATGCGATTTGCTAATAACTCAGCTATATTGTGCACTGCTAAGAGCTTATGATTAATATATATTTATTTATAATAGTTACAACACAATTGCACTTAACCACTTATTTCCATTTAGATCTAATTTTTATACTTCCAAAATTCCGATAACAGTTTCGTCGACGATCAGAACACCTGATTAATCAAGCTCTCGACCAATGATATCGCGTCAATTTGCTGTCAAATGTTGTTTATTTGGCTTTTCTCCTCTTGTGTTTGGAATAGAGTATAGATTTAAAAAGTCTATGTCTACCTTTGGAGGCTGGCTTTATCGAATTCGGTTCAAGGGTCTTGCGGTGAAAGAGCAACAAACAGAAATACAGATAGAGTTACTTCCGCATTTATAATATAAGTATATATAGGATTGACAAATTAGGAATCAGAAGATAAGTTGTTACCACAAATAGAGATGGCGCTGTAAGAAATATTAACCATTCTTAATATTGCCACTGCGCTTGCAACCTTTGTAAACAGAACACTTAAATCTACGATTTAAATTAAGTACTCAATAAAGTTAACCTTTAGGGTTCTTATAAAGAAACCAAAATCAAAGTACTTTATTCGAATATGGTTTTATAAGGACTTTTGAATCGTAATTTTAAAGAACTGTATTAAGTGAAGCTACCACCGGTTTGGAATGTGGATTCTACAGAGAACCGGAAAGAAACTAAATTTGTTATGCTAACTGTGGAGCTAAAATATATTATAAAAAATAAATAAACGACTTTGACATTAAATTGACGCAATATCATTAGTCGAGATCTTGGATAGTCTGTGGTACTCAATATTCGTGAGAAAATGGCGTGTTGACGGCGAAGTTTCTATATGAACTTTTGGAAGTAAAATTAAAGTGGATACAAGTAGTTTCGTCGAATAGTGTTGTATTATAAATAAAGCAGCGTTGCAGAACTATTGATAGTTTGACTATCGATAGTTGACCTCGAAAACTATTCAGGATATCGATATTACTATCGATAGTATTGCTCATGGGGAGCTATCGCTACTATCGATAATATTGACACGTGACAATACTATCGATAGAATATCGATACTATCACTATCGATAGTAGACTATCGATATACAACACTAAAATAAAGATATATTAGTCAACTGTTTGTAGCGCGCCATATAGCAGAGTTTAAAGTAAATTGCTTGGAATACGTAAATCTAAGATGTTTTATACCTTTATTCCTTTTGCGAATGGAATATACAATAAAAGATTTATTTATGAAATATATAATTTAAAACGGTATATATTTATCACGCTTTGCATCGGTGAAGTTTATCCGAGCTTTCTACTTTGAACGATCACAGGTTGGGTTCCCATTTAAGGCATTATACCGGAATTCGTTGTGTTTTCACACCAGTTACCGGTATGTCCATTAGCGTTGTAAATGTCTACAGTGATACAATTTATTAATGTCGAAATCTTTATCTTTATCTTAATTTGTAGACCAGATCCTTCGCAAGGTTGGAATAATGGTCTACTTAAAATATTTATATCGTAAAATACATTTCTATCGATCCTTTTTTTTACGATAACTTTGATAAACATCATTACATCTCAGTCAATTTACAAAGAATATCAATGAATTATACACCTAAACCTTGGATATAAGACTCCGTACATTAGTGATAACCGTATCTCTTTTGGGCTTGATTCATCTTCTATTATAAAGGATTAACGTTTGTAACAGTTTAGATTCGAGCAGAGATTCCGATGCTCGAATTTGAGCTGAGAAGAACTGAGTGTAAAAAAGAGCTGAGCTTCCTATTCATACAAAATTGCATCAAATTTGGTTCAGTCGTTTTGCCGTGAAAGAGCACAGACAGATAGAGTCAAGTCAAAATATAAATATATATATCAGCACGAGTATATTGAGCCGAGATGGCCCAGTGGTTAGAACGCGTGCATCTTAACCGATGATTTCGGGTTCAAACCCAGGCAGGCACCACTGAAATTTCATGTGCTTAATTTGTGTTTATAATTCATCTCGTGCTCGGCGGTGAAGGAAAACATCGTGAGGAAACCTGCATGTGTCTAATTTCAACGAAATTCAGCCACATGTGTATTCCGCCAACCCGCATTGGAGCAGCGTGGTGGAATATGCTCCAAACCTTCTCCTCAAAGGGAGAGGAGGCCTTTATCCCAGCAGTGGGACATTTACGGGCTGCTTATGTTATGTATGTATGTATATATATATATATACATAAAATCGAAATACCACTCAGTGATATGTATATCACGAAAACTCAGAAACTATAACACCTACAAACTTGTAATTTAACAGGTAGGTTCCTTATAAGGCGTAGACATCAGCTAAGATTTTACAAAACTCCACCACCAAAGGGGGTAAAACATGGGTTGGAAATTTGTGTTTTATAAATTTCGCGCGGTTACATCGGGTGATTTAGTACAATGTATATATGTGTGTGTGTTCGTTTAACTCTTTACCAAAGAACAAACTGACACAACGAAAGCAGTTTCATTATACCGCAACTCCGTAAGCAGATGAAACAATACTAATGTTTTCATGCAATTTTGACACTTATATACATTGAAACAAAGCCTCAAATACATAATTGACTTAATACAATTATATACATAGAGGAATTTAGCGAGCTGAAGACGTTTATTTCGATGTCACGGTGGTTACGTTCAAATTTCTATTAATAGTGTATTTGTCACTTATTCTTATTTCTTAACCGATTTATATTGAACGAGGTTCTGTGTTTTCATATTTTGTTTCCAAATTGTTGATAAACAACCTAATTTTAAGGTTGGAATTACAATATTTATTTATGCTAATATCTCCGAAACGTAGCATTTTAGGTAAGGGGTCACACCGAGAATCTATTTGGTCAATAGAGTTAGAGAGTCCGGCTTTATTTAAAACAATTTTAAAAAGAGAGTCCTAAACAAGCAAGGCCGCCGGTTGAACAGGTCCGTTTCGTAAAGTCGCTAGGCGTTTAATTGGATGACTGATTAAGCTATTTGCCTGCGACATATATACAATGATTATCACCGATTCATTCAATAAGATTCATATTATTCTAGACGCCACAAGTTCACTAAGTAGAATGAAAACCAAGCGTATCTTTATTTATAAAATCGTTTATCCTGACTGACTATAAACACAGATGCTTACTTGGTAGTAAGGCTTTCTGCTACCTGGGTAGCTATCACTGACTCATCAAACATTATTTCGCTATATAGCAATAAATATTGTGGTGTTCTGGTTTGAGGTGTGAGTAGCACAGGCACAAGGGTCATAACATCTTAGTTCCCATGGAAGGAAACACTGGCAAGAAATGGTTAATATTTCGTAATAGCGCCAATGTCTATGACCATATATTGGTCGATTTGTCGACCTACCTATACCATAAACAAAAATATATTACATTAGCAGCCTGTAAATTTCCCACAGCTGGGCTAAGGCCTCCTCTCCCTTTGAGAAGGTTTGGAGCATTTTGGTTGGTGGAATACACATGTGGAAGAATTTCGTTGAAATTAGACACATGCAGGTTTCCTCACGATGTTTTCTTACACCGCCGAGCACGAGATGAATTATAAACACAAATTAAGCACATGAAAATTCAGTGGTGCTTGTCTGGGTTTGAAAACGAAATCAACGGTTAAGATGCACGCCCTCTAACCACTGGGCCATCTCGGCTATATATAAATATATATATATTATACTAATCTATAGTAATAGTTTAAGCTGAAGAGTTTTTATGAAGGCGTATTATCGATTCGTATGTCCTGTCATTTTTGAGAAAAGGCTATGGATTAACGTTTGAAAAGTCCACATTGGAGCAGCGTGGCAGAATCTACTGACGACCTTCGTGGTCGAGTAGTGTGTACACCGGTTTTCATGGGTACGCCACTCCGAGGTTCCGGGTTCGATTACCGACCAAGTCGATGTAGAAAAATTCACTAGTTTTCTATGTTATCTTGGGTCTGGGTGAATATGATACCGCCGTTACTTCTGATTTGCCATAACACGAGTGCTTTAGCTACTTACATTGGGATCAGAGTAATATATTATGTGATGTTGTCCAATATTTATTTATTTATTTATATTTAAGTCAGTTTGTTCCAAATTGTTCCAAATATGCTCCGAACCCTCTCAAAGGGAAAGCCAAGCAGTGGGAAATTTACAGGTTGTTACTATTATTACTATTAAATCAATATTAATGTGGTCAATACGACCGCTTCATCCGACATTGTATAAAGAACTGATAAAATGGAGGCGAATTCCTAAAATGCTCAAAGTGAGCCAGTACTTTAACGTAATAGTCAACGACGTATCTAAGATTGTTACATTACAGGGAAGTGAAGGACCGAACGTGAGACCACGCTTAAGTCATAAGGAAATTAGCAATTTTATGTCCTTACAGGAAAGTAAACTTTTGACATACACACGACCTTGTATTAAAACGGTGTAAAATCTATTAAAATGCAATATGAATGAATTTATTAATAAGCATTGTAAATGTTTTTAAAGAAATAATATTTAACTCATTTAAATGGATTCGTAAAAATGTGTGGTTTTTTTTTTAATATATAAAATAAAAAAATATATTTTATTTTTTAATTACCTGCCCATTGCCTCCTTTGTTTGTCGACATCTTTATCCCAGCTGTCAAGTAACTTTCCCGCCATTTCCCTCGTACAGGACCACGCGTCCCTCTCACCGAAACAGTCCATAAACGAATTAAAACTCGGCGCCAAATTCTTTCCTAAATTCATGACATATTCGTATGATTTTTCAAATAAACTATCACTTTTAACGTTCGTAAAAAACAGCACGAAAAATATGAAACATATTTTCGCCGCCATTTTGACGTCAATGTCAAAAATTTACGCGGCGTTTTTTTTTTTTTATTTCGATGTGCTAGTGCTTTCACGTTCAAGGCTGAACTGAATCATCGGTGTGAAAGTCGTCTTTATACATACTTGGTATTCATATACACCGGTCGGTCCCACACGTAGGGGAAAATAAACTTAAGTGTGAACAAGACAGTGTTTATTTTTAATAATATTCGTTATATTCCCATCTCTCTCGTATTTGTATATTTAATGGTTATTATAGGCCATATTATTTGTATACTTTCTTTTGACGCAAGGAGTTTGTCTTAACTCATAACTGTGCGTAAAGTTAATTGAGAACTTTTTATCTGTTTTAATAATTTGTTTGATTTTGAATGTATTAGGGTCATGTTGAATTTTTTTTTTTTAATTACTAACTCTTTTACATATTGAATATAGAAATTGATATAAATCAAATAATATTTATAATATATAAATATTTAACACGTATAAAATGTGTCTAATAAAGACAATATATTCTGTTTAAGAAATATTTCTCTTTAAAATGTTTATTGGAAAGTAACTCACATTTTACTACACAGATAATAATTATTTTTAATTATTAAGAGAAATGGACAATTTCTTATAAATGTAGGTATTTAGCAAAACTATAGTAATAAAAAAAAACAACAAAATTTATCTTATAAAATCTGAATGTAAATAATATTAAATTTTAATGAACTTTGTAGATGGATAATAACTACTAAACCATATCAAATAACAAAGTCATCTTTGACCAAGCATTACAATGTTCAGACGAGCAATATCAACGAACGCGCGTTAATTTTTAAACAATTAGTGTAATCGTAGATTACGTTGACAGCTGTCAACATTTCAAGATTCGTTCAATCAATCCTGCCAAAATTATATGTCATTCTTATTTTATTACTCTTTGCCATTGTACTCGCGTCAAAAATACTGCTCCGCCAATATGATATAAACTATTCATATAGATCCTTAGGTATTCTAGCCGATACTTGAAAGTCAAACAGCATTACTCAGTTTTGCTGTGTTTCGGTTTGAAGGGTGAGTGAGCCAGTGTAACTATAGGCACAAGGGACATAACATCTTAGTTCACAAGTTTGGTGGCGTTTTTTATTCGCCATTGTCTATGAATGATGTTGACCATTTACCATCAGATGGCCCATTTGCTAGTCCGCCAACCGATATCATAAAAAAAATAAAAATTATTTATGAAAAGATATACTTCTACATTTTGAGAATAATAAATCATTACTGGAGACATTTATAACTTTGATGTCATCGATTAGAGCCAGTAATTTATTTTGTTGTAATGTGCCTATCCTTTACGCAGGATAGTTAAGCGAGATGATATCAACATATATAATTTTATGAAATACTAGCAGCCCGACCCGACTTTGCCAAATTAAATAAGAATTTTATTTACTTCTCAATCGTAGCGTTACCTTCTAATCAAAACCATCAGAGAACTAATTTAAATACATACATAATAATCGAAATATCGTTATATTAAACGTCGTCCATTGTTCGACGTAGGCCTTTCCCAAGCTGCGGCAAAGATCTCCCGCATTAAGACAGGTCCCAACCACTCCACTTTAAGACTCGTTTGCTCCAACAACCATCACCAACCAGCACACTGCCACCTCAATCTGCTAATTTTACAAGCTGTGTCATTATCTCCAGTTCGTTTCTGGATAACCTCATTCCTGACTTTATTCTCCAAAGATACTTCGAGCAAAGAATATTATTTAAAGATTATCAATTGTATTTCTCGTAACGAAGGTTTTGTATGAGGATATGATTCCGATTAATTTAATTATCTGTGCTTGTAGATAACGCAAGGTAAACGCTTTCCGTCTGAAGACACTCTAACAACGATATGTTATTTAGGTTAGTGCGTTAATTATGAGCTCACGTTAAATATATTTAATTGTTTAAAATCGATTCTCTATGGACACACTTTCGTTAAAAAATATTCTGTTATTTAAATTATTATAATTAAAAAGTTTCATTGTTGACAATAAAGTAGTTCAGGTGAGAATAAACCTCCTTTGTTTTTGTTGCAGGAAAGTAAACACGAGAATTGAACAAGTGATATTCAATGGTAGGTTTCCTTTGTTCTTTATATTATGGGTAGGCGGACGTGTTAATGGGCCACCTGGTGGTAAGTGGTCATCACCTATAGACATTGGCGCTCTAAGTAATATTAACCATTCCTGACATAACAGACAGGGAAACATAACAATTAGGATTATTTTTCATCAAGCAATATATGATATACGAATACTATAAAGCGGTTATATATGTTTGTTTGTATGTAGGGGGTAACGTCCGGAACTAATGATACCATTTTTAAATTTCACTGATATAGCAACATTATTGTCTGTTACAGAGTATTAATTAAATATATATCGTATCATTTTCTTTATTCATAAATCAATCCGTGCGTAGTCGGGCGTTTCACTATTTATAATAATATATCGGTCTTGATTTATGAAGATTTCCTTGTCGATCTTGTTTGTGCTTCTGTCTTGATGGTTTATCTCCAATTGTGTTCAATATCCGTCCTAGTGGACCTCGGGAGTGCACTAGAGATAAGACATGCACTGTAAACTCCAGTGCATTCGGACAATATTTGAGAACGGCCGCCGTAGAAACTGGGCCAAGAGGTGTATATGTTACTATAAAAGCTCGAACTACGGTAAATCTTAAGATTTTCCAGTAAAAATTAAGATTTACCGATTATGAATGGTGAATGTCCATAAAACGTTGGGAATCGAACCTTCACCATCATTCACTTGGTAAATCTTGGGATTTACATGTTAGGTTAGGTTGGAATGGTAAAAGTCCGAAAAAGTCGTCCCTTTATAATAAATAAATTACCATCTCATGTCGGTATATCTTAGGTTTTAATGGAAAATCTTAAGATTTACCTTAGTTCGAGCTTTTACAGTAACATATACATAATTTTGTTGTTTGACGTCGGATTGAGTTCAGAATATATATTATTGATTTACATTTCAATATTTAATGTTTTCGTCCGTTTTATATGTCAAAGAGGAGATATATATATGAGCTGAGCAAGCCGTGAACTTTAGATATAAAATAATGAAAATTCATTGGTGGTAAGGTTTGAACCAGGGAACTTTATAGATATGTAATTTCAGATCTGGATACGGATATATGGCTAAAATGTTACCGATTTCTGATGCGGTTACGGTTACAATATTATTTATTAGTCAAAGTCAAAGTCAAAGTCAAAAATCTTTATTCAATATAGAAGTGTTTGCACTTGCTTATTGATTGTCAAAAATCTACCACCGGTTCGGAATTTAGCACCTCGGACCTGAGAAGAACCGGCGAAAGAAACTCAGCGGGATATATTTTTTTTGATTTTTTTTTTTTTTTTTACCATTTTCCATGTAGGTACAATGATAAGTATATTTTAGTTGTTTGAAACAGCCTGGAGGCGATCATTTCATTCCCAAGGTGTGCAGTCAACTAAAAAGTCATTAGTGTTGTAATATCCTTTAGCACACAAACGCTCTTTTGCGACTCTTTTGAATTTTATAATTGAATAATTTTGAACGTTTTCTGGGATCCTGTTGTAAAAACGTATACATTGCCCCAAAAAAGAGTTACTAACCCTGTGTAATCGGGTACTTGGAGTAACAAGTTTATTCTTGTTCCTAGTGTTAATAGAATGTACGTCACAATTTCTGGGAAAATCATTTATGTTTTTGCGTACATACATAACATTATCAAAAACAAATTGAGAAGCGACAGTCATTATTTTAATTTCTTTAAATTTACCTCTTAACGAATCTTTTGGGACCAGGTTATAAATTGCACGAATAGCCCTCTTCTGCAGTACAAAAATAGTATTAATGTCAGCTGCATTACCCCAGAGTAGGATGATTATCCGATTGATTCGGATAGTTACAAATATTATATTATTTAGAAATTGTAAAAGAGGAAATGATTAGCAAATAAATTTACATTATTTGAATGCTTTATTTGTAAAATCACAGACAAGACAAATCAAATTCCATTTGTCGTGAAAAACAGTTTTAGTTTCTTTATTTCAGTATGACACTAGGTAAAAATAAAATTATAGAAAAATCAAAATATACTTTATTCAACTAGGCTTTTACAAGCACTTTTGTCATTTAACAAACGATATTAAGTAAAGCTACCACCGGTTCGGAATGTAGATTTTACCAAGAAGAACCGATAAGAAACTCAATAGTTTTATACTCTTTTCCAACATCTAAAAATACAGTCATGTTAGTTAAATACAATTATATATGTATGTTATATATCCTGCCTGGAAGTCAACAACAATTTTTTATCATCTAAACCTAAAACTTTTTATATCTGTTTCAGTTACGGTTTCGGATAGATTTATATTTCGGATATCTGATAATTTCCATTGCAGTTACGGAGCTACATAACAACCCGGGTTTGTATAGTACTCGTGAAGATTCTCGTATTCCAACCTCTATTTTGGTGTGCTTATAATAAAACAAGAGATGTTACGTGGACACACATATTCTTAAAATTAAACAATATAAGGGTTACAAGTTGTGTGCTCCTTCAATTATAGGAGACCGAAGCATGCACAAAGCTTAAGCAAAAAATAATAATTTAAATACAATTAAGATAAATAGTGAAAAAAATATACGATATAATATATAACTAGAACTTAATAACGATAGATAAAATTAAATATTTTATGATAAGAAACGAAATTGTTATTAAAAATGACGTACGAAAATTAATGAAACAGAAAATTAATAGAATTAGAAAGAGATAGAGATAGAGAGAGAGAAAGAAAGAAAGAGGTCTCTAGGGGAAAAAGCTACTTTAGTTTTTTGTACCAAAAAAAAACTTCGTTCCAAAAAACATTTGTAATCTATTCTAAAACGATTGAATGATATTATAAATAAATCATTTCTAATAGACTTAATAACGTTGCGGATAGGAGACATTAATTTAGGTCATAGGTCGATGCAACAGACACTGACATACTTAGCTAATTACAATCAGATACACACACAGACACATGTTTTATCTCCGAAACTAATGAATAGTAATAATAAAATCCATGACACGTGAAGACTTGGTGGTAGGGCTTTTGAAGCCCATCTGGGTAGGTTTGACCAAATATTCTACCGTCTAACTTGGCATTAAATTGTGGCGGAAAGATCGAACTGCTCTCTTTTGTAAAATATGATAAGAAATAGCAATTATTGGCTTTTTAGTAACTATGGAAATGACAACTTGTGTTGCTAACAATAACATTGCAAAGAGTGATATTATAAGAATGAAATAGCATAATTTAAGTATAAAAATGATAAATATATCATTATTTATACAGTTTAAATACATTTCGAATTGATGGAAGTCGCTTAAATACTAAATACCATACTAATACGCACCTAATTCGTTGATTACTTTATTACATCAAACTCACACTGACATTTGTTTTTTTTTTATTCGGCCTTCCACAAAATGCCGAAAGCTGTGCTCTTAAAGGTCTTTGTAGGTTGACACGGGAAACAGTTCAGACAGCCGGCTGTAAATATAAAATGAAAGTTGTTTGTGATTATTTTTTTGCACGCACCCGTATGCGTCGTTGCCACTTTGATACACCTTACTGTATGAGTCATTTTGGATAGGTATTACATTTTCCTGATCCATGGCGGTATTGGCCAAAAGATACTAGCCCGGTAGATATGATGGTTACGTCACGGTAACAGCCTGTAAATTTCCCACTGACTCAAAGGGAGAGGCCTTAGACCCACTGCTGGGCTAAGGCCTCTCCCTTTGAGGAGAAGGTTTGGAGCAAATTCCCCCACGCTGCTCCAATGCGGGTTCGTGTATACATATATGGCAGAATTTCATTGAAATCAGACACATGCTTTTTGCCTTACGATGTTTTCCTTCACCGCTGAGCACTAGATGGATTATAGACACAAATTAAGCACATGAATATTCAGTGGTGCTTGCCGCGTTCTAATCACTGGGCAATCTTGGATAATTACGTCGTCCTGACCAATTTTGAGCAAGGCGCTCAATCTCAAGGGATACCGGTCAACTACGCAGGACACATTATAGTGGATATATACGTGCTTGTCAAATACGTCAAATAGTGTCCACTTTGTTAAATATTTGCCAATAAGAATCGTTTCGACATAATGATGAGTTTTGAACCTAGAACTGGAATCTGCAGTCGTAAAAATAGCCACTAAACCAATGATATGTTGTTAGCATTGACACTAAAAAGGTAGTGCAGAGGCGGCCATTTTGATTTTGTTTAAGAAGAAACGTCACCATGACATGACAGCGCGCCATAACAGCGGAATTAATAATTAGAGGGTTGATTTAATATCTTTATTAATTACTGTTACTGATTGTAATACTTTGTTTTAGAAAGATTTTATTGACATTTTTATTAATAAAACACATCTACAATAACCACGATAAGTTCATAAAAATATATAAAGACTTAGTGCTTTATCGATACTAGTATTAAGATGTCAAATTTGTATGTTTATATGTAGGATGTATAATTTCCGGAATATACGTACATTATATTTATTTCATGTATCATCATGTATCTATCTATTACAATTTTTGTCCGAAAGGAATGACTCTTAGAACAATTAATTTAAACACTTAATCTCTGAAAGATATTACCGATTCCGCATTATATGTAAATAAAATATTCTTCGCTTCGTCATTGGTTGGCGGACGAGCATATGGTCCACCTGATGGTAAGTGGTCACTACCGCCCATAGACAATGACGCTGTAACAAATATTAACCATTCCTTAGATCACCAATGCGCCACCACCCTTGGGAATTAAGTTGTCATATCATGTCCCTTGTGCAGGTCGTTACACTGGATCACTCATCCTTCTAACCGGAACACAACAATACAGAGTACTGTTATTTGGCGGTAGAATATCTGATGAGTGGGTGGTACCTACCCAGACGGGCTTGCACAAAGCCCTACAACCAAGTAAAATACACTTGATCTTTCTTTAGTAATATATATATATAATATATGAGGATAAAAAATATAATATCAAAATAATAATTTACTATACAACTAATGAATATACGACACTGAATATTTGATTATTTTTGAATGAAGTTATTTTACGCGGGCAACTTTACGCATGGAAAAGGTCTTATCCTCCCAACATTCCTCTCTCTGTCTCTTTCTAATTTATACGGCTTTAAACATGTTATATTATTTAAAAAAAATTTTTTTGTTTTTATTCACACGGTTTTTTAAATGGCAATTTAATTTTTTTCATTGAATTATTCTCAAACATTGTTAATTTATTTTATTGTTTGTGATGTTTAATAAAAAATCGGTAGCGGAAGCACTTCGTTCTAATAGGGCCTCCCACGGTATCATTCTTTTTTATATAAATATTTATTAACCTCACATTAGTAAAATAAATATCCTTTATATCACTGCACGTGTCGACGAAGGTTATAATTAAACTCAAATATTAAACTGACAAGGACTATATTTCTTGAAATATAAATAGGTCACTACATCATAACCGCCGTTTTGAATGCCGCGCCCCACCGCGCGGCCACCAGTGTACCCAGTTGATAAATAAAAATCATTTACCGGTACAGCTACTTTATATTTACGATAATTATTAGAAAACTAATAAAAGTTTTAATAAACTAATAAATTAGGGATAAAATAAATTTTACGACAATCATTCGTTTCAGTTCATTCGGTGATGTTTAATTTATAATTTACGCGAGATAATCTGTTGTACCGATTGTAATACAATAGGAATATCGTTCATTAATTTAAAATATGGTCTAACTTGTGCTGCACTCCGTGACATTACTTTACATAACATTGACATTTAACTTAAAACACTTGATTATACTCTATACAAAAATGACATCTGTCAAAAAGATCAAGCTATTTGCTTGATCTTTTTGACAGATGTCATTTTTTCTGATCGACATAACTTTGCAATGACGAACATATTATTTTCTTAATTTAATGATTTTAAAAATTATAAAAATATTTAATAAAATACATATTACAAAAGTTCCTATAGATTCAAGCGTTATCCGAAAATTTTAAGTCTTTTTCTATTGTTATATTATTGCTTCAAAGTAAAATTTAAATAGAAACACTGAAAATAATAGACGCTTATACAACGTTACATTGGTCGGACGGTAGGACACGAATGACAGGCAGTTAAAAATATCAATTACAAAAAATCATTATTAAAGATCATTGTTAAATTATCGTTACCTTTTGGTTAGGGTCTCTTAGCTGGTATAACTCTTTTTAGAAAAATAATTAAAAACAAAGTTGAATTCTAATTTGAATTATGCATTCCATCGTTCCATCGACTGTTATATATTCTGTTTCTCATCACTAGCCCGTCACAAAATAAATTTATAAATTTTGAGAATAACATGGCAACAAATAAAATTGTTATTAAAAACCCCGTTTGAATTCAAACATTAAAAAAAATAATAATTATAAAACCGAGTACAGTAGTGACAGAGAAAAGAGGGGGAGAGGGGGGGAAGGTAGCCTGGTGGGCAAAATGCTTTTTACTCATAGCCTATTCCAATGTAAGTAAGGAAAAAAGATAAACAAACCTTAGATTTACGTATTTCATGCAATTTGCTAACTCAGCTATATTGTGCACTACTAAAAGTTTATGATTAATATATCTTTATTTATAATACAACACTTTTACACTTAGCTATTTATTTCCACTTAATTTTTTCCAAAATTTCGATAACAGTTTCGTCGATGTTCAAAATGCCATTTTATCGCAATTCCATTATGAATATCATAGTTAAATCAAGCTCTCGACCAATGTTATCGCGTCAATTTGCTGTCAAATGTTTGTTTATTTGGCTTTTTTCCTCTTATGGTTGGAATAGAGTATACGTGGCCATTATAAGTTCACTCTACTGTAAGTCGCGCTAAAGAACTTCGTTCCAAAATTAAATAATTGTGTAATTATTGTACTATAGTATAACCTTATAATCGGACTATTTAGATCAGGATAATGACCGTGGTCTTTATAGCCTAAATGAGTAGCGCGGCAACTTTGACGGCAAGGAAATGTTCGTCCAGTGGGGAATTCTATAAGGCCCGTCTAGACTGGCAGACGTTTTTCCTAGAAATCTAAAAAAAAGGCAATGAATGAACGCCGCGCGCCTTCTAGTTAATACGTGTTTTCAATTGATTTAAAAAAAAATCTTTCAGTAACATTAATTAACAAATACATTAAATAAATCTTCTAGTAATTAATTACTAGATAGTTAATTGCCGCTGTCATGGTTCGCTGGTGACATTGAGATATCTTCATAAACAAAATCAAAATGGCTGCCTCGTTACCATAGACGCAATGCTCCGCTAGTGTCAGTAATCAACCAAGCGTGGAAACTAAGCTGTTACATCCCTTGTACCTGTAGTTACACTGGCAATTCTTCAAGCCGGAACATGACAATAGTAAGTATTTTTGCTGGCGGTATAATATATTTGAGCGGCCAGGTAGATATCACCCACTCCCCAGATATTCTACCGCCAAACAGCAGTACTCAGTATTGTTGTGTTCCGGTTTGAAGGGTAATTGAGCCAGTGTAACGACCTGCACAAGGGACATAACATCTTAGTTCCCAAGAGTGGTGGCGTATTGCTGATGTAAGGAATAGTTAATATTTCACAGCGTCATTGTGTATGGGCGGTGGTGACCACTTACCATCAGATGGCCTATTTTTTCGTCCGTCTACCTATACCATAAAATACCTAGACGGGCACCATCACCACTACGATATACTTAAAAAAAAATATATTTTGTGCATTTTTACGTATAAACACCTCGGATCTGAGAAGAATCGGCGACGTAACCAGCACTTGGTCGTAGGGCTTTGTACAAACTTGCCTGGGTAGGTATCACCTTGTCATTATTTTTTCTACCACCAAGCCGGGATATATAGTATTATTGTGTTCTGGTTTGAAGGGCGAGGAAACAGTGTTACTGTAGGCAAAACGGACGATATATTTTTGATTTCAAGATGGTTATGCATTGGTCATGTAAGGCATTATTAATATTTCTTACATAGCCATTGTCTATGGTCGGTGGTGACCACTTACCATCAGATGGCCCATTAGCCATTTTACTTATATCATAAAATATATGCATTCATTTTAAATATAAACTATAAAAACTTATATTGGTATGCGCTTGTCTTGGAATTAAAAAAAAAATGTATTTAATGAACAAGTTTTAAAGGGGCGAAATGTCAACAGTGCAGAACAGAACTATTCTTAAAAAGAAAACAAATTGGGAACTCACCGCAGATCGTGAAATGTCAGTAAGTGATTTTATAATATTGACTTAAATAATAGGTACTTGGTAACTATATTCAAAGAACGAATCGTTTAGCCTGCGGATAGTAGAATTATTTGAATGATCTGTTATCAAAGATTTACCTTACTACCAGTTATTCTTAGCCTTTTGATTCCGTGAGTATAAATCAAAATGTTATTTATTTATTTATATAATGTTACAGTATTGAATATAAATTTAATTAAAAGCTACCACCGGAAAGTAAATTCAAGCGAGAAGAACCGGCAAAAATTTCAGTAGTTACTTTTTCCACCATTTTAATGACAGAGTATGTCAGTAAACAACAATGACTTTTTATAAATATCCTTCCTAGAAGTCAATTAATACGTAATATGCCTTTTTTATCAATGTTTTTGATATGAGCTTTAAATTTGTTAATTTTATCGTATAGATGAGCGTAGTGGGTGTAAGTTCGCGCATGTACACTTTCGGCCAAATTACCGTAGCCGAAAGACAAGTGAGTGTCCAATTGAGGACTAGCGTTTACTGACGGACCAATCACGTTCAGCCTCGGCGCCACCAGCTCCTTTATTCCTCCAAAGAAACCTAAAATTGCACTACTGCGCAGGTTAAGGTTACGCTCGTTTCAAGCCACTATAGGTTTAGAATTAAGTTTCGTAGACTATTTTATTACCTGTGAGCAGAACGAATCGTATTTTGCATATAGCTTGTTATAGTTTCAATACTGGAAGTCAGCGTTTGCTTCTTCTCAAAAGGAAATGGGTTGGGTAACCATATACTAAATTGTTGATCGTAGAGACCACTTCTTTCCTAAAAGGCCGATTACGCACCTGCATGCCGAAAGAGCCCAGATAGCCTAGTGGTTAGAAGACGTACATCTGAATCGATGATTGCGGGCTTAAACCCGAGCACCACTGAATTTTCACGTGCTTAATTTTTATTTATAATTTATCTCGTGCTCGGCAGTGAATTAAAACATCGTTAGGAAACCTAAATTTGTCTAATTTTGAAGAAATTGTACCACATCTGAATCCTCCAAGCCGCATTGGACCAGCGTGGTAGAATATGCTCCTAACCTTCTCCTCAAAAGGGAGAGGACGCCTTAGCCCAGCAGTAGCCTCCGCTGTTCCAGACCATTATCCATCACGCGAGCCTTTGCTTATATAAACAACCGCTGGTTTTTAATCGGTATGGCAATCCAGAAGTCTCATATAACTCGTTAAGTAAGATGACACCCATGTAACGTTTTAAGCCAATATTACTTCTAATAATTTTGTTTTCATTAATGACGAGTTGATTTGTGGCGTCACCCCTAGAAGACAAGAGGGGGAGGTTATAAGGTAAGTAACGTTATTTTCAATAGTACTAAGAACATGATTGCAAAAGCTTATGATGATCGGTTGAGTGTAACAAACAGATAAATAAACTAGCCGTCGCATATACAATATCAGTTAAGCCAGATAAAAAAAGGCATTTAAAAAAAAGAGAGTCAGATAACCAGTTATGGTAATAATAAATGATCTCAGAAGATCAAGGAAAAAGTATACTTGGTAATCTCGGATTATAAAACAGACGAATGGAGCGCACGGAACATTGTAATGTTACAACAAAGCGAATATAAAATGATAAAGTGAGCCGAGATGGCCCAGTGGTTAGAACACGTGCATCTTAACCGATGATTTCGGGTTCAAACGCAGGCAGGCACCACTGAATTTTCATGTGCTTAATAATTTATAATTCATCTCGTGCTCGGCGGTGAAGGAAAACATCGTGAGGAAACCTGCATGTGTCTAATTTCAACGAAATTCTGCCACATGTGCCAACCCGCATTGGAGCAGCGTGGTGGAATATGCTCCAAACCTTCTCCTCAAAGGGAGAGGAGGCCTTTAGCCCAGCAGTGGTAAAATTTACAGGCTGCTAATGCTAAAAAAAAAGTGAATATAAATTTCCGGTAGAAGCCTGCGGATATGATCACGTTTTTGGAATATAGATGACTGTTCCATACTTTTTATGTTTCAAATCAAATCAATGCTAAATAATCGTATTCATTAGCCTTGACGGAGGAAGCGCCAATTAGCGGAGGGGATATCAAGCACACGGACAGATGCAATCTGCACAAGATAATAAAACTGCTTCTTTTGACTGGAGACCGAAATAATATCGATCTTACTCCATTGCCGATCCTTTTTTTCACGTACTTATTCGCAGGGAAAGGTCTCGTCTAACCTCACGAACCAGGATCTATCGGCATTCCATGAGTGACGTATGCAGAGCGGAGTTTTCGTGGTCGAGTCATCTCACTAGAGCTCTCTTGGGGTCCCGTGTCTTCAACAGCGGAATTCGCGCGCTCATAACGTCCTGGAGGATGTAGATCTGCTGATAGACTCTTGCGTCCATATTTGCAAAAATGTCCAAAGGTGGAAAGTGCGCTAAGAACAGTCTTAGCCAGTCTATGCTGCGCTGGATTTTAGTTCTGCATCTTATTGCCGATCTTGTTCCAACTAACCTAATTCTATTTTTATTTTAAATTTTAATGATTTGCTAGTGAATTTCTACAGAAAATACAGGAACCATTCAATACAATCCTTACTATCTGTTCTCCTCAATGTCCCCATTCGCTTTAAGGAAACATCCGCATCTGTTTTGCTATAAAATCTGATGATATATCGGTAGAATTGAAAACTTATCTCTGTTTTTATAGATTCTATGTACCACCTCATGGTTAGTGTTGCCGTAAGATTAATAATCATTCTTTAAAACACTAATGTGCTATCCTTGGGAACTAAAGTGTCCCTTGTGCCTGTAGTTACACTAGCTAACTCACCTTTCAAACGGAACACAACAATAATGATGCCTTATATTGTAACGTAGTTTCCTTGAATCGTAACCAGGACGGCAATTGAAAGATTAATGGCAAGAACCCTATGTCTAAATTTTTTAGCCCGACCCGGAGTTTGAACCCTTACTAAGATCAGCCTTAATAGCCAACAATTTAATCAACGAGACAAATTCAATAGCCATTACCCAACAAAGTTAATAGCCGTTCAGAAACTGGCCATACATAAATGTATCTTTTTTCTTCTCGATTCTTAGTTAAAATAAAACTATATAGTATTATATCTGCATAAATGAATATCGAGACATTCCTAGCCTTAACACCCAGCTGACAAGGCCGTTGGAACTGGAAACATAATGACATACAAGTGTTTGGTATTACCGCGAACGCACGGTTCAAATTAACACAGATAAAATAATACATTAAAAAAACAAATAATAATAAAATAATGACACATTAAATACTTTTTTGTTTATTAAAATAGTGTTGATTCGAAATTTTGACGTGTTCTATTTTTAAAAATGAGTGATATCGAATCGAATGTTCAAACGGTGCGTAAATTAGGACAGTATTCAAAAATTAATTTAATTTTAAGGTCAATATTCCACGGTTGTTGTTTTGTTGCCTTCGTGCTAGTGTTGTCGTGGGGTTGTAAAATATGGTTTACGATAAGCGCAGCGGACATGAAAGAACCAATACTGAAGGATTTGAAAATATTGACGCCATTTTTTTTTACAAATTGGAATTTTGTAAGTACCTACGTTTTTTGTTTTTTTACTAATAAAATATAACCGTGTTATAAATGCACCATTACCTTATAATTGTGATGATATAAAATTATAATTCACGGAAATCTCCGATTCATTGGAGATTTTTGTCATCAATGACAGACATTTTTTTTTTATTTTACGCGGGAAAACGTCTTGTATTAATTTTTAAAGCCACGAATAAACTTTTAAAATCGATTACACTTATTTCTATGAGATCGGATACAATAACTAAATATGTGTTTATTAAATATAAATATAATAATAATATGAATGTAAAATTTAAATAAACAACATTAATGACTTTTTTAATTGATAAAACATAAATACCTTAAATTCGACTTTTTATATTAAATCTTGTAGATAAAAGTTGTGTTTACTTCTAATAAACTTAGGATAGGTACCTCACACTCATCAGATATTCTACCACCAAACAGAAATGCGTAGTACTTGTTATATAACTATAAGAGGGAGATCTTAGCTCCCAAGGTTGGTGGCGCGTTGGCTATTCAAGGAATCTATACTGAAATCATAAAAGCGAAAGTAACTCTGTCTGTAACGCTTTAATGGCTAGACTGAACCGAATTTGATGAAATATCGAATGAAACAAGCTTGAATCCTAAGGATTACCATAGATACAGCCTTCCCCATCCGCTGAATTCGTGGGAAAATAATTCCATTTGCCCGTCAAATAAAAAAACAATTTATTTTAATAGTAAGTAATAAATTTATTACACAAAAAAATTATTAAATTAAGGCTTAGTAATGTTAATTTTTTTTTAAATCGGTTATACAATTATAATATATTTTTTCTACCCATGTAAAAATCACTGTATTTGTTTTTAATTCGTCTTCACATACGTTACCAAATTAATACGACATACCATACTCAGGGTTGAAACGGTCGAGTTTTAAATGAATTATAATGGTACTTACGCCATTATTAAAAAAAATATTTACAAGAAATTATCTCACGCGCCAGTTGTTCTTTTGTTTTGTTACACATTTAAATTACAGAAATCGTTATTTTTCTATTATATTATACTAGCGACCCGCCCCGGCTTCGCACGGGTGCAATGCTGATACTAAATATACTACAGAATGTCTTTATATATAACGCTCACAGCTTTTAAGTCTCTAGACAACACCAACCGCTATGTCCCTGCGTTTTGAATCTGTAATATCTTCGAAAATATTCATTTAAATTACATGCTGTAAACGGCCATATTGATCTATATTAAATGCACGATATATTTAAGGGAGTCAATTGGAAAATAATTAATGGTGTATTGCTTAAAATCGCTTCGAAAATAAGCCATTATTTCTCGTAAAATGTAAAGGATAAAAATAGTTCTTGTAGGTTATTCATAAGAGATAGACATATAGCGTCGCGGACTTATTTGTAGACCGTTTTAAGGTGTACAATACTGTCGTACATTATTTTGATCTATATCGTAGGATTCAGCCAGCATTTTTGCAACATAAGCTCAAAACTATGTGTTCATTTACTACATCACATTAGAAACTTCTGAAGTTATCAATGTTTCTCTATTATATCATGAATATCAATCTCCATCCATCCTCCATCCTCGTGCCCTTATCCCAATTTTACTTGGGGTCGGCGCAGCACGTCTTCTTCTTCCATACTTCTCTGTCAGACGTCATCTCACAATTAACATTCTTTCTAACCATATCGTCTTTCACACAATCCATCCATCATTTCTTGGGTCGTCCCCTACCTCTATATCTATCCACATCCATACTCAAAACCTTTCACACAACATGGTCCTCATTCCTCCGCATAACATGCCCACACATACATGCATGAATATCAATCTATATATTTAAAATAAACGTATCATAATCCGTTGCGTGGTTTTAAAAATTTAAGCGTACACAGGGACAGACAGACTGCGAAAAGCGACTTTGATTTATATGGCAACGCGTGCGTAATTTTTTTGGCGCAAGTTTATAGCTTAAATTGGAGATACGTTTTACGTAAACATTAAAGTAAATTAATGATTATTTAAGATTTGATATCCTTAATGGTCTTGCTTTGTAGTTTGTAGATACTTCGTTTTTTTCTGGAAAAATCTTTTGTTTATGCTGACATCCTCGTACATTATAAAAAATATATTTCGATGCGAGTTTCCACACAATCTAGTATAAGTAGGTACTCATAAAACTTAATTAGTACTTATTTAAGTACATTGGTGATAAATAATAACTAGTTTTTAATAGTTTTGTTTAAATACTAGTTGTAGACCGCGGCTTCGCTCGCATTTTGTGCGTTAATTAAAAGATGTAAGGGATAAAACAGTAGCCTATGTATTTTATTGGGGTTTGCTTCATACCAAATCTCATCAAATTCGTTTCAGCGGTCTGACAGACAGACTGACAGATTTACTTTCACATTTATAATATTAGTATATATTTTATTTAAAAACTAGCTGTGCCCGCGACTTCGTTTGAATTTAATAAAAAAGCGTGACTTTATTATTATTTTACATATAATTCTAAAATAAAAGTAGCCGTTCCGTCAAAATCGGTCCAGCCGTTTCAGAGATTAGCCGGAACAAACAGACATACAGACAGATAAAAAAAAATATGTTATTTAGGTATATGTACCGTGTATTCATACATATGCATTAAGTAAAACGCGGTTATTTTAATATTGCAAACAGACACTCCAATTTTATTATATGTATAGATAATTAGTATACATTTTTAAAAGTAACATTTTATTAATTTATTTATAGTAGGATGACTGGCTAGATGAGCTAGCTGATGGTGATAATTACAAATCTAAGATATATTCCTTGTGTCTGTAGTTACACTGGCTCACTCACGCAATAATCCGGAACAAAACTATATTAAGTAACGCCGTGTGAGGATTGGTTGGTATCTACCCAGGCGGAATTGTAAAACGCCTCAAATATAACACAATTAATGTTGAACTATTATTATTATGTTATTTTTGTGTTTTAGTTAAATTTTATTGTTGAAGATTTGCTCAATATGATGTTATAATCAGTTCCTGAAGAATAATTCTCTCCGATTCCTCTCATTTCCGAGAGAGATTAGCCATGTATAGCCTTTTCCAATGGAAGTAGGATTAAAGATAAACAAATCTTAGATTTACGTATTTCATGCGATCTGCAAATAACTCAGCTATATTGTGCACTACTAAGAGTTAATGATTCACAAATATTTATTTATAATACAAACGATTACACTTAACTACTTATTAATTTTATTTATAATACACATAATTACACTTAACTTTAATTTTACTTCCAAAAAATCCGATAACAGTTTCGTCGACGTTCAAACCGCCATTTTTTCGCAAATCCATAGTGAATGAGCCGAGATGGCCCAGTGGTTAGAACGCGTGCATCTTAACCGATGATTTCGGGTTCAAACCCAGGCAGGCACCACTGAATTTTCATGTGCTTAATAATTTATAATTCATCTCGTGCTCGGCGGTGAAGGAAAACATCGTGAGGAAACCTGCATGTGTCTAATTTCAACGAAATTCTGCCACATGTGTATTCTGCCAACCCGCATTGGAGCAGCGTGGTGGAATATGCTCCAAACCTTCTCCTCAAAGGGAGAGGAGGCCTTTAGCCCAGCAGTGGGAAAATTTACAGGCTGCTAATGCTAATGCCATAGTGAATATCATAGATTAATCAAAACCAATGATATCGCATCTATTGGCTGTCAAATGTTGTTTATTTTGGATTTTCTCCTTTTATGTTTGGAATAGAGTATACGCAGGACATTATGAGTACACATTCTATATTCCATCACTCTCACAGTCTGATAGGATGTTAAATAGGACCGAAAAGAGTTTCAGACTTAGGACCGAAGTCTAGACATGTTCTTCGAAGCACGGCATTATTACCACTACCTTTTATATTCTGAGGAGCTATTTTACAGACATAGGTTGCTGCTGCAACTTCGACTAATCCTTGCGTGAATCCTCAGTTTAATCTTAAGTGAGCGTCAATTCTTGTGGTGATACATATGATCCAATTTCGACCGAATAATTTTCTGAAAAGGTTTCGAATCGATTTGTTTGCGATAAAATGATGACGTATTGACGTAGACGATGGCGCATCTGGCGCCAATAAAAAAAACGTCAAAATCAAATTCAAGCGTCAGTAGTGTATTGCTTTAAAGGGCGGATAGAGTAAATAAAATGGGAGGTTCGATCCTGAAACCTTGGGCTTTTCTATCCCCCTCCTAGCACAAGCTTTAATCTTATTTGGAGAAGTAAGTACTTATATTAATTCCTCATAATAATTATTACTATAAAAAAAAAAAAACAAGAAAATATACTTAAGTTGCACTTCTGAATCTTTGTTATATAATATTATATTCTGCATGTACGAAAATTAATAAATATTTATATTTAAACTATCATCAATAATTTTTAAAATTTTGTGACGTGTTTTTGAACGATCTACAGATTGGCCTTAAATGATCCTCTAGATTGTGCGCTCTCTGCCCTCCATCTCGAGGACGATTGAAGTTATAAAAAAAAACTTAAAAAAAAATTGTATATGATTTTATCGTCTACAATATTGATAATAAACACAAATAGCGTAAACCTCACAGGAAACGAGTTATTTGGAAAACAATGTGTAAAAAAAATTGTGAACTTTGTCCTTAGTTAAGGTCGGTAACGTACACCCATATGTAGGTTTTGAGAAAAGCTTTAGGCTGTCAAAATTAAAGTTTGTACAAGTTCATAGTTGGGTATTCCGAGATACTTACCTAATTTTGACTAAGAACACTGGCCTATGGCGGTTGGAACGTTGACGAAGTTGTTACCGGTACTTTGGGTGTAAAATTAAACTAGATATAGTATTTAAGTGGAATAGTGTTGTGCTATAAATAGATATATATTAATGATAAATTGTCTATAGTAGTAAATATAGCAGAGCTTGATGGAATACGAATATTTCAATTTTGTTTATCTTTTCTCTGTCTTCGATTGGAATATTTAAATTACCTAAAGCCTAGTGGGAATTTCTGAAAATAACTTTTGATACATTTGACTTAATGGTAAGGCTTTGTGCAAGTCAATCTGGGTAGGTACCACTCAGTCTACAGATGTGCTACCACAAAGCAGCGTTGTTATTTATTGTGTTCTGATTTGAAAGGTAAGTGAGCCAGTGTAACAGGCACAAGGGACATAACATCACAGTTTCCAAGGTCGTTGGCTCATTAGTTATAATTTAATATGGTGTCATGTCTGTGGTAGCTAACCATCAGGTGGTCCATTGCCCGACGGCGCCAGTCGCTTGAAAAAAAAAGCAAGGAGGCTTACTCGTAGTAAAATTAATTACTATTGCATCTTCCGTGATAATTAACCTTCGACTTGTATTATTTGTAATTATATTATTATTCAAATATAATTACAACAATTATTACACGATGAATAGTTTATTAACAATTGTACCGCGTAATAAATAGATATAATCGTTTTAAAATATCGTTTGATTGAAGAAGCGGTATTAAGTGATGAGATTTTTGTACATCTTGCTTTATGTGGTCCAGTGGCGGGAAAACTGCAAAATTGCAAAAAAAATTTGGAAATATTATAAATTATATTAAACAAAAACTAACTTTATTATCATAAAGATATAACCCTTATTTGAGTATCACGCCTTATATTTACATTTTAATGTTGGTATGAATTGTGAATGTCAAATGTTTTTTATTTGGCTTTTGTCCTCTTGTGGTATATACAGGGTTATTGGTAATTCGACGTATTCCCGTTAGGAGGTGATAGGGGTGACTATTTGCGGTAATTTTAACCCCCATATGCATATCTAATAATAATATAATATTCTAGTTGTTATACATTTTTGGAGCGCTAATAAAACGGTTATGTTTTTAAAATAATCTGCAGGTCAAGTTTCATAACGATTTATTTTTTGTTTTTAAAGCATATTTGTGGAAAAAAATTAAAAAAAAAATTGTAATAATATCTTTTTCCTTTTCGCATTTTTAAATTTGGACCGATAATTATTGTTTTAATTAAGTCAGAAGAAAAAAATAGATTTTAATTGATACTTTTTATTATATAAATTTTTCAAGTTGCATTTTTGACTTATTTTGAAAAAATCTAAAAAACGTGATAACTTAAAAATGGTTCACTTTTGCATCATGCATATGGGGGTTAAAATTATCAAAAATAATCACCTCTATCACCTCCTAACGGGAATACGTCGAATTACCAATAACCCTGTATACATGTTCCTACATTATACGATCGACGAATATTTTATGGAAATTCGTTATTTCTGATGTTAGGAATATAAAAATCCTTATTTAGGCATGTTAATCAGTTAAAAAAAAATGTTAATATATATTTATTTGTATCTTTGACACTCACCATTTTTAAAATAAGAAGGATGGGAAGATTTTTAATTAGGCTTTTGTTTATGAGTTAAACACACATGTGAAAGATTTTTTTAAAAAACTTCACCCGAGTTGGTGACTTTGGGAATGAAAAATTGGTACAGAAGTTCACTTTTTTATTGTTTGGGATATAGAAATCGTTGTTTTGTATTGTATTGTATTTATGAGTAAGAAATAAAAAAGTAGTGTTACAAAATTTAAGCGGATGAAATTGAGGATGAATTTTTGTACGAAAGTTCATTATTTTTTATATTAGAAACACGGAAATCGGTATTTATCTATTTAAAGTAAAATATTTTTAATACCCATGAGGTTTACCATCAGGTATTCATGTTTGTAGATGTTTATCCTTTATGAAATTAAATAAAAATATCAAAGTATATAAAAAGTAAAGTTACATAAAAAAATGCTAATTTCAAAATAAGAGAATATTATAAAAATCGTTATCGTTGAGTACATTTGTTCTGTAGTAATCATTAAAGATGGCGCCAACTAATTACTGTGAAGCTTAGTCACGTAATCGAGATCTTTGGTATAGAGTATATACTCAGATTTGGAACTACATAATATAAATATAACAAACTTCACATACTTGGTCGAGAGGTTAAATCGTGGATCTACTAGTAGAAGCTCTCACCCTATTAACTTATATGAGGCACCTTAGGACTCGTGTTAAGTGGGCAATTTCTGGGTTGAGTATTTTAACTCGTCTTCCGGTCCGGTGACGCCGTAGAGGATATTCAGGCCAAAAGCAACACAGAACCCAAAAAAAATGTATATATCTTATGGATATTTGAGAAGTGTGAAATAAAATTTAAAACAATTAAATTTTAATTAAATTAAATGACATATTTAAATTGATTAATTGCTTTGACCGTAAATAGTTATACTCGTATGTAGCATTTTGATAAGATTCTCGTAAATGTGTAAAGTGTTGAAATGTAAACTCATAGGATACCCTCTATATGGGCAATACAGGTAACCAAAAAACTAAGTTATATTCTAGTTGACAATTTGAAATCTTCTTGAGCTGGTGAAGTTAAAATCTAGATTTAGGCACACTGGCAAATGGTCCACCGAATTGTAGATGGTCACCATGGACCACAGCCCACAGATATTGGCACACGCTGCCATCCATAGAATATATTGTTTCTAAGTTTTGATTGGGCGGGCTCACTCATCCTTCGAACCGGAACACAGCAGTAACGAGTACTGCTGCTTGGCGGCAGAATATCTGATGAGTGGGTGGTACTAACCCCGACGGACCTGATTAAGGCCCTACCACAACGTTCAAAAAATTTCTCTACGTACTACTCTAGACCAGTAAGTAATCTTGCCATCGCGATGTAGAAATATAAATATTTCTGCGTGGCGCCATCTAGTAGTCCATGGTGAAGTTACGTGCAACAACCAACTTTAGTTGGTTGTTGCACGTAACATACTTTAGTACATGTACGATAAAAGGAAAATCTGATTAATATTAAACTTAAGATATTTAAGAGGCTGTTTTATGTCCTGTAATACACAAGCTATAGTTTAGTGATTGAATAATTATATAGGAAGAACAAAATTATTCTTAACAACCTATTGTGAAAGGAAAATCATTTACAATTTATTAACGAGTCTTAATTTTTTGTGATGTGCAGACAATCGTTCAACATTATCGGAGTACAGCGGCGTTATTTTGTAAGAATTACCTTCGTACCTCACTCATGTTATATCGAAAAGTGCGTTACGGTGATACGCTATATACTCTATCCAACAATAAGAGGAAAAAATGTCAAAATCAACATTTGACAGCAAATTGACGCGATATCATTGGCCGAAAGCTTGATTGATCTATGGTTTTCACTATGGATTTGCGAAAAGAACGTTTTGAACGTCCCTTGTGGTTCGTCGGTATCTTGTGACATTGAGATATCTTCATTAACAAAATCAAAATGGCTGCCTCGTTACCATAGACGCGATGCTCCGCTAGTGTCAGTAATCAACCAAGCGTGGAAACTAAGCTGTTACATCCCTTGTGCCTGTAGTTACACTGGCTCACTCACCCTTCAAACCGGAACACAAGAATACTGAGTTCTGCTGTTTGGCGGTAGAATATCTGACCCACTCAGGGTGGTACGTACCCAGACGGGCTAGAACAAAGCCCTACCACTAAGAAAATCGTGAAAATCATAGATTAATCAAGCTCTCGACCAATGATATCGTGTCATTTCGCTGTCAAATGTTGTTTATTTGGCTTTTGTCCTGCTATGGTTGGAATAGAGTATATATCCAATAAATGTTAATTATTATAAGTAGTATGTATCATTTCACGATGGTATTCTGCCATAAGTTTTGAGTTTGTTTGTTGTTTCATTCTACAGATATTTAATTGTCACTCGTTCATACTCGGCTGATGCGCAGCGGACCTTGAGATTTCACATGTTATGAAACTATCAGCCTATAATTACACTGTTTAACTCACACTCATCACTCAGTATTTCATTCGAATACGATTGTCTTCTTTATTTCTAGGTAAACACGGACCAATTTCCTATTGAAGTATTTTTTTATTCGACTACAAAATATTACGACGAAAATGCTGCGATTTGAAAATTGATTTAGTAATTTTATATACATGTATTTGAAGGCTTTATTATTTATATTCTGCAAGTATAATCTCAATCTCAACGTAGCGACAATAAAAGCTCTAGTAGTACAACACGGAACTCTTTTGCTGTACTATAAGTGTTACGTTTTTGACATTCGACGATAGATGTCGCTAGTAGTAGATTAAATCGCGCTAACGAAGTTCACTGTTCGTGGATATATAAGAGCGGCCGACAGAGAGCAAATCATACTTACCTGGCGTAGGGGACACCGTGATCATGAAGGCGGTTCCCCCAGAGCGAGGCCTATCCATTGCACTGCGGATGGGTTGACCTCTGCGATTATCCCTAATGCGGATAACTCGGACGCGTAATTTTTGGTAGTGGGGACTGCGTACGCGCCGTCCCCCTTAAAAATAAGAGATATAATCATAATAACTGCAGTCGACTGTAGCGTTAACACCGACAGTTAAATACTTATATACTAGCTAAATATTTATGTAAGTAAAAATATTCTTTAATCAAATAGACCCAGAAACACTTCTGAATTTTTATGTTACCACCACAAAATATTTAGCTACCACTGGTTCGGAAAGTATCTTTGGAATCTTCTTATAGAAACGAATACCGTGTTACAGGAGGGATTTATTAACTTTACGAAGTCGGAAACTAGGTGTTATTAGTTCACCTTTCCTTCTCATGTCTATACAATGATTGTCACCGTCTCTTTCGAAAAGATCCACATTATTGTAAATATATTGTGAAGCAACTGTAAGTATACCCTCTTTATCAAAAACATCCGGAATAGTCCCGCCATTTAATCAACAATAATCATCATCCGGTCAACTCTTTTTTGCAGCAAGAAAACTGTTTTAACATCTGTAGCGATAACCCCAAAGCAAAATGCCGTAATCGAGCGGAATCAATATCAGTTAGTTGTCTAACTTTTCTAACCGCGTATGCTACGGAGCTGACACGCCCTGTTAGGGAAAAACTGTAGTGTCGTTTATATTTACATCACTATTGTTTAAAGTCAACTTAAAATGTTGCCTTTGTTACATTATGTAAATTAAACAGTAGGGATTATGTCTTTTTAGCATTTGTTACTAAATATTTTTTTCAAATAAAATCAAATCAAAATATAGTGGAATCCGTTTATAATGACATAATAACCGAACGTCACACAAAGCGTTTTGTAAAAAATATATATATACCTATATATTATGCACGTAGTAAGTACATACGAAACATGTATGTATGTACTATATTTTTCATATTTTAATGTAAGTAATCTGTAATAACAGTCTCTAATACTATTGTGTCAATAAAGGCGGAGTCATAATAAACGGATTCTACTGTATACTTTATTCAAGTAAGCTTTTACAAGCACTTTTGAATCGTCATTTAACAAACCATTTAAAGTAAAGCTACCACTGTTTCGGAATGTAGATTCTACCGAGAAGAACCGGCAAGAAACTCAGTAGTTACTCTTTATCAACATCTAAAAATACAGTCATGTTAGTTAAATACAATTATATATGTATGTTATGTCTCCTGCCTGGAAGTCAACAAGCACTCCACTCTTTTTTATTATCAATATACTCTTGTATCGAATAATATGCCTTCTTTACCGATGTATTTTTTACAATTGACTTGAATCTATGAAACGTCAAAGTTAAAAATGTCTGCAGATTTTTATTATAAAAGTGGATTAATTTTTTGTGTGCTCATATATATAAGGTTCCTTTAGTAAGAATCATCTCACATGAGGTTATTGACTCATTCAAATTGGCATTAAAAATATTGTCATGCTCAACTAACTCATAATGAAATCTTGGAGTATTATCATTTTCCTTGATTGCTTTAATGTTTTGAAATTCAACCAGAAGTTTTGAGTAGTCATTAGATCAAAGCCTTATCGTCTTCATCACAACACACATTGAGTCGCTAAATAAATTTAAAGATGATCCCGCAGACAATTAATATCTAGGCATCCTCCTCATTATATATTTTTATTTACAATTGACTTTATTCCTTATTTTCTCGGAGTAGTTTGTTGCATAACTCTTTTGAAGATTTTAATTCAGGCATGGTCATTTTTAATTTAGCCTCTGTTTCTTTTAAATTATTATATAATATTGTCCATATTAAACTGGAAAAGTGTAATTAATTTGTTTATTGAAAGAGATGATTATCTATGTGTATGATTTGAATTAAATTAATTATGTAATAATTAATTTCCATTAACAATACATTTTCTTGAAAGGATTAGAATTATTGATGTAGGATTTTAAATCAATTAATAATATACTTCTTATGTATTTATTTTTAATTAAGAAGTATGTAAAATCAACGATATTCTAATGAAAAAAATCATTGTGTAAAACATATTAAGAAAAAAATATTAGTTAAACCTTTTATATTTATTTATATGTAAAATTTTTATCTTTTATTTTTTATAGCTAATATTATATTCTATTTAGGTATAAATATATTTATATTAGTACTGATTCAAACAATATAATAAGCTCAGTTATACTTAACATAAGAACTATGGTTTATAGAATAAACTGTCTGTCTGTGTGTGTGTGTGTGTAATTATGGACAGCATAAATAATTTGAAGAACCATCTGAGGTCAATGTTAAAATCTTCAACGTTGCTTCCATCTGTTTGTCAAGCAAAGTGAGACAATAACTGAGCTATATATATTGAAAACATATATTGTTTACAATAAGAAAGCCTTATGTGAGTTCAAGTTAAAGGCGACTACATATATGTTAAAACAAAATACTCCCCGGCTGATATATTATATCAAATTTGAAGTTTCAGCCGTTGAAGTTCACCAGTCGAACCGATGATACTTTTTCTTGAAGAGTTTTTTTAACGCAACACAAACACATTTGAGCAATTATAATTTAAATACACTACAGTAGCTAGTAGCTTATAAATGCTTAAATCTTTATTTTTTTAACTATTTATTTTCAAATATTTCAAATACGATTTTTTTTTTTTTTTTTTCTGGCTTTTATTTGTGCCAAAAAGACACAGATTATTTCGCCAATGTCACGTGCGAGCAAATACGATTTAAATTTGACATGTCACCCGCCACCCGAATCAGTGTTGCACTATATATTAGTGTTGCGTATCGATAGACTATCGATAGCCCAAAACTATCGATATTATCGAAGGTATCAATAGTATTGCTGCTCCCAATAATATTGCTTACAGAGATCTACTATCGTTAGTATTGTCGTTGTATTGCTCACGGAGATCTATCGATAGTATTGATCAAAACGATACTATCGATAGTACTATCGATATCCTGAATAGTTTTCGAGGACAACTATCGATAGTCAAACTATCGACAGTTCTTTAACGCTGCCCGAATATGTGAAATAAATAACACGTTCATTAATATTAATTTTAATTTTAAATTTTATTTTTACTAATTTTTTTTTTTTATTCGTCCTTAGTAGTATGTTTTAGTCAATCAAATTGGTAAGAATATTTAAAAAATGTTAAGTAATTAGTGTAGATATAAGCGACTTGGTGTAAATACTGTTGAGCTTATATTTTTCAAATAAAGTTTATTATTATTATTAATTTTCTAAATATAAACAAATTTAACAATTCACTTATAAACAGTAGAAGCATAACACTTACATAATATAGATAGTCAAAGTAATAACTACCACAATTTTAGTAAATAAAGTGCACTGAACCGTGAAGTATTTAGTCTAAATAGTATTCATCACACTGAATCCGCTGAACCGATTTAGATGACATGTATAATTTTTTAATTAACCCTTCGAGGAATTGAAGGGCGTTGACGGTTTGTGTGTTATAGGTAATATTTTATGAATTTCGCACGGATAAAGTCGCAGATTCAGCTAGTATATTATACTAATAAAATGATTTAAATATTTTTAATAGATTTTAAATGCCCGGGGTGTAAACAAATTCAACCTACAGAATCCGAGTTGTGAAAATCTAGGATCTTCTGGCCTGGTCTTATATCTTGCCACTAGACCCACTTTTCCGACATAAATATTATGTATAATATTACATTGTACATACCATGTTTTATTTATTAAATAACTAGCTATATACATAATAAATGTAGCATTGTATGTTAATCAATATAAATGACATTAATTGCCTAATCATATCACTTATAATTATTTTATAAGAGACTGGTAAAAAATCTGTTATCGTAATCCTAGAATCGTAACTGAAATTAGTTTTGAATATAATTTTACGTTTTAATTGAAACGAAGTCAGCCAATAGGCTATTTGACAATGCGAAAAATAAAGTGTCAATTATTGTAATTGGTCAGGTTAATGATGACATAACTTGCTTATTAACCTCGTTTGCCTGCTGTATGTTGATTATACGTGCCACAGATTACAATATAGGCAAGTGACGTCACCGGCCCCATTGCAGCGCCATATTGTCAAAGTAGCGTTTTCGCGCGCTATTTAAATATGGAATTTTCATTTTGATATTTTTCAGCAAATATGTACTAGAATTAAAAAAGACAACTTTTACTGGGCTCCTTAACCTCTACTAAATATTATAAAATTCATTTTAAAAACCAGTCAAATAGCCTATTGTTTGGTTTACCAGACCACTTATATTGAGTGGTGCTATGACTCGATATGTTATAGTTTGGAATCTTTTGTTATTGTTATGTAGGTGGCATTGCGCCAGCTGATAATAAGTGATCATTATTACCATGGGCGCTGTAAGAAATATTAACAATTCCTTACATCACTTACGAGCCATTAACTTTGAGACTTAGCCACACTCACCCTTCAAACCAAATACACTAATACCAAGCATGGATGTAAAAAATACAATATAAGCCTTTAAGAAGAACTTCGATCATAGGGGCTGAGCACGTGCCATCGTCAATCGTAAAGATTATAAGGTTTTATAAGAATATTGGGAATTTTTGTATAATTATTGCTGTTAACGTGGTGAAATAGGGATTCCTATTTAATATTGTATCATCCATTCAGACTAAATTATTTGACTAAAAAAACTATAGACAATAAAATGCAAAAAGGCCAACGACACGCGGTGTTCCCAGGCGGTCACCCATCCAAGTACTGAACGCGCCCGATGTTGCTTAACTTCGGTGATCGGACGAGAACCGGTGTATTCAACATGGTATGGACGTTGGCCTTATTCTAATCAAAAAACTCTGATATAATACTTTCATTTATCATACTTATTTAAAGGTTATTATTTTAATTGTATCAGAATAATGGTTATAGGTAAAATTCTCAAGGAGTACTGCAAGGTAGCGTTTTAGGACCGTTACTTTTTCTGATCTATATAAATGAAATGTCAGAATATAGACATACATGACTGACAATTCTATTGAGATGATAGTTAAGTGTGAAATAAAGCAATTAATTATCTGACAAATAAGTCATATTATATTAAAGATAAAAAAGCTTGTAAATAAAATTTATTAATTAAAAAGAAAATTATATATCCAATATAGAAATTAATGAGTTTTTAACATTTTTGTATTTAGATTGATAAATCTCACTATTTTTAACGATTTTTTCACAACTTTATCAATATGTACAAAACTAAGTTTGTTATCAATCACAGCCATCCATGTAATTATTGAATATTTGCGTAAGTATAAACAGAGATATCCTTACTTTATACAATTTTTCACACGATTCAAGCCGTTGGTTTTGGTCCATTCGACAAGCATCTGCAAATCTTGTTGCAAAATGATCACAATATTTCGCAAAATGTATTAATACGTCGACTACCCTTACTCTTCAATTTGGTACAAAAGGCTTTTATTGTTACTTTCAGTTTCTACGGCATAAATAAGTATTTAATCAAACAAGCTTTTCAATTGCTAAGAAAATGTTTATAGAATCAAATGCTTATAAGATGTCTGTGTAGATACAGTCGATCTGTTTGGTTTTATCAATAGATTATGGTAAATCACCATCAAATAATACTAAATTATATACTGTGGATCGATTTCGAATGAAATCATGTTGTTTTTTAGTCATTGTCGATGGCATATGCCATTTTAAAAAGGGATATATTATGAGCTGAAAATACAAGCATTTTTGTGGAACAAATCGTTCGACACTCGTTATTTATCTGACGCGTTCGACTAACGCCTACGCGATTGGGCCGCCGGTATGACCATCATTTTCCTTTTTGCCTTTACGTAATTAGACCCCTGAAGAACCGCCATACTGGTACAAATGACCTACTATTTTGTGTCATCATCTCCCGGTCTATAACGATGCTAATTCAATTGTTTTTTTATATGTAAATACTGATAAATTTTGTAACTGGAAAGCTGATATCGAAGGAAACAGGACCTTATTAATATTAAAACTATATTTTAAATGCCTGAAAATGTAATGTTAAATAATTTATGATTGATAGCACACCTTGGGAATGAAACGATCGCCTCCTGGCTATTTCTATTCATATTCAATTGTGTAAATAATAAAATAGATAAAAAAGATCCACTGAGTTTCTTTCGCCGGTTCTTCTTAGGTCAGGGTGTTTTCTTTTCCGAAAAGGTGGTAGTGTTGTTGGTAGTATTGAATAAAAGAAATTTGAGTTTGAGTTTGAATGCGTACGGCAAACGATACGCGGTATTCCCAGACGGTTACCAACTTCAACCTCAAAAGTACTGAAAGCGTCAGATGTTTCTTAACTTTGGTGATCAAACAAGAACTTGACATGTTTTGGGTATTGGCGACAGTTTTATTAAAACACATTAAAAAAAAACTGCATTCATATTTAAGCATATGCGCACGGAGGCTTATGAGTCTTGACATGTTAAGGTTGATATCGAGAAGACAGGAGTCCAAAAAGGTAAAATGTAGATATAATCCATTAAGAATACATTATGACATATGACAACGTCCATCGTAACTTGCTAATAATAAAACCGTGTTACGCTTGCGACATTGAGACGAGAGATGTCGCTAGTAGTACATTAGATCGCGCTAACGAAGTTCGCTGTCCGTTGATATATAAGAGCGGCCAACGGGAAGCAAAGCATACTTACCTGGCGTAGGGGACACCGTGATCATGAAGGCGGTTCCCCCAGAGCGAGGCTTATCCATTGCACTGCGGATGGGTTGACCTCTGCGATTATCCCTAATGCGGATAACTCGGACGCGTAATTTTTGGTAGTGGGGACTGCGTACGCGCTGTCCCCCTTATATTAATATGAATTAAATAAATAAACTAATACTTACAGTCGTTAAGAGTAATAGAACCTTGGCAGTTTTAGTCCGATTCCTTTTCTTTCCATTCCTTAATAGCACCTAGAGGCTAGAATCGATAGTTCAATGAATGGTTTATGTATTAAATTGTATAAAATAGACATGTTATATTAACCGCGAATGAAAAAAATAAAAAAATCATTCGTTTATTAAATACAAGTGTATTTATGGTAGTGGGGCCTACATTGGCGCCTTTAGCACGAAAGCGATGCCTTTAGCACCTTCAGCGCGAAGCAATCGTCAAATGACAACCTAAACTCGTTTTTAAAGTAAACGATTACCGCTCGACTTAAGTTTTAATATCACTTGGGGATTATTCACATCCTGCTTTGTTAACCGCCTTGATGGAAATTAAGAGTATCTCAAATTTGCATATACGTCTTTGAATTGGGAACAATAAACCTAAACTAGATATTTGGTTTATCTCCAGCAAACATTTTGGAGAGGATAATAATCGAATCTACCCACCTGAAATTCAAAGTTTTCCTACGCCTTTAGCATTAGCAGCCCGTAAATGTCCCACTGCTGGGATAAAGGCCTCCTCTCCCTTTTGAGGAGAAGGTTTGGAGCATATTCCACCACGCTGCTCCAATGCGGGTTGGTCCTACGCCTTGCCGCCACACAATAGCTGCTATATCGCTTGTACTATTTAAGTAAGCTTCTAGAATATACTTACAGATAGCAGGTTCGATATTTCATAAGAGATTATTACATTCACTAACAATAACTTTCTTTTCTCCTGCTCGGTCTTTTATTTATTTTTTATGTTTTTTTTTGATGAATGGGTCGGAATGATACCTTCACATCCCATTCATCTAAAAAAAATTACATTAAGGTGATATCAGACGGTTCATTCGAGTGAATGGTTCATTTTTCCTTCATTCCATGTTCACACGACTTAGCTGGAATGACGTAAAAAAGAACATTCATCCGTAGTTTCTTTCAATATGGCGTCGAATGAAGTCGTGTCTCTTGGAATAAGTTTAATTTGTGATCATTTGATCAAGGAGCTAAAAAAAAGATTAAGAAAATTGCGTTCGAGATTAAATGGCCAAATCCGAGTGAACGTTCACTCTGTGTTCAGACTGTTCATTTTTCGTTCATTCGGAGTGAGAATGGAAGATGCCGAATGAAGCGATCCAACGTCGTTGGATCAGTTCGCTAATGAATTCATTCGCAACTTTTGCTTCACTTTGTGTTTAGACGCGTCACTTTGAGTGAAAGATGCCAAATGAAACACGAACATGAACAAAAAATTAATCACCTTTATTTAAACAAAATTACATATTATTAATTTATATTATACTAGCGACCCGCCCTTTCTTTGCACGGTTGCAATGCTGATACTAAATATACTACAGAATGTCTTACAACGTTCACAGTTTTTCAGTCGTTAGACAATACAAACCGCTATGTCCCTGCGTTTTAAATTTGTAATGCCTTCGAAAATATTCATTTAAATTACATGCTGTAAAAGGCCATATTAATCTATATTTAATCCAAAATATATTTAAGGTACTTAATTGGATAAGGATTAATGCTGTATTGCTTAAAATTGCTTCGAAAATAAGCCATTATTTCTCGTAAAAAGTAAATGATAAAAAATGATTGCTGTTGAGATAGACATATACCATCGCGGACATTTTTGAACACTATTTTAAGGTATACAATACTGTAGTACATTATTTTCATCTATCTCGTAGGATTCAACCAGCGTTCGCAATGTTTTGCAAAAAAATGTGTTTATTTGCAATCGAATACGATTATATTAAAGATTTAAGCATGCATAGGGACAGCGGTAAGCGACTTTGTTTTATACTGTGTAATAAAGTATTAAATCACAACAGACGTTTGGTTCGTGGCTTAGTGAATCTTTTATTTTAATTGAGGTAGTTCGATGTGGTGGCATACTTTTAGGCCTTTTATTAGAAATAGGCCATCTAGGGACGTGGGCAATATTTCTTGCAACTTTGTCAAATTCAGGACATTTGGGGCACTCGTTTTAGTAAACAGGATTCGTGTTCTCAGTTTTACAATAGACACATCCCACGTGTGGTCTGTATTCTATTTTTTTGTACATTGACTTGTGTTGTGGTCCTAGGCACAATATGCGCGACTCATTTCAGCAGGTCTGTACATTTTGACCGCATCATCAGGAGTCTTCGGGAGCCTTGCTTAATCGTTTTGTCGTTTAGGATTAACCATAATTATATCGTTTCATTGGGTATCACCATTAGCATTAGCATTAGCAGCCCGTAAATGTCCCACTGCTAGGATAAAGGCCTCCTCTCCCTTTGAGGAGAAGGTTTGGAGCATATTCCACCACGCTGCTCCAATGCAGGTTGGCGGAATACACATGTGGCAGAATTTCGTTGAAATTAGACACATGCAGGTTTCCTCACGATGTTTTCCTTCACCGCTGAGCACGAGATGAATTATAAACACAAAATAAGCACATGAAATTTCAGTGGTGCCTGCCTGGGTTTGAACCCGAAATCATCAGTTAAGATGCACGCGTTCTAACCACTGGGCCATCTCGGCTCCGACCAATGATAATTCAGGTTAAAGCCGTACTAGTTAATTTATCTTTGACTAGCGACCCGCCCAGGCTTCGCACTTGTGTAATTTATTAATCAAGAAAATTAGAAGTGCGCTTATAAATTTATTCATTAGTTTATAATATAAGTGGATACATTATAAATGAGGAATTTGAATAATATCACAAATGGTTTGATTCGTAACTTTATTGTGAATCAGATTTGATTTTGTCCACGGCTTATTGGTTAAAATCGTATTTTTACAGCCAGTTTTAGCAAGTGTTCCTATCCCAAAGTTTATTGTGATTATTGCACGATTCGAGATTCCGAACAGCATTGTCTGTTAAAGTCAGGGATAAGTTATGTTTGTATAAGAATAGTTTTCATATTATTGCTGTATTGACCGTTGACAATTATATAAGCTAAGGTTCATCGAGTTGAAATTTGACACGAAATAGCAAAAGCCAACACTGTTCCAAATCCCGGTTATTAAGACTCAGTAGTTTTGACTAATTAGACAAAATTGATAAAAAAGGCCAACGACACGCGGTGTTCCCAGGCGGTCACCCATCCAAGTACTGAACGCGCCCGATGTTGCTTAACTTCGGTGATCGGACGAGAACCGGTGTATTCAACATGGTATGGACGTTGGCGAGAGAACTGTCAAATAACACAAATATAAAACAAAGCGTCTTAGTTGAAAGGAACATTTATAGTTTTAATACTCCTTACTTTAGAAAGGGCAGGGATAAATTATAAAGATATGCTATAACACGAATACTACTAGATTGGAACAAGCTACCAAACAACGAGGTCAATTTCGATATAGCTATAGACTCAACGAATATGGAGTACCGCAAGGTTGCGTGTTAGGATCATTTCTTTTTCTGATCTACTACGATGATATTTATTTATTTATTTGGGAAGCCAATGCGATATACAAAGTGACTAATTCTATATATATCCAGTCTTAAAAAATATTACCATGTACATCACTCTTACAGGCTAACTCATCATGTAAGACAAAAAACATAAAAAAGTAAAGAAACAGACAAAAAATACTACTGTGCTTATTAAAGAACAAATAAATTACAAAAACAAAAAAAAAAAAACTAATTAAAATTATAAAGTAAACATCTAAGAAAAAAAATACATTATAGGAAAAAACAAAGAACAAATATAAATACCTCTGATAGCAAATACAACAGGGACATGAAAAAGGGATTTCCTTAATTTATTTTTAAAATTCAATTCAGTGTTGTTTAAAAATGGAATTATAGGTTTCTATAGCCCTTTATAAAGGAGCAGTTTTGCCTGAATTAGTTTCAGTATTCCTATATTGAAATGTTTGTTTATGCTTATTTTGGGCTCTTGCATTTTTCCTCGGTACGGCCAACATGATTTTACTCAATAACGCAGAACAAACCATACGTCCGTTTAAAATTTTATGTAATACACAAAGATCCATCATGTCTCGACGATTGGATAGTGAAATCGTCTTATAAAAGTGTAACTGATCTTTGTAACTTTTATTGCAATTTAATTTATTACTTTTAAAACACAAATGGCGCATATTTTTTTCTGTACTCTTTTTAATCTGTCCTTATGACTTTGATAGTACGGACTCCAGACAGTAGAACAGTATTCTAGCTTACTTCGAACCATTGAATTGAACAAAGTCAGTCTACTGCTTGATTTCTTAAATTCTTTTTTACTTCTTATTATAAACCCTAATGTTTTAAATGTTGTTATAATTAAATTATCTATATGCGGTATAAAACTTAATTGACTCTCAATTATAACACCTGAATCATTTTTTTTCTGAAATTTTTCTAAAATATGACTTTTGATATTATAATTAAAGTTTATTTTAAATATTTTTCTACCAAAAGTTATAATATAGCATTTTTTATTATTTAATTTCATATTATTCTTTTTACACCATATCAAGAGTCTATCCAAGTCTTGTTGCATTGATTTACAATCATCAATACTATTAATTGTTTTAGAAAAATTAAGATCGTCTGCATATTGATAAAACTTACTATTGTTGAAACATTTTGCAATGTCGTTGATAAATATTCCGAACAATAAAGGGCCGAGGTGAGAGCCTTGTGGAACTCCAGATGTAGCAACAAATGTATGGGATTGATATCCCCCAATAACAACATTCATTTCTCTACTTATTAAATATGATATCAGCTACTTACCAAAACTTCCGCATGTACCATAGCTTTCAAGTTTATGTAGCAAAATATTATGGTCAATTACATCAAATGCTTTAGAGAAATCCGTATATATGCAGTCTGTTTGATTATTATAGTCTATGATTTTCGATATGTCATCAATAAATAGTGTTATGTTTGTGCCGTATATGCACATAGGTATTAAAGTAAACAATTGATAAAGCTCACATATTCTATGACTAATATGTTTCACATCTGTGTATCTCTTACTCTTTGATATCATGTATAAAAGTCGAAACATTGCATATGTAAAACAGTGCGTCACAGTCCGTATAATTGTACCGTCTCGTTAATAAATCGTAAACCAGTTAGTGACTTTCATTATCCTCAACATCAGCCCAGCAACAATTGGTGACCCCGACGTGATTCTTCGACGTGTTCGACAATGTATATCTCCTTTGAATAAAACCATGCTGATTCATTGAAAGTACAGACTTCATGTGCCATGTCAACACTGGACAAATTAATGATTCGAAAATCTTAGCAAATGTTGACAAGATACATATTGGTCTGTAATTTTTTATTTATATTGAATACATAACAAGCTCACTCTGAAATAGAAACAAATCTTTAGTCGAAGTAATTGACGGTTTGAATTCGAATAACTAACAAATTAATTTAAACAAAAGTAAATACGTATCCTCCCTAAAGCATAGCATGAGTAGTTTTCACATCAATATTTAATAAATTCAAACAAATGTCAGTGTTGAATGAAAAACAAAAAGGCCAACGACACGCGGTGTTCCCAGGCGGTCACCCATCCAAGTACTGAACGCGCCCGATGTTGCTTAACTTCGGTGATCGGACGAGAACCGGTGTATTCAACATGGTATGGACGTTGGCGACGGTACACCGAAAAAATACAAACGAAAACAGTTAATTCAGTCGTGCCGTTAATAAATTGACGTTTTGTTAACACTCATTATTACGCGAAAATAAAACTTTTTATATATACTTGGTTATTCTTAAACTTGGCAAAGTTAATATAGAGATGAAGTCCAGAAATTGGTAATAATAATAAATAAAAGGTGTGAACACCAAGTAACTCAGTGGAATAATTAACAATGAGCTACAATTGGAATGTCTGAAACATCCACCGTACTGCCCGGACTTTTTTTTGGTGATAAGGAATGGTGGCGCATTGGTGATGTAAGGAATGGTTAATATTTCTTACAACACCATTGTCTATGGGCGGTGGTGACTACTTACCATCAGGTGGCCCATTTTCTCGTCCGCCTACCGATATCATAAAAAATAAATCAGTTTAACATTTTTTTCGGTATTTGGACAACTTTTAACAAGGAAAAAATTCAACTCCGATGCGGCAGTCTAAAACGCCTTCAAAGAGTTTATTGATTCTCGGCCCCATGGTTTTTTGTAAAGGGATCAATGAACATGAATGAGATGGCAAAAGTGCATAGGTAACAACGGTGCATACTATGACTAATTAAATATATTTTACAAAAAAAAAATGACTTTATATTCCCCCCGTACAAAACGCCAATTTCATATGTAAGGGCCTAATGTTACATTTCTGTTAATATACACCCTCGCAATATTATAATCCCTTATCTTTGTTTATTATTTAATAAATTTACAACTAGTTATTATACTCAGAATTTAATTATTATTTTGCAAATACGAAATAACAAACGCAGATTGCGTTTGTTATTTCGTATAAATTTCCTAATGATATTATATATTATAATAATATTAGGACTATATAGGACTTAAATTGCACGGAAGTGTACTGTAGTCGAATGACAAGTGAGTGTCCAATAGACAAAAAGCATCTACTGATGGACCAATCGCGAGCAGTCTTGGCGCCCCCGGCTCCTTCATTCCTCTAAAGAGACCTGTAAATGTTCTTTTGCGCAGGTCGAGGTTGTGAGCTAAGATTACACATCAAGAATTATTACGTTGCGATATTGAGACGATAGATGTCGCTAGTAGTACATTAGATCGCGCTAACGAAGTTCACTGTCCGTGGATATATAATGGCAGCCAACGAGGAGCAACGCATACTTACCTGGCGTAGGGGACACCGTGATCATGAAGGCGGTTCCCCCAGAGCGAGGCCTATCCATTGCACTGCGGATGGGTTGACCTCTGCGATTATCCCTAATGCGGATAACTCGGACGCGTAATTTTTGGTAGTGGGGACTGCGTACGCGCCGTCCCCCTTAAAAATAGGAATTCACCAATCTTTTCATACACTAAACAGTGATTAACCACCGGCATTCTCGGTTAAATAGGGGCTTAACTGTTAAAAACTATATGTAATTTTTAATAATTGCTTATTTACGTAAATGCTTCTTTTTCGTTGAAAACCTTAAACATATACATATATATACCTACGTATGTTTGTTTAACTACTTTTACGGTGATTAAGTGGCTGTACGTCTTAACATCTTTGCATTAGTGTTGCATATCGATAGTCAACTATCGATAGGCTATCGATAGTTAAGGTGTTAGAGATAGTATCGATAGTATCGATAACTCCCCATGAGCAATACTATCGATAGTATTACGCTTCAACTAAACTATCGATAGTCCAAAACTATCGATACTATCGATAGTATCGATAGCTCTCCGTGAGCAATACTATTGATACTATCGATAGTATTGATCAAAACGGTACTATCGATAGTTCTATTGATATCCTGAATAGTTTTCGAGGTCAACTATCGATAGTCAAACTATCGATATTTCTGCAACGCTGCTTTGCGTTTTCAAAATAGAACACTATAGTATATAGGCATGAGTACGATATATTGAAACTAATCTAAAATCAGACGTCGTAACCGTTTTCAAGTCAAAGCATTCAAAATACGATAACATTATACTCATGAAATATTGGCTGTATCACTCTTTAAATTTATAGAATTTGTTTCATCTCTTTCTCACATATCGTTTAATGAAAGTTAAACAAAGATAGGGCGACATTATCAACAGTGATATTTAATCCAAATATCCGTTCCACAACCGATGTCACAAAATTCGGATATCGCCTTTGCCTTTAAATTTAAATTAGTCTATAAAAAATAAAAAATGATTTTTCTTATAGTCTATAACAATTTCAATGAACTTTGCTTCGTACTTAGGCTGTGAGGACTGTCTGAATAATAATATTATATATCTGAATTACTTTAGTGACGTAAATTTGTAGTATGTACATATATATTTTATTAATAACATTATATTCAGGAGTACTTAAGGTTCTTTGATTTTTTATATATATGTCACTTTAGTTAAACATTTATATTTACATCTAAAAGAAAATCCATGAACCCATTAAAAATTTTAAAAAAGACTGTCTGACTGAAGTGTCTTCAAAGGACCGGCAGATGTCTTTATATCGAAATAGTTGATTTTTGGAGAAAAATTATAAATAAATAAAATCACTAAGTAAATCTGGAGTACATCCAGACATAGATTTAGTGATAATAATTGAATACGAATACAATTGTATTTATATATTTAATACTTTCATTGAAACAAATCAGATGAGATGGAGTAAATAAATATTTTGTATTTGTGTTTTTGGTATGTACTGTCGCCAACGTCCATACCATGTTGAATACACCGGTTCTCGTCCGATCACCGAAGTTAAGCAACATCGGGCGCGTTCAGTACTTGGATGGGTGACCGCCTGGGCACACCGCGTGTCGTTGGCCCTTTTTAGCAATTTTTATTTTTCAATTCCTGAGTCAAAACTATTGAAATTTGGAATAGATTATTTTTATAACGTAATCAACTGCTAAGAATTGATTTAAGAAAAATTAAATCTAAATAATGGACATAGGAGATTCTTAGACGGACGAGATGAACTTCAAAGCCGAGACGAGATGGAATTCAAAGTCAAGATGGACAACTAAATCAGTATGAAAACAAGCGGTATATACCTAGCGAAAAATATTTAATAAAATAAATAAAATTGGATTATAACTTAACAATTATAATCTAATTTTAGGATTTTTTTTTCTTTCTTGACTATGAATACGTGTATACGAGCCACACATACTAAGAAGTTTTGTAAGCACGTGTGTCACTCACTCATACTAATGCACGTCAATGTCCTGTAGAAATATATACCTACGATGTCCCTGAGGTTGTTTTGCCTGAATTTATTCAAAATTAAAAGTAGATACAGTTGAAAATAATTTTAATTTACATGCATAATTCTGTTAAATCAGATACATCATCATCTTAATTTAAAGTTTTATTTGTTTATAGTTCCGGTTCACACCAAAAGTATCCGATTAATTTTTATTTTAAGACGTTTTTTTTTCTTTTCTATCAGTTGTGTTTGTGCATTTATCTCTTTTGTACAAAAAAATCAAATAGATTAAAATTGTATGCTGTTCGTTGCTGGTTGATTGACAAAATATGAAATAAAATCCATCAGTCAAATGTAGAGCTTCTTTCTAAGAAAATACACTCGAAACTTCAGTATAGGATCGTAAAATCAGAAGGGGTGACATTGATTATAACTATTATATTGTTTAAAGACTACAAGCATCAAAGTAGTGTTAATACACGATGATTCATGAATTATTTTTTTAAGTTTCATGAGTATACGAAGTTTGTTTTTACAGAGTGGCACTGCAGGCTTGATAGTTTCAAAGTAATAAATAGTAAATATGATAAATAACGCAAAAAACATGAGGCAGAATAAATTAACAATAAAAAAGACCTTGAAGTTCTATATATGCTTGTACTAAAAATTACACGATCATTTTTTTGACTGTCAAATTGATATTTTTATATTTGAAGCATTAAAAGTATCCATCAAATAGTCATCAGCATCCAAGACTATATCTCGTTTATCACTTGCCAAATTATACAAGTCATTTATATGAATGAGGAAGAAAAGTTGACTTATAATAGACCCCTTCGGGACCTTACACAGTTAAAGTTTCGTATGACTGCTTCCAAGTATAAAACAAATGTTTAACGACGTCCACAATAGTCGATGAGATGATATGTCGAGCGATCCCTTGTAAATTGAAATTATTCACTGTGTAACAAAATTTGTGAGTAGCTAAATGTTATTCAAAGTTTTGCCAAAAGTTCTTAATATAGATACAGGTGTTTACTTTGATTTGCCTCCCGCGGCTTCGTTCGCGTTTTTGGGTCTGGTTGGCCCCTTGGTTGGTTACAAAAAAAGAGTCAGGTTTTTAAATTTAAGACTGTATTTTATTAATTATATTTTTCCACCTAAAAAAATAATTATGTATATGTAATCGATCGCTAAAATTTTTCCTCTAGGCAACCTTATTATATATAACATATATTATATACCATAAAGTTTAATTATAATTGTACCATTGAGAGTGCTATATATAGGTGGATTTTGAAATGGGCCACCTGATCGTACGTGGTCACCACCGCCCATAGACAAGGGCGCCGTAAAAGAATATTATTGAATCCTTACATCGTCAATGCACCACCAATCTTGGGAACTAATATATTAAGTCCCTTGTGCCTTTCACTCACCCTTCAAACCGTTACACAACAATGCTGATTACTGCTGCTTGGTAGTAGATTATCTGATGAGTGGGTGATACCTACCTGGCCGCTCACATATCTTCTACCGCCAGTAACAATACTTACTATTGTCATGTTCCGGTTTGATTGTGATTAGGGAGTGTGCCAGTGTAACTGCAAGGACAAGGGATGTAACAGCTTAGTTTCCACGCTTGGTTGATTACTGACACTAGCGGAGCATCGCGTCTATAGTAACGAGGCAGCCATTTTGATTTTGTTTATGAAGATATCTCAATGTCACCAGCGAACCATGACTATCTAGTATTTAATTAAGCCAACCACAAAGCCCATCCAAGACAAGGGAACCTTAAAAAAACACCGTACGTATTTCTTAAAGCTGCAAGCGCTCCGATGTTGCAGATGTCCATGGGCGGTAGACACTTTCCATCAGGTGAGCCTCATGCACGTTTGCTTAAACCTATATATAAAAAAATACTTTCATACACTATACGTCCCTAACTTCAGTTCAAATAATGGGTATACATGAATTGTTCGTAAATGACTTCTTTGAATACAGGAAAAATTATAATTTATTCGAATATGAACAGTTGCGGTCAAAACATTAACAAAAATAACAATGAAGGTACTTAAAATCCGACTTATAACAGACAATTAAAAACAAATAATTAAATATTATATTTAAACATACTTTTTTTTTTTTTGCAAATGTAAATTAATACGCTTATAAACACAAACTACTCAATTACGACGTTAAGTTGCCTCAGTACATTTTAAGACACGTTTTAGACAATATAGTTTTTAAGATGGCGATTATCATGAATTTGGTAGTTCTAAAGTTAATTATACATTGTGTTGAATTTATTTCATTACTTATAGTGATGGGGTATGGATTGTCGTTGATTACGGGAATAACAGATAATGGTGACATGCCACAGATAATATTAGATACAAAGAAGTATTCATTCGCGTTCTTAACTCATTGGAATCTGGTAAGTTTAATTTCTACAGCCTATTATAGTCGAAGTTAAAATATATATATTATTATATTTAATAATTCCCTAGCTCACCCCTTTGGGGGGCAATTTGTTATCAAATGAATCAATTGATAAAAATAATAATTATTTATTTGCTGACCATATCGAACCCTTATATTTCTCACCCCTTTGAGGTAAATATAATAATCAGGTCTCGTCGATAGATAGGTGTATGACGACGTAATGTGCACACATCAATCCTCCCTCCTAACGTCGACGGCATCCTCATCAGCAGTACTCTGTATTGTTGTGTTCCGGTTTGAAGGATGGGTCAGTGTAACTACAGGCACAAGGGACGTAACATCTTAGTCCCCAAGGTTGGTGGCGCATTGGTGATGTAAGGAATGGTTAATATTTCTTACAGCGCCATTGTCTATGGATGGTGGAGCACTTACCATCTGGTGGCCCATTTGCTCATCATAACAAAATGTCTCACCGGCCTCACAGGAGGCATCATTGGACGCGTACTCTGATCCCTTAAGTGGGCTTTCAATAATCAGTTTTTAAACTCGCTTCCGGTGACGATGTAGAGGCCATTAGGCAACGGAAATAAATATAGCGAAAAAAAAAAATGGAATTAAAATGTAGTTATGTACTATTAGTAATTAATTGGGTTTAATCTGAGTTGGTTATATTATCGCGAATACAATAACAATTTTATTTTATTACATTAGCAGCCTGTAAATTTTCCACTGATGGGCTAAGGCCTCCTCTCCCTTTGAGGAGAAGGTTTGGAGCATATTCCACCACGCTGCTCCAATGCGGGTTGGCGGAATACACATGTGGCTGAATTTCGTTGAAATTAGACTCATGCAGGTTTCCTCACGACTTTTTCCTTCACCGCCGAGCACGAAATGAATTATTAACACAAATTAAGCACATGAAAATTCAGTGGTGCCTGCCTGGGTTTGAACCCGAAATCATCGGTTAAGGCGCACGCGTTCTAACCACTGGATCATCTCGGCTCCTAATAACAATTAAAATTTAAAAAAGGTGCTAGTATTTTCGTACGTGCTTGAGAATATATACTTCTACCGTGTAATTAAAACAAAATCATTTGCATTTTGCATGTGTTAGATTTTTTATTAATTATTAATTAATAATTAAACCAAATTACCTTAATCAAAATATACTTTATTCAAGTAGGCTTTTACAAGTACTTTTGAATGGTCATTTAACAACTATTTTAAAGTAAAGCTACTACCGGTTCGGAATGTAGATTCTACCGAGAAGAACCGGCAAGAAACTCAGTAGTTACTCTTTTTCAATATCCAAAAATACAATCATGTTAGTTAAATACATTTATACTAACTTTGTATATTGATAATTGCAAAAACACAATTCATGTATTCATCAATAATTTAACAAGCAATAACAATTATATTATATCACAAAATTATATCGTACCTTAAATATTAGCACGTTGCTAGTCCAGGATCAAAGTGAATAGTAAAAAGTCGTAGTCCCAACTGTGTTCCGTACAGAGCTCCCATCACTTATATAAGCCTCACTACGAATCACGTGACTCACAAAAACAGAAAAGTCAAAGTACTCTCATATTTAATATCAATGTATTTAGCGATAGAATATAATTATGAGTGGGCGGTACCTACCCAGATGGGGTGGCACAAAGCCCTACCACCATCACAAACAGTAATTAAATGTCGAGATGGTTCAGTCATTAGAATAGTAACTAAGATAGTGGTTTCAATTCCGGACGAACACAACAGAACTTGTAACTATTTTATACTTATACTAGCGACCCGCCACGGCTTCACACGGTTGCAACGCTTGGTACTAATTCTACTACGGAATGTTTTACAACGTTCACAGTTTTAAGCGGCTTCAAATAAAGGGGGTTATCAATTCGACACGCATGTAGCATTGTTAGAATTGAATGACATTTAAGTATGATGATCTATTTTTCAGTCGTTGGACAACACAAACCGCTATGTTTTAAATCTGTAATATCTTCGAAAATATTCATTTAAATTAAATGCCGTAAACGGCCATATTGATATATAATAAATTCAAAATGTATTTAAGGTACTTAATTGGATAAGGATTAATTCCCCTTTGATACTATTACATCGGCTAATGCCGACTTGATGGGACACACTTTAAACACCGACCCCGTTGACGGGGTCGAGGTCCCTCGTTTATTACCAACCGTCCGCGCCTAGGCGTATGATGGGTCTCAGAGCACACATGTCCTCCCTCCAGACGTCGACGACGTCCTAAGCCGAGGTGCGGCCTCACAGAAGGAGGCCCTTAGGAGGAGCGTTCTCTGAGCTCTTCAGTGGGCTCTCAACATTCGGCAGAGTCTTCCACGACTCGCTCATCCGCCCGGTGACGCTGTAGAGGCCACTCTGGTCAACAGCAACTATCCATTCGAAAAAAAAAAGGATTAATGATGTAGTGCTTAAAATCGCTTCGAAAATAAGCCATTATTTCTCGTAATGATTATTTTATACAATTTAATTATGATAAATTGTTTCATTTTGTTATAAACACAGTCTCTGTCAAAAGTCTAATGATTTTGATTGGTCAGTCGCAGTAGTTAATACAATTATTATCGTTATTTATTTGTCTAGCGCAGATAACGTTTTAAATAAACGAATCAGTAAATGCATACAGATAATATATACTAATAGATGTAGTTGACGTTAATAGTATCAGTGTTGTCAGTATATATTTTTTATATAATTACAAGTTTTGTTGGTGATTTTATTTTTAATATCAAGTTAATATATTGGAATGGATTAAGTTATTTTATTTTTTTTAATAATTGCTTGTAAGTAAATTCAGTATAATTAAAAAAAAAAAAACGTTATGATACCGTAATGATGGTGACCTTTGATTTGGTGATTGTCATTTGGTATTCTGTAAGATTATGTTTTAAAATAATACTACCTACTAGCGACACACTCCGGTTTTTTGAGTATGCAGTTTAATAATAAAAAAATAGTATATGTATAATATAGCTTACCCCTATAGATGAACAAACAAATTATACCTCCTTATGATATTATATTATTATTATGTATTTGATACATACGAAATAACATTGTTTAAGAATCAATCAAACACATTGATATTAGTTGATACGGCTCGTCTGATGTGCTAAAGTTACTTCTAAAGTGTAATATCTCACGGCATTTTACTTTAATGTAATGTAGCCAGTATCAAACCGATTATTATCCCGCAGAAAAGGACTATTCATTTAAAATATAGTTATAAAAGCAATATAAATGCTGATATTTTATATACTTTTAATACAAGAGGCATAAAACTCTGATGCAGCACAGAGTTAGTGCATTAAATGACTGATATTATCATACACAAAATCAAAGTCAAAATATACTTTATTCAATTAACAAACTATATTAAGTGCTACCACCGGTTTGAATGTAGATTCTACCGAGAAGAACCGGCAAGAAACTCTGTAGTTATTCTTTTTCAACATCTAAAAATACAGTCGTGTTAGTTAAATACAATTATATATGTATGTTATGTCTCCTGCCGGGAAGTCAACAAGCATTAACTCCACGCTTTTTTATCATCTATATAATCTTGTATCGAATAATATGCCTTCCTTACCAATGTATTTTTTTATAATTTTATTTAATTTTATACGGCAAGGTAATAAAATATTATTATTACTTACTCTATTTACATGTAGTTTATAAAGATTGTAACTTAATTTCGTTAATATTTTATTTATATAAGCCTGCTTAAGGATAATTTATAGTAAGTAATAAAAAAATTCGAAGAAGCAAAAAACAAAACGTAATTTTGTATAAACGACTGCTGTGCGTGGAAACATGGATGTGTTTGTGTTTGCGCGTGTGTGTGGGTGTGTTAAAAAAAGTAATTTGTAAATCAACAGACCGAAGCTAAAAACTAAGACGTATTTATGTTTCTTGGAAATTTATATTTTTATAGATTCACTTACTTATCTTGTAAAACATATATATTTTTTTTATGGCATTGGCAGCCGGACGAGCATATGGGCCACCTGATGGTAAGTGGTCACCATCGCCCATAGACAAAGGCGCTGTAAGAAATATTAACTATTCCTTACATCACCGGGAATCATCGGGAATGAAGATGTTATGTCCCTTGTGCCTGTGATTACACTGGCTCACTCATCCTTCTAGCCGGAACACAACAATACATAGTTAACAATACTGTTATTTTGCGGTAGAATATCTGATGAGTGGGTCGTACCTACCCAGACGGGCTTGCACAAAGCCCTTCCACCAAGTTAAACCAAAAATATATTCATATTTTTTAATTTCATAAAATAAACAATCATTTTATTTTAATATTATATTATTTTAATATGACAAAAAAAATTATGATTAAATGGGAATTCTCATTTCGATATGGCAACACTCCCATAAGACATTTTAACGTACCCTCTTTATAAAACAAAGCAGTCGCCCGTAACCTTAGTTCGGGCGGTTAATTAGTCTTAATTATTTAGTTTAATTTTAATTATAATTATACAAAATATATTAACAATAAACATACAATAATATAATAATAAATAATTTAAAAAATGGAAGAACTATGGCGTGATACGAATATATTCTATAATGTTTTGTGTTTCTTGATAACGGAAAATGAAAAATTATTTGATCGGAGTGATTCTAATTTGTATTGGAGGACTGTGTTCCACATATTCGGTATTCTCCATCATGTATATATCGGGATAACTGCCCCCAGCCTTAATGTTGCCAACAATCCAAACCCAGACATTAGAATTTTATATACATTTAAAGAGGCCTACCTTACTGGATGGAATTTTGTAAGTACCCACAGATTTTTATACCTTTAATTATACTTATTAACAAGCTACTCGTCCTGACTTCACTCGGACTTCACCGCCGAGCACGAAATGAATTATAAACACAAATTAAGCACATGAAATTTCAGTGGTGCCTGCCTGGGTTTGAACCCGAAATCATCGGTTAAGATGCACGCGTTCTAACCACTGGGCCATCTCGGGTCGATAGGATTATGGATAGTCAATATTGCAGTTAAGAGTTAACTTGCATAGAAATAAACTCAAACGACTTAAACTCGCTGAATGAAATTTTATATGAAGGCTAGTTATTTAATCCCTAACACATATGTCTAAAACTAACCACTAAAACGCGAGCGACGCCGCGCGCGACATCTAAACTTATGTAAACTTCGTATCTTAGTTTATTGGATTCTAATTAACGGTCTTTGGCTAAATTTTGTATTTCGTACATTGTTTAAGAAATCATATCAATCCAAATGCAATAAGTTTTTGCAGTTATTTAAATGATAAAGTACAACTTCTTCGGCGTTATTAAAATTAATTATTAATGATATAGTAATCATTATTATTATTATTATGATAAATGTAATTTCTCCTTTTTACCATTAGAATAACACACAATAAATTAAACATTAACAATATACATTTATAATAAAATAAACATTGTAAATTAGTATAAGGTGCGAAGTTGTCTTTGAGCGATTTGCACTTAATTATACCCTGTTCAAGATAGCTTGATCTTTTTGACAGACGGGCTAGTGATGAGAAACAGAAAATATAACATATATAACAGTCGATGGAACGATGGAATGCGTAATTCAAATTAGAATTCATTGTTTTTAAACTTATTTTTCTAAAAAGAGTTATGCCATCTAAAGAGACCCCAACCAAAAGGATCTCCGTTCGTAACAATAACTTAACAATGATCTTTAGGATTTTTGTAATCGATATTTGTAACAGTTACTGCCTGTCATTCGCGTCCCTACCGTCCGACCGATGTAACATTGTACAAGCGTCTATTATTTTCAGTGTTTCTATTTAAATTTTACTTTGCAATAATATATAATAGAAAGAGTCTTAAAATTTTCGGGTAACGCTTAAATCTTTAGGAACTTTTGTATAAAATCATTAAACTAAAAAATAATATGTACGTCATTGTAAAGTTATGTCCAACATAAAAATTTACATCTGTCAAAAAGATCAAGCTAACTTGTACAGGGTATAAAAGTTCAGCGAGCAAACTCAAGTGGTTTTAAATGTTTTAATGTCACGCTGTAAGCACGCATCATATAATAACACTGTCATTCCTACGTGACATTCGCGGAATAATCTGTGCCCTGCCGGCACAACTAAAAGCCACTAAACTAAGAATTGAATTAAACAATCTCATACATTTTCATTCTCATAACGCTCCAAGAAGTATAACTTCAAAAGTGACTTGGAAAGCTCTAGTACAGACTAGAGCTTTCACTGTAACATGAACTAAACAAATCCTTTAATCCTTTACTCCTTGGACTGGAAGGGATTATAAACAGTCAAATATTTAATTCAATAATCGTTGTGACCGATCGTCGGAAAAGAGTAACTTCTGAGTTTCTTTGACAGGGTATTGAGCTTTGGGACTATTTGGAAGGCACTCTGGTCGATCTTTAAAAGAATTATACACATTTTCATTAACTTTAGTCTTTGACGACCTCCGTGGTTGAGTAGTGTTTGTGTTCGGTTATCATGGGTACGCCACTCCGTTAGTTTTCTACGTTGTCTTGGGTCTGGGTGTTTGTGGTACCTTCGTTACTTCTTATATTCGATAACACAAGTGCTTTAGCTATTTACATTGAGATCAGAGTAATGTATGTGATGTTATCCATTATTTATTTATATTTATTTATTATTTAGAACCGTTTGAAACTATATATAAATTGGATTAACAATTCATGTTTAGATCGTTTAACTATACTGAGTATCCGATTTCAGTCATTTTATTATCTTATTGTAATTAATTATTTTAATGCAACTACTAAATATTAAATACAAAATATAAACAATTTTAATTAATAAGTATAACTTCTCAGGCGCGTATATAAGCACACGCACCGTTTTTAGGGTTCCGTATCCAAATGGTAAAACGGGACCCTAAAGACTCCGCTGTTAATAAATATAATTAAACACAATGTAAATAAACAACATTTGACATTGAATCGACGCGATATCATTGGTCGAGAGCTTGATTAATCTGTGGTATTCATTATGGATTTTCGAAAAAATGCCGCTTTGAAAGTCCACGAAGTTGTTATCGAAATATTGCAAGTAATAATTATATATGTATATATATAGATACAATTGGAATAGTGTTGTATCTATACATGTAATAAAATTGGAGTGTCTGTTTGTAATATTAAAATAACCGCTTTTTACCGCTGTCGTCCTCTGTCCGTCTGTCCGTCATCCGACAGACGGACGGACAGCGGAGTGTGACTCATGAACCGTGACAGTTACAGTTGAAATTTTCACAGATAATGTATTTCTGTTGACGCTATAACTAGAAATACTAAAAAGATGAATACAATAATTTTTTAAAGGATCATAGAACAAAAGTATTATTTTGCTTTTTTTATAGATAATTATACGGAACCCTTCATGAGCGAATCCGACTCGCACTTAGCCGGTTTTTGAGTTATTTAAATATCGTTTAAGATTCACGTGCTGTTCCCACTGGGTCACTAACTGCTTAATTGATTACACTAAACTTCAATTAATCAAATAAATTAATTGTCCGATTTGAATAATACTGTTTACATTGTACCCACACTAAGGTTATCTCGTCGACATGTGGATGTGTGTGTCGATAAATTTTATAACTAATTACGAACACGTTCCGATCAAAGTTCGTAATTAACACTTTTGTGGTAGTAGACAGCTTTGTGTAAGTCTCAAGTGTCAAGATTATCACGTATTCTAGGATATCGATTTAATTAAGTACTACGATTTCCAATAATGTTGAAAATTACTGATTTTTGAATATAATACTAGTAACAGCCATCAAATATTCCACTTATGGGCTACTACCGTGTAAATGGCAGTTTTTCGTTTGACATAAGTTACGTCACAATCGTCCGCCCAGCATGAGATGATTTTGATGCACAATTGGTGTTAAAGTTTTAATTACGTGTCCATTACGATTTATGTTATTTGGATATATTTATCTAAATTATCTCTTTAACCATCGTTAAATAAATAAGCATAATAACTTTAAAAGTAACATTTTGGTTGGTGGTCTCCCTCGAGATTGGAGTGATTGAGAGTGTCAGAGTTTTTAAAAGTTAATAATACAACGAGACAGAGGAAAAAAGAAAGGGAGAAAAAAGGTCACCTGAAGGGTGATAACAGTTTTTCTTTATTTGAAGATTTCTGTCAGTACTCTCTACTGTAACTTGAGAAAAACTTCATTTTAAAAAAGGCAAAAAAAAACACGACTTCAACTGAAAGCTTATGTTAACTAGAACTTCCCTTTTAAATGTGTATATTTAATAAAGCATGTAAATTTTTAATGTACACTTTGCGTGCATTATAAATATATATATTTTAAACATAATTAGTTTTGCATGTCGGTACGATAAACGATTTCTCCTAACGATACCAATTTTAGTTAAAATTTAACACGATTTACTCAATTACTTATATGTGAAGCAACAGACGGAATTGATAACGGACAGTACGGTCAAAGTTCCGTCACGAGACTGACGCGTGATAGCAGCTGATAAGGGCCGATTAGGGCTGATTTCAACACCCCCCTGATAACAATATTATCATCGGAAGCGAAGAAAATCACCATAGTTAATGGTGTTTAATATATAAATTAATTAATAAATAATTATATTTACTTGGTGGTAGGGCTGGTGGTAGGGCAGTACCTAGTATTGTTGTGTTCCGGTTTGAAGGGTGAGTGAACCAGTGTAATTACAAGCACGAGGGATATAACATCTTAATTCCCAAGGTTCGTGGCGCATTGGTGATGTAAGGAATGGTTAATATTTCTTACAGCGTCATTGTCTATGGGCGGTGGTGACCACTTATATATATACTATCGATAGTTTAGGTTAGAAGTAATGGTTTTTGCAATACTATCGATAGTATTGCTCATGGGGAGCTATCGATAGTCTGTCGATAGTCTATCGACAGACAACACTAAGAGACTATATATAGCAATTTAGTTTAACATCCGTTCTTTATGTGTACTTTGTTTATTAAATTGACGAGACGTCGAAGGCCACTTAGATAAAGGAGGTCGTCTGTGTGGCTATCGTTCATAGTTTAATCATTTATAACTATTTGTAATTATAATCATTCGATGATAACGTTAATAAGATTACTCTTAAGGTCAGACATATGGTCTGAGCCGGAATCAGCTATTAGATAATCAGTTAAAACGTGCGAGTTACGCATACATTGTTTTTTTCTCGCTGGAAAAACGCGTTACGCGCTTCCCCCACGTGATGGAAAGTGGGGGGGGCGTGGTACTCCCCGGGGCTCTGGACGCCGAGAACGCCCAGGTACGCTGGGTTTACCCACTAAATAACCAGCGGTACCCTCTCCGTCTTTCGGCGGGCGCCATGGGATCGCTTACGCATGCTACCGACGCACACATCCCCCAAGAGTCACTCATATATTAATTTTCACGATTCGAATATTAAATAGACACTAAAAGAAATTTTTAAGCGTAATTACTAATATTATAAATGTCTCTTCGTCTGTCTGTTTATCTTTCAAGGCCAAATAACTGGACCGAAAGTGATAGAATTTGGTATGAAGCAAGCTTGGACTCCAAGAACATAGCCAATATTTATGACATAAGTACTCACTGTACTCACAATCACACTAATTGAATTATGTATTTATTTACTTATTATACAGTGATTAAGGGCATTGCTCCGAGATTGATACAGGTTTCATCCAAAACCAAACACGTACTTAAATAATAGAAAGAACTAGACGGATGTATTTTCTGAAAGCAATTTCAAAAGCTGAGTCTCTTGCCGGTTCTTCTCGGTGGAATCTACGTTCCGAACCGGTGGTAGCTTTACTTTAAATAGTTTGTTAAATGACGATTCAACAGTGGTTGTAAAAGCCTACTTGAATAAAGTATATTTTGATTTTGAATGTTTAAATATTTAAGAATTTAAATATTAATTTGAAGTTATATTGGATATCCTTAAATACAGTATTAGACCATCTGATGGTAAGTGGTGTACCACTAGACATTATCAGTGTAAACGATATTAACAATTCATTACGTCGTCAATGCGACTTCGAAACTAAGATATTATGTACGATATGTTTGTAATTACACTGGCTCACTAAGTGTAAACGGGAACACAACAACACCGGACAAAAAATCTTTCGTGATGGTGAATTACCACTGGATGATCCATTTGCAACATTTAATATTAAATAAAACAACCATTTGCTTATGTCGTATGCTTAAGCATAAGTTTTTTTTTTTATTTAGCAATTAGCGCAATGAGGTTAAGATATTATTAAAAAATCTACTTTGGTCGTTTTGTAACCAAACCATAGAGTTCTTAAGTTGAAATTTTTAATTGATGTTAAAATTTTATTCGCAGACCTTCCAGACCGTGTTCCTCGGTCTGTCGCTGGTGCATGATATCCTGGAGTGGCTGGACAAGCAAGAAAACTCATTAGCTGCAAAGATCAGATACTGGAGAAATGTCATATTCAGCGGAATGGTGGTTCCGTTTACTTTAGTGAGTAATTTTGAAATATTTAGTTAAAGAACACACGAAACGAATAAGGAGTCCCACGACTCCTTCTTGTATTTTTATAATTTGGAGGATGTTTTAGAATATATAGATCGCCAAATTAGTCGACGTCGTTAAGCATGTCTGGGTATCTACCCTACCGATTGATCATGTATTCTACCGCCAGCCAGCAATAGATACTTAGTATTTCTGTTTTCCGGTTTAAAGGCTGAGTGGAACCATATGGCGATAATAACCGATGGCAGCTTTACATTTAATACAATATAGTTACTTGACCATTCAAAGTGTTTTTACTAGTCTACTTCAATAAAGAATATTTTGATTTGATTAATGATTAATAAGTTTCACAGCGCCATTTTCTATAGGCAGTGATGGCCACATAACATCAGTCAGTTTTGTGACTTAAAGCGTTTGCAGCAAACTCGTAATAAACGATACTTTTCAATTACAGTTCGTAACGGCCATGTTCTGGTCTGTGTACGCCATCGATAGAGAGCTGGTTTTCCCGCGGATTTACGACCAGGTTGTACCCTGGTGGTTCAACCACTGCGTCCACACCAACATAACCATCGTCGTCATCATCGAAACATTGCTTCAAGCGAGAAGATACCCCACTAACCAAAGATTGGAGCTGATTCTCTACTGGATAGTTGCTTTTTCGTACGCTATAGTGTGAGTTTTTTATAATTTTAGTATTAAAAATATCCCACTTGTGGGCAAGAGTTGGGTTTACCACGCCACTTCACTATAGGTTTGGATACAAATATTAGGGTGTGTTTACATACACTAATATTTGTTAACAATTAAAATAAAAGAGCGTATTGAACGTGTGCAACTTAACCAATAATTGCAGCTTTAACTCTGGCAAGCAGCGCTGAATTTCCATGTGTTTATAAGTCATCTCGTGCTCGATGGCGAAGGAAAATCGTCAGGAATCCTGCATATGTCTTATTTTAATGAAATTTCAAAAGTGTATCCACCAACTCGAATCAACTCGCCTCAGCCCAACAGTAAGATATTTACAGCGTGTTACTTAAATGAACACTTACGAATTGTCATTTTTTCCCCAGTCCCATTTATCTCTAGCTCCTCCCCCCTCCTCTCGTTGGCATAATGCGGGGGAAATGCCACAATGTGTTATATCAGCGAAAAAAAAAATAGAAGGAAGGAAATAGGGTTATTTTTATGCTGATTATAACAACTAGTTATCAAATATTTTACTATAGGAATAAGATTTTCCTGTTCATAGTTTTTTAGGGTTACATAGTTTTTAGTATAAGTCGTTCTTTTTTGTTCCACTGCAATAAAATGCTCACAATCGAATATACAAGACAAAGAAAAAAGAAGTATTCTAATTAACATTTGTCAGGAGGATATCAATTTAATCAATGTACTACAATTTCTGTGGACTAATGCCTTTTCTCCTTTTGGAGAAAATATTTAGAGCGTATTTTTCCATTCCAATGCGTTTGAAAATGCTTAGGTTTCGTCACGTTGTTTTCCTTCCCCGCCCAGTGGCCAACTTTACTAAAGTTTCAATAATCTGGCCAACGCGATTTATGTTTTTTGTATAATTTAATCTGAATTATCTCTTTAACCATCGTTAAATAAATAAACATCAGAACATAATAAACAAAATTTTTTATCTTAAATTTTGTATGATTTTATTATTTCCACTTTTTCAGATATTACACGATATACTTCGTCACGGATCGCTGGCTGTACCAGGTCTTCGGTATCATGAACTGGTGGCAAGTTTGTTTATACCAATTAGGAATCTGGTTGGTGTCATATATCTTCTATAAAATCCAGTTTCCGATCAACAGATTAATCCACGGTCACGAAGATAATGAAATAAGTACAGAAAAATCAGATGATGATGACAAAGATAATGCTGTCAATAATAAAGTCAACGAAAATGATACGAAAACAAATGAAATGAAGACATTTGAAAATAGTCAAACTATAACAGATTCGAACACAACGTTACCTAAAAAAACATGGAGCTTAAAATTTAGGAGCATCAAAAATCACTTCGAAAATTCTAGATTGTGACGACAATTTATACAAAAAATCAATATTAAAATGTTGCCATTAAAGAATATAGTGCTAATAATAATATAATAGAATTTAATCCAATGATAGATCATATGATAAGCTTAGTGAATTTTAAACGAAAAATACAATATTTTGCATCAGTAGACGCTGTTTTTGAAATGGTACAAGGTGTAACTATAGGAAATAAAATTGAAGACATCAAGTATGTATATATCGAAAATTTATGAGACAGGCGAAGAAACAGATATAAAATCAAATAACGCAATGCATAGTATACAAGAGGAACACAGACCTGATAGAACTGCTACACAGAAATCAAAAGAAATCGAAATATTTAAAGATGATTATAAAATATTTATAAAGCTTAAGCATTTTCCTGTCGAGACCAAATTTGATAACCTCGTTTAGATCAAATAAAAGTTCCAAAATAGATCGTTTGATTTTTTCAATTAACGATGAACTTATTATATATTAGTAGTGTTATAATCGATGTACAGGAATATTAATATACGATTATTGAAGCATGTTGACTCTCTAATATTAACAGTACAGGACAAAATTTTCAAGCAATCTTATCATCAGATTTTAATACTAACCTTGATTTACCCGACTTCAAAAAACTAAAAGGACTGTATAAGGACTTATTTGAGTTACAGTTAAAATAACTTTATTCCATAAGCATTTACGAGCTAATTTGAATTGTCATTTTAAACCTCACATATTTAAGAAATTATTTGAACTGTGCGAGACATTTTGATTTTAATCGTATAAATTCTTTATTTGAAATAAAAATGTTTGGTCTTTGTGCGAAGGTTCCTAGTATAATACGTGTAATTTAAAGAGTCATGGCAATGCATGGTCTTTATCTGGTGATGGAATTATTATATAAAATCATATGTACAATAATCATCAAGCCTCTGTACTTCTATGAGATAAACTTATCTCTGCCGTTGGATTATATATAAATTCTTAGTAAAGACCTAAAACACCAAATAGACTGGCTGTGAGTAGACTTTTTCCCATAAACAATGCAATAGATAAAATATTTTACTAACTATTGGAACTAAAATGGATCTTATTGAATCCGTCACAATTTTAAGGCTGATGAAAAAATTACTAACAATAATGTTTTCGAATCTTCACAATAAAAGTTATAGTTCACACATGAATGCGAGAAAAGATAGAGAAAGTACGTGAGTAAGGGAGCTAGATATGTTTAAGCAATTGCGTTTCAAATGTTGTCCGATGATCGTTGTCTAACAGCTCCCATAGACCAATTTGATGTCTTAAGTTGGTAAGTTTTCAAAGTTAAAAAATAATGAAAATTTATATTTCTAGCTTCAAAGAACATCAAACAACATTATTATCACAAGTTTAATTATTCAAATCTTTTATTCTTATTTAAATTATTCGGTTAATATACATATTTTGTTGCACTGGTTTTCATCGCTGTTAAGTTGGTAACCGTGCTTGATGTAACTGAACAAACAAAACACAAAAAACTCCAATGTTAAATTTATTTACTTTTTATATGTATATTTATGTACAGTGGAATAATTTCAATGTATCCATTGTTCTTCTACGTGGTTATAATTGGTTAGATTTATAGAATTGTTTTTTAAGGTTTTAAATATTTAATGATGTATGTGTATGTGTAAATTGTATTAAAATAAACGCTTTAGAGACTGAATTTCTTATTTATTTATTCAGACAAGACAAATGATAGAAGCATTAATTGCAGCATGATTTTTCATAAGCTTGTGTTTATAAGCGTGATTAAAATAGAAGCGTGAATAAAAATGATTTTTTTTTTATGATATACCCTTGACGAACAAATGGGTCACCTGATTGTAAGTGGTCACCACCCACAGACAATGGCGTTGCAAGAAATATTAACCATCCTTTACTTCGCCAATGCGCCACCAACCTTGGAAAGTAAGATGCTATGGGCACTGTTCACTCATCGCTTAAACTGGAACACGACAATACTGAGTACTGCTGTTTGGTGGCAGAATATCTAAGGAGTGCATGGTACCTACAAGATCTAAAGGCCTATCATCAAGAAGATCCATCTGCTGTGTTTCTATAAATTCACGTCAATTTTTTTTTTCGAAATGGAGATACCTTGGCTCAGTATTATTACCATTTAATCGCAGTTACTTTATTTTACATCTTTCTGTGTCTTTATTTAGTCTAAATTGTCGGCTACACGTGCTTTTTTATTCATACTGATATTGTAAATTTGAAAGTAACTCTGTCTTAAGGAATAATCTGTCTAAATTTAGTATGGAGATAGTTTGAGTCAAGGGCCACATCATAGGACAATTTTTTTAAGTCACTCCGCGAGTTTTCCATGAATCTGCTGCAAAGTTTTCTTATTTTTTGGATAGAAGCCGTTTGCTTTGTGACAAGAATGAAACGAAAATGAAAAATTTTATAATTATTATTTATTAAATTTTTACAAAATCCTAAACTACGAATATAATTACAAAATGTTTACCAATAACTTGATCGACATGCAACAAATCGACAAAGTATTAAACGACTTTTGATATAAAAAAATATTTAATTTGCACGTCGTAAAATTCTCTGTCCGATCACGATGACTTTTGGTAACCTTTGAAAAATACTATCAACTTAACATAAATATAGGTAACTAAGAGTATTCACTGTTAAAGATTACTGTAGTTTGTTTGTTTGCGATCAGTACGGTCTCATTAATTTGTCTCTCAAATCTATAAGATTTACTAATCCAATGTGTATAATACTTTGTTCCTTAAATAGTATTTTTATTGGAAGTTTAAGGACTACATCTGGGTATGATTTTAATATATATTGAATGGATGCGTAAAATCCAAATTTAGGGTCAGTAAAACTGTAAGGCATACTAATCGGTAAATATAGGCAATGACGTTGGTTTAATATAAAGTAAATAATTAATTATCCTTTTTAAATAGATGAAGTTCAGTAAGTTTAGATCTTTTCAATATTCCACTCCGGTTTCCTCTACCATTGATAATTTAATGGTGCATTGATTTTTATTGTCGAATAAATATTTTTTGTAGTACTAATAAATATATATAATTATATTTTATCAAATATCTCTAAAAATTATTCTGTACTTGATAAAACTTTATTATCTCATTTCGTATCTTCGTTTAAATATGCTAACACACTCGTTACACGCTAACGTTTGTTCTCGTCAAAACCTACAGCATCTCCGTTGATGCTGAAAGGTTTTCCACCATCTCTCAAAGGTTACCTAAAGCACATTACTAAAATATATCGCTGAACTGACGATATACCAATTGCCGAGCTGGTCTCACGAGACTTTCATCATAAACTACCCTTTGAGGCTGGATGTAATAGGAGGATGGCGTTCTAATACTGACTCCAGATATCGTTGGTCGTTTTCTTACTTGGTAGTGACTGATTTCTGATGCGGCGTATTGAGGTTCTGAATGTAAGTTATTTCTAAATCTTGAATAAGCATAATCTCTTTCAGCAGGAACTATAAACCCACTTGGTATTCTCACTGGTAAGTTTGGAGCTAAAGCTTCGTTTAACCTGACATCATAATCATTTTCAATTGAATCGGCTAGATTTTGTTTTATATCTGGTATTTTCAAAGGTTTACCGGTTGCCGTGTATCCCTTCGATATTTCCGGTTTTGGTTCTGGTTTTTTTGTTTTGACCTCTCTATATTGGTTTTGTGTCTGACCTAGATACGGTTTAAGGTAATCGCCTGGTGATAGTGTAGATTCAAGTTTTTCTTTTATTGCTTCGTAATTATCATTAAAGTTTCTTAAAACTTTTGTAGCTAGCAGTTTCGCTTTCTCGTCTGTCACTGTTTCTTGGGTAGTAGTGGTTGCTGTTGTAGTTGTTGTTGTGGGAGGCGGGGGATTTTTTTTAACTACAGCGGGTGTAGCCTCTACTGTTGTCGTAGATTCCTTATTATCTTTAGATTCATATTCAATGTCTTCTTCATCATAATATTCGTATTCTTCTTCTGGTACAGATGTTACCGTTGGTTTCTCTGTTGCGATAGTTGTTGTCAAACGTTCAGTTGTTGTACTAGGGATAGTCCTTGTTGTAGGTGGTTCTGGTGTAGTTGTGGTCGTAGTAGTTGTAGTAGTAGTAGTAGTCGTGGTTGAAGTAGAAGTAGTGGTAGGTTTAGGGGTGGTACTGGGTGGTGAGCTCAGATCTTTTCCGGCTACTGGCTGTAGCCCTCTTGGAAGATACGGACTCCCACCCCTAGACGGTAAAAAAGGCCTCCTTACAATTTTGACGTTTGGCCTAACATCTTTTACCTTTGCAGTAATATCTTCTTCAACATTTTTTCTTCTTGGCCTCTCTGTTGTCTTTTCTTTTTCATCGTAGTAATAGTCATCATCTTTCGATTTAGCGGGTCGTTGATCTCTGTTAAATGGATTATAGGAATACTTTTGAGATCTCGTTGGCGGCTCGTCGTAGTACTCTTCTTCTTCATAATCTATAGGCTTTTTTGTCTTTTTAACCTTTTCAACTGCACTAGGGTAATGAGGTCTTGATGGCTTAAATTTTTCTTTTTCAACAGGTTCGTGTTTGGGCCTTTGTTGGATTGTACTTGTTTTCGCAGAAGGCATTGGTCTTCTAACATCCTCATCTTCATAATCGTCATAATATTCGTCATCTTGTTTCGGAGGAGCTTTAGTTGTTGTTACTGGAACATAATCATATTTTTCTTTTTCACTTATTGGAACTGGTCTTTTGATTTTAGGCGGCATTCTTGGCTTACTAAATATGCCATGCCCATTTGGTTTCACTAGAGGTTGATTTTCAGGAGCCGTCGGTGTTTGCCGTTTCTCTTCCTGAACTTTATCGTCTCCATCACTATTTTTTTCAGACTTTGAATATGGTCTGTCATCTCTATTCCTATAAGGTCTGTCAAATAATCTTCTACCTTCGTTGGATTGGTATCGTTCATCTCTTGGTCTGTTCTCCCTTGGTTTGCTTTCTTGTTCAGTTGTTTCATCCCTAAAAGGCCGTCTCTCATCACGTGGCCTGATTTCATCTCTTGGCCTTTTTTCGTCCCTGGATTTAAATTCATCTCGAGACCTTATTTCGTCACGTGGTCTGATTTCATCTCGTGGTCTGATTTCATCTCGTGATCTGATTTCATCACGTGGTCTGATTTCGTCACGTGACTTGATTTCGTCGCGAGGTCTGATTTCATCACGTGATCTGATTTCATCGCGTGGTTTAATATCATCCCTTGAATTACCTTCACCTCTCGTTTTTTCATCCCTTGGTCTTATATTATCGTCTTTATATTTAGATTCATCTCTAGGTCTTTCATCATCTCTTGGCCTACTTTTATCTCTCGGTCGATACTCGCCTCTTTTACCTCCTCTAGGTCTATCTTCTTCATCATCAGGACTGTACCTATCTTCCTCTTCATCTCTAGGTCTGTTTTGTCTCCTTCCACCTTTGTAGGGCCTTCTGTCTTCATCTTCGTAAGGTCTTCTATAATCTGGATATGGTCTTTTGTTAGATCGTGGTTTGTCGTATGACCTCCGATCTTCGTAATCCTCTTCAGGCTCATCTCGTGGTCTCGAGCGGGTTTCATATCTGAAAACCAATTTTAAATTCGCATAAAATATAATTAGATTTCTTTCATTAAATATGACAATAATATAAGTATTTAAAACTTTTATTATATTTATTTGTATATCTTGGCTGTTATTTAAACTAAATGAGTATTTTGGTCTCACCTGTCATCATAATCATCATGTGGCCGACGCTTGCCAGGTCTACGAGGTCTTGTTCTTCTTCCACCCCTGGAAAATTAAATTTGAAAAATATTTTATTGCCTATTATTCATTGTTTTGACAAATTATGGTATCAGCTTTTGAAACTGACCAAGTGAACATTTTTCATTTTAATACATGGATTAACCTAGTTTTTTTAAAACGTTTCATTAACTTGATACGAGATGGTCCAGTGGTTAGAAAGTGTACATCTTAAACGATGATTGCGGATTCAAACCCAGGCAAGCACCACTGAAATTTCATGTGCTTAATTTGTGTTTATAATTCATCTCGTGCTCGGCAGTGAATAAAAACATCGTGAAGAAGCCTGCACGTGTATAATTTCAACGAAATTCTGCCACATGTGAATCCACTAACCCGCATTGCTCCAATATGCTCCTAATCTTTTCCTCAAAGGGAGAGGTCTTAGCCCAGCAGTGGGAAATTTACAGGCTGTATATGTTGATACTTTGAATGATAACAATAATTTACCTGTCTTCGTATTCGTAGTCATATTCATCATCGTAGTAATCATAGCGAGGGTGAGGACGACGACGCGGTGGTCTCGGTGGTCTAGTGGTAGTTGTGGTTGTTGTAGTCGTGGTAGGAGGCGGCGGCGGTGGTTCTGTTGAAGCCGACTTGTAGAGAGCTTCGTTTCTATAAAATGTAAATTAAAAGCTTAATATATTTTAATCGTCTAATTATTACCTTGTAGCGTAATACATTAAAAAAAAAGAGCGCATGATCCCTTATCATGGACTCTTGGGTTTACTTTTAGGCGGGAAATTTGAGTAGAAAAGAGGCCTTAGCCCAGCCGAGGAACATTTAAAGGCTTAGCTTTTTTACTAATATACATCTCCACTGTTATTTTTGTTTACTTTTCTCCGAAAAAAGCCTTCTTTTTAAAACCTTCTTTGTCTATATTCTCAGTGAAACTAATGCTTATAACTTGTGTTAATTTACTTGTTTTGATTATTCTAAAACACATGGTCACCACGTTACCCTTATCGCATTAACAAAAACTGTTATATACCTGCTAAAGTAATTCGGTGAGTTCTTGCAATCGACTTCCGAGACGAAATGGCAGATGAATGTCTTCTGATCGAAGGCTGTGTAATTGGCGCACAGGAAATCGTACCTTGTACCGAAGAGGCAGTGATGGTAGACCTTGAAACAAAAGCACTAATTAATTCGGTACGATAAAGTAACGATTCATAACTGATGACAGGATTTAGAAATATAGAAATATAGAGCAGTATGAAAAACTTGTAGGTAATAGTTGGCTTGTCACTAAATCTAATTATCCTTCTTTGGACAGGTTATGGTACGTAAATGGTCACCACCGCCTATAAACAATGGCATTGTAAAAATTTTAACCATTCCTTACATCACTAATACGCCACTTACCTTGGGAACTAAGATGTTATGTCCCTTGAGTTAGTTACACTGGCTCACACAAACTTTAAATCACAACGATAGTGTGTACTGCTGTTTGGCGGTAGAATAGACCAAGGCGGTCTTGCGCAAAGCCGGCAGGGCATACCATAACCAAGAAAATATATAAATAAAATAAATTTTGTTTCATGACATAACGTTCCGTAATCCGTCATCTAAATATTATTGTGTTTTATAATGGCTTTAGTTTAGATTCTAAATAAATTACTTATATGACATACCTGACATTTATGAGGGACTGATGCATAGAAGCCATCATGAAGGCCGTCGCATTTGAAGTCCATAGTTTCTGGAGGTGGAACGGCCTCGTAAAATGGATATTCGGAGAGATTGTATCCATTCAGTTCCCGGGGCAAGTTCGGATCCAGCAAGTAATCAATTTGCGGTATCCCGGTCAGCTTGCTCGTCGTATTCGTCTCAGCTGCCTCCCCTGTGGTCTCCGCCTTGAAGTAAATATAGAAAGTTTTATAATAACAGGTTTTAAATTTAACACATTTGAGACGACTTCAAAGCGTCCGCATATTCAAAATATAATTCGTGTATCGAATTTCGCGATAATTGATGGACGCTGACAAATGGACAAACATACTTTCAAAATTTGAAACAAAAAGAAAATTAAAATTGATTAATAAGTATGCGTAACTAATTGTCGTACAATTTTGCATGGATAACAGTAGTAGTTATACCAGCCGTAAGTCCCACTGCTGGGCTATTTATTGAGAACACCTCATCTATCGAGAACATTTAAAGCTTATTCCACCAAGCTGTTCCAATTCTGGCAATATTTCAAGCGACACATGCAGATTTTCTTGCGATGTTTTTCTTCTTCTCTGTCTTATGGTTGAATAGGTAATCAAAACTTATTTTCCTTTATTTAAAACATGTTCAGCTGGACCAATTTTATTGAGGAACAAGTTTACAAACATATTTTCTCAATTGCCTGTGAATGTCATACGAATGGGCAAAGAGTATTTCCTTTAAGATGGTTTACATTCCACTAGGCAACTCCATGCTTTTTGAAGATTTGAGCAGAAGATGTCGACGAACAAATTATTCTCAGATAAATCGTCCTAAATACTGCACTGTATGGTTCATAAGCCGCTTCGTATCCCATAATCGTTCTACCAACTAGGACCAGATTTTAAGGTCTGGAGGCCCTGGGGTAACAGAGAAGTGGAGGCCCTTAGTTATTTTTTTTATAAATTATTTTTTTAGAATTTCATTTTAAAAGTAACTGATACAATGAACAAATAAATTATAACCATATTGACTAAGTTTATAATTCTTAACAGGTCGGAACGTCTCTTGTGGAGGCTACAGGGCAATTGCAACGGTAGCCCTTCCCTAAATGCGGCCCTGCTACCATCTCATCTCATATGAGATGTTGTACATATGTTTTATTAGAAGTTATTTAACGTGGCCTATAGAATGACCAATCAACTGTTTCCTCTCTTTCTCTTGCTTTCTGTCTCTTTCTATCTATCTAGTCTATCATTTAAAACATAATACTATACAGAAGAAACAATTTTGTTCCAATGGGGTGTCTCAAGACAAACCTCTTTTATATATCATGTTCCTCTGATCAATCTCGATCGGAACACAATACCAAGCATTGCTGTTTGACGACATAACTAGTCAGTCCCACCTGACGAACTTAGGCAATACCACCAGTGCCCTAGTTTAACAGACAAATCGCAACATAACAAAGGACGTGTACAGTTCATTACTATAATAGCAGTTGCATTCACCAAAAATAGCTAATGAATACCTTATATAATAAATCAAGAAGCAATATCATATAAAAGAGGAAATGAAAAAGCGATCAACCTTGGCAACAAGTCTCAGGAATCCAATGTTTCCTATTTGATTATAAGCGTTGCACGATTTCCGGTATTTTCTTTTGCCTTCATAGCGTAATTATCGGTTATTCGAGGCTTAAACAATCTACGAATGTTATATATTAAAAACTGTGGCTAAATTCATTTATAGCTTTGCCTGTATCCCATTTATTTGGGTTGGTATAACATAATGAATATTTTTCTATCCCATTCATCTCTATCTGCACTCACCCCCGTTTTTTGCCAGTCTCAGAATTTATAGGCGTTCTTAAATAAATACTTGCATTGTATAATACTTATTTTTATATAGTCCATACCTCCAAATTCTTTGTATATCCAGAAATCAGATAATTAATATTTTCAAATTGTTATTTTCAGCTCTATTTGAATTCCCCATGTGTCCCAGTGCTGGGCTTACCAAAGTGCCTTCCAACAAAAAGGCTTCTTATAATTTCTTTTCCAAAATCTTTCACCCCCTTTCCCTTTACTAGGGTCGCAAGTCGATGCCGTTAAGTAACTCCACTATCGAACCGACTGTAAAATGTTCATACGTTACGACGATTGTGACATTGAATATTATGACTATTTTAATCCATACCTCATCACTTTCTGATATTTCAAGATAATTATCACATTCAACGCAATAATGAAGACATTTAGGTGCACTGGTAAATGGGCCACCTGATGTTAAATGGTATTTTTTTTTTTTTAATGGCATTTGTTGGCGGGCGAACATATGGGCCACCTGATGGTAAGTGGTCACCACCGCCCATAGACAAAGGCGCTGTAAGAAATATTTACCATTCCTTACATCATCTATGCGCCACCAACCTTGGGAACTAAGATGTTATATCCCTTGTGCCTGTGATTACACTGGCTCACTCACCCTTCTAACCGGAACACAACAATACAGAGTATTGTCATTTGGCGGTAGAATATCTGATGAGTGGGTGGTACCTACCCAGACGGCCTTGCACAAAGCCCTACCACCAAGAAAATCATCAATATTGACCCTGTGGAAAATTTTGATCCATTACAACATTAATGTAACGTTGGAAACTAAGGTGACATGTCCTTTACTTGTCGTTACAATCACAAAACCTTAAAATGGTCATACAACAATACTAAGCTCTACTATTTGGCGGTTGATAATCTGACGAGCGAGTGATTAGAGGGGCTAGCGCAAAGGTCAACCTTGATGTAAAAATGAAAACGTCATAAGAACAATGTTGTCATTTACCTGAGCTTCATCTTCTGGTCCCGTAGGCTCTTCAGTTGGAGCTGCTGTCGTGGTACTGGTCTTCGCATGGATCAGAGATGTAGCTCTGACTGCGGCTGTTGTGGGAAGATCTACTGATAAAACTGCTACTGTCACACCTGGAAAGAGATAAATTTGCATTGATATCAATTGAAAATTCATAATGTCCTACGCAATTTTTGGTCAGAGAGTTCGGTTTTCAAGCAAGCTTATCGCTTTAGTAGGTCTATAGGAGCACAAATTCATATGATCTATTAATATTTAATATCCTTCTTAATACCGTTTTCCATTTCAGGTAAGTGATCACTTAAAAATAAATAAATTTGTACTTATTTAAAAGATTCTATGATGCAACCCATCTACATAAAATTAAAACTCGCGTTTTAAAATACATTCATAAATAAGACGTACTTACAAAAAATTTATATAGTATAGATTTAAAAGAAAATGTAAATTGTACTCGTTGCTATTCATGCGAGATATTATAACAATTTGATACATAGGAAATTAAATTTTAAGAGAGTGACTACTGATATTCTTTCTTATTCACGACAAAATCTAAATTCCTAACCTGTGTAAAGCTTTACACTATTAGTACTGTTACATAACGATTCAAAAGGGCTTGAATGAGTGTCTAATTGTACTAGTAATATTGTATATTTTCTTAATAATAACGTATGTAATATTTTAATTGGTGATAAAAAAGTAACCACTTAGTTCCTTATTGGTTCTTCACCGCAGAAACTTTAGAAGACTCGGTGGTGATTTAAAAATAAATAGGAAAGTAAAGTAACTGTCTGCATATCAGGTTTGGAGCTGACTTCACCACGCGGCTTGGTGAATTTCCTCTCAATGTTTTAAAACGATGTTTGATCCCAGAACAACGATGTTTGTTTCAAACATCACGGCTGAACTTTTGACTTGAAATTTAATTAAAAAATACGTATCTCCAAATGTGAAGTGTCTGTTTGAATATATTGATTTAGTTAAGTGTGCCATTTTTTCTAAACTCGTAATTATTTTGTTATTCAATCATAAAAACCTTGATAGCCATATAAATTTAATGCCAGTGTTTTTTTTAATCTTGCATTCATAATTTTTTTTCCTTGTATTAAAAACTTTTGGGAAATCTTATTTTTGGGCGTCATTGACCGATTACTTGTTATTCAATTTTAAAAGGATAATATGGAGGTCGTTTGTCTTAAATTTTACCTGAATCATAATTTATTTCATTTATTCGATTTTTTATAACTTTTAATACGTGATAAAAATCTCGTCCTGACTGATTTTGGCTGAGGCGGTCCATTTTGAGGGGGATAAGGCAACTACGCGGGACATATTATAATGCACATGTGTGTACGCAAACCCAGACCCGAGATGGCCCAGTGGTTAGAACGCGTGCATCTTAACCGATAATTTCGGGTTCAAACACAGGCAGGCACCACTGAATTTTCATGTACTTAATTTGTGTTTAAAATTCATCTCGTGCTCGGTGGTGAAGTAAAACATCCTGAGGAAACCTGCATGTGACTAATTTCAACGAAATTCTGCCATATGTGTATTCCACAAACCCGTATTGCAGCAGCGTGGTGGAATATGCTCCAAACCTTCTCCTCAAAGGGAGAGGAGGCCTTAGCCCAGCAGTGGGAAATTTACAGACTGCTAATGTCATGTGATCCCTCTCTATACTCTCATATTTTCATTTCGATGGGAAAGCAAATCCGACAGATTTGGAAGCAGTTCAAATACAGAACCAAATGCTTTACGTGCTTTCCGAGGCACGGGTGTGTACACAGTTCCAACTTTCAAACTTTGCGACAGAAAACCCCAAAACTTCTTATCGGCCCGACCTTAAGTTTGAACTCAAAATTAGGATATTTTTTTAATATAATTGGGTAGGTGGACGGTCCAAATTAACCATTCAACCTTGGGAGATTAGATGTAACGCCCCTTGTGCCTGCAATTACACTGGTTCACTCACCGTTCAACCAGAACACAGCACTAAGTACCGCTAACAGTACACTCAGTTTTCTCGACATACACATTTAATTTAATGCACGATAATACACCCAAAATACAGCAGTAAACGGTTGCGTTCTGGAATACATCATATGGACGTCATCATCATTATTATTAAAGCTTTTCAAATATATTCCACCTAGGTTCCAATTGGTCAAATGTCTGCCCTTGACTTTTAAACTTTGGGATTTTACTAAAAACTTGAAATCCGTTTATGCAATAGATTTCGTGAATTTAAAAACATTTTGGAATTTACCGTTATGCGTCTGATTTGTATGACCAGTTCCACCCGCGGTTTTGTTCACTTTGAATGAAGAGGAAGGAGGTACTTGATATTAATTGCCGAATTTCTGACAAAATATATGGAAAATTTAATAATGATGAAATCTTTACAATGAGCCAATTTTATTTTCGAATTTAAAGTCGAAATATCCAAAAAACCGTCGCGAATGCTTTTGTTAAAAAATTAAACTATTTTTTTTTTGAGTTTTCTAAATCTAAAATAAAAATTTTCTTTATTCAAGTAGTCTCATAAGAGTAGGTACTTTTGAATCGTCATGTTACGGTGTTGAATTAAATATAAAGCTTGCACCAGTCGGAAAGTAGATTCTACCGAAAATAGCCGACAAGAAACTCAGTTGTTACTCTTTTCCAAAATGTATTCTACAGCGTATGTCTATAAAGTTCAACTAAATTTTTTATATATCCTGCGTACAAATAAATAAATACTAAGTCCACGCTTTTTTTATCTTCAATACAATCTTGTATTGGGTTTCTTGATATGAGATTTAAGTTCTTTAATAGGCCTAGATAAAATATATATCATAGCAGAAACGAAAACCGTGGAAAAATTTCCTGGGAAGTCTGTAATAAACGATTTTGTGGGTACAGACTGATCCTAACATCAGCTAAATCTTAGAATCATATTAACGGAAATATACCGTCGTTGGATTATTTTGCAAATATAGCAATTTAATAGTTAGTTTTAAATGTTAAACATTGAAATGTCAATCGCATTAAGTCCAAGGCTGTTCGATCAGAATTATTCACTGTGAATTTAAAGTTTTTAATTATAATTTTAATAAGTATTAGACTTGTCTAGGATAAATCTTATGTACAAATTATTTTGATGGTCGTCAAGTGCTCTATTATTTTAAGTCCGCAGTCCCCGAGTTCCTGTGATCTAGATCTGGGTGGAGTTCAAAAATTATCATAGGTTTTTCTGAAGTCCAGAATTCGGGACACCACTCTGGTATCAGAAAGCATGTTAATTTCAATCGTATCAGAACACCGTCATATCAGATTAAGAGCGAGGGCATAGTGTAAGTGTTTGCGCAAGCAAACGCAAAGTACACTCCACTTTGCGTTTGCGTGCGCAAACCACTTGTGCCCTGTAGTTTATCCTATTTGTAATTTAATAACGTTATAACAACATTTTAATTGCACATATTATCTTTAATAATTTGACCTTTTAATCGTTTAAAATATTATAAGCCGGCACCTGCCTGTTTCAATATGTCATAGCGTCATATTACATATAGCCAATTAAATAAACGACCCATTAAACGCAAAACATTTTTTCTATATCGGTGCTGATCATCTCTGATCTTATTTTAACAAGTTCAAACTAAAACTAAAGTTTATAAGATTCGTTTCAAGAAGACTTAAAATGATAATAAATTGCTATCATTGTTTTATCAGTCCCAAGTCCATTTGGATTGAAGTTAATTAAAGGTCTTGACCTCTTTCCTTCAGGAGATGATTTGGAACGTATTCCATCTAGCTGTTCTGGTGCGGGTTTCATTATACAAATATACCTATTTAATCCGACACAAGCAGTTTTCCGCACGATGTTCCCCTTCACTCTTGATCACGACACGTATTAATCCAGAATAATGTACTTCGTCTTTTCTGCTTTTTAGATATATTAAGTGTCATTATTATAGAGTGTATTAATAATATTATTAGATATTATTTTTGGCGTATAATTGAACTAAGGTCGTTTTTTTCTTTTACGTGTACTTAGTTTACGTTAACTGTTAAACATTAATAATATAAATCCGAAATTGGCTTCGATTTGGTTTTGTTTTTATCTGAATTTTTCAATTTTGTTTGTCACAATGCATTTCGTGGATAAAAAAATGTTAACTTAAAACTCTTGTTTTAGGGTTTACACGTGAACTTTTCGCCTTTGTAAGGTTGTGTGTTATAAAAAAACTTATCTCATTAAGGACTTTACATTACTTACTTAAATCGTGAATATACTTTAAGTGGTAAAATTTGAGTTACGTTACTTCCTTTTTTCTCAGTATTAATTACGAAATATACTTTAAATATGTATATATGTTAACTTAGATGATATTTATCAGTTACTCTTCAGTTCAATTTAATGAAAAAAAAACAATTAAAAGTCAAATAAACATGGAAAGTACGCTTTGATTTCGGATGTACTAGCTTTTTATACCTAAAATATCTATGAAAACCTTTTTTTTTTATTTACATGAGATTATTAACACAATACTAAGGGAGCCTTCAGCCTATTTTTGCAAAATATTTTTTTACTTAATCGATACGTGCATATCGCGATCCAAGTCAGTCGCCTTATATATTTACGGAAAGGATGTTGTTCTAAATGGACGGAATTACGTAACAGTTTAATTTTATTAAGGCCCTTTTAAAACTAGGCTCGTAGTCGAATTGGTACCATTCCACAATGTAGGCTTCGTTATATATGATCTTAGGAAGGTCATGAGCTTAAGACGTTATTTTCTGTTATTTTTTTGTGATCATTCAGGTCGTTGACCAAACAAGTTTATGAGATATTTATATTCAAAGATATACTTACAAAACAAACTGAATCCCAGCCATCTGTGTCGTGATCGCTTCATTGTATCTTAATCTGTAACAAAAAGAAAATACTAAATTAATATCTGAAACCGGTTTAAAAAGAAAGCGTATATTTTAAAAAAAATCTACGTTTAACGTAAATTTATTATGATATTATTACATTATCTGTTCCTTATACAAATTGATTAAGAGTCGAGATGGCCCAGTGGTTAGAACGCGTGCATCTTCCATATTCCAGCATCCGTATTCCAGCCCGCATTGGAGCAGCGTGGTGGAACTTTCTCCTCAAAGGGAGAGGAGGCCTTAGCCCAGCAGTGGGAAATTTACAGGCTGCTAATGTATGTAATGTAATTTAGAAGTTATCAGTGCACAATATAGCACTATTAGCAAATCCCATGGAATACGTAAGTCTAAGGTTTGTTTATCTTTATTCTCCAAATCAAATCAAAATATTCTATATTTAAGTAGACTCATAAAATAACTTTTGAATCGTTAGTGTTGAATTAAATTTAAAGCTACCGCTTCGAAAAGCAGATTCTACCCAGAAGAACCGGCAAGAAACTGAGTTACTCTTTACTTTTTCAATTACAGAGTATGACAATAAAGATTAATTAAATGTATTAATCCTGGCTAAAAATCAACAAATACTAACTCCACGATTTTTTATCTTTTTTTTTATTTATTTATTTTTTTTTTTTTATTTTTTTTTTTTTTTTGTCTTGTATATAAAAATATATATTTAACAATAAATCAAGATTAAGAAGAACCAATAATCAAACATAACGCTTATTCAAGAAGATTATATAAGAAGTTGTGCTTCTCATTTTCAACCGATTTTTGTCGTAACAAGCGTGAATATCTTGTATACAATTTTAAGAATGTAGTATGGAATTAATGACGACTGTCTTCTATTCCATTCTATTGTTAGAAGGTCATTAGATTCATAGTGGTTCAGTTGATATAAGTCTGTTTTAAATTAAGTTGCAAATTTAAATCTGTGATTGATTTTTTTTTTTTTTGGTTCTTCATCAAATTCAAAATATATAAATTAACTTTTTGTTCATTTTAAAGTAAAGTTCATTGATGATCACCACTTACCACCAGGCTCATTTGCACGTCCCCCTACCTATATTTAAATAGCTACTGTACAAATCATGACCGCTTGGAATAATGTCAAGAAAATTAACAGTATTTCCTCGTTGAATCGCGATTTCGATTCTCCGAGCGAATAATCCACTCCGACAGGACCAGTGGAAACAATGAGACAGGTTTGTCAAGACAAGTAATTAGGTTTTACTAGTTCTTGAAACCAGTAACCGATTGGACACATCTCATATCTGGTGTCAAGAATTCTATATGCGACCTCCTTGTACAGATATCAAAGTATTTAATATAGTTCGAGCTTTTACAGTAACATACATATATGTATGTCTCAATACATCCTCACAAACTTTCATAATATTAATAGTATAGTATTAAAGTTTCTTATAAAGTTTGATATGAAATCGTCTTCATCAAACATAATATCTGACGATCGTAAAACCATTCAATAAATATTTGACATTTATTTGAAGGTAACCTCAAAACATTTCACGTTTACAGCATCCACGAAACAAGGAGATGAGATGATTGTATCTTATTTAAACACATAAATTGATGCTGCGTTTAACATCCGTCACGAGAACTCATTTATCCTTTGAATATTACTATAAATGATATAACAATATCAAAATATACTTTATTCGAGTAGGCTTTTACAAGCAATTTTGAATCCATTTAACATTTTACAAACTATTAAGTGAAGCTACCACCGTTTCGGAATGTAGACGGATCGACAAGAAACTCAGTAGATACTATTTTGCAATATTTAAAATACGAAGTTAGGTTAGTTAAATTGAATTATATATGTAGGTATACGATATATCCTGCCTGGAAGTCAACAACTATTAGCTCCACGCTTATTATCTATATAATGTTGTATTAGTGTTGCACACCGATAGTCCAAAACTGTCGATACTATCGATAGTATCAATAGTATTGCTTACAGAGAGCTAGCGATACTATCGATAGTACTATCGATATCTTGAATAGATTTCGAGGTCAACTATCGATATTCAAACTATCGATAGTTCTGCTTCGCTGTGTTGTATTGAATAATATCGTTTTTAATAATGTATTTATATTCTGTGGAAAGGATGAACAGCTTAAGCGGCAAAATTGACGTTTAGGAAAATGGGATTTAAAGTAGATATTTTAAACTTCATATCAAATCTAAAGTCAAAACTCCCTATTCAATATAGATATAGTCAAAAATCTAACACCGGTTTGGAAATTAACATCACGGACCTGAAAAGAATCGGCGAGAGAAACTCAGCGGGTTTTTTTTTAAATGTAATTTTTTACTACTATCGTTTTATATATAATAACATTAAATATAATTTCCTTATTTCAAACAATCATTTATTTTTGTATGAAGTAGGTATTTTATAATAAAAAATTATAATTCGATTACAAAAGAGGACATGGTCCAGAGGTTGTAGCACGTGATTTTTAATCAACGATAGCGGCTTCAATTTTATACAGGTAACACTGATTTTCCGGTTTGAAGTAAGTGATTATAGAGAGTCAGTGTAACTACACAAGGGACTCATCTCAGTTCCCAAAGCTGGTGGCGAATTGGTAATGTAAGGAATGGTCAAATTCCTTACATCATCAATGTCTATAGCCAGTAGTGACAACTTACCACCAAGTGGCCAATTTACCCGTCTGCCTACTATATTAAAAAAATAATACCTGCATATAGCTGTGTGGGTGATTCTGTTAAAATAAGATAAATCTCGATACAGACAGACAGAGTTGCTTTCGCATTATATAATAATACTAGCAGAACTAGTCGTGGCTCGTTATGTGGTAATTTATGTTAAATATAATATATTCTATATGTAATATGTCAAATACAACATATAATTTATTGGAATAGGCTTTTATAAATATTTTATTAACATTTTAGATGATATATATCAAAGAGAAATATCACTCAGTGATTAATCACGAAATATCAGAAACTATAACGCCTACAAACTTATAATTAGGCAGGTATGTATAGGCAGGTACATGTAGACATTTGCTGGTCCCCACCAACTACGTTCTGAGCCGAGGTGCGTAGGAGACGACGACCGATACGACTTGGGAACCTTCAAGAAAAGAGCGTACTCTTTCCTGAAAGGCCGGCAAAGCCCCCCGGTGCTGTAGATGTCCATGGGCGGTGGTAGTCACTTTCCATCAGGTGAGCCTCCTGCTCGTTTGCCACCTTTTGACATAAAAAAAAGACACCCTCAGGACAAACGTCACTCTCGAGCCCGAAAGGGATCATCTTAAGGCAGAGTTTTAACACTCGCCTCAACGTTCGGTGACGCTGTAAAGGCCAGTAGGGCCAACAGCAACTCGGTTATCGTCGGTACGGTTGGAAGTTTGTGTTTTATGAATTTCGAGCGGGTAAAGCCGCAGGTTCAGCTTTAAATATAAAGTTAGGATAGTAATTTAGAGACATCTTCATTAATTAATGCAGAGCTCCAATGAGGATTTTAAAAGAGGTTCCATATTTTCGATCAAGTTTTAAGAATTCAATAACTCGAATTGAGTGACATTCCTATTATACATCACGTGGGGAAAAATTTATTGATAGTATTGGTGTTATGAATCGCCACTAGATGGCGTTATAACACGTCAACTTCTATAACGGTCAACTGGTCGCCATGACAGTTTACACTACACAAGCAAAACGACATCTGAGAAGGTTTACTAGTGTAGTTTAATTAAACAAAATACAATACTTCAGCTCTCTTTGTATGTATTTATGTACATATATACGAATACCACAATTGCTTTGCATAAATATTCAAGCTAGGAAACCACGGGATTTAGGGTTGTCAATTTCCAATTTAAAAATAATTAAACTTAAATTAAGTTTACGTGTCTAAGATTAAACGATGCAACCATGAATTATTTCATTGTTTAATATCCTAAATAGTGTTAGGTATGCTATTTATATCATAAAATTATATATCTGTTTGGTTCAGATTTCGAACGGGTTAAAAATAATAATTATTATTACTAATTTTTGTTCATTAATAAATCATCGAACACTATTGGATCCAATGTAACCACACAAAAAAGTGTCATCAAAATCGGTTCAGCCGTTGAGAAGTATTTTAAATATTCAATTCGTCAGTCAACAAGTCCTTTATCGTTTAATTTTTGTTAACATTACATATGTAATTTAGATTTTTAGTGGCAACCCTATTGATTCTATAAGAGAATTCCAGGCGTTTTATAATCATCTGATCGTGGGTCGTTGACCTTGCCTTCGTCCTTTTACCGTCGAGGAATAAGAATGTTGATATGATAATGGGGGGTAAAACCTAGGTCTTCGATTACGCATACAGAACACAATGCTATTAAATCTACCAAGGCTCAACGAGGCGCCACTGACGCGCCCTCAACGTGATAGCCGTCAGTGATTTGTTTTGTTGCAGCTCACAAAGATAACCATCAATATTGTTAAGACCCCCGGGAGAGGAGGCCTTAGCCCAGCAGTGGGAAATTTACAGGCTGCTAATGTAATGTAAATATATTAGATAAACATATCTTTTGCGCTTAAATTGCTAACGCTGGGTGAACCCTAGATAGATTAAAATATCACTACAGTATTGTAAACCGTAAAAAGGTCTACAAAAAAGTCAGCAATGGTATCTATTTCTTAGAGATAGCCCACAATAAGCTTTTTTTATCCTGTACTTTTTACGCGAAATAATGACTTATTAACGAAGCGATTTCAATCAATACAGTATTAATCCTCATCCAATTAAGTACCTTAAATACATTGTGCATTTAATATAGATCAATATGACCCAGAATTGACTGAAAAAGTTGTGAACGTTGTATATAAGGACATTCTGTATATTTAGTAGAAACATCGCGACCGTGCGAAGCCGAAGAATTATTGTTGTATACAAACATTGTATACGAATTTCGACCAATGGGCGAACTGTTTTTTTTTTTTTATCAGTGATACAATAGACGAAACGTAACAACAAATGACGTAATATATTATTAAGGTTATTGCATTAGTTATAGCTGAGGTCACTGAGGTACAGGGTTCGGTTCCATTACACGTTTGACAAATTATAACTTTTGTTTTTTTAACATGGGCCACCTGATATGTTTTTGTACCTGAAGTTACACTGGCTAATTAATATATAAATTATAAATGCTAGTGTTTGTTGATTTGTAGAAATTCAGCAAACATGTCATCAGGGATGCGGTAATGGATATAGGATACCGAACTGATACCCTTACCCCCAAAATGCGGGCTAAGCAACGTGTGGAAACTAGTATACATTTAAAGTTATAGTGTGTTTGTTTAATCTATTTATTGTGTATATTAACATGATCACCTCTCGGGTAAGGGATTGGTACAATCTGACGGGCAACTCCAGCACCGCGCGTTTATTAAATCGTATTATGTAGAAACAGCAAACGTAATTATAAAGGTACCTATTCTACAACAAATTCATTATCTGATTGGTTATTAATCTTCAGCTTACACATGTAAATCGCAGGTTCGATTCTGAAAATCTCCCATAAAAAACAAAGCTTTGAACTTAATAGGTACCTATTGTTCTTAAAAAAAAAAAATAGGAATTATATTAAAAAATAGCTGAATAGAATCTGTCTTAGTTATAATAAGGATTATTAAAAAAAATTGATACAATAAAATTTCGTTAATTTTTTTTTTTAATTCGTCGTCTGTATATTTATTTCTTGAGGCAATGGAAACAGTGCGCAACGCTCTACTGCGCACTTTCACTGTTGATATGTATCGTAACGCGTAGATGAACCAACAGTCTTGGGATGTATTCCTACATATAAATATATAGAAAGCCTTGTATATGTATATAATATTAGACATGATTATGATATCATCCAAACAATCTTGGCTTTTAAATTGAGTGCTCTTACGCCCGTATAACAGAACGAACCTCACTTATGAATCTAGAAGAATCAAATACCCGGATTGGCAAACGCCAGTAAGGAAGACCACACTGTGTGACCACTTTCCGTTTGCATACGGTACAGAGAACGTTTTTGGGCAATGGTATACGTATATATAATAAGATACCGGGAAATTTATAAAGTTTATAAGGAATAAATCTTATTATTCATTAAAATAGTATTTTTTAGACAAAACGCCTGGTTTTAGGCTCGGGCTCCATCACAGGACACTAATTATTGTAAAAAAAACAGCATTGTAAATCTGTTTATTTGAAAAGAGCAACTATGCGAGTTTCTTGCCGTTTCTTCTCGCTGGAGGCTGCTTTCCGAAACGGTGGTGGTATTTTAATATCGACGATTCAAAAACGCTTCGTTGTGAAGTTTACTTGAATAAAATTGCTTGTTTGATTTGAGTGAATATTCTCATACGTTTTTAATTTCTTAGGTAAGGATAAGTACTAGGTACCAACTATTCATCACATTCATCATTTACTTGGTGGTAGGGGTTGTGCAAGCCCGTCTCGGTATGTACCACCCACTCATCAGATATTCTACCGCCATACAACAGTACTCAGTATTGTTGTGTTCGGTTTGAAGGGTGAGTGAGCCAATATAACTAACACAAGGGACTTAACATCTTAGTTTCCATGATTCGTGACGCAAAAAAAAAAAAACAAATTTTATCTCTTAACAATATTAATATACATAAGTATAAAGAAGTTTATTATTTTTATAACGACATACATATATCTATCATAAAATTCTCTGCGCGCGTGACTAATGACAATCCAAAAATAAATAACTTTTTATAAATTGATTTTTTTATGATGCTGGTATCTGGTGGTAAGTGATCTACATCGCCAATGCACCACCGCCCTCAGGAACATAGATATCACGACCCTCGTTCCTACACTAACGCTGGCTCAATCACCTTTCAAACCGGAACACATACATACATTTTTTACATTAGCAGCCTGTACATTACCCACTACTGGGCTAAAGTCCTCCTCTAGCTTTGAGGAGAAGGTTTGCAGCATATTCCACCACTCTGCTCCAATGCGGGTTAGTGGAATACACATGTGGCAGAATTTCGTTGAAATTAGACACATGCAGGTTTCCTCACGGTGTTTTCCTTCACCGCCGAGCACGAGATGAATTATAAACATAAATTAAGCACATGAAAATTCAGTGGTGCCTGCTGCCTGGGTTTGAACCCGAAATCATCGGTTAAGATGCACGCGTTCTAACCACTGAGCCATCTCGGCTCAGAACACATCAATACTAAATCGGTAGAATATCTGTCGAGTGTGTGGTACGTTCAGACTTGCACAAAGCCCTACCCAGTTAAATATTACAATATCCTCCAAATTCTTAAAACAAAAACAGCCGTATATGGCGTAGCTAATATTTTTCAAACGTGACACGAATATGGGTCGCCCGTTGCAGCCCGATCACGTCGTATTCCGTCAGTCACGTTACGTAACTGTATAATTGACGTGACGAGAAATTAACTTTGAAAAGTTTTGGAGGCATTCATTTAAAATGGCTGCCGTGATTTTTATGGTTTTTATATTTGAAACTATTCAACCAACTTGTAGCAGCGTGACAGCCGAGATGGCCCAGTGGTTAGAACGCGTATATCTTGACTGTTGATTTCGGGTTCAAACGCAGGCAAGCACCACTGAATTTTCATGTGTTTGATTTGTATTTATAATTCATCTCGTGCAGGAAAACATCGTGAGGACACTGCATGTGTCTAATTTCAGAAATTTCCGCATTGGAGCAGCGTGGTGGAATATGCTCCTAATATTCTCCTCAAAGGGAGATTATGCCTTAGACCAGCAGTGGGAAATTTACAGACTGTACATGTTGTTGATGTAGCAGCGAGATGGAATCAGCTCTTCAAATCAAGCCTTCTCTTCGAGAGGATAGGAGGTCTTTGTCCAGCAGCTTAACACAAAATAGCTATTAATTTATTATCTTATTAATAACCTTTAGTAAGCTTGGCTTTGATCGCGAGCAAATAGGCCACCTGGTGGTCAATGATCAACAGCCCATAGACAATGGCTTCGAAAGAAATTTTGAATATTTGTAACAAAGCTTATGCACCATTAATCTTGGGAATTAAGATCCCTTGTGCCTGTTGTTACTGCTTGACGGTAGAATAAGCGATGAAGTTGGTGGTACCTACCACTACTACTACTGTATAAAAAACGCAAAATTGATAGCGTTTTTTTTTATGACGCAGATACTTTATTCAAGTGGATGATATTAACAAGAGTTTAATAAACTCTTATTAATATCATCTTCCAAGATTAAATTTTGACGTAACGCTACTACTAACTATAAAATCAATTGTTTCCATCAAAGCTACTAGCCTAGACTCGAACTCGCAATCTTTTCTTGTGTCTGGTCTGATGAATTTTGGTTGAACGATTGTTACACAAACTCCATGCATTGGAGTTCCGTCTTCTCCTCAACATAGTAATCATGAATAGGAAAGTACTATTAATACATATATATACTATTTATTTATTTGTAGTGGTCGACAAAATATATCCGCAAAATTCGTATAATCGAGATATTTCGACATTAAATCCATGAAATTCAATGACATGACAGTTCAAAGGGCGGCCATGTTTGACGTTTACGGGTGCGTTCAGTGAGCGTGTTAAATAATAATTTCGTGCTCCGGTAAGCTAAGCTTAATGGAAACTTATCCACAAGAAATTATTAATAAATGATAAACCCTATTTGATTAGTTTTATTTATTTTACTTGAGCGAAGCCGGGTTTTTGTCTAGTATTTGTACATTATATAAACATAGCCTAGATATAAAATATGCAGGTTGCGTTGTAATCTTCTTATGGTCGAGGGCTCATTACCGCCATATTTGACTCGACCCAGTGACCTCGTCTGACTAGCTCACTTAACCTTGGAAGGTCAGTAACACAATTTAAACAATCCATTTAATATAAATAACATACGAAAATATATACAACTAAATGTTGGTAGGTTTTAGGTATAAAAACCTCATGCCCTTGGAGTTGCCTTTCCTTGGGGTTCAAGCTCGCTTCATACCAAATTTCATCAAATTCATTTAGTATTTTTTTTTACGTAACAGATAGAATTTAATTGATCACCATCGCCCAAAGAAATTGGCGATGTATGAAATATTAACCATCCTTTACAACGTCAATGCGCCACCAACCTTGGGAACTGAGATGATACGTCCCTTGTGCCTGTTAAACTGGCTTACCTTTGAAACCGGAACACAACAATACCAAGTATCGCTGCTTGGCGGTAGAATATCTTATAAGTGGGCGGTACCTACCCAGATGCACAAACCCTTACCACAAACTAAGCCTTGAAATCTTAACGGACAGATAGATAGTGTTCTTTCGCATTTGTAATATAAGTATACATGGCACAGTAGCTCAACCTCCTTGGAGATCATTCCACCAGGCTGCTCCAAATCGTTTCAGTGATTAAGTCGTGGAATCATAACACAGACACATGCAACCTGCATTGAGGATAGGTATCCTCACGATGTTTTTCTGAATTATAAACCCATATTAAGCATTTGAACCCATTTACAAGTGATTTGAGATTATATAGATGGGTTAAAGAGTATGTCAAACATCAAGATTTTTCTTATTTTCATTTATATTGCTAAACGAAGAAATCCTGTTTATATCTACGATTCAAATCGACGCTAAAGTAACTCTTGGAATAAACTATGTTTCGAACAAAGGGTAATATTCCAAGGACTGTCTGATTTGCATTTAAATTCAATGACTGTATAAGGAAAATAATTTGAAAAGGGCGAGAACACTGCATACGTGGAGAGCATTTTATTTTATAGACAGACAATAAAATACACTATCTGGATGTGTAATACTAGTTGTAACCTGCGGCTCTCGGCTCGCGTTTTAGGGGTTGGTCGTCAGTTGTTGGGGATTAAAAAAAAATACCCTATATCCTTGGAGTTTAAGCTTGCAACATAAAAAAACAATACTAATATTAGGTTCAGTGGTTAAAGACCAACAGACATACAGACAGAGTTACTTTCGCAATTATAATAAATAAAATAACACGTATGAATTAATTTTGATAAGTTTGCTATACACCTTAAGTCTTGGCAAAGAGTATATGCCTTAAAAAAATAATTAGGGTATTTCTGTACTAAATAATAAAATAAGTATGTAGTGAGATTGATCTCAGTGAGCCAGTGTATATAAAGCCTCTGTCAAATACTTATACGTAAGTACTTGGTTCCAAAACAGAAAGTATGAAAAACTAATAAAACCTTTAAGATTTAAATATATTTTGTAAGCTATTTTTGTATTTACTGATTTTTTAGGTTAACAGGTCTAATTCTGTATAATATCAAGGTGGTCATCATTGCTGACTACACTTTAAACTATTAAAATTTTATTTAACATCTACAATGTAGTTTTTACCGTCAACGCTAACTTTGAAAATTAAACGTGCCAACCTTGAAAATTAAGACGTCTTTGCCCAGTACACTAGGCTTTCTCGCCATACTTGTTACTAGGTGTTAAGGCTTGATCATGATCACCCCTCAAACCGGAACGCAACAATAATTAAAGTATTACTAGTTAGCGGACAATGTGATGCGGTGTAGGTTTGCATTATTTAATTCAACAGAATCACATGACGGTTCAAAAGAGAATTATATATTTTGATTTTGACTCAAACTCAAACTCAGACTTAGACTTGACTCGACTCTGACTCTGACTCTGACTCTGACTCTGACTCTGACTCTGACTCTGACTCTGACTCTGACTCTGACTCTGACTCTGACTCTGACTCTGACTCTGACTCTGACTCTGACTCTGACTCTGACTCTGACTCTGACTCTGACTCTGACTCTGACTCTGACTCTGACTCTGACTCTGACTCTGACTCTGACTCTGACTCTGACTCTGACTCTGACTCTGACTCTGACTCTGACTCTGACTCTGACTCTGACTCTGACTCTGACTCTGACTCTGACTCTGACTCTGACTCTGACTCTGACTCTGACTCTGACTCTGACTCTGACTCTGACTCTGACTCTGACTCTGACTCTGACTCTGACTCTGACTCTGACTCTGACTCTGACTCTGACTCTGACTCTGACTCTGACTCTGACTCTGACTCTGACTCTGACTCTCACTCTCACTCTCACTCTGACTCTGTCTCTGACTCTGTCTCTGACTCTGATGGTACCTAGACTACTTTGCACACAGCCCAAACGCGAAATTTCTTACAACGTATTTCTTAATCAAGCGCAAAATAAACACTTTTACATTTTACTTCAAAGATAATAATTGTATTAGCAATTACATTCTACAAATTTTAATCTAAAACATTTATTTGTTAAAATATGACCTATTATTTTAAAATCTAAGTTCGAACTAAAGTACAGAGTCGAGTAAGTGAACGGCAAACGCCCGTCGACTTTCGAGTGACAAAAACGATTTTGAAATATATCGACCTGAATACGTGAATTATTGATGAAGTTTTGTAATGTTTGTCGCGCCGCTTGATAATGAATACGCTGGTTGATGTAATTATTGTTTTAGAAAGAAGAAAATGTTTTATAAGCTAAAATAATACGAAGACTTTAAAATAAATAAAAATACCGAATTCGATTTTCAAGTATAATTAAACATTATAATATTTATAAAACTCGACTGACATAAGCCGCCATTTTGGTTTTATTAAAGAATACTTATAGAAATGTCACTCGGAATGGTGTAAGGAGTTTAGTACTCCATGCATTTTTTATGAAATAGGGAAAAATGATATCTGATGGTGAGTGGTCACAGTTATAGTTTCCAGAGTCAGTGTCAATGGGCATTTTAAATAAGTGTTAATGGCTATTTAAAAAATAATAATCACAGTAAATATACAAACTGTCAATATATATTTTTTTTGACAAATCACATTGACGTCCCGATGACTAATCTTCTCTGTTTTTTTTTTTATGTCAAACACTAAGATTTCGTTTTCATTCTGATTTAAAAAAATGTTCAATCTAATTAAATTATTAGTCGGTTATTTTCAACTTGATAGCGTCGTAATAACATTTAGGTCATGAACACGACTATGAATAATACTATTTTAAAACATTAGAGTCAAATCAAATCCATTTAAGCATGTTTTATTCATAAACATAAATGCCTAAAATAAAGATATAGTATTACTACTTAAAACTTAAATGTCATTAAATGTGTCTTGTCATTTCGAACGAGCTAATGAAACTTTCGAAACTTTGGAAGGGAATTTAAAGTGTATAATAAACAAAGATATATTATTAATAAGGAAATGTTTTTAGTGCAAAATGTAGCAGAGTAATCGCAATACGCTTGAGATATTTAAATCTAAGTTTCGTTCATTCAACTCATCCTGCTTTTGGAATTACATTGATACATTGGTAAAGAAGGCACATTATTCCATACAAGATTTTTTTTATTTTGTTTTAGGGAAACAAACAATATAGCTAATAAAATAAAGATGATAAAAATGGAGCGTGGAGTTAATGCTTGTTGATTTCCAGGCAGGAGACTTAACATACATATATAATTGTATTTAACTGACATGACTGTATTTATATATGTTGAAAAAGAGTAACTACTGAGTTTCTTGCCGGTTCTTCTCGGTAGAATCTACATTCCGAACCGGTGGTAGCTTTAATTTAAATAGTTTGTTAAATGACGATTCAAAAGTGCTTGTAAAAGCCTACTTGAATAAAGTATATTTTGATTTGATTTGGTTTGAATGTACTCTTGTTTCCGATTCCACGCGGTCATGATTATCGAGGTAATTATTATTAATATTTGATGATTAATTAACGAAATTAATTCGTTCCTTATGTCGTAATTTGGATTTGTAATGAAGTGTACCGCTCACCAGTTAAGTTTATTTAACATGCAGTTCATGAGTTTCTAATTATAAATTTTTACTTATATATATATATGAAACAAAAACACGTTGTTTGTCTGTGTTGCTATCGTTTTTGAAAAGTTTTTTTTTTTTTAATTCATTATTATTAATATGATTCTATTGGGGGTGGTAGAGCTTTTTAGATATTCCACCGCCAAACTGCAGTATCAATTAGTGTTGTGTTCCGGTTTGAAGGGTGAGTACGCAAGTGTACAGGCACAAGGAACATAACAATTTAGTTCCCAAGGTTGGCGATGGAAGGAATGGTTAATGTTTCTTACAGTGCCAATATCTATGGCATTAGCATAAGCAGCCTGTAAATTTTCCCACTGCTGGTCTAAGGCCTCCTCTCCCGTTGAGGAGAAGGTTTGGAGCATATTCCCCCACGCTGCTCCAATGCGGGTTGGCGGAATACACATGTGGCAGAATTTCGTTGAAATTAGACACGTGCAGGTTTCCTTACGATGTTTTCCTTCACCGCCGAGCACGAGATGAATTATAAACACAAATTAAGCACATGAAAATTCAGTGTGCCTGCCTGGGTTTGAACCGGAAATCATCGGTTAAGATGCACGCGTTCTAACCACTGGGCCATCTCGGCTCTTTATTCAGTAATACGCTTTATTTATCACCATTGTATGTATATTATTCGTTTTAATCTATGTACACATATGTATAAACATTATGTAATAAAATAAACAATTGTCTTTGTATATTTACATAAAATATAAAGACATAACTAACTGTTGCGAAGTAGGCTAGTGGGTCGTGTTGATTGCTTGTTATTTACAATTTTTAAATGTCAATATTGTATTATATAATGTCTCTTTGAACAGGTTTTTGTTTGGTAAATAAATTAGCAAGTCCTCGCAACAAAGTCTGCGTTGACCTAATTTTTAAACGCGTATATTCGCGTGAGATGTTCGCTTGAGAGAACGTTAAAGTCTATAATGTCACATCAATAGTCTAATAGTCTGTACGCGGGATGTGGGCATAAACGTGGGCAAACAACGGCTTCAAGGCAAGAGAGTGTACACCTTCCAAATTCTGGGCTACGGGTTGTTATAGAGATTTTTTTTGTCAGAAAATTCCGGATAAAATTTCATCGGCGCGAGTTTTCCGAATATTTTTTATTAATTCGGATTTTTCTAGCACCTCTTTTTTTTAAAGAATAGTAGCAACGCCCCCAAATAGATCAAGGAGTTACTAAATTTCCTATTTACCCCTCCTTTACCTCCACCCTGGGACGACAATAGCTCGACTGAATTGAGACCTCTTAATCATGACTTTATTATCTCTCATTAGTTAAAACCTATTTCGGAATCATTATCATTATTTTATCATACGAATTCGGGTTCTCTATCTCGCTCAAAATCACTTAAATGAACTTACAAGAAATTTACCAGAAATCTTCTACGGCTTCTACTAAAAAATACTTATGAGTATCTAGCGTGTTCGCTTGAATAAGAAATCACGCCTTTATGTTAAAATTCACATGTTTTAATCAACAATGTCATCTCTATAAAGTTTTATATCTATATTACCATAATTAACTTGAAGAGTTCATTTGTTCGCTTACAAACTTGTTTGTTTTAACGCGCTAATCTATGTATGTACCATGTCATTTCAATCATCGTATGTTCAACCAAACAGCAGTAATTAGTACTGTTGTGGTTCGGTGTGATGGCTACTGAGAAACAAAGGTGGCCTTAGTAATCTTAGCTCCAAAAGTTGGTGATGCTGTAAGGAATTGTTAATATTTCTGACAGCCCCATTGTCTATGGGTATCTGTATTACAAAAAAACAATAACCATAGATTAAATCTTTAATTACATTATACAATAGCGAGACGTTAAAAAAACATCTTTAAGCCTAAACCCCGTTTTACAATACCGTACAATACATACCTCTTGACCGACTTACAATAATAGAGGTTATATAATTTCGTAATTACATAACGGCGGTTGTTTCCACGTGATATTTCCGATGTGTGACTGACGGTTATATTGACGTTATTACCAACTATAGTTGCGGGTTCGATTCCTTATACATAATACATGTTGATTATATCGAGTTTAAATTTTGGGTCAATATAGCTTTGTCTCTTTTTAATGCGTTATTATGATGGTTGAGAAACAGAGATGTATAGTAATGTTCTGATCGGTCACGACATCCTTTTGTAGAAAACTCTCACGACTTCACGTTTTTTCTGTGTCATGGTATACGATATTGTTAATTCGAACTGCCCAGAAAATCCTATAAGAAAAAACCACAAAAAATATTTTGGTTACCAGGGTTTTTTTTATGGCATTGGTTGGCGGACGAGCTTATCCACCACTAGGGCCATCTGATGGTCAGTGGTCACCACCGCCCATAGACAAAGGCGCTGTAAGAAATATTAACCATTCCTTACATCACCTATGCGCCACCAACCTTGGGAACTAAGATGTTATGACCCTTGTGCCTGTGATTACACTGGCTCAGTCACCCTAACCGGAACACGACAATACAGTGTACTGTTATTTGGCGGTAGAATATCTGATGAGTGGGTGGTACCTACCCAGACGGGCTTGCACAAAGCCCTACTACCAAGTAAAGCCTGTGATCCAAAGATTTGCTGACGTAAAGTTGGATTATAGACCGAGATCGTCAAAAAAAAGGTACTGTTTTACGGAGCGTAATTCATAAGCGTCTCAATAAAAAACGCTTCGTAAGTTTCGAAATCGAATCGCATACAATAACCATTCGTTATATATAAACAATCCGATATGTAACATACAAATAAATATACAATAAACATATAGATATATCCTAAAATAGATTTGTTTAAAAAAAAATTCGATTTTCGTCCAGTAATTCTTGAAAGTTGACAAGTTGCATAATATTATATTTTCCTGTATACATTACATACAATATCCGAGAGGTTATAAGTAACAGCCTTAATGTTTATAGATTTTGAACTTAAACCCACTAAAGATAAGGTATAATTTTCATTAAAAAATAACACATTTGTACTATTTCGGTACTAAAAGAAAACTTCACAGATTTGTTTGTAAATCTCAAATTTGTAATAAATTGACATTTAATTATGAATTCTATTTCAAGCAGATTAAGGTCCAAACAATAAAATAAATACAAAATTTTGTTGGATGATTTGTTTTCGTATTTTGAATTCTATTACGTTGTGATAACATCCATAAATTTAACATTCATTTAGTTGAGACAACAAGGCCGTCATGTTCCATAGACTAACTAATCTGTAGAAGTGTCAAATCGATATTTTTTTTATTAGGTGGAAAAAAATGAAATACAGAGCTTTGGTTTTCTTTACAAATCAAAATACTTGTTTCAATAACATTTTATTTGAATAATTTATATCTAGAAAATAATATTATTAAGATTTCTGTTATATTATTAAGTTTGTTCAAAATGCATTAATTCTGTCTTGTTTCTATCAGTAACTATTCAAATCTTATTTTAAGACGTTTCTAGATAACCAATATTTAACCTTATAAAATATCTAAACACTCTTAGCTCTGTGTTATAGCGCGTCCGAACGATCTTGAGCAAGTAGCCTTTACTGGTTCATGACATTTTGCAAATAAAATAAAACTATACGAACGATGTTCGTCGGTTTATGGTAATTTTTATCTGTCGAGCGGCCATTTTGAAAGTTAAATTTATAGTAAAAGACAGACTAAAAAGGAAATTGATGGTATGTAAGAATTGAATGGCAACCTTGACGTGTTTATGTTTGTCGAAGTGATTGTTTTTTTTTTTAATGTTTATATGTTTAGTTTAAGGCAAACGTGACGTATTGGAAGTCATGTTAACTGTATTCACATTCCATTTTAGTACAGCGTAATTAATTAATCTCCAAAAGAATTTCCTCAACCATTTCACTAAACACTGAAATACTTCTTTTTTAAATTCTAATTAGCTAAACTGTTAAATGAAAAATGGCCCAACGACATTGGAATTGTAAACAATGCTTTATATAAATATATAGTGGACATACGACATTTTTCAACTTTCATATACTGATAAAGAACTCAGGGTTAAATTCATGAGTCAATGTCGTTTCAAACTATAGTTGTCTCCCTCTGACATACTACATTTTTGTTAAATGAAAGAGATGACAATATGTTTTTAGTATTTTATATTCGTAGCTTACTTTCATCATCTTTTTGTGATTAATAGACTTAAAATTGATAGATTACACTTAAAGTTACAACATACAATATGTATATTTTTATGGAGAAGTTTTTATATAATTCGCTTTTTAGTAACTCGCCGCTAGATGGTGCTGGAACATAGATATGTCGTGCTGAACGATTCCGGTCACGGCGGCCAATCTCAAGGGAGACCAGCCAACTACACAGGACATATTATAGGACACAAGTGAGTGCGCGCACAGGTGACTCTCGTAATGCAATCGGAAGTCAAATCCGACACGACCGGAAATTACTTCAAATACTAAATTTTACGTAACCTCCTAACACTGAGCTTTTGGTGGTAGTTCTACGAGTTTTAACTCACAAAAAATATATCTTCTAATAAATTTGTATATCGTCCGAGCTCTTGTTTAAGCATACAAAATTGTAAAAGGTTGTTGGTACCCAGGCCAGTTATAGTACCTAGTAGTTATAGGCCAGTACCCAGGCTTGCCCAGTGCGGGACTACTGGATGTTTTGTGTTTATGTTAACTTTTCAAGTCAATAAATTTACAAATTCGAATCGTAAGACGCTATCAGAAATCAGCACGGCTGCACCGAATCGATTATCGATAGAACCGTTACATCACTTCTGCCCGATTAACAAACGCTTTTACTTACCGAATATTGCAAAATTATGGTCAAAAGAGAGCCGAGATGGCCCAGTGGTTCGAACGCGTGCATCTTAACCGATGATTTCGGATTCAAGCCCAGGCTAGCACCACTGAATTTTCATTTCAATTGGCGGTGATGACCACATTTAACCAACCTATTTAAAAAATCAAGATGCATCGCGGGGCATCGTTTTTTAACGAAGTCGCTTTCCTTATTGAGTATTTGAAAAGACACAATAAAATCGATTAACAATGTTTATATTGAATTAAAACATTAACACGTAAAAAAAGGTTTCAATAAAACCTATGAAGAGATAAAATAAGAAATCCATAAGAGAGAGAAATAGAGATAAAGAGAAAGAGACGGAAAGATTACCTTTCGTGACGTTTCTTGACGTTTATATCTGTCAGTTTATTCAACTGTAAGGCGCGTAAAGGAAAACTTAAATACATAATAATTACACTTACCAAAATAACTTCTTTACAAGCACAATATATGTAAATATATGTTTCTTGCGCACTTATCACTTCACAGCACACATAGTCTCGTGATCAACACAGATTACACATTAACTAAAATACAAATCATGATAATAAAAAACGACGTAAACAAATATCGCGTAAAGAGTAAATTTTATATATATAAAAAGGAAATCTTTTAAAAAATCGAGAATTACTTTTGACGCTCTGTTACTTTGCTTTTCGGTTGATTGCATTGATTATTTATAATCTGTAATTTATATATATATATATATATATACATTTATATATTCTATATAAGAGATATGACGGTCTCGCAAAAGCCTTTAAATTCTTCCGTGATATGTCTTAAAGTGAACTTGATAATTGTAATTTTAGCAAGCATTACCTGAAGCACAATAAATTTTTGTGAGCTTTGGTATTTTGCTGAACCTACCCTTAGTAGAGTCAAGCTGCGAAAACTACACTACGGATCCGCATTGCCACAAGACAGATTAAAATATATCTAAATAAGTAAATCGTGACCGGTTAAGACTTACCGGTCGTTTGTTTGTATGCAGAATAATCTCCGGAACTAAATCTAATCTCATTCTAAAATATTTTTCACTGGTTGAAAGCTACATTAATTTTTATTTTTATATATAGATTTTGATTAAAATGTTTTGTCTTCTATCTATAAGGTTAAATCAATGCTGAGAGAACGAGATAGAGAGATAGATCAGTGTTTATTTTAATAACGTTTGTAAGCAAGATTTTTACACAGTGAAACCGATAATTACACTATCTATTTTTTTACCAAATGAATTAGACACTACATAAATAAATAGATATACTACTAATATTATAAATGTTTAAATTTGGGTGAATCTTGATACTCAATCACACCATAGTCTGGAATAGCACATAAGTTACTTAGCAGAAGTAAAAACTACATAACAGAGCGGGGGTGCTCTCCCCTCTCATCGGCGAAACAGCGGATGTAAAGTTCGTGCTAATAAAAAGTCGATCCCGTATTTTTACCCTAAGTGTAATATTTTTTAATTTTCAAAACTATATGTAACTTTAACTCCAAGCAATCATTAGAACTTATTCAATCATGATACAAAGTATTCTACCTAAAAAAGAAATGACCTAAAATATCGAATGTTGTAAACTTATCTTGATACGCTATTTTGATACGTGTGTCCTTTAAACTTTACAACTATTATACTCAATGGCACGTATCACCTTCTGCTATTTACGATTACGTTCCTCGTATTCGACTTCATTATTCAAACTCTACGATATATTAAAATATAATTGTTCATTTGCAGCGATGCAATGTTACATGGAAATAGATTTATATAATCAACAATGTATTACCAAACTAAATCTGGGAGTCGTGTGAAAGCAGGACAAACAAACACACATTCACTTATTTTTTTTTAACGTCATTAATACCTATTATTATTCTACGTGTATTCGTTTTACTTCCTCGATACAGTAGATTAGTTTTGACGCTGTTCCGCATATATATATATATTTAATACATATTTATGTAGTTATATATCGAACCACCCCGATTTCGCCTGTATGTAGATAATCTGCCACGTGTGTCTAACAAAATTGACATTAAACTAAAGTTCTATTAAAATTGGACATTATAAAAGATTATGCCTTATTACAAATAAATTCAATAAATAAAACTCTATCATGAGTAGCGACTCCTTTCGGTTGCGACGTAGTTCTGATTACGCAAACCCGGGGGAAATAAGTAACACTAAATCATACGCCGGACGTTAAACAAACTTCCTTCCAAGTTATATATACGCAGTCTGATATAATTTAGAATTGATTTAGTTCTTTGCAATTTTACTATCTATGGTTAAAAGAGCTTATATCCTTTTTAGGTAATTAATTTTTAAAATCGTCTAATTTTCAGGTTAAACTATACCGATACGTAAATCGTAATACGATCTATTCGTAAACCTAATTTATTCAAAATCGATTCAGTAATTATCGTATCACGAAATGTCAAAATCACAGACGAATAAAATGTGATTTATTTTTTTAATGTAGTGCGGAAATATTTTTTAGATAATTTTATTTTATATGATAATGACATTTCCCTATGAATTACTGTTTTTTTTTAATATATATTTATTTAAATTGTCAAGGAACTTTTTTTTTTTTAAATGTTTATTTATACACAGGACAGAAGACAAATGGACTAATTAAAGGTTTAAATAAATTTTATACGTAGACATTGAAAACGAAGGTATTATTTTATATATTATTGTTTTTTTTTATTATCTATAAAAAAATATCAAGACGCCTGATTAATCTATGGTTTATTAAATAATAATAAATTATCGGGTGACGCTAAAAATATTTCAGAAATTTAAATCGATATTTGATCAAAACGAGGAACTAATGACCTATCGATTTCCATTGTCTACGCAAATAAAGTTGCAACTTCTTAAGTAACACGTTTGTCTGTGCGTTGAGGCAATATGAGTACGTGGATAGAATCGTAAAAAAACATTTCAATGAACGAAAGCCTTGAACGGCCTGTCTGTACTTAGGTGATAATATTGTTAAAACATTTTCAGATTTTTTAGCTAAAAATTTTTTAATTATCTTTTTAACGTATCACATCGTAAAAACTTTGTTAAAAAAAAGCAGACATTTCCCTAAAACAAATATAATAAAAACAAATAAAATAAATTAAATTAAATTATACAACTTTAATGATATTAATCCAATTTAAATAGTATTTATAATCAAGCGAAATCCAAATGTAAACGACTTACTAATCAATCCAATAATAAATATAAGAAAACGTTGATTAAAAAAAAAAAGAAATAATTCGAATCAAAATCAAACATTAAAACTAAAATTCACAACATAAAACGAAAAGCAAATAAAAATACTACCTTTATACGATTTTAACCAAACACTTTAAAATCACAGACCTCAGTACATTTTCACAGTAAACAAATACAACAGTACCTTACTTTCAAACGACTTGCCGTCAACTAGCGGATTCGACTCGAGGCGAGAGAGAGGGGCGTAGGGTGACCATCTAGGAAGTGTACAAGGAGGGAGATATTTCGACGCATTCGTCGTTCAATTAAAGCAAGGACGATGATAAAATTTATTATAAGTGATATCACAAGCATGTATAGATAAGGAAATGTAAGGGAAACACAACTAAACCAACGATATATACGAGAAAAAATATGGGACCATGAATAGTCCCTTGAGGAACTCCTATATTTATTTATCATGTACATAAAATCGCTGCTAATATAAAAATATACTATATGACATGAGAGAAATCTGTAAAGATCCTATTTACTGACCGAACACGAAAGAAAATATAAATACTATTTAAGCACCCGGATAGTCCGAGTTACTGGAACTGGTTTAAACCAGTAGTTACTACTGACATAAATGTCTTGAGGATAATTTTTATATGAGTATATTATACTAATGAAACCTTTACTATATTTTAAATATACCATTCTGATAAATTTGTTACATACTTTTAGCACGTAATAATTTATCATAGATATGCTGAATAATTTGAGAATAAATTAAGATTTATTTTAATACTAAGAAAAACACTGTTTAAATCATTATCACGCGAAATGGTGGCACAGGTATGCTGTCAGCGTTTCCTTATTGAATCGTAAGTCAGATTATCTGGACGAATAATGAACCAGTCCTATCATCAGTGGAGACAACTGTGCAAATGTTCTTTTTTATTGAAATTATTGCACTAAACTTCAAGGTTTTAACTGAAAACGATACAAATTTATACGCAACATTATTGATAGAAAAAATCATAATAAATTATTAATCTGTTTTGTTTAATAAATTAAACTAATTCATATTCATCAAAATTGAATATATTTCATTTATTGATCTATATAATACTATATTAAACGTTTCGTTAAATATCAAGGATTTCATATAAAATGAAAACGAAAACATAATTAATGAACTGGTTTAAACTGGTTATTCGACTGGTTTTTTCCACGGAATGGTCATTTGACCTTCATAAAAAAATCAACCGATAAATATTGGGTTAGATGAATGTTATGTGAATGAATGAATCATAAATTAAATTTAAATTTAGAATGTTTGTATTTCCTCATAATACATTAAAATGATCTAGGAGCTTAGCGAACACTAACATAAGGTAGACATCAAATTTATAATCTTTATTATCATCTAAATCAATTTTTTAAATTGGTTATATGTTAAAAAGATAATAATATACAAGTCCTGCTGAGCAAACGCCTCTTTAAGTCTGTTTAATTTAAATAATATATATTTTTTTTATTTTAAGTTTACAAAACTGACTTACAACTAGTGCATACTAAATAATATCTAAGCTAAACAGAGTGTAATGAAATTGCAGTCTTCTGGATGATAACCTAGCATGCTTTAAAAAAACATATAGCTTAGTTAACAAGAACAGTACTTGTGTAATTACTGACTAGTTAATTATTTAATTATTACATAAAATAATGTGATTTTGTTTTAAGTTTATTTTTAAGAGAACCAACAGATTCACTGAAGACATCTAAGTGTTAATGAAAAAATATTTATGCAACCGGTTATGAAACAAAGATATATTATATCTATTTCACTATTGATAGAATTCAATTCGACGGTTATCACATTGACTTAGACATTATATACCTAAATATGTAATAGTTCCTAATTTAAATATATCAGCAAATATTTTTCCACACCCACTTTCTCTATCTTGTGACGTAAGTTCTACGGGACTGTCCGCGGTGTATAAAAATTGAGACCATCCTACAAGATTGCGTGCGACGGACAATGCAGCTGGTTGCGCAGGCGCAAGAAACTTGCATTAACATAAATAAGACGCCCGATTGAGTTTTATTTGAAAGACGAATATTATGAAATTTTTCGTTGTAGCTTTTAAATATAAAAATATATATATATCATTTATCTAGTACCGTCATTACTTCTTAAATAAGATTATTATTAATATGTTTATATATTATAATCAATTTTAAAAACGTGTATTTGTGTATATGGAACTGCTTATAAAAGTAAAAACAGATTCAATTTTTGTAAGGCTTTCTTCAAAATTTACACTTAAAAAATGTATACGACCGGTTGATACACGATTATTATATAACACGGAGACAAATATGTGGGCTTAAAACATTGGCTAAGGTATTAAAATGGAAGGTTATACGTAAATATGCTAGTAATTATTAAGCACATATTTTTCTTAATCAAGATACTTAACAAATTTTATACCTATTCCGTGCAAACTCTACTAAGAAAACATATTTAATAAATAATGCAAACCAAATCGATATACGTTTAATGTACGAAGAAATATAACTGGAGTACCTCAAGGGACCGTTCATGGTCGTAAACTTTTCCTTTTATACATGAATGACTAATGTAGAGGAATATTTATTTTTCGAATACCAATGTAAGTATATATGTCTTTATACATAATTGCGTAATTAATACTAAATATTCCAATACTTTTTATTACAGGATTAATCTAATCGTAAACGGTTCGGTATGCTATAAATCTGTGTGTGTAGATTTTATGTATGTATTTCTTTGGATTTTTTTAAAATAAAATATAACTAAACACGTGAGCACTTAATTGTGAAATATTACCTGGATGATGGTAAGTGGTGGTAACTTATTACTTACAACCTACTACAATAATTTGTTAATTACGCATCTACAATTTAAATATATATCATTGTCTATTATTCGTTTAAGCTTCGTTTTTTGATGATGACGATAACCCAAGACTTTAAAATAATAATACTACACTTTACATAGTAAATTTTTATGGCTTCAGTTTTGTACAACAACAAGTGGTGCTAAATGGAATGGTGTTATATATGTTATGGCTAATCTCTTCGAAGTTTAAATAACTAAAATATAATAATTATTGTAATGTTACATGGAAAAAAAATATCCAGCTGAGTTTCTTTCGCCGGTTCTTCTCAGGTGCGCGGTGTTAAATTCCGAACCGGTGGTAGATTTTTGACTATCAATAAGCAAGTATAAACACTTCTATATTGAATAATTTTTGACTTTGACTTTGAGGTAATCACAACGAAATTTACAGTTATTTACTTTATATCGAGGTTAGAGCTACAAATGCCGATTATAAATTACACAGTACATCAGTTAGATCAGTCAGGAAGAGTTTCAAATATAGAATTAACCAAATAAACGTGTTCGTTGAAGCGTATCTGTGTATTAGAGCTTGGCCTATAAACACACTTAATGATGTCGTGTTAAGCACTATTTCCTATATCAACTAATTATAAGTTTACATAAGTGATTTCCTATTGAGTTTCCTTGATTGAACGGAACTAGTTTTTTTTAAAGTTCCTTTTTCAATCACGAATACAATTTTCTTATTGATTTCATCGTTTCTTTAAATATTTGTTATAATTTATTTGGAATATTGTCAGATTGGTAGAAAATTTTCAGAAATTTAATAAGGCCCAAAAATTTTGACTGATTAAGTATAACACTCTTTTTTTGTAGTATAGGTAGACGGATAAGCAAATGGGATACGCGATGGTAAGTGGTCACCACAATCCATAGAAAATAGCTCTATAAGAAATATTAAATATACTTTACACTGCCAACGCCACCAACCTTGGGAACTAAGAAGTTATGTCCCTTGTGGAATACAACAAAGGGAAGGCTTTAAATTTACTATACAAGTGATTCCATTATTGTTTGCGACTAACCTAAGTCAACAGACAGTAGTTTTTAATATGACTCCGAGATAAATCTCTGCTAAGTGACTTTGACGATGATAGAGTTCTAACTGCAATATATATAAGCGGGGTCCAATTGAACGCTATCTCATACCGAGATAATGATTATAACATACACAAACATACGAACACATCGCGTGACAACGTGACAGAGACATTCGTGTTCAGTAGAGCGCTGCACTTTCTACTGATATACAGATGGACACATAATTTTAATTTATTCTCATAATGAACTGGCTTTTACCTGTTTATTGTTAATATACATTTATTGTGATTATTATTATTATGTTACAACCTATTTAATAAAGTACATGTGTACATATTAAGCAATATAAAAAAAAAATATTTTATTGTATGTGCTGAGTGTGCGTTGATGTCTTCTGTTGGTCATTTTGTCATCGTTGTATTTGAATATTATTTTAGCAACTCTATAAAAAAGTGATAATGAATTCGATTTTAGTATATAAATAAACAACAATACATATTATCAGCCATGATCAAGCATGTAGTATTTCGTCTAATGTTGTCAATCCACTGCCTCCCATGACGTTTATATGTTTGTATCTTCTATTTACTTACTAAGTTAGTAACATCATTAATATACATGTATAATATATTGGTATAATCACACGCGTTTTAAAAGATTACACTTGTAAACCTTGCTCTAACGTTGTTCAAGTTTAGTTATGTCCCTTTAAATCCAAAGATAGCAACGACGAACAGGTATTCATATTTTATTAAAGATAATTAACTTTAAATTTACAAAATAAAATACTCTGTATATACATATATGTCGAGTTGCTATTTTAGCAATATTTGTAATTAATCTAACTTATTTACAAAAAAAAAAAATGTTATTAAGGACTAGTAGTCCTTAATAACATAGTATATGTGTTATTCTGCTGTAAAGTCTATATTATTATTTTTATTATTATTTTATTTTACTCTTTATTGCACACCAAATATACATAAAGATAAAAAAAATATATAGTCTTTAAAACGAAGTTGGCCAAGCAAAAGGCGGTCTTATTGCTTATAAGCCATTTCTTCCAGACAACCTTTGGGTTAGAGGAATAATGTGTATGGAAGACGGCAATATGGTGGTGCAGTAAAAACTTACATAATGGAATAATAACAAATACAACTCAATAAATATAGCAGATACATAAATACAAAAAATACTAATAAATAAAATATAAAACAGATTATAGATATTTATAAATAAATCATATATACATACATATATCTATATAGTATATGTAATAAAAAAAATAAATAAATATAATAGTATATTATTGTAAATTTTTCATTAAAAATCCATTCAGTAGTTTCATTCAAGAGTAACAAACATACATGCATACAAACTTTCGCCTTTATTATATTAGTAAGAAGAGAAAGAGATTTGCTATTATTATTATTATTGAATATGCTTACATCTTTATTATTTAGATGATAAAGCTTCCTTTACAGTGGCATTATTATATTCCAAATTTAGTCGAGGTATTTTTCATGGTCACCCACGGCGGGCCTGGCGACAGTGGAGGCGATCCGGCCCCACTTGAGTCGCTGGGTCGAGAGGAAGAAGGGCACACTCACCTTCAGGATGACGCAGGTACTTACCGGGCACAGATGCTTCGGTAAGTACCTGCACGGGATAGCGCGGCGGGAGGTGTCACCCTCCTGCCACGAGTGTGGTGCGCCAGTCGACACGGCGCACCACACCCTGAGTGAGTGTGCTGCGTGGGGGCCCCAGAGGCACACCCTTGCGGCGACTATGGGCGGAGACCTCTCGCTGCCGAGCATCGTCAACGAAATGCTCGGTAGTGAGACGTGTTGGTCGGAGATGCGCTCCTTCTGCGAAAACGTGATGTCGCAGAAGGAAGCCGCGGAGCGGGAGCGGGAAGAGGATGCCGCTGCAGACCCGCTCCGCCGAAGACGACCGGGGAGGAGGAAGAAGCGCTACGCGCACCTTCTCCCCCCGCCTCAATAGGCGTCGCGGGGACTAGGGGGGGTCTCAGTACCCCGAGAACCCCCCCTAGGTGTTGGAGGCCCGCATAGGCGGGCCGACCGTCAGGGCGTCACGGTAGCATGCGCAAGCGATCCCGTGGCGCCCGCCGAAAGACGGAGAGGGTACCGCTGGTTTTTTAGTGGGTAAACCCGGCGTACCTGGGCGCACTCGGCGTCCAGGGCTCCGGGGAGTCCCACACACCCCCCCACCTTCCATCACGTGGGGGAAGCGCGTAACGCGTTTTTCCAGCGAGAAAAAAAAAAAAAAAAAAAGGAGGTGAAGTTTTGTATAGAAATCAGTCATTATTTAAGTTAGAAAGATGATACTTTATTTTTGGGATAATAATTAAAAACTAATTAATGCAAATTTAAGCGTTTCTGGATATTGTACCTTTAAGGGGGTGAAATAAGGGGTGAAAGTTTGTGTGGAAATCCTTCATTTCTTAAATTAGAAACATGGGACTTTATTTTTGGAATACTAATTAAAAATTAGAAGATACGCATTTAAGCGTTTCTGGATAATCTCACCCTAAGGGGTTAAATACACACCATTGTGATATACATAGATATAATCTGTAAATATATTCAACTTCCACGCATAGCCGCGGGCAACAGCTAGTACAGGTATATATATAAAAAAACGCAAACAAAAAAAGACTTATATTATCGTCATCCTTAATTCTGAATTCGTCTAAAATATCTAACCCAAGACATGTATTAATACGGTCGACTATACTCCACACCCTTGAAAGACTGGCGTTAAAAAATGTTAACATCAATTAAATAACGTTATATAATAAATTCGTACGTTTTATTGTTCATTGTTAAAGGTCTTAAAACGTCATAACTTTCTTATGTAAATTGCTTTAATTAAACGCATATAAATTTTAGCCCGAATTTCCTTGTGTAATCATTTCTCGTTGATACTATGATAATGATGTTATGACTGATTTCAATCAGGGAAACTGTTCCTAGTGAGACCAGCCATCTGTGTAAGATAAATTATATTACAGATGACTGTGCACAGACACAGATACGTTATCAATGCTTACTATCGAAGTCCTATAGGTTGGCAATCTGACACTATACGAAAAAGATACTCTACTTTTGCATATTTTTTTTTGCATTAGCAGCCTGTAAATTTCCCACTGCTGGGCTAAGGCCTCCTCTCCTTTTTTCAAGCATATTCCACCACGCTGCTCCAGTTCGGGTTGGTGAATACACATGTGGCAGAATTTCGTTGAAATTAGACACATGCAAGTTTCCTCAGGATGTTTTCCTTTTCGCCGAGCATGAAACCTTAAACATCGGTTAAGATACACGTGTACTAACCACTGGGCCATCTCGGCTCTTGATACTATACTTAAAATAGAGTAAACAAATGCTACTGAAATGCTGGGGCACCGGGGACTTAGGTTAATATGCTAATCACTAGATCAATAATGTAATTTATTGTTATTAATATCTCAATGTAATAAAACTTTGCAAAGTTATAACTGATTCATTGAATGAACAATATATATATGTATGTATATCCTTAATAGGTGTTCGAGTTCAGCTGGATTCATTCAAAATTACATCAAATTCGATTCAGTGGTTTGGCTGAGAAAGCGTAACATACAAAATTACTTTCACAATGATATTACTATAGGCAACAGTCACAGAAACGAACAAACAGACTTGACATTATATAACACACATATTTAAATATAATTATTTAATTGCGTCATAGAATGCATAAGGCGTTAAAATTTTATTGTTCAAGTGAATTTGTCGCGATAAACGTACAAAAGCCGTATATGTTTCCCGTTTCTGGTTAATTTAGACACATTGAATGATACATACGGACATTGTAACAGGTCTAATTTAATATGTAATATTGTTTTTGTAACTGTATTGTTGTGTACGAGTTCAATGACCGAGCTGAATAATTATAATTTTATAATTATCTTTTTATTTACTTCGTGGTGGGGCTTTGTGTGAGTCCGTCTAGGTAGGTACCGGCTTATCGTCAGATATTCTACCGCCTAGCAGTAATAAGTAGTTAGTATTCTTGTGTTCATTTGTGATGGTCAGCCAGAATAACTACAGGCACAAGGGTCATAACATCTTAGTTTCCAAGGTTGTTACGCATTTGTGGTGTAAGGAATGGTTAATTCCTTAATTTTTATGGTTGGTGGTTGATACCTTAACGGCCTTACTAATAAATGTTTGTGTAGACGCAAGTGCATAGTTAGTAATTGTATCTCTTTCTTTCATCAGGAATTTTATATTTCAAAGAAGAAGACAAAAGGATTATCTTATTGCACCTTATAACTGATACTGTAACAAAATTATTATTACAAAATGTATCTTTGTTTGTTGTTTTACTGTTGGCCCTACTGGTCTATACAGCTTCACCGGGCGTTGGGGCGAGTACTAGACTCAGCCTTGAAGCATGTGTTGCATATCGATAGTCAACTAGTAGTATCGATAGTTAAGGTGTTAGCCATAGTATCGATTGTCTATCGATAGTATTGCAAAAACCATTACTTTTAACCTAAACTATCGACAGTCCAAAAATATCGATACTATAGATAGTATTGATCAAAACGATACTATCGATAGTACTATCGATATCCTGAATATTCGAGGTCAACTATCGATAGTCAAACTATTGGGCCCACTCGGGCTCCGAGTGACGTGAGGGTGTTACTCCGCTCTAGAGTAGTCGCTGTATATACTTCAAAAGTATTTAAGCGTAAGACAATGATAGCGCGATTTAAACCACTATTAACGCCATCTAGTGGTAATAAAATATAGCTAAAACAAATGTATATTATCCTCGGACCGGTTTTATGTTACACTTAAGCCACTTATGCCTTTAGACTCAGATCGTGCCTGATCAGTAATCAATAGTTATATTATTAGATTTCAAAGTGTTTAGCATGCGGAGTGCGAGCCTGCCTTACTTTTGCGTAACTAGTGAAAGTGAATTTAATGTTTCATTTGAATTTAAGTTAAGATTTAAAAACTAAGGCTATTGTGTAAATATAGTTTAAGTTAACTAACTTATGTGTTAATGTATTTAAGTGTTTGGTGTTATGGTTGAAATCATTTGTAACCAGCTGGATGTTTTTGGATAGAGTTGTTACCGTAACTATTACGAGTACTGTCTGCTTGTTGGGTCACGATTAAACCACTGAAATGACTGTCGTGAAAGACCTTTGAGCAATCTGGGACCTGTGTAAAGAGAAGGGATTTACATTACGAGATTAACGTACAAAACTATTTAGCACTCGGGACTTCGCTCGCTTTTAAGGGGTCGTCAAGTGCTAGCCACAAAAAAAGTTATATCCTTGCTTAGAATTCAAACTTGCTTCATACCAAAAACTTATCGATTTCGTTTCAACAGACAGACAGATTTACTTTGAATATATAAATTACGTTTAGAATACCTATTCTATAACGTAAAAATGGCAAACCATATTAGAAGGAACATGATCATGGACAGACTGTTCAAATACTCCAGTCTGGCTAAGGAATCCAGAGTTCCATGCAGACCAATCAAGACCCAAAGAAGACTGTCACAGATTCAAAATTAATAAAGACTTCTTCGTAAAGTCCAATTGAAACTTCTACATGAATTGTGGCGGAGGAAAACATCGCGAGTACACTTACATGAGACTAATTTCAATGAAATTCTGCTTCATGTGTCACATACCCAAACCATTTTTTTATGTTCAGTTTTTTATAGACGGATAATATTTCCAATGATACGATAATGATCAAATCAAATCACCAATCACAAGGCGTCAACAGCACGTTCGAAATCATCTTCGTAATTTCGACCAATCACCAGGCTTGAACAGAGGGTTATAAAAAATATACCTTTAGAAGAAACTGTTATTTTAATAAAATTGTCAACCGTTGAAGATCTTCGGCAATGGACATTACGTCATCGCAATTCGATGGACATAAATAGACACGTGTCGTTAAGATTATGTAATTATTTGATGTTCTATTCAAATACTGTATGTTATTAGGAATTTAAGTGTTTTTATTTGTTAAATAGCTAACCTTTCTGGTTTCGAAAATGAAATAAATGAAACGTTTATATTGAACAACAAATATATAAAGAGTTATTCTTGGTTTTTTTCGAAACCAAGGCTTCTCAACATCTCACCAGAGTTTCATGACAATCGTATCTTATTCGGAAGAAGGTCTCTACAATTTTTAAAGAAGAAGGTCTCTACAATTTTTAAAAATGATATCAACGACAGTAATTAAAATATCAACAAAAAAAAACTTTTGCCTAATTATTGAAGAGTCGAGATGGCCCAGTGGTTAGAACGCGTGCATCTTAATCGATGATTTCGGGTTCAAACCCAGGCAGGCACCACTGAAATTTCATGTGCTTAATTTGTGTTTATAATTCATCTCGTGCTCGGCGATGAAGGAAAACATCGTGAGGAAACCTGCATGTGTCTAATTTCAACGAAATTCTGCCACATGTGTATTCCGCCAACCCGCATTGGAGCAGCGTGGTGGAATATGCTCCAAACCTTCTCCTCAAAGGAGAGGAGGCCTTTATCCCAGCAGTGGGACATTTACGGGCTGCTAATGCTAAAAAATTATTGAACGTTGCCTATTGTAAAAACTTATACATTTGCGTTACACGCGTGGTAGTATTTCCTACCGCCATGCACCGTGCATGTTCCGTGCACCATTTTCCTCTTTTATATTTTAAAGAATTTGCCAATACCATCCGATGGTAGTCACCACCGATCATAAATACCGACACTAAACATTAAACACACTTACGAGTAACATCATTGTGCTACTTACTTACTAAAATATTGTGCTTGTACACTCACTCAAAAATTAAATAAGGCTCTAATGAGGTTCTATTACAGTATATCGGAATCGTTACAAAATTATATCAGATCTGTATTTCAATACGGAAGATATTATACGCAGCGGCTTAAATAATCAGTGGACCAAAACGCTGTGGACATCCGACCAAATGATTCGGTAAATGAAATTATTTTATTGATAACGAAATAAAGAACGATACAAAAATGATTGTTATTCGATTAAATGATGAGATATTTGGTGGTACAACTTGGTGCAAGCCCGTCTGGTTAGGTAACACTCAAAGACATAATGTTGTCTTAGATTTTCGCGATTATTACACATTGAAATAAAACTAGTTTTTTAACGGATTTAATCGCGTATATTATTTATTTTATTTTAACATCCCGACGTTTCGAGCACTTTGCAGTGTTCGTGGTCACGGGCAGACTAAGGTGACATTTGTCTGTTCGAATTAAAAAGAAATATTATTTACAACTACCGCCAACGATTTCTTAATTGGTATCTTGAGTAGCGTTCCGGTTGCACGCAGAAGGCACTAACTGTATCTTTAGGTCTTGCAGTCTGTTGGATTTGGGATTTTAAATTTTTAATAAGTGGATCCCAAGTGTTAGAAAGTCTCCAACCATCTTCTCTATTGAAGTTCGGATGTTTTTGAATTTCAATAGCCTCACGTATCATTCTAGGAATGAATCTGTGTTCTCTAGCGAGGATCTGTGGTTTATCAAATCGAATAAAATGGTTGGGTTTATCCAGAGCATGTTCACAGACTGCAGACTTTGAAGAACGCCTATTTTTGACATCTCCTATATGTTCCTTGACCCTAGTACCGATGCTTCTCTTTGTTTGACCTATGTAAGATAAACCACACTCACATTCGAGTTTATATACTCCCGCAGTTTGTAAAGGGATATTACTCTTGATAGGTCTCAAGAACTGGCTCACTTTCTTATGAGGCTTGTAAATGGTTTTAATCGAAGCTCGCTTCAAGATATTGCCAATCCTGTCTGTAACTCCCTTCACATATGGTAGAAATGCAGGTTGTCGCTCAACTGTGGGTGGCTTGATACGGCTTCTGCGATGCTGGCGAGGCACGGGCAGCTTGTTCTGGTGGAGTGCAAGCTTGACCTGAAGTAGCTCGTCCTCTAGGTGTTCAGCATCGCAGAGATGGTGGGCTCTCTGAAACAAAGATTTGCCAACGGTAGCTAACTGACTAGGGTGGTGGTGCGAGTCACCATTGAGGTATTTATTGGTGTGTGTGGGTTTCCTATAAACTGTGTGACTTAATGTATTGTCAGGATTCCTGATAATAAGGATGTCAAGAAAAGCTAAAGAATTATTTGCCTCTAATTCCATTGTATTGTTCTATAAATAAAAACATTCAATTTACAATGGAATTAGAGGCAAATAATTCTTTAGCTTTTCTTGACATCCTTATTATCAGGAATCCTGACAATACATTAAGTCACACAGTTTATAGGAAACCCACACACACCAATAAATACCTCAATGGTGACTCGCACCACCACCCTAGTCAGTTAGCTACCGTTGGCAAATCTTTGTTTCAGAGAGCCCACCATCTCTGCGATGCTGAACACCTAGAGGACGAGCTACTTCAGGTCAAGCTTGCACTCCACCAGAACAAGCTGCCCGTGCCTCGCCAGCATCGCAGAAGCCGTATCAAGCCACCCACAGTTGAGCGACAACCTGCATTTCTACCATATGTGAAGGGAGTTACAGACAGGATTGGCAATATCTTGAAGCGAGCTTCGATTAAAACCATTTACAAGCCTCATAAGAAAGTGAGCCAGTTCTTGAGACCTATCAAGAGTAATATCCCTTTACAAACTGCGGGAGTATATAAACTCGAATGTGAGTGTGGTTTATCTTACATAGGTCAAACAAAGAGAAGCATCGGTACTAGGGTCAAGGAACATATAGGAGATGTCAAAAATAGGCGTTCTTCAAAGTCTGCAGTCTGTGAACATGCTCTGGATAAACCCAACCATTTTATTCGATTTGATAAACCACAGATCCTCGCTAGAGAACACAGATTCATTCCTAGAATGATACGTGAGGCTATTGAAATTCAAAAACATCCGAACTTCAATAGAGAAGATGGTTGGAGACTTTCTAACACTTGGGATCCACTTATTAAAAATTTAAAATCCCAAATCCAACAGACTGCAAGACCTAAAGATACAGTTAGTGCCTTCTGCGTGCAACCGGAACGCTACTCAAGATACCAATTAAGAAATCGTTGGCGGTAGTTGTAAATAATATTTCTTTTTAATTCGAACAGACAAATGTCACCTTAGTCTGCCCGTGACCACGAACACTGCAAAGTGCTCGAAACGTCGGGATGTTAAAATAAAATAAATAATATACGCGATTAAATCCGTTAAAAAACTAGTTTTATTTCACTCAAAGACATTCTACCGCCAAACAACAGTAGTCACTATGGTTGTGTTCTGGTTTGAAGGGTGAGTGAGCCAGTGCACAAGGGACTTAACATTTAGTTCCCAAGATTGATGACGCATTGGCGATGTAAGGAATGGTTTATATTTCTCACAGCGCCTGTAGACATGTTGCCTGTTTTGTTAACGTATCTTATCTATATATTTTTTTGTTATTTTGTCACAATTTTTGACATCTACCAATCCGTATTGGATACTATGTTAGCTTACCACGCTGCGGTTGGAGCTCTAAACCATCTCCTCAAAGAGGAGGAGGCTTAGACCAGTGGCTGTTACTATCACAATTTATGTATAAGGGTTTTTTTAATTGTAAAATTCAAGCGTAAAGACATGCTGCGCCGATCCCAAAATAAAATTGGAATAAAGGCAGGATGATGATGATGTAAATTCAAGGGCAATCTCCATTGATTCGATATGTATCGTTAAAGACTTGTTGACCAAGAGTAACTACTGAGTTTCTTGCCGGTTCTTCTCGTTATCTACATTTCGATATCTACATTTCGGCTTTTACAAGCACAAAAGTGCTTGTAAAAGCCTACTTGAATAAAGTATATTTTGATTTGATTTAATTTTCTTTATGAAACTTTAGATTCCTGGTTGGTTAAGGACGTCATGAGGAAACCTACATGTGTCACACACAGTGCGTACATGTGTGCGTAAACAGATGCACTCTCATACTCAGATAGGAGGCGAGGCGTAGGACTAACCTAAACCCATTGGTTTAGGTGCTTTCGGAGAGACGTGATTGTTGCACTTCGGGCTGTTACTGAGAATTTTATAATAGCAAATACCAAAAAAATTTTATCAGCCCGACCTGTGGTTTGAACCCACGACCTCGATATTAGCGGCTTTATATTTAGCCACTAAACCAACAAGCTATTTTTGTTATAACACTATATATAAAAAAAATCAGGATCTACGAAATGTAATAAAGATATATATGTGAATTCTGTCACGTAGTTCTTGCAGTAATAAGCGTTTCAAGGTTTCATATCTTGGAGTCGTTTCCAATTGTGCAATAAAATTCCACATAATATTTATATTTATTATTTTTATATTATATATATTCACAGTAGCATTGATCACTTTGATAAAATCAGTGATAATCATTGCATGTGCACAAGACGTAAGGATAAGCTTAGAACGCCAAGTTTCAGACTCCGCAAAGTCAGTAAATCATTCTTGGGGCAAGGTGTCCGTTTCTATTATAAAATTCCGCAGACATTTTTAACTATGCCGTTTCATAGATTCAAGTCATTTGTAAAAAATACATTGGTAAAGAAGGCATATTATCCGATACAAGATTATGTTGATGATAAAAAAGCGTGGAGTTAATGCTTGTTGACTTCCATATATAATTGTATTTAACTAATAAGACTGTATTTTTAGATGTTGAAAAAGAGTAACTACTAAGTTTCTTGCCGGATATATGAATTATTTACATTAATATTATTGACGACCTCCATGGTTGAGTGGTGTACACCGGTTTTAATGGGTACGCCCCTCCGAGGTCCCGGGTACGATACCCAGCCGAGTCGATGTAGAAAATTTCATTAATTTTCTACGTTGTCTTGGGTCTGGGTGTTTATGGTGCCGTCGTTACTTCTGTTTCTCCATAACACAAATGCTTTAGCTACTTACATTGGGATCAGAGTAATGTATGTGATGTTGTCCAATATTTATTTATTTGTTTTATTTGAAAAATCTAAATTGTTTTGTGAAATTACAAAGTTATTAATATCGTAATGATTCAGTTTCACATTTTCACTCGGCTACGAGGCATAATAATCAGTTAAGGGAATTACAAAATTAATGTTTTAATTATAAGTAAATAAGTAACATTTTTTAACCGCCTGGCGATGTTAAAATTAGCAGGATTAATATTTACCCCTTTGGCCTATTGTCCACGCTTACAAGCTTCTATATCGGTTCTACTATTTTTTTTGTTTTTGTAAAGTTATAAATCAGTTTTTACTATAAATCCTTTTTTTTATATAAATGCCCCTTTCCCGGGCAAAGGCGTCCTCTCCCCTTGAAAAGGTTTCGTGCTTAGTGCACAACGCTGCGCCAATTGGGGTTGCAGATTCATAACCGCCATGCGATTTTCCTAGCCATATAAAATACACAAAAAATTAAATGAAAATTCATTAGTATGAGTTTGAACACGCAATTTTTCACAGGTTCACGTTTCCTAACCACTCCGCTTAAGGTTTAACTACTAGGGTCAACTCATTAACCTTAACGCTAATGAAAATAAGATGATATATGACTCGTCTTTCGTCCTGGTGTCAGAATTTCTTCACACTCGAAGGTTTTTTTTTATGTTATAGGTGGCAAACGAGCAGGAGGCTCACCTGATGGAAAGTGACTACCACCGCTCATGGACATCTATAACACCAGCGGGCTTGCAGATGCGTTGCCGGCCTTTCAGGAAGGAGTACGCTCATTTCTTGAAGGTTCCCAAGTCCAAACAGATAGGTTTGGAAAAACCGCCGGCGAGAGTTGGTTCCACAGAGTGGTTGTGCGAGGCAGAAAATCTCTTAAAAATTTTCGGACATCTAAGTGGTATATGGTGATATTTGGAATTTTGACGAGATGTCCGAAGGTGAAATTCAGGAGCCGGGTTTCTAACTTCCATTCATTTAAGGAGACTGGAATACGACAATACAAAACTGTTTAACGGTAGAATAGGTGATGGTAGCACCCACGCTTACACAAACCCCTCCACCGAATAAACCTTATTTTTATTTTCACGATTTTTTTATGACATAGATTCACGATCAAATAAATCAAATATAGAACGAAGCGTCATGGATAGCGTTATCTTTGGGTTGAAAGTAAAGTAAAAAGTTTGAAAGTAAAGTAAAGAACATCGTGTTTTTCATCTTATATTATAACTATTCTATTTGAGGAATGAGTATAAAAATTACTCATTTTTTTTTCGCAAATCCATAGTTAATATTATACGTAGGTAGATTAATCAAGCTCTCGACCAATGATATCGCGTCAATTTCCTGTCAAATGTGGTTTATTTGGCTTTTTCCTGTTATGGTTGGAATAGATACTTATCATTTCAATTAATGACTTAAATACACTTCCAAAGTTCCGATAAAAACTTTTTCTACATTTAAAACACAATTTTTCAGAGATTACTAAGGATATCAATGATATCGCGTCGAATATGTCTAAAAGTTAATTATTTCTCTTTCCTCCTCGTCTCATTGGAATAGACCTGATCGAAAGGCTACCTGTCAGAATGACATTAAAAATTTTGACAGGCGCCATGTTACAAGATTATTGGCACAGATTATCAAACCACAGCTTATAAATAGGTTTTAAACTTACGTAAGATACTTGTGTAACGAATTTTGAAATGCGTCCGTAACCGGTCACCCAAGGGCGTTACAATATCATTTATTGGGTTAACCAGTATTGCCGAGCATTTAATACATTTTTATATAGTATAATTATTATCCGATAAAATGTGATAGTATTCATTACTTTATTAATTGTATACATATTACGTGTATCTTAATAGGCTATTTGACTGGTTTTTAAAATCCATTTTATATTATTTAGTAGAGGTTAAGGAACCCAGTAAAAGTTGTGCATTTTAATTCTAGTACATATTTGCTGTAAAATATCAAAATTAAAAATTCGGTGACGACACTTGCCTTTATTGTAATCTGTGGTACATATAATCCACATACAGAGGTCAAAAGATGTTAACATGCAAGTGACGTCATCACAAACCCGACCAATCAGGAGTGTTTCGTGTCACGTGACAAACGTTTAAAAAAATGCATTTTTATTTATGGATTTTTGAAAGTATTAATTTTGTTTTTTTACTTTCGTTGATAAATGACCATTTTTAAACTCATAATATATACTGATTACAATAATTGACACTTTATTTTTCGGATTGTCAAATAGTTTATTATTAGTCGGTTTTATTCGAGTTATGTTATTTTTTTATTTACAATAATATGATTTCTTTAAATGAGATTAGTGTTATTTAAGGAATGGTTGATATACCTTAAGGCCTGGGCCGAATTTAGGGGAAGGTAACCGGGGCATCTGCCCTAGGGCCTCCACTTGAGAGATTCCGAGTTAACAAATATCTTAATTATAATAATGTTACTAGTTATTATTTTAAAAGTTACCGATATAAGTAAACAAATTATAAATTAAACAAGTAATTAAGTTATAACTTAAAATATTCAAATTAATTCATAGTATCATTATTATAGTATTCACGCCTCTCTTGGTCTAGGGCCTCCACTCCTTTGTGGTCCCAGGCCTTCCAGACCTTGAAATCCGACTCTGCTTAGGGCGCCATCATATATGATAAGGTAGCATAGGCACCTCGGAGTTTACACTCTCATGCCTCGTGCCTCTATGTATCCTCACATATTACGTACATATTTTAATAGTATATTATAGGAAAATGCATAGTCTCCGTTGTGAATGACCGCTAAAAATTTAAGTAAAGTAACTTGTTAATGCAATCCCGCTGCTGAGCAAAAGCCCACGCGGCTCCAAAGCGTTGGTAACAGATTATCATACGCAGGTTTTCCTTCATCGCTAAGAATATACATTTTTACATTTAGCATTAGCAGCCCGTAAATGTCCCACTGGTGGGATAAAGGCCTCCTCTCCCTTTGAGGAGAAGGTTTTTGGAGCATATTCCACCACGCTGCTCCAATGCGGGTTGGCGGAATACACATGTGGCAGAATTTCGTTGAAATTAGACACATGCAGGTTTCCTCACGATGTTTTCCTTCACCGCTGAGCACGAGATGAATTATAAACACAAATTAAGCACATGAAATTTCAGTGGTGCCTGCCTGGGTTTGAACCCGAAATCATCGGTTAAGATGCACGCGTTCTAACCACTGGGCCATCTCGGCTCTAAGAATATACACAACATTTAAATACGAATATTCTATTAAGAAGGTTTTATATAATTTATGTCAATATAGAATTTTGAATTGTGTCATAGATTTCTTAACGGTTTTATAAAGATTGGTTTTTATTTGATTTAATCTATATTAATAATATCGTGCAGGTCTACGGTAGACCCGATTAAAACCTATCCACAGTTATAGAATGATAAAAATAATGTTTTTTTTTGTCGACGACATATATCCGCAAAATTCGTATAATCGAAATATTTCTGTATTCAAGGCTTTGTTGCAGTATGACTATGGCGCGGGTCTTGGTAGTATTAATCAGTATATAGTATAATAAGTATCTCTTATATACTTAAAAAATAATTAAAAACAAGTCGTCTGATTGATTAAGAACTCAATAGTGATAATTACACAGATTAAACGCACACACAGAGACACAGTTGAGGAGTCCAGGCGCTCCTCAACAGTCAGTTTTTTTTTATAAAATGCTTTTTTTAAATAATTTTTTTTACTAAGTATATATTAAATTATTAATTTAAATTAAAACTTCGACATTACCTGTAAATACATTTAAAAAAAAATCATTGCAATTCCGTAGTAAAGTAGAAATGTAAACAAAATCAATATATTGTATTGATTTATATTGAATTAAAAAAAATAATTGTTATTTATTGCGTCATCATAAAATCAACATGGCGGATGCGTGGTGTAATCAAGAATTTCAATTAAAACCGCTATATAAATATATACGATGATTATGTCGAAAGATCTAGAATAATATAAACTATTAATAAATAGCTGTTTCATTTTTTTATATCAATTTAAAAACATAGCGTGAAGCTATTTGTTTTACCGCGAACATATCAAATGGCCTTCCAGAGTGAAAGTAAACGGCTGCTGTCTAGTATAACATGACCTGCATCAAAACTAGAAGCAACCGAACGACGGTTCATTTTATACCGGTCATAATACGTCCAATGCTTATTGGATTCTAAAATAGTTATAAATGTTTGTATATATGATTCATTTTAAAATGGTCGTATTATACGAATAATTTTAATGATTTATATAATTCGCCACTCCTTATATGTGATATAATCAATTAAATTAAAAAAAAAATCACGTCTTTAAAGATGATTTAAAAGTATATTTAGTTAATAAAATTTATAGGATAACAAAAAGTCTAGCAGGAAATCGTTGAAAACAGTCGCCTTAATTATAAACGGTGATTAAACGCCGGTTTTTTCTTTGACAGACAGACAGACATTATTTATAAATCACGTTAAGTAGATTGACAATCGCGTGGTCATGTCTATAAACGTTTATAACTAACTCAACCCGGCTTCGCGCGAGTGTGATTTTACTTTACGATTTGCGTCTTTGCTTCCCGAGATTACAACATTTTACTCTCTATAATATTAGTATAGATGTGTATAAGAAGGAAAACATCGATAGCCTATCGAAGAAGAAAATAAAATGGCGATAAACAAACCTTAGATTCACATATTGCCTTAGATATGCGATTCGCTAATAACTCAGCTATATTGTGCACTACTAAGAGTTTCTGATTGATATATCTTTATTTATAATACAACACTATTACACTTTAATTTTACTTCAAAAATTCCGATAACAGTTACGTAGACGTTCAAAATGGCATTTCGCAAATCCATAGTGAATATCATAGATTAATCGAGCTCTCGACCAATGATATCGCGTCAATTTGCTGTCAAATGCTGTTTATTTGACTTTTTGCCTGTTATGGTTGGAATAGAGTTTACCTACTTATTTATATAAGATACGATCCCAATTATATTCCGATTCAACTTCGATCGAACTGCAACTGGGTTTTATTAGTGAATTAACAAAATAGTAAAACGGCAACATTTTTTTTTATCGGTAGGCAGATAAACAAAACCGGATGTTAAGTCGTCACTGCCCATAAACATTGGCATAACATATGAAATCTGACGTCATAGAGATAAAGAACAAATCTGAGCTAGTCTTTACATCACCAGTGATCCACTATCTTCGGGAACTAAGGCCCTATGTCCCTTGTGCATGTTACACTGGCTCACTTGGCGTAAAATATAAATTCGATTGCGATAAAGAGCCAATTTGATAGAGGAATCCCAGATTATTCCGACAAATGGAATTATCGAAATGATAAACTCATTAAACATTTCTTATGATATCGTTAGGCGGACGAGCAAATGGGCTACCTGATGGTCGCCACCGCATATAAACAAAGGCGCTGTAAGAAATATTAACCGTACCTTGGGAACTAAGATGTTATGTCCTGTAGTTACACTGTCTCACCCTTCAAACCGGAGCATAACAATGAGTACTGCTGTTTGGCGGTAGAATATCTGATGAGTGGGTACCTCAGACGGCCCCGCACAAAACCCACCAAGAAAATATACTGTATACTATTGTTATATATAAATAGCGAATGAATTATTTTAGAGTTGGGAAACGAAACGCTTGCAAAAATTAACTTTTAAATTTTGTAATAATTCGTTGTGATAAAACAGCGAAATAGTAAAAGATTTCGTCATTATTTTAACAATCATAATATTAGCATTAAAAAAAAAATTAACGAGTTTCATTTTAAACAAATAATTAATTAATTAATATGTAACTCTGTTTGTCTTTTTGTTGCTCTTTCACGGTCAAACACTGAAACGATTTTGATGAAATTTTGTTAAATACAAGATTCATCCTCAAGGAAGGACAAAGGCTACATTTTTATGCCTAACAGCCAATCTCCAAACCCGAGCGAAGTCGTAGACAAAAACTAATTATATATAAATGCATAATGTACATATAATATATATCTATATAGCCTTTAATACAGCCATACTTAAGGCCTGGCAATAAGCAAATTATTTGTACATGGTAGTAATATCTACCAAAAGCGCCCCAAATTCATGGGTGCCCAAGGTCCCCAATGGAACAATAGCTTGAGACGGCTCTGGGTAAAACAGGGGATGGAAGTTTGAATATAAACGCGCGGATAAAGCAGGTACTATATATCTAATCTATATTAAAATGAATGTGAAAGTAACTGTCTGTCTGTTGTAGTTTCACGGCAAAACCATTAAACCGATTTTGATGAGGTTTGGTATGAAGCTTGAATCCCAAAGACATAGGCTACTTTTTATACCTAATCTAAGTATATACTAAAATCTTCTCTATAGTATAAGTTTCATATAAATTGGTTTAATAGATTTTTCAGTTATTTATCAAGGTACGTAAGCATATAATCGAATCGCGACCGCTAGTTTCGAGCTTGTTGCAGTAACTACTAAGCATACATATTGGATTTTTTTTATGAAAACAAGTGCCGTTTTAGATAACTATTGACAATTATACGAGAAAAGCCTTTCGGCGTGTTTGAAAGTATGCAATCGCGTAAAATGGAAAATCTATTTTAATTTCAAATAATACAAAATAAACTTACGGTTTTATTTTTAGAGTTTTTAGTTCACGTCGAAGCTGTACTGCAGCTAACGCAAGATTTATGAAAATCTTTCCTTTCTAGATTATCATAATTCTATAAACATAATAATTATATACAGAAGAATTGAGAACAACCTCCGTTTGAAGTATTAAAAAATAAAATCTATAATATATTTTACATATATTAAAAAGGTAATTCAAAATTCGAACGAGAACCTTTTGTGGTTTATATTCGTACACAATTAAATAAATAAAATTAAAAAATCGAACGATTAACCTTCCAATAAAAATTAAAAAAAAAAAACTTTATATCAATAAACCTTTAAATATAAATATTTAAAATTCGAACGAGGACCTTTCCAAACAATAAGATCCATGAAAAAATGCAATACCAATGACCCCATTAAAAAGAAACAGGTCCATACTGCACTACCAAAAAAAAAACAAAAGTATTATGCAACGGTAATATAAATTATACAAAAGATATTATACTCTTTAAATATATAATAAAATAGCTTAAGTATTTTATAATAGCCATTTTATATTTAAAAATCTTTCAAAACATATTTTTTATCTATATATCATGAGTGAAATTCAAATAAAAAATTGCAAAACGTTTGCAATTAAGAGAAAGATATTATAAACGATAAAATTTCTAATGTAATTATATCTTATTTATAAATCTATAATTATTTATTCGTAATCATAATTAGGCTGTATATATTTACCGAATTAAAAAACTAAAATGTCAACACGACACTAAATGTCACTGATAAATGTTAGCAAAAAAGTTTTTATTTAACACTCGTGATGTAACGCGATCAAGCGTCTCAGCGCTGTTGGAATCACTGACTGCTAGTCGTCAGTACTGGTATAGTGTCGATCTAAAGTCGTGTTCAATTTGGTAGCTATTTAAAGCGACTTTAGTTATTTTAATATAATCGTATATGTCGTAATTTATAGCTGCACATTTTTTACGAAACTACGAATTAAAAATATCCAAAATGCAGTACGTATAATGAACTAATAATAATAATAATAACTAATGCTTTGTTTTGACAGTTTTTAATACACCAATTAAATTATATATTTGGTTTATTGATGAAAAGAGGAATTAGTATATGACATTTGCATTGTCTGTGATGTAAACTCTAATAATTATAATCTTAAGTATATATTTTTTTTAATTAAATTGAGCCTGTAATCTTGACCGTATTGTTCAATCTCCATTGTGGCTCCATCACACGTGACATTGGCGAAATAATATGTGCTTTCTTGGCACAAGTAAATGTCACAAAAATTAAAATGAATTTTCAAGTCTGGCCTTACAAGCACTTTTTAATTGATATTTAAAAATATATACATAATTTATATAATTATATAAATTAAATTTAAGAAACACACGTGGAATATGCTCTAAACCTTCTCCTCAAAAGGGAGAGGAGGCCTTTAACCCAGCAGTGGGAAATTTACAGGCTGATAGTGTAAAAAAATGTAACTTTTTACGTGAAATAATTACACTATGCTGAACGCGTCTTTACATTAGTAAGATGCGACGCAGCAACGTAACAGCACGGCTGTCTTTACGAATCGCTAGCTATAATCATAGTAATAAATTAAAAAAAAAAGTAAATGTTTTTACATGACGTTTTAATGGAATATTTTCAAGCTTACTAATTTCTATCGAATTAATTTTATACTATTCGTTTATTAATTCATTATAGTACAGACTGTGAAAACAAAAGGTCAATTGCAGAATTGTCCTGCTGTTTTTAAGAACACGATTATCAAGCATGCTTACTAATAGTTTTTAGGATTATTTACTTCATGGTAGTTTGTGTTTGGGTACCCTCAAATCGCAGCACATTCGACCAAACAGCAATACTTTTTCGTAAGTATTGTCTCGGCTGGAAGAATGAAGTTAGTACAAGGGATCAGTGGCGTAGCTAGGTGGGTAAGGGCCCCGGTGCATAGAAAAAGAATCGAGCCCTCGCCCCCTCTTTAACGTATATTGGCATTCAAAATTATAGATAGTAATAAGAATGGGATACAGGATACAGTGAGTTGAACATATCATTAGTAAGTTAATTCCATACTTCATCTCTATTCAAAACTCTTTTCATTACTTAGGTTAGAGGGCTCCTGGGAGCCAGCTCTGGAGCTCAAGGACCCTGGTGCGCTGCACCACCTGGCCCTACGATAGCTACGCCACTCCAAGGGATATCATATCTTAGATCTAAGGTCGGCACCGCATTGAAATGTAAGGGTGCCTATCAGTATTTGCCAATCTGCCTACCTTATTTTAAATAAATTAAAACACATATCTTACAATAAAACAACAATTTCGGTTAATAACCACTTGGCATTCGCGATTCCTTAATATCACTAACTACTACTTACCAACTAACGAAGTTGTCTGGTTTCCTAATACCAAACCCGACAAACGAGTGTGTAACATAGCGTGAGCCAGGTCATGTTATAACACATAGATTTAATTGCCAATGTTTTGCCATAAATTATTGTCCTGACCTTGACCTTGATTTGTGTGCACAATTACCAGGTTTTTCCAATTACCAAGTTTTCGTTCTTAACGTTTAGCTCTGGCTCGGAATGTAGATTCTATCGGGAAGAATTGGCGGTAACTTTTAACTTAATTAATAAAATACAATTGAATTATTATTTACATATATTAAGTACTCGCTTTATTAACTCTTGAAACATTGTCGTTTGAGGGTGTAAAGTTTGTTGTTCGACCTCTGCACAAACCACTAAAAACTAACTTAAGAATTCAATGTCTGTCTGTTGTGGCTAAAATACAAGGCGGAAATCTCGAGTTCCTGAGTTCAAACCCTATGTCGGACCAATACAAATTTATTGGGTTTTTTGGTATCGTAAATTGTCAATAGCTAGTCTGGATGTTTAAAGTGTTTAAAGGCAATCGAGTGCGGAGAGCACGCAAAGATGATCTGTGCTTGAACTCTTCCGGTCGTGCCGAATTTGTGGTCCCTTCGGATTATGAATCAGGGAGTAGAGTGCACCTGTACTTACAGCAATATGTCCTCCATAGCTGGTCTCCATTGTATTTGGCCAAAATCGGTCAAGACGATATATTTACTAGGGAAACAGACATATGTTCCATTATTAAAATGGAGTTTTTGTTGTAGATATTTATGACATTATTCCACTAATAGCTATTTGAACAATACCCACAGTTTCTATAACGAAATCAAAATATATCTACTTTGTTCAAGTAGGCTTAACTATTCATTGAAGTTAACAACACCGTTGAGAAGTACCGACAAGAAACTCAGTAGTTTATTTCATCCAACATTTAAAATACAAACTTATGTTAGTTAAATCTTCGTGTTGAATAATATACTTTATTTATTAATAGACTTTTTTACAAATGATTTAAATTTATGAATCGGCAACGTTTGCCTAAGTAATATACGCAAACAAAAAAAAAAAAGAAACTGATCGAACAGTATCAATGTCAGGTAAGTATCTAGCTTTTCTAACTAGGGTTCGTTCGTGATGATAAAAGCATAAGCAGATGTTTCTAGAAGGCGGGAGAATCTCCCAGACTCTCTTCACTAAAAAAACGTTATCATCGGACAAATTAAAAACTAGTTAAAACTGGTTATAGAAATGTCATCCTTACCTCTGACATTTCAAAAACATAACCGTATATATTTCCTAGTATTTTCTTGTAACATACAAGTCGTTAATTATGATTTAGGTATTTAAATGTATATATACTGCGGTTTTCCTCAAAAAATTATGACATATTTACATATGCATTGAACATCGTGTTAAAATAAACTACCAATGAAATAATCCTGGTAGTGTTGACTGGTCGTGTACCACCACTTATCGCTATACAATTAAATAAAAAGACAAGAATACATTGATATTATTTTATTTATACAAATAGAAATATAAAAAAGATTTTATTTACAGATTTAAGGACAAGAAATAATTCGTCTTAACTAATAAAAAATTATATAAGGAAAAATGTTTTTACTAACTTATTCTAAATAAATGACCAATGATTTGGCAAATAAATGGCAATTAATTATAAGAAGAAATTCAGAGACATAACTCGTTAAAATACTTGGCATTATAGAATACGACCAAGTACAAAAAAAATATATTTAAAAAAAAATGCAAAACAATGACAAACTGTAAATTGATGTTAACTCTTGTAAATTAATGACAATTCTTATCATTATAAACAATTCCAGCTTTAATTGAGTTGTCTGCTATATGTAGATAGTAATAATCATCTCAAATCTGTCGACTAATGACATTACTCGACAAATAAACATGGTAACATAGTGAGGTCATAATATATTAATATATATCCCTCTCGTACCTGTATTTGCTATATGTAACTGAAAAGATAACACTTTCATAATCAAAGTTATTCTTATTTCCAAGATCAATACTAATTTATTTTATTATTTGTCATTGTTCTTTGTAATCTATCGTGGTTTGTTTGTCTGTTGATTTATTACGTATTTGATGAACTGTCATTCGTTCAATCATATGTTCGGCTTGTCACCTTGAAAGCATTTGGAGGGAGATTGATAGCAAAAAAAAAAAAATGAGCAAAAATATTTTCTATTAAGATAGATTAACTAAATAAACCTACAGAAGCGAAATGATATTGTTTTGTACGTTATTCTTATTAAGTAATGAACATAAAATATGTCGGAAAATATACATTTCTATATAACATACATCGATTTTTCATTTGTGACGTTAATTCTAAATGTAAAATTATTGTTTTAATTAGCTTATAAAAAAAAAATCATCAGCGCCTAATATTATTTAAATTCACGCTCATTACAGACATTGCTATATTTTATAATCAGGCGCTTTCATTTAAATTTCGTTTGACACATTACTTACCATTATTAATCACATTTAGGGTACCAATTAATAAATAGTATAATTATTATATTAATCAAGGTCATCATTTCATTTTCATTCAAATTTTTTTTACAATAATGATGTATTTTAAAGTTCTTTGTAATAGAAGTACATACTAATTATGTATAGCTTTAATTTGGTTTACTTTTTTCCTGCAATATAATTGCCAGCTTCGTCTTTGTAGAGATCCTCGTTAACCCCATAGTAAGCTGGCGCGTTAGGACAATCAACCTGAGAAAGTAAAGTGTCATAGAAATCATATATTTTAAATACTTCATATGTAAATTTAAGTTCAAAATATTTTATTAATTTACATTGGACATGTGATAGACGAAAATCTAAGAACCATAACAATATGAGGACTATAAATACTTAAGTACTTAAGAAAAGCGGAAGTAAACTTTTGTAATACTGTGAAAATTAAAAAATTTGTTGATACAATAAATAATTTGAGTTTCAAACAACGTACCTTGAAAAACCAATCACAGACCCTGGACTGCTGATTGAACACTGTTCCTGGAGCGCAGAGGAATGAGTACATCATGTTGCCTCCCAGACCGGGCACGCACCAATGCCAGACCTGAAGATATGACAAATATATTTGGTAACTGTTCCTTTAATCGATGAACTAACTACTAAGTACCTTGTCGGTTCTCCTCGGTACCGCTGTACCGGTATTATATTTAATATTGTTAATTTACTATTTAAAAGTGTATCGTTGGTTGAAGTATCAGTAGAGCAGTGGTTTAATGTCCTAAAGATCGGTCATGACCTCTTGGGCTATTGTCGTCCCCACTCAATAACATAAACTTTAAGCTTAAAAGGGGTAATTAGGAATATTAGTAACTCCTTGTAATGGGTCATTGCTACTATTCTTAAATAAAATAAAAAAAAATAATGGCTGGTAATTAAAATTTGTATAACTCGAACGCTGTTTAGATAGACAACATAATATACTTTTGTCGGCTGTATGAAAAGTTCACCAGCAATTCCTGGTCAGGAACTAAATCACCAGGATTACCAGAAAATAAGCAGAGATTTCAACTTGATAATTTTAATGTTTCTAATATAAATAGTTCCGATACAAAATTATTATTTGCTCTTTAAAATAACACAATGGATTTTGATGGGGTTTTTTTTAATAGATAGATTGATTCAAGAGGCAGGTTTATATGTATAATACATGCACAATATAGTAGAGAAACACTGATAATTTTAGAGGTTTCTGAAGCGATGCCGTAAATAAATTTTTTTTGCTCTTACATTGCAAATGCTGGCTGAACCCTACGAGATAGATCAAAATAATGTACTATAGTATTGTACACCTTAAAAAGTTCTTCAAAAAAGTCTATCTCTTAGTTATAACCCAAAATAACCATTTTTTATCCTTTTCTTTTTAATTTTTATCATCTTTGCACCCGTGCGAAGTCGGTGTGGGTCGCTAGTTTAGGTTATGATATTGCTAACTGTATATATAGATAATATACATATATCTCTTTTGACGACCTCCGTGGTCGAGTAGTGTGTACCCCGGTTTTCATGGGTACGCCACTCTGAGGTCCCGGGTTCGATTCCCGGCCGAGTCGATGTAGAAAAAGTTCATTAATTTTCTACGTTGTCTTGGGTCTGGGTGTTTGTGGTACCGTCGTTACTTCTGGTTTCCATAACACAAGTGCTTTAGCTACTTACATTGGGATCAGAGTAATGTATGTGATGTTGTCCAATATTTAATTTTTAAAAAAATCTCTTTTTTTTAATTATCTTAGATTCTACATTCCGAAAAGTATGTTTAAATGGTGAATCAAAATCAAGACCTATATAAAAACTCCTATTATTTTGATATTAAGATATTCGATAAAAAAATATATTCAAAATGGTGGCTAGGCCCGAGAAGAAAACTAGAATTGTCTTAAGAAAATCTAGATTTGTATGAAGTAAGTCTATCGACTCAACCCGGCTTTACACATATGTTATTAATGTGCTAGTAATCTATTAACTAGTGAAAACATTATCAGAATTTGTTCATTAGTTTCCGAGATTATCTCTTTATAATATGTACATAGATAAGTATTTAAAGATGTATATTATATATAGTAGATTATTACTTGGCACATGGTTTCCGTATCCGCGTAATACCCAGGTATCTTGTCGTTACAGGTGAATGACAAGCCCTTTGGCACCTCCTCGAAGTCCGGGTAGTCTTGTCCAGCGATGTAGCCATCGAGGGCCTGGAAAAACAATAAAAAAAATACCTTTTATACAGTAAACTAGGTTGGATATTCGTTGATTTCTATATTAGGGCTGTATCCATTGTCATAATCTATCAAAATTGTAACATTGTTTATTCAAGTAGACTCATAAAAGAACTTTTGAATCGTTATGTTACAGTGTTAAATTAAATGTAAAGTTTATTTTTTTGTTTTTACCGGTCTACCACCGGTTATTCTACTGAGAACCGGTAAGAATTAAATTTAGTAGTCAATCTTTTCCACCATTTTAATTACAGGTGTGTCAGTAAAGAACATCTACATTTTTACATAAATCCTACCTAGGAATCAACAAATACCAAGTCCACGCATTTTAGCTTTAAAAAAAACTTGTATTGAGTAATATGCCTTATTTATCAATGTGTTTATGACCTTAACTGTGTAATTTTCATTTTAGAAAAATCAAACGTGTCACCTGGTGTTAAGTTTGCCTGTAGATAATAAGACTCAATGCCACAATGACTCATTATTTAAAACGAGATATTGTAATGAGAGATGATGAGAGAGAGAGACGGAGGGGGGAGGGGGGTAACACACATCCATTTTTGAGAAGATTATATAATATATTGTATGTATGTATTGAATAGAACAATTGTCGTCTTCGAATATCATATTAATTTTGATATGTATTTTATCTTTCGTCCGTTCTTCTCAAGAGGTATTCCTTATCAATTCAATGGTAGATTTTTGATAATTAATTATTTTGTCCTACGTTTAGTCGTGCAGAATGCAAGTGTGTTACTATTATTATAAAGCTGGACTTAAAGGCTTGGATTACTCATTGATCACGAGAATTAAGAAAATTAGCTGCATATCGATAGATAAAGAATAGTATCGTCATGTATCAATAATACCATTAGCAATACTATTGATATCCTGAATAGTTTTCGAGGTCAACTATCGATAATTCTGCAACGCTGTTCTACATTACTGCAGGAATTAAGATTTAGGAATTTTATAAGGGTTTAAAAATCAGCCGCTCAGACAGCGACAGCGCCCCACGCTCCTATCCCAAAAGATAGGAGTGAACGATCATCGAAGGCTGACGACCGAAGTCGTCGCCCGCCTCACGCTCAGGACGCCGCGCCACGTCTCATCTTCGCGACTGGTATGATCACACGTAGTGTGTTGATCTCGTGAAGAGCTTACTATAGAAATGATCCTATGAAGTAAGGTCTTAATTGAAACTGGGTTGACGGGCCGATGTCATTTATCGCGCGAAAATGTGGCCAGCGCGATTCAGTTTTGTGATTAAAGTGTACAGTGCCATCTAGTGTCAGGTTAGGTAAAGTTTACATTTAGTTTTAACTCTGTTATAGTTAATTGGAATACCGAAACATATTTGTATAGTATTAAAATTTAATTTGTCAATACTTGAAGAATGCTTTAAATTAAAAATATAAATAAATTATTTACATCTCTCGTAATCTAAAATTTGTAATACCTACATCAGGAAATTATGAAGCAACGCCATCTTGTGACGGCTTACGGAACTTACCCCGGCATTATAAATTTAAACTAGCATCATTGGTTATACCAAAATATTACTTTAGCTAGCATCAAATTTTAAAAAATTGCTTGTGAAGAAAATTGGAATCGAATAAGGAATGACTTATAATAGTTATGAGAACCTTTATATGAAAGTTTAATAACGAAAAAGATTACTTAAATAGCATAATACAGTGCCAACCGTAGTATTTTTTCAGGGCTTTAATGAATAGTTCCTTTTAGTTTATTATCTTGGTGTGCTAACTACGTTTCACACTCACCAAGCGTCACACTATTTTACTGTGCGTGTACTTAGCGGCCAACTATTGGCCACTATTTTTTTTCGTCGCATGAATCTCAGCTTTGGCAGTCAGCTTGGACATTGTTAATTGATTTAATGCAAGTAGTGAATACATTATATAATATATAGGCTGTTCTAATCGTAGAAGGAATGAAGATAAACAAACCTTAGATTTACGTATTCCATGCGATTTGCAAAAAACAACTTTTGCTACTGTGCACAGTTCTTAACTAATATATCTCTATTTATAACACAACACTATTCCACTAACCTACTTATATCCACTTTAATTTTACTTTCGATAACAGTTTCGCGCCATTCAAAATGTATTTTTTTCGACAATTGTAACCGGCAACAACACGTCACACGACGACATTAAACGATTAGACAATTTACTGACAAATAATAATTTGACATCGAATGACGCGACATAATTGGTCGAGAGCTTGTTTAATCTATAAAATTCATTATTCTTTATGGATTTTTAAACATGGCGTTTCGAATTTCGACGAAGCTGTTATTGGAATTTATGAAGTAAAATTAAAGTGAAAATAAGTAGTTAATTGTAATAGTGTTGAGTTATATATTCATAAATTAATCTCAAGAACTTTTAGCAGTGCACAATATAGCTGAGCTGTTAACAAAACGCATGGAGTACGTAAATTTAAGGTTTGTTTATGTTCATTCCTTTTTCGATTTGAATGGACTATAGCTTGATAATGATTATAACTGTATAGATAACTGCTTAACGGTGAACAATAATTAAAAAAAAAAAGTTATATAACGTCATCTATTTAAAAAAAAAGTTAATTATATCAGATGACAAGTTTTTAATGGTATGACTAGTGTTAGATTGATTTGTATGATTAATTACTCCCTATTGTATTGAATCATTAAATAGCATTTAATGACATTTAAATACAAATAATGACTTTAATTATTATATAAGTGATTTCTTATCTGATAATTTATGTATATCTATTTATCTTTTTATAGATGACGTGAAATGGGTAGATTATGTTGACATTAAACTGGTATACGAATACATTAGCAATTTCTTAAGGCCATATTTAAGTAATCCAGCACTTATAATTCTAGTTTTAATTTTTTTTGTCAAAGGTTCGTCATAGTAGCATGCAAAAGCCGAATAGACGGAGAGGTTACGCTGGTTTTATAGGTGGTATTTCGGTGTACTAGGGCGCGCTCCGCGTCCTGGGCACATACCTAGTTCATCTGTGGGAAACGCGTAACGCGTTTTTTTAAGCGAGTTTTTTTTTAAATAAGGTAGTTTTTAATCCTCTAAGACGTAATTTCAAAAATCTTTATAGGAATCGAGCACTTCAATAAAACATGAATATATGTAGAAAAAAAATTCAAATATATTTTTTTTCAATTTGAAAGAAATTTGACACGAACCTTGTGAGACTTGGATCTGACGGTTACGGAACTTGGCCAATGTCTATATTGGCCATGGAGACGAACCTAGTTACACACACAGTAGACATTGGCTAGGTTCGGTGACATTGGCCAATATCATTTGGGCAACATATTTGTCATATCTCCCTCACTCACACTAGTGCACATATTAATTTAAACAATATATTAAATGCTGCTTTCAGAAATATCTGTCGAATTTTAATTTATGCCATAGGCAGGTGGACTGGTACATGGGCCACCTGATGGTAAGTAGTCAATAATATACATTAATAATGTACGAAATATTAATTTTTTTTTTAATATATGCCACCAATCTTGGGAACTAAGATGTTACGTCCCTAGTGCCTGTAGTTACACTGGCTTACTCGCAATACACAGTATTGCTGTTTGACGGAATAGTATATGATGAGTGCGTGGTATTTACCCAAACAGGCTTGCACAAAATGAAGGAATTAATTAGATTTATAATTGTGTATTGTAATTTTAATACTTACAGCTCTTGATGTATCAATCAAGTATAGAAGTACAGCTAGTATTCCCACATAACCCAGCTTCAAACCACATATTCTCATTTCCGACATTGCTGAAGTTACTTGGTATCAAATCTGAAACAAGTAATGCAATTTAAAATATAAATACTTCTATTCTTATTTTTTTATTACCCAAAATATTGGGTTTCAGTGGTGATGACGTTAATATATATTTTCTTACGGCCTAATGCATCAATACCTTGTAGCGTGATACATTAAAAAAAAAACAAAGCGCGCGATCGCCTGTCACAGATGTTTGGGTTTACTTTTTGGCGCGAAGTTCGTGTGCTTCGGACGTACAATTTCTGAGTCATAGAAAAAAGTGTCGTGTTATTTGGTTTTTGTAATGATTATTAGTTTAAAGTAATTAATGTTACTGTTGATTGTTATTTGTCATCATTCAAACGTGTAAGGGATGATTTATATTATTAAATTCAGAGTCCACTTACGGTATAGAGGTTTATTTGTTAGTCTACCTATTGTAAATAAAAAAACCCTATTTCTTACACAAAGTCAAATTACCAATAATTACCATTGTAATATCGTGATATTGTAATAATAATTAACCCGTGTTGTTTGTTGTTAAACAAAATTGTGTTAAATGTAATAACAATGATTTAACTCAGTCATTGTCTATAGAAAATACGACAAAAAAGTAGTCAAGTGCGAGTTGGAAACGCGTGGAGAGGGTTCCGTTGAATTCTGCACTCGTATTTACAGACTTTGAGTTTTATTTTAAATTGTGCACAAGCGTTAACTGACGTAAATGAGATGTAATACTACTAGAGACGCGTATAAAGAATATTTTGATTTTCTTTACATTTTTTAAATCTATTTTTAATAATATTAAAACAATGCAATTTTTTTTCTTGGTTTCTATATTACGTGATAAATGAAACTTTTACTAAGTAAGCCATCACAATTAATGGCTAACTAGACTGCTAACTAAATAACAAATAATAACCAGGCAGACTTATTTTATAAATCCCCAGTAATATTAGTTAAAGTCAAATGTAAAACGTTTTCATCTAATAGTTCCAGAAAGAGGTCTGCGTCTGACCAATAGGCGGACAAGTAACGGATCCTTTTGTAAAGGGTTTTTACATGAAGTTTACGAAACCCTAAAAATCTATAAAAAAACATGTCATTGTAGATCGAAAGATTAATGTATTAATGGAACAATGTGTGTTTAAAAACCTACAACCAAGATGGTACAGTGGTTAGAGCGCATGCGTATTAACTGATGATTGTGGGTTCAAACCCAGGGTAGCACGACTTAATTTTTGTGTGAAATTCATCTCGCGAGGAACTGTCTAATTTCAATGATATTCTGGTAAATGTGTATTAACCGATCCAAATTTGAGAAGCATGGTGGATTACGCTTCTCAAAAGGGAGGGAAGGCCTTAGCCCAGCAGTGAACTTTACAGACTTACTTAGATATAAAATAATTCTGTCTGTCTGTCAACAATTAAACAAGTCTTGAAACTTATAAAATTGGTTTATTAAATAACGGAAGCGCTTCCTAAGGAAGAATTTTTGGGGTTCTGCGTTAAGGGGGGGGGGGGGGGGGGGAGGGGGGCAAACCGGTTATTTAGATGTCCGAACTGATAGTTTTTGTACAGCTATGTTGCAATGCAATAATATGACTGATTTCAAAATCAGTAGGTAAAAATAAGGTTCTGTCGAATGTATTAATTTTGCGTGGTGGTGGAGTTTATACGTGATCGTTTGTGTAGATACCACCTACTCATATATTCTACCGCCAAATGGTAATACTTAGTATTGTTACAGTTTAAAGAGTGAGTGAGTGATTGTAACTACAGGTATAAGGGATGTTTGGTGGTGCTTTGGTGATGTAAGGAAATGTTAATATTTCATACAGCTCCAATTCTTTGCGCGGTGGTGACCATCTACCATCATATGACTAATTTGCGCGTACCTATTATATAAGAAAATGTCATTTTTGTATATTTTATCTCATATACAAATTGAGGAATAAGTAAAAGCTATAAAGATCCCACTGCTGGGCAAATGCGTTCTCTGTTATGGAGTTTGATGGCTATGTATCCGACCCCCATATAATAGATTTTCCATTTGACACGTATGCTACCAAGAACTCAGAATATTTAAATTTTTTTTTGATTATACTGTCGCCAACGTCCATACCATGTTGAATACACCGGTTCTCGTCCGATCACCGAAGTTAAGCAACATCGGGCGCGTTCAGTACTTGGATGGGTGACCGCCTGGGAACACCGCGTGTCGTTGGCCTTTTTGCATTTTTTTTTTATTTTACAATTTTACGCTGGATTTTAGACTCTTCTAAAATGTTTTTTTAGCACAATTGATTAATGTGAATATATTTTTTATTCCAATGAGTACTTCTTTATTGTTATACTACAGAAATACCTTGTCATGTTACTCTGTTAAGCTTCGCAATGTAGATTGTACTGAGAGCAGGTCAAGAAACTTATACTAATAGAGGGATATGATATCTAACACTAGCTCTTATACCAAGCAATAGACCAATAGCTAGTGTTAGATTCAATAAGGCGGTCTATTCAAATTACTTCTAATAAAAATCCTAGGTCTTTGTATAATATGTAGGGAAGGGAAAAATATATTGATATATTTTTAGAAAAAAATCGAAATATATCGTCGAATTTTAATCTCGAATTATCGATATTCGATATTTATTTTCGAATATCACAATTGGCATGTTTTTTATGAAGTTTATTATTTTGTACTATTTAATTTAGAATTATTATAATTTAATTCAATTTTTGAATTGACTAATAATTTTATTTTTATTGTTATGATAATACTTAAATAAGTATTTGAATTATAAATGAAACTGCCAATTTTTTTGTTAAAATCTTTGAAGTTCTTATATTTTGACATTTTTTCTGTAATCGCGCGTCTTGGAGATATAGTATTTATGTATGTATATTCCTCTTTCTCATCTTAATATTATAATTAAGCTGTTTTAGTCTCATATATTTTAAGGGGGACGGCGCGTACGCAGTCCCCACTACCAAAAATTACGCGTCCGAGTTATCCGCATTAGGGATAATCGCAGAGGTCAACCCATCCGCAGTGCAATGGATAGGCCTCGCTCTGGGGGAACCGCCTTCATGATCACGGTGTCCCCTACGCCAGGTAAGTATGCTTTCCTTCCCGTTGGCCGCTCTTATATATAAACGGACAACGAACATCGTTAGCGCGATCTAATGTACTACTAGCGACATCTATCGTCGAATGTCATAAACGTAACACTGAGGGTGAAAAATAGAACGCGGTAATACTCGTTACAGAAAGACAATATTTTGAAATTCGTATTGTCATATATACAAAAGAAAATAGCGTTTTATCAGTTAATATTTAGTTTTTACCAATTAAAAATTTCAGTAGGTACTCTTTTCCAACATTTAAAATACACAAAGTTATATTACTTATATGTATAACCAGCTGCCCGCGTCTTTGCCCGCGTGGAAGATGAATATATTTTTTATTATACACTGATATGTGTATTTTACCCGTTAGGGATAGAATATCCAGAAACGCCTATATACTTATCTACTCATTTTTAATCAGTAGCTCAAAAATGACGGCCTTCCATACAAACTTTCAATCTCACCCCCTAAGGCGTAGAAATTCCAAAATTCCTTCCTTAGTAAGTGTCCCTACTCACCAAATTTCATGACTCCAACTTTAATAGTTTACGCTCGGCGATGATGAATCAGTCAGGACATGTTATTTTACAAGTATAGATATATCCTGATTGAAAGTCAGTATTGTTGGGTTCCAGTTTGAAGGGCGAATGTAACTACAGGCATAAATATCATAACATCTCTCTCATGGTTCGTGGTGCATTGGTGATGTAAGAAATAGTTAAAATCATTACGGCACTAAAGTCTGTGACATTTGCCAGTCCACCTACAAAAAAAAAAACAAGAAAAGGGTACTGTATCTATTTACATGTAGATTGAAAGTAGATAGACGGACAAATCAGCCACTTGATGGTAAGTTTTTAAAGCGGTGTGGTGTGTGTGGTGACCATTAATCTCGACCAAAAGAAACTAGGTCTTTTACACGAGCATTTTATTATTAAATGTAATATATAATCTCAGAAATAGTCGTAATGTCGTAACGTAGCGTATCGTGGGACTCTGATGCGATCTCCGACCGACCCGCTTGCAACTGACCCGATTTTATGATAATTAGGCGAAAAATTGTTTAAAGTCATGTTTTTTCACGCGATCACCATTATTGTGTGTTTAGTAACGCGATTATGTTTATTCATAGCTTTAGAATTCTAGAGAAATAATTAATTTCGAGGTCGGTGCCTTTGTTTGGAATTGTTATTATTTAATATACGAATTACTATCTATGTTCTGCTGGGAAATTAAAACAGTGATTAATTGCTCTATTTCGTTGCAGTTAATTTAATTTTGCTTCGGTCTAGGTATCCTCATAATATATTCGACCGCGAAGCAAGAATACTCAGTATTGTTGTACTGAGTATTCTTGCTTCCGGTACGAAAAGTGGGCCTGTGTAACTACAGGCACAAGGAACATCTTAGTTTCCAAGGTTGGGCGGCAGTGTCAACTTACCAGATGGCTCAATTGCCCGTCAACCAATCCAGAGGTAACCACATACCAAATTAGCTCGTGTGCCTATGGAATATACACTCCCCCGTTTCACGAATAGATTGCAGGAAAATAAAAGGGAAGATGTTTCACAAAAAAACGTATATATATAGGTATAGTACAGCTACCAACGGCTTGGAATGTAGAATCGTCGATAAACTTAGAATTTACTGATTGTATCATATATAATACAGTTAATTATAATAATTTGTACGTTTCCTTTATGTAAATCAATGTACACGAACTTCAAGATCATTCTAGACCATTTCCTCTGCTCAACGGTTCGTGAAATGAGATGGCTTAGCGATAAATGATTGCAACATTTGTTTTTTTGTGTAACATCCCTCTTATTTTCCTGCCAATGGTACCCGAAAGGATGTATCATTATATACAAATGGCCTGAAGGTGGCGGGAACTGACTGGATGCGGAAGGCGTAGAACCATTGGATTTGGTGCAGTTTGGTGAAGAGCTTTGCCAGCAGTTGATTGTGTTGTTGGAGCTAATATTGGTGATTTTTTTTTATTCTAGTATTTTTAAGGGCCCTTTATAGGCAGACTATATGTCGGCCCATCGTTACACGCTAAATTAAATCAAAATGAGTTCAACAAGTATGACTAAATCAGTTTGAGAGAATCACTAACAAATTCATAGATTTTAATTGCTGAAATACTCGTAGGGTTACTAAGGATAGAATTTTTAAACGTTGCGTATTCTTAAGTTTTTTATAAAAGGCAGGTGCACGAGCAAATGGGCCACCCGATGGTAAGTAGTCACCACCGCTCATAGACAATGACTCTATGGGAAATATTAACCATTCCTTACATCACCAATGCACTACCAACCTTGGGAACTAAGTATTATGTCCGTCGTACCTGTAGTTACACTGGCTCAATCCCCTTTTAAACCGTACAGTGGGTGTTATCTACCCATCGAGTAATAATTTACCGATTTTATTACATAAGGCAACGACTTATCGCAATATAACGCAAAATATTAATACTTTGAAAGCATCGAAAATATTTTTACGATTCTTTATAGTTCGACTTTTATACAATGTAGGCCAAAGTTAATAAAATCAGGGTCGCATATCAACATCCTTTATATAACGCGCTCTTCTTTGTATTAAAATTCGATTGTATTAAACTGTATGTCCAAAGTCATTAACATAATTATGTAAGCATCGATGGTCTAGTTGCAAGAACATGAGAACTTTAACCAAAGATTACGTGTTCGATGCGTGACCAACGCTGAAATTTGACGTGCTTTGTGTAGTTATCTAGTTATTATCGGTGGTGGAAACTGTTGCGAGGAAACCTGCATGTATGGAATGACATTCAGCAACATGTGCATCCACGTTAATAGAAAAAAAAGCAGGACCGGATTAAGCAGGTCAAGGGTCCTGTTATCTTTTCCTAACTTCGTGAAGTTTATTTTTTGTACCACAACGGTATTTTAGTCAAAATCGTTTTTTTTTTATTACGAAGGTATGCTTCAACAATTTAATTAATTATTACATTTTACATTACATTGCATTAGCAGCCTGTAAATTTCCCACTGCTGGGCTAAGGCCTCCTTTCCCTTTGAGGAGATTGTTTGGAGCATATGCCACGCTGCTTCAATCCGGGTTGGTGGAATACACATGTGACAGAATTTCGTTGAAATTAGACACATGCAGGTTTCCACACGATGTTTTCCTTCACCGCCGAGCACGAGATGTATTATAAACACAAATTAAGCACATGAAAATTCAGTGGTGCATGTCTGGGTTTGAAGGACTTGCCGAAGGGTCCCTAGGCAGTAGCGTACACTATACATGGGGAATCTAAGTCGTGAATTAAAGGGCCTGTTTTTTTTTATTCTAGTCTCATTTATAAGTATAGTAATTTTAGTAATCTTACTTTATATATAGTAACTTTAATAAGCTTATCTGATGGTTATCTAAACTCAGTTTAATTTAAATTATAAAATGGTTTCTGTTAAGTAAAGTTCATCTAATATTTAAAACTGTATTTCGAAAAACCATTTATAACTGCGGTTTACAATTATGAATATACGATTAAATATTATGTTAAAATTTTAACATTAAACTACGTTTTAATATTAATTAGGACGAAGTTATTAAAATAATTTAATCACGAAAGTCATTAAGATTATAATTAGTTTAATATAAACTGTTTAAAGCTATCACAATAATATTATAAAGAAAAGATTGTCTGTCTGTAGGAATGTTGTGGTAAGTGGTAACCACTACCTTTATTAGTACTGTAAGGTACGGAACTAAGATGTTATGTCCTTTGTGTCTGTTACACTGGCTCACTCATCCTTCAAACCGGAACACAAAGATACTAAGTATAACTGTTTGGCGGGAAAAAATATGATGTGGTACTTACCCAGACAGCACAAAGCCATACCACTAAGTAAGTTTCCTGTTTCACGCAAAAACGTATTATCTGATGGATATCAGAGTTTCATTTTATTGTATAAGGCTGTTGAAAAAACTGTTAAATTAAAAAACCGGGCAAGTGCGATTAGGACTCGACTACTGAGGGTTCCGTACCACCAAATTAACAACAAATTTACGGTTATTAGATTTATTCCTTTAGTTGTGTTACAATATTTTGATTCTAGGTTAACGGGAAGTACCCGTGTATATATGTATGTATATAGATTTTTATTACATTTGCGAATGTTTGAAAAACGTGCCATAAACAGCCATATGTTTTATGGGTTTGATAGAGGTTGGATTTTTTTACAGCTACCGCGGACTTTAATATTTGGAATTAATTTCAATTTTATATTAATACGCGCATAATATCCCAAGAAAATTGGCCTTGAAGTTACCTCACAAGGATTTTTTCCTTTATTTTATTTATTTATTTTAATTAAATGTACATTTTTATTTTACTCTTAGTGTGTAAAGAATGATGCACCAAAAACCCTATTTGATTTATCCGTACATCGGTATTCGTTGTCATTCATCGGTGGTCGTACTTATGGATTTAAACTATACAATAATAATAAGACAAAAATATAAAAGAAACAAAGCAAACGAACTAACCATTGGAGGTACGGAACCCTAGAAAATATAAAGTAACGCTTATGTACAAAATGTTGGTATATAATTAGAGTTCATAGATATCACACCTTGGAAATACAACGAAAAGAAAATAAACTCCACTGAATTTCCCCAATTGTTCTCGTCAGGTCTGGAACTGATGGTTTTTGCTTTGGCTATCAATAAACAAGTGTATCCTGGCTCACTCACCATTCAAACATTCTTGCGTTGGAAAAACTGATAAGGTTTAACTTTGCCGTTTCATAGATTCAAGTCATTTGTAAAAAATACATCGGTAAAGGTAGGCATATTAGTCGATACAAGATTATATAGATGATAAAAAAGCGCGGAGTTAATGCTTGTTGACTTCCAGGCAGGATATATTACATACATATATAATTGTACTTAACTAACATTACTGTATTTTTAGATGTTGAAAAAGAGTAACTACTGAGTTTCTTGCCGGTTCTTCTCGGTAGAATCTACATTCCGAACTGGTGGTAGCTTCAATTAATGTAGTTTGTTAAATGACGATTCAAAAGTGCTTGTAAAAGCCTATTTGAATAAAGTATATTTTGATTTGATTTGATTTAGTGCCATCAGACGGACCAGAAAATCATCAATGGTTAGTTTGTATGACCTCATGACCGATTTAGCAAGGGTCAGGTCAGGGTTACAGTGCATAAGTGTGTGCGCAAATAGAAATCTTTATTTACTGTTATTGTCCAAAGATGTTCATAAGCATAACATTATTGAATCACGTCCAACTTCCTGTCTCTGGGTAGCTACCGAGATATAGTCGAGATTGAAGCTCAGTAATATTTTACTAACCCGACCTAAAATTTGAACTTAGGACGGCAAGATCTGCCTTATAAACTAGCTAATAAACCAGTGCCGAATCCAATGCTAGCGCCATGTGGTCACTGTAAAAAATACCGCCATACTTTCGATATTTTGCACATGGCAAAGTGAAAAGCATCGATACACAGTTTTTTTTTAATACAAAATATATTGAAAGATTTTATTATCTCTATTTTGCCCTGCAAATTTACCGCCCTGGGCATTGCCACCTAGTGTAAATCAAGGATGTTAAGGTCATGTCATTTCGGATCTGGATACGGATATATTATGAATAAATATATCAGACACGGATACTGATACGAAAATAAAAGTTACAATTCGACTTTTATTTATAAACTATTATTTGGTAATAGATATAATCACAGAAAAAAGACAAAAGCAATTAGCTCTCCTTACAAATCCAAAAACCAAATGATAATAAACTTATAATGAAGCGTTTTTGAATCGTCGATATTAAAATACCACCGTTTCGGAAAGCAGCCTCCAGCGAGATGAAACGGCAAGAAACTCGCATAGTTGCTCTTTTCAAATGAACAGATTTACAATGCTGCTTTTTTTACAATACTTAGTGTCCTGTCATGGAACACGAGCCTAAATCCAGGCGTTCTTTTCTAAAAAGTACTCGTTTAATGAATAATAAGATTTATTTCTTAATTTAGTCTTAATAAACTTTTTAAATACCAGTTTCGGATATCCGATAATTTCGGTGACGCTCACAGAACCCTGTACCGTCCGTGTAAATCTACTAGACAAATGAGACATTCAAAGAACTTGATATGAATTGACTATAGTTCGTTTTGATTCGATCATATTATCAATGATCGTTCCCACGACTTGTATTAGTAGTTATACTTCCACGTTTGTCCGTCTTTTTGTATGTCGTTACAAATCATTTGTTCGAGTCGAGAATGTAATTATACTAATCAATAATGTTGTAAGAACTTGATTTCGGAAACAATACGATTTTTCCGTTAAATAAAACATGATTACACGTTGTTAAGTAAGCAAAATGCCCAGAGGCTAGAGGAAATCTTAGCGGGATGTCGTGGGTTCGAACCCGAACGTATTTTATTTCGTAATTCGCACAAGTTGCTGAAATGCCATATGTTTGAAATACAGGCGATGCCCTGGTTGGAAATAATTGGTTGATAATTACCGAAGTTACGAAGATATTTGTAAATACTCGATTTTAATTAAAATTATTTTTTTTTTTATTTAAAAAAAATATTTAATGTTATGAATGATATAAAAAAAATTTGGTAATATTGTACGGTTTACATTTCGTCTTAAAGAGGTAATAAAAGTTTAAAAATTATGATGAGTTTGGTTTATTGTCTCCGAAACTCATCATCAGATCTTTACGAATAATAATTTTATAAAAAGTAAGGTTGTCTGTCTTTAGAGCTGTTATGGAAAGATGTCACTTATCATTGATATCACCATTGCGCAACCAACCTTTTGATTTGAGGTGTTATCTGCCTGCAGTTTCAACAGCTAAGTCACCCTCCGTGGTCGAGTAGTGTGTACACCGGTTTTCGTGGGTACGCCACTCCGAGGTCCCGGGTTCGATTCCGGAGTCGATGTAGAAAAAGTTCATTACTTTTCTATATTGTCTTGGGTCTGGGTGTATGTGGTACCGTCGTTACTTCTGATTTCCATAACACAAGTGCTTTAGCTACTTAAATTGGGATCGGAGTAATGTATGTGATGTTGTCCAATATTTATATTTATTTATTTACCCTTCAAACCTACACGACAATGCTAAGATGCTTATGGGGTTAGAGTATACGTGAGTAGACCAGACGGGCTTGCACAAAGCCCTACAAGAAAGCCGTTTCGTAATAAATTTAGAACAAAAAAATATTTTTGCTAATTCTATACACTTACGACGAAGTTATGCCTAAAGATCTTTTTTTTTTTTAGCATTAGCAGCCTGTAAATTTCCCACTGCTGGGCTAAAGGCCTCCTCTCCCTTTGAGGAGAAGGTTTGGAGCATATTCCACCACGCTGCTCCAATGCGGGTTGGCGGAATACACATGTGGCTGAATTTCGTTGAAATTAGCTACATGGAGGTTTCCTCACGATGTTTTCCTTCACCGCCGAGCACGAGATGAATTATAAACACAAATTAAGCACATGAAAATTCAGTGGTGCCTGCCTGGGTTTGAACCCGAAATCATCGGTTAAGATGTACGCGTTCTAACCACTGGGCCATCTCGGCTCTCCAGATCTAAAGATCTATAATCTTTCAAAACGAGACCGTGCTCCATTTTAAAAAATCGATTTAAAAATTAAAAACGCTTCAGTCCGAATAAAGTCGCCTCATTAAATTCGTTTTGAAATACTTTTAATGGACAATTTTATTATAAACTTGAATTACAATAAAACTATAAAAAATATAAATATATTACGCAAATAATTCTCACGAACTGCAAATAGGCGGCCATTTTGTTTTTAAATTGTCTCTTTACGAAATAATGAACGTAATTTACCTAATTATGTTGAATGTCACAATATCACGATGAGCAACTTGAGATGTAATTTTAATCAGGTGGTACCACCCAATTATTAGGTGCTTCGCAATTCGGTGTTCAGTGTAAAGACTGACTGTGATACTATTATTTCGACTAAAACGAAGAGATAGTCGATTTTTCAAAATTAAAATGTTTCTATCAGAAGTCCTGTGGCTTTACACGAGTACAATAAGGTTCTATATACAACATATAGGTTATACAACAAATCATCATTATCATCCTCCTGCCCTTATCCCAATTTTACATGTGTTATTCTTCCATACTTCTCTGTCGGACGTCATCTCACAAGTAACATTCTTTCTAACCATATCGTCTTTCACACAATCCATCCATCGTTTCTTTGGTCTTCCCCTACCTTTATATCCATCCACATCCATGCCCAAGAGCTTCCTCACAATATGGTCCTCATTCCTCCGCATAACATGCCCATACCATGACGGCCGGTTTCCACTCAGCTTCTCGGTTATCGTTGCCACTTCCAAACCTTCTCTTATGTACTCCTTCCTTACTCTATCCATTCGCGTAACACCACACATTCCTCTCAACATTCCCATCTCCGCCACATGCAGTTGTCTTTCAGATTAAACAACAAATATAAAAAGAAAGATTCTTGGCTTTTTTCTAGTATAATATGCATGCATTCGGAACCTTCCTCTTGAATCATTCTGTTTATTGATGAACTGCATTGAAATACGTTGCGTAGCTTAAAAGATCTAAGCGTACAGACGGCGAGAAGCGATTTTGAATTTTACGTATAAGTGTTTAATCATAATTTTGCAATGTTAATTTTAATATAAACCAACTACCGGAATATATGTAGATTATACCAAAAAGAACCGAAAAGAAGTTAACTCCAAACTATTATATTATTTGTATAATCACGTAAGAAGTAACTCGGAACTCACTGCAGGACACGCGAAACGTCAAAATCAATACACGAAATCGAAACATACTTTATTATAGTAGGCTTTTACAAGCACTTTGATATTGACATTAATAATTATAAAATGTATAGGATGCAAGTATCAAAATGGCGTGTCACGAGTCGGTTGTCAATGTTTCACGACTGAGTAAGCTCACTCGTGAAAAGTGAATTCCTAATGAATCGCTGCTATATTTTAAAATAAGACTTTGACTGCCAATTCTAGTTCAACGCTTCTATATTATGTTAACAGTGACTTTATTTTATAAAAAAAATATATTTCTTGAAGATAATGTGCCAAAAGACAATAGGTCCCTCTGCTCATCAGAAGTGCCTTTATATTACTCTAAGTCGCGTTCTGTACCAAACAATCTCATTACTCGATGGACGCGTCGAAAAAAAATGACGGTTTGCTACTCACTACAAGCACACTCGTTAAGTGTGTGTGTCAAATGTCAAGCGTAGCTGTCAGGCACACAAAGATAATAATGTTAGCCTGTTTTCTTATAGTTCAACAATCTATCTAGACACATATCTACAAATATACTAAGTTTACTTACAAAAAACGTCTCCTAGTTTAGTATATAGTAATTATTTATATTTGCGTGTAAAGATGTTTAATTAACTATTATTTTGTCTTATATTTCATTATGTTAATCAATTGGTTTTTTTTTATGATTAAAATAGGTTACACAACACGGAACAATATTTAAATTTCTGACACCTGTTTTAAAATTGCATTGCGTTCGACACGCGTGAGTTTTCAACTTAAAAAATTAAAATTGCACGCGACTTTTGACATCTTTAAAAAATACATTAAAATCGAACATACACATTCTTTAATAGACAGGAATAATTTGTATGTAAAATCATACAAACATACATACATTTTGAACCAACTGGTCGTAAGAGGTCATCAAAGGCCATAAGCATTGGCGCTGTAAGAAATATGAACCATCCCTAATATCGCCCTTAATGGGATCACACTGGTTCAATCCCCTTCAAACCGGAACACATCAGTACTAAGTATTGTTAAAATATCCGATCATTGGGTACTTACCTAAAAGGCTTGCACAAGGCCCTACCAAGTGAGCTACTTGTGGGTTTAAAGCTTGACCTAATCCTTAAACGATATCAAGGAAATCTAAAAACCGCAATTAGTTTAAATTATGTAACGTATGTTTACTTCCCTTATTAAATAATAGCGTATTAATTTACATTGCGGTGAGATGTAGGTCTGTGTGTTTCAAGTATCACTCGTAACAGTAACGTAGCTAATTTTTTTTTACATTAGCAGCCCGTAAATGTCCCACTGCTGGGATAAAGGCCTCCTCGCCCTTTGAGGAGAAGGTTTGGAGCATATTCCACCACGCTGCTCCAATGCGGGTAGGCGGAATACACATGTGGCAGAATTTCGTTGAAATTAGACACATGCAGGTTTCCTCACGATGTTTTCCTTCACCGCCGAGCACGAGATGAATTATAAACACAAATTAAGCACATGAAATTTCAGTGGTGCCTGCCTGGGTTTGAACCCGAAATCATCGGTTAAGATGCACGCGTTCTAACCACTGGGCCATCTCGGCTCGAGATGTTAATTTAGAATTTCAAAAAAAGGACCATATTCGTTACCTTTTTTTTCGTATCGGGTTAGAAAATTTGCATATCTCTTTTTGTTTTTTATATATTTTTTCTCAAAGACTTTATATTTCATGTTCGTTCTGAGTATATATATCGTTCATAATCTACTTAGCATATATATAAATATACTTAGAAGATATTTTGACCAGTTAAAGATCACAAGTCGAGAATAATAATATACCTAATTAAAAAAAAATTGGACTTAGAAAATAGAGTTTATACATATTTCTCGTGCTGAAAGTTCTTTATGTCGACAACAGCACTGTCTACCTAGTCCGAATTTAGTTAAAAAACGGTTCCGCCGCCTGAGCACCTTGATGGTCACTCCCGTATCGTATTTTTTGTATAAATAGGATAAGTACCAAGAAAAAACAAATCGGTCAAAACGAAAACGCAGCAAGTCTGAGTAGGATCCTCTCCTCATCTATTCTAACGCCAAACAGAAATACTTGGTATTGTTGTGTTCCAGTTTGAAGGGGGGTGAGCCAGTGTAACTACAGCGGTGCTTAACTTCGGTGCTTACGATAAGACGGGATGGGATAAAAAATGGTTAAATTCTTTATCGTATTTTAAAAAACATAGCGAATTATTGAATTCGGACACAATAATTTGGCATATTAAGCTGATCTGATGATGGAGACAAGATAGTGGGAGAATTCACTTTGGGCTAATTTTCTTGTTTTGTTCAGTTAAAACATTATACTGAAAAGAATATCTAGATCACCACACAGACCTCAGTTAATATTATATATTTTAATATCATAAATACGAAAGTAAGTGTATATCACGCAACCTCCTTTTATAAAGGTTGGTTAAAACTTAACGTACTAAGTTATTCTTGAAATTTAAACCCTAATAGTAATTAGCGTAATTATTGCTAGTAGGGGGTAAATAGGAATAAGGAGGTTCGGAGGTTTTTATTGTATAAATATGTAACATACCTTTATATATGATAAGATTATTTTTGAGATATACAATTGGGAAAAATAACGATCAACTTAGTAGGTATTATGTTTGTATCGGTTTTCTCTTAAACGCCAATTGCATTATTAAAATCAAATATCCCTTCGTAAATATCAATTGGGCGACGGCCAACCCTTTTTGGAACATATTACACCAAGTGCCTCAGTAGAGTGGATTGGTGGATGTCAAATATTAACACAAAAGTATTCCCTCCCGTTTTCCTTAAAAAAAATATATGCTAAGAAAATGTTGCTATATTTGAACCCGCAATTAAGATAAGATTCCTTTCTAACCACTGGACCATCTCAGTTATCAATTAATAATTTCTTAATAACGGTAAGTTGTTAAACGAGGAAATAAAACAGGAAGGTACTCGTAGACTGGCACGCGTTGATTGTGCATGCATGGATTAATTGCGCTATTAAATCTAATAGTATGAAATATGGGTTAATTTTTACTTTAAAACTTAATTATGACGTTAATTGTTTTTTTTAAAATAGTACCCCATAAATTGTGACCTAAGTCGTAATATAAACTGCCCAACGTCGATTTGATGCTATGGACTCATCCTCGAAGGATGTGGATCGAAGTTCAAAATCAACTTATTCAAGTAAGCTTAAATTCTGTATCACTAGTATAAATAAGGTATTACTATTTGGGTGTAAAATAACTGACTACTGGTATTTATTAAGGGTTCTTATTAAGGGTATGGTCAAAGAAAAATCATCAAATAGTACATACGATTTCAAAGATAAGAAAATATATATCTGCACTCAAATATTAAAATACGAAAAGTCTATCTGCCTGTAACGCTTTCATGGCCAAAAAATTGAATCAAATTTGATGAAATTAAGTATTCCCCAAGAAAGGTTATAGACTACTCTTCTACGCGTAGTACTCGACGACCAACAACTAAAACGCGAGCGAATGCGCAGGCGACAATTTTTTTTTTTTTACAAACTTTGATTAAACGCAAAACTATTTAAATAAAAATCCTAAGAAATTATATTATAAAAATAACTGTTTGTTATTAAATGAATGTATTTTTTCTTAATTTTTTTTTTATTTGAACTTTGTTTCGAAATAGTCCAAGATCCATGAAAACACTATTAAAACATAAAAATCAAATAAATATTTTTTAAATATAATCGACTCTAATAATATGTATTAAATAAATGAAACACTTGATACATGATTAATTATCCGTTATTTTTTTTTTTTATATAAATATTTCATGATCCATTAATATTATATATTTGGCCACAATTAAAAAAAAAATATTTTGAAAATAAAACCTATATTACGTAAATATTAAAAAAAAACTAGAATTACTTAATTAAACTTTTAAATACTCCAAGATCCTAGGTCCATATTATCACATAAAAAATATTAGTATTTAATAAATTAATTTACATACCTAGGCAAAGAAAAAAACGTGCACCCACCACAAAAGTTCACACTGAACTGAATCAACAATGCTATTTGTTAGGAATTTTATACTCTACAATCACAAAATGTAGACACGCTTTTAACATACTAGCAACACACCGGAGCTTCTCACGGTGGGATTAGAAAAAAAAACCATTCTATAATCCAATCTGTTTTTGAAACAAGAATATTATTTTAAAAAAGTTTTTTTTTTAGTTATACTTTTGCCTCGTTGTGGAAAAAATCTGATTGTGACTTAATTTTGCGCGCGCACAGGGTGACTTTAAAACTACATGAAGTCGCTCGCTAAAGCAATAAGTGTCAAGAGTAGTTATTTTACAATGTTTATTTTATTACAAATTTAAATCATGAGTGTTATAGTTGTAAGGAGAATTTAAATTGACTTTATAATAATAGTAATTATTATTTTATTATAAATAACATTATTATCATTTTATTGTTATTAATTATTTTCATGCAATTTAAAACTATTTATAATTACGTTTAAGAAGTAGAACTTCTCACGCGCGTAACATTTTTTTTTTAATTTTTCCTTTTACATAAAATATTTATAATAACATAAAATATATTACTTATTTATTTACTTAGGAAACATAAGCCGGTTTAATTTTTCTTTAAAATCGTGTAATTTTTCTATATATAAAAATAGTTATACATATATGTATACGTCGGAGAGCAGGATGCCGAACAGTTGGGTTCGGGGATTGATCCGACATTTGTAAGACTATGTGGGCGTGCGATGGAGATATTCACAAAATAAAACGTATTTAATATCGTCTAATCATTGTATTAATTGATTCAATAATCGTACACCACAATAATATCAAAAGATTACAATAATTCATCTCGATTAAGAGCAAATAGGTTTGCAAGCAACCAGCGCATTCGAGAAGCTTGTCAAAACATAACGACTCGCGTTGCCATGACACTTACAACTCCATTCGGGGTGACCCGCTCTTATAAATAAATCAGCCATCAAACATTATTGCCAACTACTCGATTCATTAATTATCCAAATTCACAACCAAAGTAACCGCGCTCCGATATATATATATAAAGCTTAATATAATATCTTATAGAAAATCTTAGTAAAGTTAGATTGTGCGCGTCTCGAATAAAATAAATTCAAATATGCATCAAGATTTTAAGCGTCAATTGTGCAATGGTTTAAGTGCCGCGTAGCGATGTAAAAAGTCGCAGGTTCGATCTAGCTCTTGAGCTATTGTTGTCCCCACTCCTAACCCAAAATCAAGCTTCAATTGCGGGGTAAATAGGGATATTAGTATTTCCTTGAAAAGGTTGGAGGCATTTGAGAGAACAGGTTAACGTGGTTTCCGACACTGGAGTGTAATCTTGGGTTAAAACTCTTAGTTGGCAGAGTAACCTTATAGCTATCCCTAACGGCTTGGAATTATATTATAGTTTCACTAACTACCCGATCTGGTCACCCACGGGTACAATAACAGGTACCATATACAAATTTTAGATTGAAGAAAAACACAAAAAGTTTGTGGTTTTTTCTTGTAGTTAAGTTGAAAATCTCGACCTTTCTTTACTACAATATATATGTATTATACATATAAATCTTCCTCTCATTCTCTCGGTTTTCAACTATAATCACTCTGTTTATAGTTGAAAACCGCATTAAAATCGGTTTTTTTTATGTTAGAGGTGGCAATCGAGCAGGAGGCTCACCTGATGGAAAGTGACTACCACCGCCCATGGACATCTGCAACAACGGCGGGCTTGCAGGTACGTTGCCAGCCTTTCGGGAATGAGTACGCTCTTTTCTTGAAGGTTCCCAAGTCGTATCGGTTCGGAAAAACCACCGGCGAAAGCTGGTTCCACAGAGTGGTTGTGCGAGGCAGAAAATGCCTTAAAAATCGCGCTGTTGTAGATTTTCGGACATCTAGGTGGTTGACATCCGTTGCGTAGTTTAAAAGATACAAGCGTATAAACAACGACCACGTTCTTATTTTATACTATGTAGAGATAATCTAACCCTTTAATTTATTTTTAAGGGTATAACTTCAAAATATACCCAGTTCCCTAGTGGATAATCCAGGTCAACTAAAGCCCCAGCGATGTGGCTCCTCGAATCAGATCAGGATACTTAATAGAACAGTGTAACAGTTAAAATTTTTCGTTATTGTAAAATGCTAAACTCTGTTTTGTAAATTCAACAATAGCCCTCATCTCCCACGGTCACGTAACGTTACGTCAATAGACATGTTAACTGTAATCAAATATTATAAATACATATTAAACGAAATTTATTACGTTTGAAATGATGATTTATATCAGTTGAGTATTGTGGTTCGTAGATGGCGTTGTAAAGTCAAAATCAAGTATTCGAGTAGTTTGAATCGTTATTTTACATTACATTAACAGCCTGTGAATTTCCCACTGCTGGGCTAAGGCCTCTCCCTTCGAGGAGAAGATTTGGAGCATATTCCACGCTGCTTCAATCCGGGTTGGTGGAATACACAAGTGGGAGAATTCCGTTGAAATTAGACGCATGCAGGTTTCCTCGCGATGTTTCTCTTCATCGCCTAGCACGAGATGAATTATAAACACAAATTAAGCACATGAAAATTCAGTGGTGCTTGCCTGAGTTTGAACCCGAAGTCATCGGTTAAGATGCACGCGTTCTAACCGTCTGGGCTCGTGTTATTTTACGTAATTGTTTTAAATGTAAAGTTGCCATCTATGTAGATTCTACAGTGATGAACCGATAAGAAACTCAGTAGTTTCTCTTTTCTAATATTTGAAGTACAAAGTTATGTCAATTAAACTACTGGTGAACGAAAAACGAGTGACGTGGTCAAGGAAGTGACGTCACCTTTCAGACGTAGTAAAAGAAAGGGGCATCTATCTTTGGTTGTCACGCCGGTAAAAAAATTGAACTGTCACATCGGTTGCGTTCTTGATGAATTTCATATTTTTTGGTAAGTATATAAAAAACTTATTTAATAAGTGTCAGTCAATATTTATTTTAAATATGTTAGTAAATGGTCGTTTATAATTTATAATATATTTCGGATTTGATTTTATGTTGGCGGTCGCTTTATCGATGATGATTATTATATATAAAACGGGGCGCGGTTACTTTGGTTGTTGATTTGGATAATTAATGAATCGAGTAGTTGGCAATAATGTTTGATGGCTGATTTACTTTAAAGAGCGGGTCACCCCGAATGGAGTTGTAAGTGTCATGGCAACGCGAGCCGTTATGTTTTGACAAGCGACTCGAATGCGATGGTTGCTTGCTCTTAATCGAGATTAATCATTGTAATCCTTTGATATTTTTGTAGTGTACGATTACTGAATCAATTAATACAGTGATTAGACGATATTAGATACGTTTTATTTTGTGATTATCTCCAAATCACGCCCTCATATTCTTCAAAATGTCGGATCAATCCCAGAACCCAACTGTTTGGCATTCTGCTCCTTCGACATATATATATTAGACCTTCATGGGGATGGGTAGAAAACGCCAAAAACCGAGCCGACCGAGCGTTTGTTGTGCTTAAAACGGAGCTCAATCAATACCAGCCATATTGGCTCTCTAAGAAGTATTAACCCTTCGACATTGCGCCATCTTGACCTAAGATGACGCCGACGTTTACGTTTTATTTTTACAAATGTTTTAAATTATATATTTATTAGTTAAGTTACAAATAACTTTATTATAGAAACGAACCCTTTATCTCTGGAAGAATTTACACTTAACAGAGACAGAAATGTTCTTTTAATTTTGTTTGTTAATAGAGTTATTTGTTGTAAATGTATCCTTGTGTGTATTTATCTCCTACAAGTTTTGAGCACAATAGCACAATAGGTCAAGGGATCGTATCAGCGACTATTACATCGCTAGGCAGCTAAAACATTTCTTTTTTTTATGATATCGGTAGGCGGACGAGCAAAGGTAACCACCACCCATAAACAAAGGCGTTGTAAGAAATATTGATCATTCCTTACATAACCAATGCGCCACCAACCTTGTTACTAAGATGTTACGTCCCTTGTGCCTGTAGTTACACTGGCTGACTCACCCTTCAAACCGGAACACAACAATACCGTGTACTGCTGTTTGGCGGTAGAATATCTGATGAACACAAAGCCCTACAACCAAGTGTATTTCGCTATTAACGCTTTAACATATTTTATCGAGAATATTCAGTAACATTTTTCATTTCTCACCTCACCTACGGCATAAAAACTAGCGGAGTCAACAATTACACATGAGTTAATGTCAATTGTCAGCTGTCACGTGACCTCCCAATATCACCGGGGAACCTCAGCGCTCAGATATTTCCATGTGTGTCTCACACGAGGTCACTGGAACATATTTAAATATGTATATATTTGGAGTTCACGCTTGTGATTTGACATTTGATGTCTATCTGTAATCGTTACTGGGTCGTTTAATTCGTATGAATTTTATTGTTATGAAAATTAATAAAACGCAGTGTTGGGTTGACCTTAAAATGATAATAGAATGTTCTAGAAAGATGTCGATTAAAACTTTGACATTGAAATAAAAATAAAAGTAATGTAATCCGTTAAAATTATTTTGGGCTAATGGCCCTTTTAGAAGGTTTTGGAGATATTCCACCACGCTGCTCCAATGCTGGTCGGTGTATACATGAGGCACACAATGTTTCTCTTCACCGCTAAGCATGGGATTAATTGTGAACATAAAATTTGAAATATTTCCTTTATATAAAGTAGCTTGGTAAGTTTCGAGGTGAAAGGGTGCGTAAGTCAGTTTAATTTCTTTTAAAATTAAGACTAAACAAGTTTGAGAGAATTTCTAAAAAAATCATAAATTTTAATAAGGCTGAAATACTCGAAGGTTTCTATGAAAAACTTAAATGCACCAATAATTAAAAAAAAAAAAATACTTGTTTAAAGAAAAGTCACTTCGTTGTATATGTAATTTCAGTAGTTCGGGATGGAAAAATATAATAATATTCTATATAAAATAATAATAATTAATGTTGTACGAATGATTGGTCAATTAATTACAATAATAATTGTACATATACATAATATGTAATAATAATAATAATAATGTGATATAATTAATGATATAATGGAATGACATACACCATATTATAGTTTTGTGTTCCAGTTTAGATAAGTGGTCTAGGTTACCCTACTACCATGTAACACAAGACACTTAACATCATAGTTTCGTCATGTAAGAAATGGTGAATGTTACTCACAGCGCCTACGTCTATAGGTGGTGACCATTTACCATCGGGTAAAACATCTGACCACACAGATATATATACATATACATCATAACATAGTATAAAACAAAGTCGCTCAACGCTGTCTGTCCCTATGCATGCTTATCTTTAAAATTTCACAACGGATTTTGATGCGGTTTTTTTTAATAGATAATTTGATTCAAGGGGAAGGTTTATATGTATAATACATGCACAATATAGTAGAGAAACACTGATAATTTTAGAGGTTTCTGAAGTGATGTCGTAAATAAACACATTTAGATCAATATGGTCCTTTACAGCATGTAATTTAAATGGATATTTTCGAAGATATTACAGATTTAAAACGCAGGGACATAGCGGTTTGTATTGTTTAACGACTGAAAAACTGTGAACGTTGTAAGACATTCTGTAGTATATTTAGTATAAGCATTGCACCCGTGCGAAGCCGGGGCGGGTCGCTAGTATCATAATAAAACTATGTATTATATATATAATTTTAGAAAAGTACTATATGTTTTGTTTCTTTATTTTTCCTTTATTTGATTCAATAACAACATAACATTAACACAACAACATATATTTATGAAAGGTTTAAGCTTATAAAGAAAAAAAAAATAATAATGATAAGTTATTAAGATAAGAAGAACATTAATAATAAGAATTAATTCATTCAATAAGTAACAATAAAAAGTATACCTACACCAAAATTAATCATTCTTGGGGTAAGATATCCGTTTCTATAATAAAATACCGCAGACATTTTTAACTTTGCCGTTTCATAGATTCAAATCATTTGTAAAAAATACATTGGTAAAGAAGGCATATTATCCGATACAAGATTATATAGATGATAAAAAAGCGTGGAGTTAATGCTTGTTGACTTCCAGGCAGGAGACATAACATACAAATATAATTGTATTTAACTAACATGACTGCATTTTTAGATGTCGAAAAAGAGTAACTACTGAGTTTTCTGCTGGTTCTTATCGGTAGAATCTTCATTCCGAACCGGTGATAGCTTCACTTAATATAGTTTGTTAAATGACGATTCAAAAGTGCTTGTAAAGGCTTACTTGAATAAAGTATATTTTTATTTTGATAAACTTAGTTGTAAGAAAAGAAAATCTATTATTCCGTTAAATTATTTAACCAGGTCCATTAAATTAAAGCTCATCTCAAACACATTGATAAATAAGGCATATTACTCAATACAAGATTATATTAAATAAAACAAAGCGTGGATATTATTTATTGATTTCTAGGAAGGACCTATAAAAAAATAATTTTTATTTAGATTAAAATTGTGGCAAAGAGTAACTACTGAGTTTCTTGCCGGTTCTACTCGGTAGCTTTAAATTTAACTCACGTAACGTGCGGATTCGAAAGTGCTTTTATGAGCCTACTTGAATAAAGCATTAGCATTAGCAGCCTGTAAATTTTCCCACTGCTGGGCTAAAGGCCTCCTCTCCCTTTGAGGGGAAGGTTTGGAGGATATTCCACCACGCTGCTCCAATGCGGGTTGGCGGAATACACATGTGGCAGAATTTCGTTGAAATTAGACACATGCAGGTTTCCTCACGATGTGTTCCTTCACCGCCGAGCACGAGATGAATTATAAATACAAATTAAGCACATGAAAATTCAGTGGTGCCTGCCTGGGTTTAAACCCGAAATCATCGGTTAATATGCACGCGTTCTAACCAGTGGGCCATCTCGGCTCTTGAATAAATAATATTTTGATTTTGATTTTTAACAAAAATCGATTTAAACAGAAATATCTAATTCGCCTATGTTCGATTATTTATTAAAAAATATTTTTATTTAACTTTTAAAATTACTAGAGTATTTACTTCTCACTCTAAATAGTGCTCTCTCACTTAAACTTACGAAGCGTATCGTATCCACTTAACGAAAAAACACATCTATTATTGATAACCTTTGTTTAGATTTAAACAATAATAGTACGTTAGAGTAAGTTATTACACTTTATCTACAGCGATCTAGTGAAGACGGTCAGTCTGTCGCAAGTCTAATAAACTGTGACGTAATATTAGTGTTGTGCAATTCGAAGATAACTAGTCTTGATACTTTACTTTTGATTTTTTTTGTATTGTTTTTGATAACAATGTCTACTGTTGGATTAAGACTAAGGCTTTGATGCGTGTGTGACTAAATTGAACATGCAGGTTTCCTCACGATATTTCAGATCGAGCGAGTGAGTGGTTTATCACTGTTTCTATGGAATTCGATTTTGTTATGGATACACGTAAGTAATTCTTTCAAAATAAAGAACAAAACGAAATCAAAATATACTTTATTTAAGTAGATTCTTGCTAGCACTTTTAAATTGTCATTTTGCAAGATTAAATTCGATTCTAAGTTACCGGGTCGGAAAGATTCTACCGGGAATCGCCAAGGAACTCAGTACTTTTTTCAGATTACATAGATTAAATACGGACGGTATGGAAATCAACGAATACTCGAGTGTATTTTCCCAAAAACATCCCAAAGAAAAAACTAGAGACAACCTCTAGTTTTAAGATTTCAAGTAGCCAGTACCGCTCGTTTTGAAGAGTGACTACCTTTTTTTCCAAAAGTGACGCTGTCTAGTGCTTCTAAAAGGTAGTAAGGTAAGGTAACACAAGCGCCCGGGAGCACATTCTGGCACTCTGCCCAAGAAATTCATAAAGTTTTATCTATGAAAACGAGACACTTTTATCTCTTAAAATATTAAGAATATTCACAAAGTATCAAGAACAATCGCACGCGTTACGAGCTCGTCGTAATGATTGCAAGCAAATTATTGTGGGAATGAGATATTGCGTGACCTTGTCAGCTTTCGTGGGATATTTTGATACCTCTCTTATGTTTTACCTTTATCTTTTATCTGTTTAGAAATAGAAGGGTCTGTTCTAGATAGTGCGGTTATTAGTTGATTTGAGCTCGGAAGATATTTTTCTTTTTCGAGTTTGCGAAGATATCCTTCTTTTACGTGTCTACGTGCTTGACTTGTCTTGTGATTTCGATTTATTTATTTATAAAGGTTCTTCAACAAAGGATACACATTTGCAAACAGAGTCGGATTTAAAGGTCTGGAGGCTCTGGGTCACAAAGGAGTGGAGGTCCTAGAGCAACAGAGGCGTGGACATCCTAATAATTAATTAATTTGAATATTTTATTTTCTGTCAGTAGGTTATAATTTATTTACTTGTTTCGGTAACTTTTAAGTAAGTAGTAACTATTATTATAATTTAACTAGATCTACATATTTGTTAACTCGTGAGAATCTTCGGTAGTTGTGGGGGCTCATGTGAAGGCATGGGCAGTTGCACAGGCCCTCCCCTAAATCCGGCTCTGCTTGCGAATACATTACACGGTGCAATAACGATTTTAAATGTATGTGTTCTTTCAATTAGAAGACCACAACAAGCACATTAAATTGAGTAAACTGGTTTTAAACAAAAATAAATGTTACAAAGTAATACTTTAAATTTTTAGCACGGGAACTACAAAAATATGTATTTAATGTTTGTATAAGATAATTATACAAATTTTAAATCTTTACTTAGTATAAAACAAAGTCGCTTTCTCTGTCCCTATGTCCCTTTGTGTGCTTAAATCTTTAAAACTACGCAACGGATTTTGATGCGGTTTTTTTAAATAGATAGAGTGATTCGAGTGGAAGGTTTTTGTATATAATACATAGACAATATAGTTAAGTAACACTGATAATTTTAAAAGTTTCTAATGTGATGTCGTAAATTTATACATTTTTTTCGCTTACATTGTAAACGCTGGCTGAACCCTACGAGATAGATCAAAATAATGTACTTCAGTATTGTACACCTTAAAACGGTCTGCAAAAAAGTCCGTGATGGTATATGCCTATCTCTTAGGGATTAGGGATTACCCACATTGCACCCGTGCGAAGCCGGGGCGGGTCGCTAGTTATATATAAAAGGACAAAGTGTAAAATATCGAACTATTAATAGGAAATAACAAAAGCATAAAAGGGAAACTGCTAATATATAATCAGGGGGCTAATTCTACCAATATATATATATGTTTGTGATTCGTCCCCGATTTTATTCCGATCCAACTTAGACATTTCCTGACATAAAATAACCTCAGCTTAATCGTATCTGAGGACTAATTCTACTAATGTATTCTAAAACAAATTTGACAGAATCAGGACCGGATTTGGAGGTCATGAGGCCCTTATTTTGATCTCGCTGGAAAAAACGCGTTACGCGTTTTCCTCTCGTGGAGTAAGGGGTATGTGGGACTCGTCGGTGCCCTGGGTGCCAAGTGAGCTTTGGTACACCGGAATACTCACTAAAAAACCAGCGGTACCCTCTCCGTGTCGTCGGCGCGCGCCACGGGATCGCTTTCAATGTTACCGTGAAAGGTCATGAGGCCTTGAGGCAACAGAGAACTGGGGGTCCCTAGTTATTTTTTATAAATGAATTTTAAGATTTTGTTTCTCTCAATAAGGTTTATTTACTCTTCTTATCAATAACTTAACTGCAATACTATAATACTATTACTATCATTTGACTATACCTATCTATACTCGTTAAAATCTCTCTTGTGGAGGCCCCAGGGCACTCGTCCCGGTTGCCCTGGATAGAACCGCAACCGCACTTGTTTTTTTATGTTTGTTTGTTTATGTTGAAAACCTCTGATCAGCGATTACGTGTCAATTCGATAGCGATAATCTGTTAATTTTTTTTACCATTAGGGCTCATGAATGAACACCAGACATAATTATTGTTGATATTGTTGTTCTAATTTGAAATATTAATGAATCATCAATGAATACAAGAGTAATTAACCCAAAATATCACTTGAAAGATTTCCGTGCGAATAAAAATCGAGATCCAATTGTGTAATTCTGTAATTGATCGTGAAATGTCAACAGTTCATGTTTGATTGTACATAATAATGATTATAATTAAAGGACCGATCCGAGTTAGCTATTAACTTAATACAGTAATGATCATTGCAGTTTAGAAACGATTATTCGTTACGAAATTACGAAATACACATACGATGTCGACCTGACCGACTTCAACCATGATAACAAATCACAGGAGAGAGAGCCAGAACTCTATCTCATAGAGTTCAGGCGCATGACAAACGGCTTTACGTGCTGTCCGAAGCACAGGAGTGTGCTCACTTTAAACTTCCGGTCTCACACTGTTGCTGAAAATTTGTTGACAGAAAACCTACTAACTTTTTTTTGAGGTTCATGGGGCTTAAATTTGGGAGATCGGCAGCCTAGATCTAAGTGTTAACAAACCTAGTGTCTAAAATATTTTGTGTCATTTATGTCAATTAGTTTTATTTCTCATAAAATTGTATAGATGGAATTACTAGTCTTTTAAATCACGCTGATGTTTTGTACAAATGATTTACAATGAATATTGTATGCGAGTCAATAAGGTGAGTTATTCAAGAACATGGAAGTTTAATTCGTCTAGTATGTAGTGTGATCAGTATAATGGTGCAGTGTTGACATTCTGGTGCCGAAACCCGGGAAATATTCAGGATTGAGGAGGAAGATACATTATGGACTTAGAACATGGAAGCTTAATTCATCTTGTGAGTAGTGTGATCTGTATAATAGTGCAGTGTTGTCACCTAGAATACATAAATTTTGATATGCGTATAAACGAAATTCCTGGTGGTTGGGCCGAATGTATTACAATTAAATTATATTATGCCAAAGTTCCTCATAATAGCTACTGTTAAAAATGAAATACTCGTTTTCTTCACTCGCACATTTAAAGATAAACTCACACAAAAAAAAAAACAAACAGAAATCTCTTCAATATAAATAGATATAGAATAGAATAGTAACATTCATTGCTATGCAGACGACAGCACCGTAGACACCTCATACACCGGCCGTGCTAATATTTCTCGGGAAAACGTCGAAGAAAACCGGAACAAACTTGTATCTGAAATCGAGTCTTCGTTAAACAAAGTCTCGAACTGGGGTCGGCTAAACCTAGTTCACTTCAACCCCAAAAAGACGCAAGTTTGCGCGTTAACTGCTAAAAAAACACCATTTGTCGTATCTCCACGATTCGAGAACATTCCGTTAGCCGCTACAGCTAGTATCGGAATACTTGGCGTTGATATTTCGAGTCTCGTTCAGTTCCGCGGTCAATTGGAAGGCAAAGCCAAATTGGCATCAAAAAAGCTTGGTGTGCTCAGCAAGGCAAGACAGTATTTCACGTCGGCCCATCGTCTAAGACTATACAAGGCGCAAATTCGGCCTCACATGGAATACTGCTCTCACCTCTGGGCGGGTGCTCCCCAGTACCAGCTCCTTCCATTTGACCGTATCCAACGTAGAGCGGCTCGAATTATCGACGATCAAGCCCTTTCCGATCTGCTTGATCCTTTGGCTTTGCGTAGAGATGTTGGATCGCTCTGCATCTTCTACAGAATTTATCACGGGGAATGTTCCGAGGAATTGTTCGAATTAATCCCGGCTGCTGAATTTCACCTTCGGACATCTCGTCAAAATTCCAAATATCACCCGCACCACCTAGATGTCCGAAAATCCACAACAGCGCGATTTTTAAGACATTTTCTGCCTCGCACAACCACTCTGTGGAACCAGCTTTCGCCGGCGGTTTTTCCGAACCGATACGACTTGGGAACCTTCAAGAAAAGAGCGTACTCTTTCCTGAAAGGCCGGCAACGCACCTGCAAGCCCCCCGGTGTTGCAGATGTCCATGGGCGGTGGTAGTCACTTTCCATCAGGTGAGCCTCCTGCTCGTTTGCCACCTTATGACATAAAAAAAAAAAAAAAAAAAAAGATGATCTTGACATCGCGATTTAACATAATGCACAACGCCATCTATTCATAAATAGAAGAACTAAATATAACACAACATCCACTAATAGATGGCGGTGTCCGCCATCATTTAATAAAATCAATGTTAACCTTTTACTCAGCTACGATGCATCGACTTTTGTAAAGCACATTTATTATATTAATAGCGTAAAATGATTTATGTCCCAGTTAGGGGTCGATAGCTGCACGTAAAAGATCGGTTATCATCTTATTTAGAAGAGCTTCAGCCTTAGATGCGCTGAAGATTAAAAAGCATACTTGATTGCAATTGACTAACTGTTACGATTTAACAAAGAATTAATTTTAGAGAGCGGGAAAAGGTTACTGGCCGGGTAGAGAGAGGCGCTATGGCTGTATAAAAAAAAAAATATTAAAACGTGCGTACAGACGTCAGCTTACAATGAAATTAAATCAAAACAAAACCTGTCATAAGTTTCGAAATTTGTAAAAATCTCAATCCCCATTAATTTTTAATAAACGATTTGAAATAGTACTTAAATACTTACTGAGGAACTGAGGAAAAGTAACTCAGCTAGAATCCAACATGAGAAAGACACAAGCGTTTAAGTTTTTGGTCAAGCAAACCTCCCACCATCAAATAATATAATTGTTGTATTAGGAAGTGTCTTTGCTGATATATTATTTTATTGCAATAAAACAATGAACGTTGTGTTTGCTATATTTTAAATTCAGGCGTTTTTGAATTTTAAACAAATCGGAAAGTATGCAATGGTAATGTAAAGAGAGTCTAGTAATAATAAGATATTAAGTCTTCCCGCAGGGTCCTACAACCTGGGTGCCCTAGAACCCGAACGAGCTAAGACTGTCTTACAATTTTGAAAGAAAGAAAATAAAATAATATAAAATAATAACTGTTTTATTTGACACTTAATTAATAAATAAATATAAGAGAGCGTTATATGTTCATTAGATATATTATTTTAGCAATTATTAGTGCATAGTATAGTCGCTGGGCGTTTGATTAAATGACTAATTTAACTAGTTGGCTGCAACAATAAGAAACTAAGGAATAACATTATTAAAAAAAAATATAAGCTAAATATTTTACCCGACATTACGATGGAGGTATTTAATATTTTTTTATTTATATTTATTTATTCTTTATTGCACACCAATACTTAAAGATAAATTTAGCATTTGGATTAACAAAAGATGGACGACGTGCAACTGTTTTTTTTACGTTATAAAAAAAAACAATGTGTTCGCTGTAGCGAGACAAAGCTATTTAGGTATAACCCAGAAACAAAAAAACATATGTATGAGTAATCCAAATAACATAATATACAAATAATACTGACCTTGAAACCTTTACATAATAATTGATAACATTATTTTAATATTTTTTCTATTGACATTGACGAATCCCTACATCACCAATGCGCCAACTAACCTTGCAACCAACATTGGGAACTGAAATACGATGTCTCGTGCTAGACATTGGCTGACTCACCCAACAAACTGGAACATAACAATGGTAAGTATTGTTGCGTGTCGGTAGAATATGACGAATGATACCCAGGCATACTTGTACAAAGCCCTACCACCAATTTTTTATACTATATATTTTGTGCATCTTGACCGATGACTGTCGGTTCAAATCCAGGCACCAGACACTGAATTTTCATGTGATTAATTCGTGCTTGTAATACATCTCGTACTCAGCGGTAAAGGTAAAACGTCGTCAGAATCCTGCATGAATCTTATTTCAACGATTTCTGCCATGTGTACCAATCCACATTGGTAAAACGTGGTGGAATTCCAACCCTTCTTAAGGCTTTAGTGCCTTAGAGGAATTTCGTGCAGGTCTACGATAAGCCCGATCGAAACCAATCCACAATTATAGATCGTTAAAAATTAATGATTGTTTAGTCAATAACATATATCCGCAAAATTCGTATAATCGAAATATTTCGATATTAAATCCATGAAATTCAATGACATGACAGTTAAACGGGCGGCCATGTTTGACGTTTACGGGCGCGTTCAAAAATCGTGCAGTGGTATACGGTAAACTCGATAAAAAATTATCCCCAAAAAATTATAGATCAACGTTTATGAATAAGTTATATGAAAAGTAAAGAATAAATCGATGTTTTTTGATTTATTTATTTTACTCGAGCAAAGCTTAGTAGACTCTGTATTACTTAAGAACTAAAACAAATAAGCCGACTTTAATATCTTGGTTTGCGTGATATTTACGCTTGACATGACGAAATGTTGCTCTACTAATGTGCGTGTACTTAGTATCCAACTGTTGGCCACTATATTTAACGACGCGGTCTCAACTTTGATAGTAGATAAAATAGCGTAAGCCGATTTTCGTCCCAGTGTATCAGTGTATCAGTATCAGTGATAGATGCGCATAAAAAAAAACGGTTATGGTTTCATTTTAAAGAGTTGCAGCCGTAGACGTGCAGAAAATTAAAGAGGATTCATGATTACAATTTACTAAATTGTTATTATTACTAATTTAACAAATAATTTTAGAGAGAGGAAAGAAGCTACTGGCCAGTTAGAGAGTGGCTGTATAATAAAAAAAAAAAACGTAAACAAGAGTAAAGTAAATTGTTATCGACAATTCTAAATGAAGTAATGTCTACTATTTGACATTAAAAATTTCATTTAAATAATTCTGGCGCCAAATGTAGATGAGTGACTCATTAGCAGCCCGTAAATGTCCCACTGCGGGGATAAAGGCCTCCTCTCCCTTTGAGGAGAAGGTTTGGAGCATATTCCACCACGCTGCTCTAATGCGGGTTGGCGGAATACACATGTGGCAGGATTTCGTTGAAATTAGACACATGCAGGTTTCCTCACGATGTTTTCCTTCACCGCCGAGCACGAGATGAATTATATATAAACACAAATTAAGCACATGAAATTTCAGTGGTGCCTGCCTGGGTTTGAACCCGAAATCATCGGTTAAGATGCACGCGTTCTAGCCACTGGGCCATCTCGGCAGATGAGTGACCTGCAGTTTACAATAAAATTAAATAAAAACAAAGCAAAACCTGTCATAGGTTTCATGATCCCTAAAAAATCTTTTGAATAAACGCGCAGTTTCACAGGCTATCCACTAGTATTAATAATAAAAGCTATATAATATTGTTGTACACGTAAATGCACTTGTAACTGATTGTAAAATTGATTTAATTTCACTCACTTTAAGTTTAAACTATAAGAGGAATCAACATGTCTTATGTTCTTGTATTCTATTAATAAATACCATATTTATATATTTATGGCAATATATACAACAATCATAACAAATTAAGCTATACTGATATTATAAATGCGAAAGTAATCGTCTGTTACCTCTTCACGCTTAACTAAACCGATTCAGATGAAATTTTGTATGGAGATAGTTTGAGTCCCTGAGATAGACATAGGATACTTCTTTTTATTCAACACTCGAGGGGCGTAAAATAGGGGTGACGGTTTGTGTGCTATCGGTTTTATAAATTTAGCGCGAGTAAAGCCGCAGATTCAACTAGTGATATTGTAAATGCGAAAGTAACTCTGTCTGTCTGTTGTTTCAAACAACTGAATCGTATTTATTGAAATTCAGTATAAAGCGAGTTTTAGCTCCAAGACTTATAACTTGACGACCAATCCGTTAAATGCGAGCAAAACAGCGGGCGACATGATAGCTAGTAATATTTATAGTTTAAAAGTAAAGTTCAAAACCATAGAATACATTCCCACCAACCGTCTACCACCTAATTATAATGTTACATGATCGGGATCGAACACTGAACCACGTGCTACTTGAACCGTGGACTCTACCGGTGTGAGACGCACGAATGGAAAGCTGCTCTATTACAAAAAACAACGCAGTTTATTATAATGAGTTAACTGAGTTATATTTTATTTTAGCTATTTATTTATAAAAAAAAGTCACCAAGCATCAAGATTAATTAAGTATAAATATATATACCACCAGTTCAGAATGATAGATTTCATCGAAAATTAAAAACGGCAAAGTTGAGCTGTTTCACTGTCTGTCTTTTTACCTGTATACCTAACTGTTACAAACAAATAACGATAACAATAGTGAATAGATTGTTTAATATAAACTTATTTCTGTTTTCGTCGTTATATCGCCAAATTTGAATCTAGGAATCAATCAATCCAGCTTCTTCTATTTAAATCAAATAATCACAAATCAATTCACAATTAAATTACTCGTATGAGTTATCGTGTTACTAACAAATAGTTCCGTTATGTTACACAATTTGCGCTATTTTTGACTGCTATTACTACAAAAAAAAATGTAGTCTAAATCAAGCCGATTCGCAAATTTCTTAAAAGACTTAGGACACGAAGGATTTAAGGACAAATAAACAGCAACAAAAAATTTTTTTATTGAATTCAATTCCATATATTTAACCAAAGCATGTACAAGAAATTATATTACATACGTATTTACTATTCTTATTTTATTTATATAAAGCCATGTTAGATAAGTCACTATTGTAAAAATTCAAATTATAGTAAACGTTGTCACAAAGACACCCACCTCATAACACAATAAGGTAGAGCAAACTTCACGTCAGTCACGCATCACTTACTCCTCACAAATACGTCACACCACGCACATTCACAACAGGTGAGCACACACACATGCAATGGTTATACAGGTGGATTAAAAATTGGAAGCAAAAGGGGGACGAACAGGGGGTCTTGTAATTTCAAATGTTTCTTAGTTAGCTATTGACAAAGAGTATTTATTGTATTTTATATAAAATGTTGATAATGAAATCAAATTCAGAATATTACTTGGGCATGTAGGGTTGTTTATATATGTATAAGCATTTGGAACGAATACTAACTCCAGCACTAAATATTCGTAGCATTAACACAATAATGAACACCGAACTTTAAGAAAATAAGATAAACCTGGTTATCACAGCCTAAAAACGCCATATTTTTAGGTATAAAACGAAAAATTATAAAGTTTTGTTAATAATGAGGACCAGTATATTATCTAAAATAAAAGCCTTAAGAAGTTTTGAATGTCATATTAAATTGCACTTATTTTATCTGAAAATAATAATTACATAAAAACTATTTTTAACACGCTGTATACCTTATCACTTGGTTACCTTAACATGTACGTAATCTACAAATTTACTTTTACATATACATTGCACTCTATCTGTATAGAAATAAGGTTCATTTTAAATAACACACTCGTAATAAAATATTGTAAAGTAATAAACAGTGACCGCAATAACTTGAGCTCCTTCACCCTTCTCTATCAAACAAATTACTACCGAGAGAAGGTTTCAATATTGTTATGCAGGGATCAATATAATTTGGTTAAGTATATTCGTATTTGGAACAGAGTATTCCGAATTGAATTGGCGCGAATAGTGGACGTGTGTTTTATTTTTTTAAATATTTTATTTTATTTTTTTTAGTGCAAAGAGGTTATATTGTGCAATTTAATTTTCTGGATATTATTTTGTGAGTACTTAATATGATTATTTATTAATTATTTGTTATTAATAGTTATTTTTATATATTTTTATACGCGTAACGCGCCTTTGGTGTATTTCTTTTTATTTATAAATTATTTTTTAATGTTATTAGAGTTGGCAGAATAGTTTTTATCTATGATACATTTTCAAATTATGAATCTATGAATATATTGATTATATACATTATATATTTAAATTGATAAGAAGCGCCATAATAATGACGAAGCGTGAAGAATTGTGTGCACAACTGTTTTATATGGGAGTTTTGATTAGTGGTTTTGTTTCTACAAGTCTACGCTCATTGGTTGAAATTCGACCATAATTATTGATAATTTGTCGAAAACATATCATAAGCGGAAGTGAAGAAAAACTAACGAGACATAATATCACTTCTCTTGGATGTTTTGGATGTGAAACTTCGGATATTCATAGAAATTATTTCGGATACTTTAAGTTACGGATATAATATTGTTTAGGGATTGAAATAAATTTGATTCCAAGGTAAAAATTTGACTATATTTTGTAGAATTATTTGGTACTAATATATATATAATTAGCCTTAGGAAAGATAAATATAGGATAGTGTCATGGACTTAGTGGTAGGAATTAGTGGGGCTTTGTGTTATCCCGGTTAGCCACCCACTCAGATATTCTACCACAAAACAATAATATCAAATCGAATCATATCAAAATGAATTTATAAAAGTAAGCTCCACAATGAAGCGTCTTCCATATTTAAATACTACCACCGTTTCGGAAATCAGCTTCCAGCGAGAAGAAACGGCAAGAAACTCGCATAGTTGCTTTAATAGTTAGTACTGTTGTGATCCGGCTTAAAGGGTGAGCAAACAGTGTAACTACAGGCACAAGGGTCATACCATCTTAGAATTGATATCGCATTGGTGTTATGTAAGGAATGGTTAATTAACTACCAATGTCTATAGGTGGTTTTGACCACTTACCGTCAGGTGGTGTATTCGCCCGTCCACATAAATATGTACACCATAAAAAAATCATATATTTTATTGTACATTGTTAGAGAAACATTAATAACTTCAATGTTTAACACAAGATTATACAGATGATATAAAAAACGTGGAGCTAATACTTGCTGACTTTCATTGTTATTGATTGACATGACGTTTAATTATGTTTAACTTTATTCATGATTGTTTAGGATTGCCGTTTGAATACGTTTATTGATCTTATTAATTGTATAATGTTACCTAATTGATTTCATGTATGTTAGTCTTTTTTTTTGTTCAATTTTAATAATTGTATAATTAGTATCAGTGGAGACTTAGCTGGTGTATGTAACATTGTATATTTTTATGCCATAAGTGTCATCTCATTTTTTGTTTTCCTAAAATAAAATAACTTTGTAATTGAAATCGAGGAAAAGAGAAACTACTGTTTTTCTTTCCAGTTCCTCTTCATTGCATGTTCCAATCAAAGAACAAACCTTAGATTTACGTATTAAGATAAATTAAATTCCAGGAATATGTTGTAAATAGCGAACTTATTGAATATATTAATACTAGCTGTTTATTTAAGGGGTGAATTACTCAGAACCGCTCGAATACTTCTTTACTAATTTTTAATCAGTATCCCAAAATAAAAGATTCATGTTTATAACTAAAAAAATGACGGACTACCATACAAATTTTCAACCCCTATTGGGATTGGAATTTCCAAAATTACTCCTTAGTAGGTATATACTCAATAAAAAGACCCTATTCACCGAATTTCATGGCCATAACAATAATATTTTACATTATACGATGATAAATCAGTCAGTCAGTCAGTCAGTCTGGACATGTTATTTTATAAGAGTAGATATATTTCATAAATTGTTATTAGAGTTCCGTATCTTTAATTTTATTAACTCGTGATTCATGGAAAACAAACTGTGTCAAGTTACGTTATCAGAGTGACGTTTGAAATTGAACGCAGTATGAGTGGAAAATATTGAAAAGGAATTCGAAGTTAGTACATGTGCAGGATTCCTCACGATGTTTTCCTTTACCACGAGATAAATTATATAAATTGAGCCTAGTGGTTAAATTACATGAACTCAATCGAAAATAGTGAGTTCAAAGTCGGGCTAGCACCGTTTTAAAGGATATACGTATCAGATATATATATCGTTACCACCGATCAGAAGTTCTACCGCCAAACAGCAGTACTCACTATAGTTGTGTTCCGGTTTGAAGGGTGAGTGAGCCAGTGTAACTGCAGGCACAAGGGACTTAACATCTCAGTTCCCAAGGTAGGTTGCGCATTGGTGATGTAAATTAATTCATTCACTATTTATATATAACAATAGAATATAGTATATTTTATTGGTGGGTTTTGAGCGGGGCCGTCTGGGTAGGTACCACCCACTCATCAGATATTCTACCGCCAAACAGCAGTACTCATTGTTATGCTCCGGTTTGAAGGGTGAGACAGTGTAACTACAGGACATAACATCTTAGTTCCCAAGGTATGGTTAATATTTCTTACAACGCCATTGTCTATGGGTAGTGGTGACAACTTACCATCAGGTGGCCCATTTGTCTCTGTAAGTCGATTTTCGGTTTATATGTCGATCGGTTTTCGATATTTCGCGACTGTAATTAGAGTAACTTCTTGTAGAGTGAGTTCTTGCTGTTTTGTGATATAACAGTGAGAAAAAAATAGCTTAAATATATACATATACTAGCTATCCGCCCAGACTTCGCACGAGTACTATAAGTCTATATACAACTTTTAGATGTAAAAACAAACAAAAAGATAAAATCTCGGCTTTTCTATATCCGTTGCGTCATTTAGAAGATCTAAACGTATAGACGGCGGGACAGTGACTTTATTTATTCTGTGTAAATATATATATATATATATATATATATATATATATATCGGAGCGTGGTTACTTTAGTTGTTGATTTGGATAATTAATGAATCGAATAGTTGGCAATAATGTTTGATGGCTGATTTACTTATAAGAGCGGGTCACCCCGAATGGAGTTGTAAGTGTCATGGCAACGCGAGTCGTTATGTTTTGACAAGCTTCTCGAATGCGATGGTTGCTTGCAAACCCATTTGCTCTTAATCGAGATGAATTATTGTAATCCTTTGATATTATTGTGGTGTACGATTATTGAATCAATTAATACAGTGATTAGACGATATTAAATACGTTTTATTTTGTGAATATCTCCATTGCACGCCCACATAGTCTTACAAATGTCGGATCAATCCCCGAACCCAACTGTTCGGCATCCTGCTTCTCCGACATATATAATAAAAAAAAATCTTTGTGCGTCAATCACGTGAAAACTACTGAACGTATCGGCATGAGACTATAAACAATCGACGCGGAATTGTCCTTAAATTATAAGCTGTGTAACTGACTGTCGGAAAAGAGTAAATACTGAGCTTCTTGCCGGTTCTTTTCGGTAGATACAGACAAACGGATTCTGTAAAATTACGATTAAGAAATACAAAATTGCTCGCAAGGACTTAAATAAAGTATATTTTGATTTTCATTTTTATTCCGGACACTTTTTTATTTAATGCCCAAACGAAAATGGCGGGTAATACCTATAATAAATTTTTCTATAATAAAATGAACTACATGCAACAGTACCAAGGCTTCGTGCCCTCTCGTCGGGGTATTATCGGCGATTAATTGAATCTATAAGATTAATGTCAGTACCTCCTTCCTGGGGCGAGGTATTTCAGTGAAATAGTTTCCCGGCGTCACCCTCTTAATGGGTAAAGGTGTCTTAAGTAAGGGACATGTTTTTTTCTATGCCTGATGGAAAACGAATCATCAAAAAGTTTTTGTAGTCGGTTATGAAACGGAATTATCTTAATCGATGAAATCTTCTAGTTAATCTTAACTAACAGTCATATACGTACATACATATATATATCTTGTTGATAACTCGAAAGCTTTATCATTAAATTCTAAGGGTTTATCAATTCATCGAATGCTGCAGAATATCTCCAGAAACTCTTAAAATAAGATAAATTAGTACGTTTACAGTTGATGACAATGTTGATGGTAATTTTGACCTGATCGATTTTGCCCATGGCGTTGAACCTCAAGGGAGAACAGACAGACACAGGACATCTTATAGTGTATTTGTGTGGGTGCAAACACAGGTGCACTCTATATTCCCTCACTCTCAAAATCCGATGGGACGGCAAATCCAACACACACACAACAGGACAGAGTTGAGGCCTTCAGACCGGACCTTTTTTGGACCTTGGGATCTGCGGCCTTCATCTAGCCACTAGACCAACGAAGAACTTAAGTTTTTACATTTAAATTAGTAAGAAAAGAGGAAGCACAGGCTAAGTTTAAACAACAATACAAGAAGGAGGTTATGAATTCGGTATGTTATTAGTGTGTTTTGCCTCGTAACTCCGTCATTTATGAACGGATTTGGAAAATTACTGTCTTGTTTGGGAATAAATTTAAAATTAGTAGATTGTACTTTAGGCAATCTTTTGAAGTTATATGATAGATGTAATTATATTGAATACTAGCTGAAACTGCGCCTTTGGGGTGGAGTTTCGTAAAATTCTTAGTTACCCTACACCCTATAAGGAACCTGCAAAGTTTCAACTTTGTAGGTGGTGCTAAGATTTCGTGATTATTCAATGAGTGGTATTAGGCTTTTATATATATAATATAGCTACATAATATAGTGGTTTTCCTGCTATTCTTCTTGTCTATCCACAGCATCACCACCCCTATAGACATTGTCACTGAAAAATAAACCGTATCTTACTCTTAATAAGAATTAAGAAGCTATGCCAGATGGCCCAGTGGTTAGAACGCGTGCATCTTAACCGATGATTTCGGATTCAAACCCAGGCAGGCACCACTGAAATTTCATGTGCTTAATTTGTGTTTATAATTCATCTCGTGCTCGGCGGTGAAGGAAAACATCGTGAGGAAACCTGCATGTGTCTAATTTCAACGAAATTCTGCCACATGTGTATTCCGCCAAACCGCATTGGAGCAGTGTGGTGGAATATGCTCCAAACCTTCTCCTCAAAGGGAGAGGAGGCCTTTATCCCAGCAGTGGGACATTTACGGGCTGCTAATGCTAAAAAAAATGCCACTTGTTTAATTACACCGGCTCTCTTTATCTTCATGGAAGTTTCACTAAAGTTTTTATCAACGTCTATTTTGATTTTCGTATCGAAGCCATGTTTTCTGATGATTTGCAACCGTCCTCGTGAAAAAGAGAAATTGAAATTAATAAAGGACAAATTTAAATTTAATAAAGGACAAATAAATGAAATTTCATTTACGATCGTATTTCGACCGATGAGCGAACACTAGCTGAAATTCAATCTTTATTTACATTTAATCTTAAGTTAATTAATCTTTTCTATTAATTTAACAAATTTAAATTAATCTAATCTTTTTAATAGATACGCTTTTATTTAAGATCGAGCTCCATCACAGGACCGTTTGAACAATAATTTCGAATACTAACATCATTGTAAATCTGGTTATATTAAAAGAGAAATTATGCGAGATCCTCGCCGTCTCTCGCTGAAGGCTGCTTTCCGAAACGGTGGTAGAGTTGAAATATTGACGTTACAAATTATTGTATTGACAAGTTTACTCGAATAAAATACATTTTATTTGATTGAACGTAGTTTTAAAAAGGGCCTATAAGCATTGGCTCTGTTTGAAATATTAACCATTCCTTACATCACCTATACACATGCAATCTTTGGACCTAAGATGTTCTGAATAGAGTCAGTAACAATTGTGGAGAAATGTATACGGTTCTACAACAGGATCTCATGTTGCCAAATTAAAAAAAAATATGGAACGCTTGTTGCAAAAGGTTTTATACAATTAGTGAGTTTATGATTGATACACCTTGGGATTGAAACGATCGCCTCCTGGCTATTTCTATTCTTATTCCATATGAGTTTCTTTCGCTGGTTCTTCTCAGGTCAGGGTATTTTTGAACCGATGGTAAAGTTTAATTTGACTATCAATAAGTAAGTGTAATGCTTCTGTATTGAATAAAGGAATTTGAGTTTGAGTGTATCCCTTATGCCTGTAGTAACCTCGAAGTCAACCAAGCAAAATATTGTTTTTATTTGAACATTAACACAACATTAACGGCCTGTAAATTTTCCACTGATGGGCTATGGCCTCCTCTCCCTTCAAGGAGAAGGTTTGTAGCATATCCCACCATGCTTCAATGCGGGTTGGTGGAAACAAATGTTGCAGAATTTCGTTGAAATTAGACACATGCAGGTTTCACCGCCGAGCATGAAAATTCAGTGGTGCTTAATTTGGGCTTGAACCCGTAATCATCGGTTAAGATGCACGCGTTTTTCCACTGGGCCATCTCGGTTCTTCGGTTTTAATTTTATTAATTAGTAATTATTTATAAAAAGTACTATACGGTTAGTCCTCTAAGTATGACATATTGTCTTATCAGTGAACGCGGCTTATGATACGTTATCAGGGTGATAAGATGTTAACACAACCGCTATTTTTATGTTAAAAAAACATCTAAATAAGATAGTCACCTGGCGCTATTATGAATAGGAAATCATATCGCCGATTTACTTGAAACAATGGTTGCCGAAATTTATACTTTGATTTGGATATTTTTTAGAGTCGCTCATGAAGATTTATAAATAAATAAATATTGGACAACATCACATACATTACTCTGATCCCAATGTAAGTAGCAAAAACACTTGTGTAATGGAAAATCAGAAGTAACGACGGTACCACAAACGCCCAGACTCAGGACAACATAGAAAAATAATGAACTTTTCTACATCGACTCGGCCGGGAATCGAGTCCGGGACCTCGGAGTGGCGTAGCCATGAAAACCGGTGTACACACTACTCAACCACGGAGGTCGTCAAAGATTTAATAAACACATTGCATTGTTGTTTTGGTTTGGTTTAAAGGATGAGTGGTCCAGTATACAATGCTGTCTCTCATGTTAGCGCTGGCTCAGTTTGTCGTCATGGAAGATTAATTAAAGTTTATACCGATTTTGATTTTCGTATTGGAGCAATGTCTTAAAATAAACCAATCGTCATATTTAAGGAGAGAAATTCACTTATTAATTTAAAAAAAAATCCTATTTTAAAATCTTATTACAACAAAATTAACCAAAGAATCTTTTCTCATCAAAAGAATACTTTTTGGACAAATATGCTTGGATTTAGATGATAACACCATAAATGTAAGCAAGCATTTTAGTTTTATTCTAATGTTATACTTAATTAGAATCAAACGAGCAAGCATGTCACCTGATGTTACACGATAACCGTCGGTTTTGAACATATGCGGAGCCAGGGGAACAGTAACTAGTCAGTTTCTTGCCGGTTATACCCAGTAGAATCTACATTCCGAACCGGTGGTAGCTTTACTAAATATAGCATATTCGAATTACATAGTATAAAACAAAGTCGCTTACCACTCTCTGTCTGTCCTTGTGTATGCTTACATCTTTAAAATTACACAACGGATTTTTTTAATAGATAGATTGATTCAAGAGGAACGTTTATATGTAATACATGCACAATACAGTAGAGAAACACTGACAATTTTAGAGGTTTCTAATGTGATGTCGTAAATTAAAACATTTTTTTGCGCTTACATTGCAAACGCTGGCTGAACTCTACAAAATATATCAAAATAATGTCCTATCTCTTAGGGATAACCCACAGTAATAATTTTTTATCATTTACTTAAATAATGGCTTATTTTCGAAACGATTTTAAGCCATACATCATTAATCCTTATCCAATTAACTACCTTAAATGCATGCATGTAATTTAAATGAATATTTTCGAAGATATTGCAGATTTAAAATGCAGGGACGTAGTTTGTATTGTCTTATGAAAAAAACTTTGTATATAATGACATACTTTAGTATATTTAGTACCGAAGTGCGAAGCCGGGGCGGGTCGCTAGTAAAGTGTATTTTGATTAAGATTTTTTGATTTCTTCGAAATATAATTAAATAATCAATAATATGTTAGAAGAACTATATCTGTATTGATAACAATAATATCGATTTTGCGGATCGGTAATGTACTGTTGTCAAACATCTAATCAAACATGGCGATAGGTTGTATGGTATAGAAGTTTACACACTTGAACACAAACATATCGTGAGAGGAATAAAGACTAAAAAGAGCCAAAATGGTGATTACGGAAAATGAGCTTCACCAACTTAACCGTAACGTGACTTATTGCAGAGAGAAAAGTAAAAATATTTACATATAGAATTTTGGTAAGGTAAAATCGAAGTTCGTTTTTTTTGTGTGTATTCATTTATACCCACACAAGTAACACATATAAATACGTAAGTACTTCATTTACATACCCAAGACACAAAGGGTTTGTAGGCTAACTGAATGGAAACAGTTAACTCTTGATTTGCACGTTAAAATAGTTAATTGAAGTTTGCACCAGTTTTCTGGGGGCGATTCTACTAACATCTTGCTTTATCGCTATGGAATAGTTAATAGTTGTCCTTTTTTATAATATAGGTAGTTGGCAAGTTGGCCACCCGATGGCAAGTGGTCACAACCAACCCATAGACAATGGCGCTGTAAGAAACATTAAACAATCCATCCATCGCCCATGCGCCATCGACCTTGGGAAATAAGATGTTACGTCCCTTATGTTATGTATAGTTAAACTGGCTCACTCACCCTTCAAACCGGAACACAATAATACTGAGTATTGCTTTTTGACGGTAGAATATCTCTTGGCACAAAGACCTACCACCAAGAAATCGCCGTCTTTTATTTTGAATTGCAGAATTTCGTTGAAATTAGACACATGCAAGTTCCCTCACGATGTTTTCCTTCACCGCCGAGCACCAGATGAATTATAAACACAAATTAATCACGTGAATATTCAGTGGTGCTTGCCTGGGTTTGAAACTGAAGTCATCGGTTAAAATGCACGCGTTCTAATGACTGGGCCATCTCGGTTCTGAATGGTTTATATTTTACATTAAATGTCAAAATGTAAAGCGCTGTTCTGCGCCTAAATTCTTTCCGGTCGTACCGGATATTCCGTTCCATCCGATTACGAATGAATCTGTGCGCACACACATGCCCACTATAATAAAACCTTCGCAGTTAGTCTCCTTAGAGATTAAGAGCCGAAATCGGTCAACACATCATGAGGTCTACTTCTAAATCAGTAGCAATAGATTCTGATGACAATCTTGTAACAACAAAAGTCAAGAACGATATAAACATTCAATAGGTTGATAAAATGTTATTATTAATAATTATTTATCACAGATAACATCTAACGACGACCTCCGTGGTCGAGTAGTGTGTACATTCGATTCGATTCCCGGCCGAGTCGATGTAGAAAAAGTTCATTAGTTTCCTATGTTGCCTTGGGTCTGGGTGTTTGTGGTTTTTTTTTATGGCATTGGTTGGCAGACGAGCACATAGGTCACCTGATGGTAAGTGGTCACCACCGCCCATAGACAAAGGCGCTGTAAGAAATATTAACCATTCCTTACATCATCTATGCGCCACCAACCTCGGGAACTAAGATGTTATGTCCCTTGTGCCTGTGATTACACTGGCTCACTCACCCTTCTAGCCGGAACACAACAATACAGAGTACTGTTATTTGGCGGTAGAATATCTGATGAGTGGGTGGTACCTACCCAGACGGGCTTGCACAAAGCCCTACCACCAAGTAAATATATATTAATATTAGTAATCAATTAGTACATTATTTCCTGCCAACAATTACATTTTGAGATTTATTGGTGATGGTAATTCATGACGTGACGGAAAACTTCGCTTCGAAACCTGCAAACTTCGAAAGTCAAATATTTGTATATTGTTTACTAAAATAATCCTCAATTTTGATTAAGTTTTTTTTGTTTAACATATGCTTAGCATCAAGCACCTGTTCTTAACGGTTGTGCCGTCTGTCCGTCCGCCTGTTCCACCCCAAAAGATATTTGGACAGGTGTGAGCTGCTATCAAATCTTTCCTAACATTTTACATAATTGGATAACGACAATTGTTGATAATATTGAAACGATATAAACTAATTATTATATCACTAGTACTGGACTAAGTATTGGACAACATCACATACATTACTCTGATCCCAATGTAAGTAGCCAGAGCACTTGTGTTATGAAAAATCAGAAGTAACGACGGTACCACAAACACCCAGACCCAAGACAACATAGAAAACTAATGAACTTTTTCTACATCGACTCGGCCGGGAATCGAACCCGGGCCCTCGGAGAGGCGTACCTATGAAAACGGGTATACACACTACTCGACCACGGAGGTCGTCAAAGAGGAGGACTAGTAGTTAGCGTATTCGGTTACAAGCTTTTAGCTACTGGGAGCAAATCTTGGATCGAGTCAAATAAAAGTTCGGACCAAATTGGGTTATTGGGAAGAGATTTTCAGTATAATGGCCGTCAATCTAATCTGAACTCAATCTGATTGCACAGATGCGACATAATGTGAGAAAAATATCAAAGATCATTTTGAATCAAAAGGCCGGCAACGCACCTGCAACCCCCCTGGTGTTGCAGATGTCTATGGGCGGTGGTAATTCTACTTGGTAGAAAAGGCAAGAAAATCAATAGTTACTCTTATCCATCATTTAAAATGAAAAATACAAAAAAAATATTAGTATTAAACTAATATGTATATATGTATATAATATCTTGAAAGTCAACAAGAATTCATTCCACGCTATATGCTATCTATATAATCTTGAGTCGAATAATATGCTTTTATGATTTATTAATGTATTTTTTACAAATGATTTGAATTAATGAATCGGCAAAGTTAAAAATATCTACGGAATTTTAATATAGAATCTTGCCAAGAAGGATTTAAGGACTGCGGAGTCGGAAACTCGGCGTTATAAGCTTATACTTACGTCTCGTGTATATACAATGATTATTACTGATTCTTAATGATTTTTTTTTTAAGTTATAGGGGGCAAACGAGCAGGAGGCTCATCTGATGGAAAGTGGTCACTACCGCCCATAGACAATGGCGCTCAGTGGCGTAGCTATCGTAGGGCCAGGTGGTGCAGTGCACCAGGTCCCTGAGCTCCGGGGGCCCTATAACCTAAGCTATGAAAAGAGCTTTGAATAGAGATGAAGTATAAATTTAACTTACTAATGATATGTTCAACTCACTGTATCCTGTATCCCATTCTTATTACTATCTATAATTATGAATGCCTATATACGTTAAAGAGGGGGCGAGGGCCCGATTCCTTTTCTATGCACCGGGGCCCTTACCCAACTAGCTACGCCACTGATGGCGCTGTAAGAAATATTAACCATTCTTACATCACCGATGCGCCACCAACCTCGGGAAAGATATTATGTCCCTAAATATAATAAGTAACTCTTAATTAAATCTTGTAAAATTACAATTACAGTAGTACAGTACATGAAGCAAATTAAACATTTTTTCGACATTAATTTAAAAATATATACGAGTTTCTTTAAACTGTACTTCTTAGTTTAATATATACTGTTCCAACCATAAGAGGAAAAAAGTCAAATAAACAACATTTGACAGCAAATTGACGCGATATCATTGGTCGAGAGCTTGATTAATCTATGATATTCACTATGGATTTGCGAAAAAATTGCGCTTTGAACGTCGACGAAACTGTTATCGGAGTTTCGAAAGTAAAATTAAAGTGGAAATAAGTAGTTAATTGTACTAGTGTTGTATTATAAATAAAGATATATTAATCATAAACTCTTAGTAGTGCACAATATAGCTGAGTTATTAGCAAATCGCATAAAATACGTAAATCTAAGGTTTGTTTATCTGTTTTCCTAATTCCATTGGAATAGACTACAGATCTATTCACAAAGACACGCCCGTTCACGTTAATTTATAATCGGCGTGCATTAGTATGAGTGACGCTCGTGCTTAAACGTACTAGTGTGTGTGAGACGGGGAGTAAAGTCAGCAAAACAATATATAGATATTTTATTAAGTGAAATTTACTAAAAATTAATTAATTCGCTGAGTGTACGTGAATAGTTTACATTAAGATTGGAAATATAAATACAAAGCTCTACAATACAAATTGCACGATCCTTTGTTTCTTATCATCTTATCACATATAGTTAACATAATATATGTAACTATATAGTTACATTGTTGACATAACTAGATATATTAAAATAGATCTTTCCATTGATGGTAGAACTTGGTGTTTTCTACATTCAGCTCTGTCGTAAGAATAATAAACGGGGTTCTTAATAATAATAAGCATTCTTCTGGCGTAAATCCCTCCCCCCAAAATATATTGTTAGGAGACTTTCTCGGGCGCCTCATCTATGGTATATGTTTCAAAGCAGTCAACGAAGCACCCGTAGACTAAGCTTATTATTTCTCCCAAAAATTGGAAACAAATTTGCAAAAAAAAAAAACAATTACTTTCGATGGAGCACAACTTTGTAACTAATTACCATCTTATATAAAAAATGTAAACTCAGTTAAAGGGTTTAAGTCTCAACTCTCGAAATACATTTAAGAGAATACCCACTTTAGTAGCGATTAAAATATATACAGCGATTTAATTATATCTATTCCGTTAACTGAGTACCAATAAGGCGAATATTTTATTGTTACATTTATCGTTTTCTTCTCATGTAAGTGAAAATGTATTTTTGAAAAACTCTTAAACCTTAACCTCATGTTTTGTAAAAGGAGTTAGCAACCTCTGCATCCCCCAGGATGCACTAACACATTAAGATGAATCTGTCTGGATGACGTATGCCAATGGCCTCGTTGGTCTAGTAGCTAGGTTAGATCACGAGGTCTTGAGTTCAAGTTTTATGTGTAGATATTTAAAATGGAAATTGGACAGAGTGCTCTAAAAGTTTCTTTTTTAAATATTATTTATAAAATAGGTATACGGACGAGCACATAGGACTGATTGTTGTACACCTATGGATTGGCTCCATAAGAAATATCAAACATACCTTACAACACCAATGCAACACCAACCTTGGGAACTAATATTTTATGTCCTTTGGGCATGCAGTTATACTGGCTCACCCTTCAAACCGGAACACAACAATATTGAGTATTGAGCAATACATAGTGGTACCTACACAGACTGACTTGCACAGAGCCCTACCACCAAATCTAATATTCGCATTGATGAACGAGTTGAGCTACATATTAAAGTATATTAATATATTATATTTGACGACCTCCGTGGTCCGCCACTCTGAGGTCCCGGGCTCGATTTCTGGCCGAGTCGAAAAAGTTCATTAGTTTTCTATGTTGTCTTGGGTCTGGGTGGTGTGGTACCGCCGTTACTTCTGATTTTCCATAACACAAGTGCTTTAGCTACTTACATTGGGATCAGAGTAATGATGTGATGTTATCCAATATTTATTATTATTATTTATAATTAATGTTATATGTTTATTGTTACAGGTAATTTGGGCCCATTAAAAAGGAGAAACATTTCAACAGTTCCCATGTGAATATTATGTAATATTTTAAAAACGAAATGGCGGAAAACGAAGGTCCAGTTCTGGTTAACGATCTCCCGATGACATTTCAGGTGACACTAAAAATAAATTACTAGCTTACGTTATTAAATATGTCACTAATTTGCACATGTGATTTTATCTGACAGACAGCAAAAGTTTGTTTTATAAACACGAATTAGGCATATGAAAAATTTGTGGTACTGGCCTTCGATTCATGTGAAGAACACTGGGGCATCTCATTTAACACTACTTAAAGTATATTCCAAATTTAAATTATATATATATATATATATATATTATGGGTTAATTTTCTAAGCTATCCGTTTTATCAGTAATTCTACTGCAATGACCTTGATAATGAGCGTCAAGGTTGTGACTAACGAACTTGAAAATAATTTTCAAGGTCATAACTGAAGATAAGTTAGACGACAGTTTGTTCCGATGGCATTAGGAGTAAAAATAAGTAAATGCCAAATTGTTTTATTTTTACAAGATGAGCTTATGGGTCACCTTAAGGTAAATGGTCACCACCGCTAATAGACATTGGCACTATGTAAATTAAAAACATTCCTTACATTGGGAATTGAGGTGTTCTGTGCTTTGTGGCTACAGTTACACTGGTTCCCTTACCCTTCGAATATTAACACCACAATGCTGAGTATCCAACAACCCGCATTAGAGCAGCGAAATATGCTCCAAACCTTCTCCTCAAAAGGAGGGGCATATTGGCATACACATGGCAATTGGCATACATGTGGCAGAATTTCGTTGAAATTAGACACATGTAGGTTTCCTCGCGATGTTTTCCTTCACCACCGAGCAATTATCAAATTATATTATACTAATTATTTGTTTAATTTCACCGTTTTAATGGTTATAAAAGAATCGAAGAACATTCTAGATCTATTTTCATTTCGTTTTACGTAAATCGTTAACTTTTCAACGTGTTATTTATCTAAGTAATTAATGTCAGGAAGTACGCTATAAAAAACGACATTGTAATCGTGGATAATAATTAAAATACAACAAAATCATTGTTGAATGCATTTTGGAAATTCTGTACAATCTGACATTTAAGTGTTCACGCGTGTGTCGTCATTTTAAAAAATGGAAACATTTGAAACGTCCCACTGCTGGGCTAATAGAGATGGAATAGGTGGTTAATATTTCTAACAGTACTCATGCTGTTTGGATTACTTACCATGTTACCCATTTATCAATTCGCCTATAGCCTTTTCCGATGGAAGTGGGAAATTTATAAACAAACCTTGGATTTACATACTTCAAGCGAACGCAACCATATTGTGCACTACTAAGAGTTTATGATTAATATATATTTATTTATAATACAACACTATTACACTTTACTACTAATTCCACTTAAATTTTACTACCAAAATCCATAGTGAATATCATAGATTAATCAAGCTCTCGACCAATGATATCGCGTCAATTTGCTGTCAAATATTATTTATTTGGCTTTTTTCCTGTTATGTTTGGAATAGAGTGTACCTATTTAAAAAAATATATATATTAATAGCATACAAAGTTGATTAACACGTTCAATGCGGAGCGAGGTCTAATACGCCTCGTGTGTGTATCCCTTGCGGTGCGGCTAAGATAAACATAGTTTTCTCTGTCGTGCGGAGGCCGTAACATCTATTTGATAAATATATTTATATGATGCCTATTTAAACAGAATGCTATGGTGTACCTACTTTAACGCGGGGTCTCTCTAACCATGTGCCGCACTGAAAAAATAAAATTCGATCAAATCACATCATCACCACATCGAGTTTTAGTTTCTTAAACGTTACGGGGTCTAATAAGCCCCGTGCCGGTATAATAGTCGTTTTTATTTACATACATACATTAGCCTGTAAATTTCCCACTGCTGGGCTAAAGGCCTCCTTTCCCTTTGAGGAGAAGGTTTGGAGCATATTCCACCACGCAGCTCCAATGCGGGTCGGTGGAATACACATGTGGCAGAATTTCGTTGAAATTAGACACATGCAGGTTTCCTCACGATGTTTTCCTTCACCGCCGAGCACGAGATGAATTATAAAAACAAATCATCGGTTAAGATGCACGCGTTCTAACCATTGGGCCATCTCGTTTTTATACGAGGTCTTAAAGGCCCCGTATCGCAGGAATGGAAAAAATAAAAAAAAATAATCCGCTGTCAACGTGTAATATATGAAATCAAAAAAAATATAATAATATGTTTAGAATTGTATAGCATGTATATCTCATATATAACGCATCAATTAATTAGTTACACGCCATTAGACACGGAACCTTTAATTATTAAATGCACGACACACATTAATGTCTGTTTTTCAAACCGTAACGGCCGTCCATCGAAACTATAGATACTTAACGGATTTTTTTTTTGAAGCTATACTTCTTTTGGCGCGTTGGAAAAGTGTAACTACTGAGTTTCTTGCCGGTTCTTCTCGGTAGAATCTACATTTCGAAACAATGGTAGCTTCGCTTAATATATTTTGTTAAATGACGATTCAAAAGTGCTTGTAAAAGCCTACTTGAATAAAGTATATTAATTGTGTATAATACATCATATTAAAAAATAATGTTTTTTTAATCAATAATATATATCAGGAAAATTCGTATAATCGAGATATTTCGACATTAAATCCATGAAATTCAATGACATGACAGTTCAACGGGCGGCCATGTTTGACGGTTACGGGCGCGTTCAGAAACTGTGATACAAATGGAAATTTCGTGCTGGGTTACGTTAGTTAGTATATTTATATTTTACCCGAGCAACCGAGAATTTTTCGATAGACAATCCCACAGTACAAGTCACAGTAACAGCCTGTAAATTTCCTCCTGTAAATTTCCTCCCTTTGAGGAGTACGTTTTTAATTCCACCACGCTGCTCCAATGCGGGTTTGTAGATAAACATGTAGTCGAATTTTCGGTACAAACCGCTATGATAAACCGCATTAGACAATACAAACCGCTGTCCCTGCATTTTAAATTTGTAATATCTTCGAAAATATTCATTTAAATCGCATGCTGTAAAGAGCCTTATTGATCTATATGAAATGCACAATGTATTTAAGTTACTTTATTGGATAAGGATTAATGTTGTATTGCTTAAAATCGCTTCAAAAATAAACAAAAAAGTAAAGGATAAAAAATGATTAGTGTGGAGTTTTTTATAGATCTGTTTAAGGTTTACAATACTGTAGTAAATTATTTTGATCTATCTTAAAGAGATTCAGCCAGCGTTTGCAATGTAAGCTCAAAAAATGTGTTTATTTACGACATCACATTAGAAACCTCTAAAATTATCAGTGTTTCTCTACTATATCTTGCATGTATTACACATATAAACCTTCCTCTTGAATCAATCTATCTATTAAAAAAAACCGCATCATACTCTGTAGCAGAATTTTAAAGATACACAAGGACAAACAGACAGCGCTCACCGACTTTGTTTTATACTATGTAATGATGTATACTTGCCATATATAAAAAAAAAAACACATAATTCACCTGTGAAATCTCTCGTGTCTAGACTTCTCTCTTGTCTCGGATCTCCTAAATACACAAGTATAAACAAACTTCAGCTTTTTAAAATCAGTATAGATATCTTTGAAGCCTTAAATCTATTCGTAAGGCTTGAGAAATAGTCGTATAAGCAAATAACAAGTAATACATTTTGTAATATTATCTACGCATGCGTAGCGGAACTTACGAAATACATTCTACAGCGGTTTGTTAATAGAAAATAATATACATGAACAAAACTCGAAGGTCCGTCTGTGTTAACTTTACTGATTCGTAAATTCAAATAATGTGTAAATACTTACTCAATGCAGGGTTATATACGTGATAGAAAGACGTGGAGCTAATACTTGTTTACTTCCATGCAGGATATATTGTATACGTACACATATAATTGTATTTAACTAACATGACTGTATATTTAGATGTTGAAAAAGTGTAACTACTGAATTTTTTGCCGGTTCTTCTCGGTAGAATCTACATTCCGAACCGGTGGTAGCTTCACTTAATATAGTTTGTTAAATGACGATTCAAAAGTGCTCGTAAAAGCATACTTGAATAAAGTATATTTAAGTTTTGATTTGGCTAAAATAATTTTGTATATCATATGTTGAAAAAAAGTAACTACGTAGTTACTTGCCGGTTGTTTGTTTACGTACGTTTACATTGAATAAAAAAACCTAGATATCGAATTTGATCGAAAATGTTCGTTCCATGTAAATTTCCGTCGAAGGAATATTTTTACAAAATTTTCATACGCCCTTAATTACATTTATTGTATGTACAATAAGTTATAAAACACATCATAGCAGTCTTTGACAAATATATTATTATTTAAGAACTATAAGAAACATTTAAAATAATATTCTGTGTTATCTGCACCAACTTCAACTTTAGGGCAAATTATTTCAATCACAGATTAAAAAAAAACGTTAAATACGATATACTTATTCCATGTCGGTTAAATAGAAGTTAACAAGCGGCTCTTAATCACAAATGCGAGGTCAAATCTTTTGACATTATTATGCTTAATGCGATTCATTATATCGCTTATTCGAACAATAAAACTATAGAGCGGTCATATGTTTTACTTTATTTTGTACAAATATTCGTACATACAGCACAATAATGCAATTATGAGGATATTTAGGTTACTGAAATTAGCAATCGTTCCAATTGAGTTATATACCAAAGCTGCAGCAAATAAACTTTCGGAAAACCTCGAAAACTTTAGGTCTATATGACAAACATCCAATTACAGAAGGCTATATACATGTAGAATAGTTAAAGGAATCCTACCATAAAATACCACACAAAACCAACAAAATATCTCACAGAAGGAGAGATGTACACTAGGCTCAGGACTAGATGTACGATGTACACTAGGCTCAGGACTAGATGTACGATGTACACTAGGCTCAGGACTAGATGTACGATGTACACTAGGCTCAGGACTAGATGTACGATGTACACTAGGCCCGTGTATGACGAAGTTGTTGTCCGAAATACGGCTAGCGCTGTGGGTTAGAGTGGAAGAGAAGCCTGCCGCTACTCGTCGTAACGCGTTACGTAACGAAGCGGTTTACCCTCCCATAAGAAGTTATCACTTCAATAAGCAAACGAATCCTGATGGAGGGTGATCACCGCCCAGACATTAACGCCGTAAGAATAATTACATTACGCTACCAACCTTGGAAACTAAGATGTTATATCAATAGTGCCTGTAGTTACACTGGCTCACTCACTCAAATTGTAACAGAACAATACTGAGTAATGATGTTTGGCGGTAAAATATGTGCTGAGTATCTACCCAGACGAGCTTGCACATACATAATAAGCCCACTTTACATACCAAATCACGCCTAAAATTACTTATGATTTATTTTCACATACAAAGTATTATCCAACCACAAGATGTGTTAAACAAAACTGACAGTTTTGACATTTAATTGAAGCGATCCCATTGGTCGAGATCTCGAATCATTTATATCTCTACTACTGTAGATGCGAAAGTAACTCTGTCTGTCTTCACACTTAAACCGCTGAACCGGCTTAGATGAGATTTGGTGTGACGATAGTTTGAGTCCACAGGTTTCTTTTCGTTTCGAAGAGTGGGTGAAATTGAAATTTTATTAATTTCGCTCGTTTTCAACTATATTAAAAATACGTTTCGTATATCGGCGAACTGGTTATCGGTACTTTGGGACTAAAATTAAATTGAATATATGTAGTTCAGTGAAATAGTGAACTAGAAATAGTGACTTAGGAACCTTCAAGAAAAGAGCGTACTCTTTCCTGAAAGGCCGGCAACGCACCTGCAAGCCCCCCGGTGTTGCAGATGTCCATGGGCGGTGGTAGTCACTTTCCATCAGGTGAGCCTCCTGCTCGTTTGCCACCTTTTGACATAAAAAAAAAATATATATTTTTGTGTTGTAAATAAAGATATATTAATCGATGACTGTCTGCAGTATATTATATATATATATACCTACGGTATCTACGTTTGTTTACATTTAATCCTACTTCAATATGATAATAAATAGAAAAAAAATCTCGCTGAGTTTCGTTCGAAGGTTCTTCACAAGTCAGGGTAATATCTTCGATGGTAATATTTAATCTAACATTAAATAAGTAAGTTATACTTCTATATGGAATAACGGATGATTTGATTGGAACTGTTTCTCTGGATCGGATCATGTCATTCGTGCGATTAAGTATTCTCGTGCCTTCTTTTCTGATATTAGTTATTTATGTATATAAAAACTTAATTTTTCTTTAGTGACATGATCTGTAATTAAAATGGTGGAAGAGAGTAACTACTGAGTTTCTTGCCGGTTCTGCTTTTATGAGACTATTTGAATAAATAATGTTTAGATTTTTTTATTTTATGTTCATTGTGAGGTACTTTAATGAACTGAGTATCTTTCGATGGGTTAAGTAGATAACAGGAGACATGACATACTTATATAATTGTATTCAACTAACATGACTGTATTTTTAGATGTTGAAAAAGAGTTTCTTGTCGGTTCTCCTCGGTAGAATCTGCATTCCGAACCGGTGGTAGCTTAAAATAGTTTGTTTAATGACGATTCAAAAGTGCTTCTAAAAGCCTACTTGAATAATGTATATTTTGATTTTGATTTTTGATATTCAAGACGGTCTCATCTCAACTCCATTGGGTTTTTTAGAATGGAGGCTAATTTACTAAATGATTTTGTGTTTTTTTTTTATTATATAATCTGTTTTTCTAAACAAATTAAAAACAAATGTATTCTCTGTTTATAGTTCTGTCACCGTAGACGAATGTGTATTGTTTGGTAACTAACTTTCACTTCATATATTCATAATATAACCGTAACAATGAAGACCATACTAATTGGTTCTGTGACGTCACATCCGCTTGCACAATTACAGTCATGGTGGAATGATCCGGATTATTTTCATGCATAAATCTATATGGTATTTTTAAATATATCGAGTAGATTTTTTTTTAATCATTTATTTTACCCGGAAGTTTAGTCATTGGATAGACTATAACAATCACAAATCAAGACGACTCAACATCTAATGAACTTAATATTACTTAATTAATAATAAATACTAGCTGCGCCCGCGATTTCGTGCGCGTTGTTTGAATTTAAGTTATTTGGATATTGTAGCGTGATTTTATTTTTATTCTATATTAAATTCTAAAATAAAAGTAGCTTAAGTTACTCCTTATTACATCCGCTATCTGCCAGTGAAAGACTCGTCGAAATCGCTTCAGCCGTTCCAGAGATTACACAGTGAGACAGATAGACAGACAGACAAAAATTGTTATTTAGGTATATGGATCGTGTATACATACATTATTACAAACAGACACTCATATTTTATTATATGTATAGATTATTAAAGACGAAGACGTATAATTTTTATATACACATATTTTTTTATAATAGCTTAGCATCTTTTGATGATGGTACCGCGAGCAAACTATTACACATACTTTGTGCAAACCCGTCTGGGCAGGTACCACCCACTCATCAGATATTCTGATGCCAACATCAATACTTGGTATTTTTGTGTTCCATTTTGAAAGTTGAGTGAGCCAGTGTAACTACAGGCACAAGGGACATAACATCTTAGTTCCCAAGGTTGGTGGCGCATTGGCGAAGTAAGGGATGGTTAATATTTCTAACAGCACCAATGTCTGTGGGCGGTGGTGACCACTTAACAAGAGGTGGCCGATTGTTAATAATTTAAGATAGCACACGTGTTTTGACTTTGGACGCTGTTTACTCTTAAAACTGGAACAACAATACTAAACATTAATATTTGCCCAAACGGACTCAAAGTCTTACCACCAAGACAATAGTCCAGAACTATGATACCGCCCTTGACTTTGCTAATCCATGTACGTATTTCGAAGGTTTTGATGTATGCATAATTTCTATTCCAGGTCAAATATTTGGGACAGAGCGACGCAAGAGGTCTATGGGGCATCAAGCACACGAGGAAGCCCGTCGACCTGATGGTCGCTGCAGCTAAAGCTTTACCCCCTGGTATGATTTAAATGTATATTACTAGATTTTATTTAACTTGCAATGTATGTATGTTCAGGTGATATTTTGCAAACCAATTTAGAAGCAGATATCTTTAACCGATTAAGCTGAAGTCTTTGAAGATTTTAGATACACAAGACACTCTTGCTTTCGGTCTGAAATACCAGGTCTCAGCCCCGAGTAAGGCGATTAAAAAGTTATTAGGATATTGGTCACATAAATACGACTGTTAGACATTTATAGTTTGGTACCACCATGCTACCACCAAAACAGCAGTACTTAGCATTGTTGTGTTCTGGTTTGAAGAGTGAATAAGCCAGTATAATATTTTAAATCCCAAAGTTGGTAGCACATTGAAGACGGTTATATTTCAGTACTTACAGTACCAATGTCTATGGGAAGTGGTGACCATTTACCATCAGGTATTTTGTATACATTTTGGATGACAATGCTTGGTTGACTGTGTGACGTCGTAGGATGACGTATATTCTTCTGATAAGAATCCACAAGAAACCCAGTAGACACACTTTTCCAAAATTTTAAATTCAAAGCTATGTCAGTCAAATACAATTATATGTTCCAGCTCCAGACAGACACTGTACTGTAAACTGTTATCATAGTTTCGTTACTAAAGATATATTGAAGCTTATTGTGTGATTAAATAATATATATATATATATATATATTTATTTTTATTTCTTACAGGACAAGTGTTACCATTAGTAAAATTGACGATCACAGTTGACGGAGTACACTTGGAGACAATAAAACAAGATATCAAGAATGAGTTCGAGCATATGGCTGTGTTTTTCAACATTGAGTCCATCTCGTACGGCGTCCAGGACCTGGTGTACACGAGAGTGTTCTCCATGATCATTGTCAAGGACAGCGCGGACGTCAAGGGGCTGAATCCGTTCGAATGTCACGCATTTGTTTGCGAATCTAGGTAAGGCTTAACGAAGTATGTTTACTGAACTAAGGCCTCGCTTTGAATATAATTTTTCGAGCTAATTCTACTTCCCGCTTCAATGAGGATTGAACTTGTGGCGGAATTTCTAAATAAAACTGCTGTGTTTAATTTTTAAAAGGACGGATTTTATTCAATCACCGTAACAAATTTACCTCAATAAACTTGTACTTTTTTCTGAAATCTTTGAAGATTTTAGGTACACAAGGGCTTAATAAAATAATCCAAGACACTCTTACTTTCGGTCTGAAGTACCTGGTCTCTGTCCCGAGTAAGGCAATTAAAAAGTTATGAGGATATTTGGTCATATAAATACGACTGTTAGATTGGTACCACTATGCTACCACCAAACAGAAATACTTAGCATTGTTGTTTTTGGTTTGAAGAGTGAGTTAGCCAGTATGACACAAGAGTCATAATCATAGTTCCCAAGGTTGGTAGCACATTGACGATGGGTGTAGTTTCTAACAGTACCAATGTCTATGGGAGGGGGTGACCATTTACCACCAGGCAACCCATTTGACATGTATGACATTAAAAAAGCTGACCCATTTAGGCTCGTGCACTTTTGAAACGTCATGTCAATAGGCTATTTGACTGGTTTTTAATCCATTTCATATTATTTAGTAGTGGTTAAGGAACCCAGTAAAAGTTGTTTTTGTTAATTCTAGTACATATTTGCTGGAAAATATCAAAATAAAAATTCCATATTTAAATAGCGCGCGAAAACGCTACTTTGACAATATGGCGCTGCAATGGGGTCGGTGACGTCACTTGCCTGTACTGTAATCTGTGGCACATATAATCCACACGCAGTAGACAAACGAGGTTAGTAAGCAAGTGACGTCATCATTAGCCCGACCAATCAGGAGGGTTTTGTGTTACGTGACAAACGTTTAAAAAAAAGCATTTTTGAATTAATTAATTATTATTTTCAACTTTCTTTAATAAATAACCTTTGCTAAGTTCATAATATATACTGATTACAATAATTGACACTTTATTTAGTCAAATATCCTATTGAAACTCTAAAATTTAAGTGTCTGTCAGACCGCGGATTGTTAACAATCTTTCACATCGAATATATATTTCGAAACGTACTATCTCTTGACCTAGATCTCTTCAATTTTCCCACAGATTCTTATCATTGTATTTTGATATGACGAAACGTATTTTTTTTTTTAATTTTGTAAATTAACCTCTTTGTTATTAACCTTGTTAATTTTGATTTGATTGAAGAACATATTTCCATTGAAAACAACATTCGATATAGACCGAGCGATGATCGTAAAATTACATTCTAATTTTGTTATATTAATTTTAATATGTTTTTATTCAAAATAATATTAATTAATTAATTTTCATTAATTTTTTTTTCATCATTAGCAGCCCGTAAATGTCCCACTGCTGGGATAAAGGCCTCCTCTCCTTTGAGGAGAAGGTCTTTAATTAATATATTAATGAAAATTTGGACCCTGATAATAGAAATAATAGAATTAAATAGTAGAACTATGTAGTCTGCGGATTTGCTTGCGATTTGGGGTTACTGGAGTTGTAACGTATTAATCGTAAAAATAGCTTGCTCCATTCCAATTTTCATCAGGTTTGGCTGTGAAAGAGCAACAGACAGACAGTTTTATAAATTTCCTAAAATAATTAGAGAAGCATACCAGTTTACCAACAGTCGTAAAAGAGTCACCTCCTCCGAAACAATCTTTCACATTCAATGGGCCCATTTGAAGTTTGATAGAGGCACTATTTCTTTTCTATCATATATTTTAAAGTATCAAATGTCTTTGAATTTTAACTTCATATCAGACATAGTATTTGAATTACACAAACTTATACTAGAATTAAATACAACAACAATTCACAAACCTGGACCAAAAAGCGTATCAATATTTAAACAGTGAAATAAAAAATAATTGTTTTGCTTTACAGAAACGCCGCTCGACGTCTGACATATTCATTGGCAGCAGCGTTCCAAGACTACTCCCGAAGAGTGAAAGAGATGCAAACAGCCGGTAAGAAAGAGAGATAAGCATACATACTTTTAATATTACCGCTCTTGATCGTTTTTATAGAACATTTTAATTGTTAAATATATAATACTGTATTTTTAAATTAATTAATTTTAGAAGAATTAAATCTCATCACTTTGTTTTTGTACTTCTGTCCTTGGTTGTATGTTTTTGTATTGTTTAATTGCAAACATTCATCACAATATCTTTAAATATGTTTATCACACATTATTCTTGAACAAAATACGACAAACTTGAACTTCGAATGAAATGTGTATTGTATCTTTTATTGGATTTGATGAGAAAATACTCGTAATTACCTATTGATGGAATGTGACAGGACTCAGAATCAGAGAAAGTTACTCTTAACTAATTTAAAAGCATGTTAGTTCGATGTTTGATTTGTTCAGAGTATTCTATCAGATCCCCTAGGATGCTCTTGGGATTCTATTTTTTACATTTACAAACATTAACAGTCTGTAAATTTCCCACTGCTGGGCTAAGGCGTCCTCTTCTTTTCGAGGAGAAGGCTTAGGATGACATGTGGCAGAGTTTCGTAGAAAATAGACACATGCATTTATCCTCATGATGTTTTCCTTCACCGAGCACGAGATGAACTTTAAACACAAATTAAGCACAGGAAAATTCAGTGGTGCTTGCCTGGGTTTGAAACAGCAATCATCGGTTAAGATGCACGCGTTCTAACCATTGGGCCACCTCGGCTCATACGTTTACTTTTATGTATTTTCCTTTTCTTTTTTCAGAAATAGACGAAAGACCGCCAAGCTTGAAGAAACGTTTCGCAATCGATTTAAGAACACCAGAAGAAATAGAAGCTGATCTTGAAACAGAAGCATAAACTAAACGAGAGAACATCGTATAATTACCAATATTGTGATCGTGGACTTAAGCTTATTTAATATTAATTTATTTAATAATTGATAATTAATTTATCGTATTATTTAATACAGATACAAAATATTGTACAAAATAGGAAGGGAGATTGTACAAAATGTAGTAATAAATTTTATTAATTTCGTGTACATCATTAAAATTGTCTCAACGATTTTTCATTATGTGCTAATTTAAAAAAAAAATTATAGCTTTTAAAATAATATCCACACAATTATAGTCATCCACGCAGGGTTGCCATCATTATAAAAAAATATTTCCACTTTTCAATCTTAGTTACTTTAATTTTGACGCCGCGTTTTGGAACATTTCCGCACACACTTCGCACACGGTGCAATTATCAGCAAATAATTACAAATAAATTCTAATTTACGTTCACTTGTTAGTTAAATAATTTAATTTAATATTGTATAAAGAGAATTATAATTTATTTATATATTGTATAAATGTTTCTATTAAAAAACAATGTCTCGTGGCTTCAAATATTTAAATGTAAGGAATTGTCCTACGTGAAAATAATTTCCATTGTAACTTAGAGTTCCTCTTTAGATTTCTTTAATGATATAGTTGGGCGGAGAATCAGATGAGTCATTTGATGGTAAGTGGTCACCACCGCCCAATGTCACAGTAAGTAATATTAACCATTCCTTACACCGCCAATGCGCCACCAACCTTGGCAACTAAGATGTTATGTCCCTTGTGTCTGTAGCTACAGTGCAACAATACTGAGTATTACTGTTTGACGGTAGAATATCTAATGAGTGGGTGGTACCCAGATTGACTTGCACCAAGTATTTAATATGCCAATTAGAAATTAGATAATTGTATTTTATTAAATTTTTCATTATAAAAAAATACGGTATAGTATATAATAAACGTTGTATACTTTTAAATGTTTACAGTACTGTAGATAAATTAACAATGGTGACTTTTTACAAAATGTATATACAGACGAAGGTTTGCAACAGGCTGTTGATTTTTCTTAAATTTTTTCTATAACAAATTAGTTGTAGATTATAACGATCGGTGCTTGGTCTAGAAACACAATCGGGCCTATTCAATACTAATATTATATATACGAAAGTAACTCTGTTTCTCTTTTGATTTTGATGAGATTTTGTATGAACAGGACATAGGCTACTTTTTATACCTAAAACGTATCCAACCCCTACATCGCGAGCGAAGCCACGCGCAACGACTAGTATTATATATTTCCTAATTTCAGTTGGTTTAAGCACCAGCATTGGTATCATAAAATAGCTTCATTTAAAGGTTACACCGTCGATTTGCGTCACAGAAACTTTGTCTATGGAAATCAAAGGTCATGACGTCATTTCAGACGCACGCACACAAATTTTTCCTACTGAAACATTTTCTTCGGAAACTAAATTCTTTGCACGCCACTTTGATATGCATTTATACAGACTAGTGGGTTGCCCGCGACCTATTGCGCTTATTCAGAAGTTTTTTTAGGTATTTCAAACGATATGACAGATTTTGTTTTGATTTCATTCCATAGCAAACTGATGAAACCTTTTTTAAATTAACTTTTTAATGTCAAATACGTTAGTTCTCATTAACCGTCCAGTAACTTTATTCCGCTGTATAAAATTTATTTTTTTGTTAAATCATAACAATTTATTAAAACGCAATCAAGGTTCTCTACTTTCTGCACATCTACGGCTGGAGCTCTTCAAAATGTGACAATAACCGATTTTTTACGTGCAGCTAACCGTCCCGTAATCACTGGGACGAAAATACTTATAACAAGATGGCGATTTTGACAAGTGTCAAATGGCGACAGACTATTTACGTCATATACAAAACATCATTGAAACGTTGGAAATATTGAGATACTCTTATAAATAACATATAATTTCCGCTTTAAATATATAATCCAAAGATAATTTTCGTTATATAAGTTAATTTATTGTTTATATGGCGTTGAATACCAGAAGCCTTTATTAATAATGCTTGAATTTCTATTTTATTTTGCTTTTCAACCCATTTGTACACATTAATATCGTCATTAAAGAAGCGTCCATAACGCAATGGTTTAAGGGCGATGTAAAATGCTACAAGTCTGATCCACACCCCTTAGATAGAGTACCCCTCTAGGAATATTATTAATTCCTAAAAAAAGGGGGCATTGATACTATGTTTTAAATATATTCGTGTGTGAAATATGTGTATTACGTATATATTTATTGAGATATATATGTTACTGTAAAAGTTCGAACTACAACAAATCTTAAGATTTTCCAGTAAAGCCTAAGCTTTACCGACATGAGTTGGTAAATGTAAGTATTTATTATAAAGGGACGACTTTTTCGGACTTTTGCCATTCCAACCTAACCTAACCTAACATGTAAATCCTAAGATTTACCAAGTGAATGATGGTAGAAGTTCGAATCCCAAAGTTTTATGGACATTCACCATTCATAATCGGTAGATCTTAGGTTTTACTGGAAAATCTTAAGATTTACCGTAGTTCGAGCTTTTACATTAACATATATATTTTTATATATATAACTTAATAACTCCACGGGGAAACCAGGGAATTCAATAGTGTTAATGTCACACGGTTATCCAAGATATCAAATTTAGACGGTTTTTGTAGATAGATGAAATGATATATAATGAAATAAATGTTTTTACACACAAATAACATTGTTCAAATAAAATAAAATATTATTTTTAATGTATAACTTTTTATGGAATTTTAAATATAGTCCTAGTTACTATGGTTCTTAAGAAAAATAAATAAATATTTTATTTATGACGTTAGTTTTTTGAAATTTGTTTTTTTTTTTTGTAATAAGTAGGCAATAAGAACTGTTTAATGGGCCCATGACTGTAAGAATTTTTAACGATTCCGTACATCATCAAAGCGCTACCAACCTTGATTACTTAGATGTGTTTCTTGTGTTTAGTTACACTGGCTCACTCACCTTTCAAACCGAAACACAACAATACTAATTATGACAAGTATTTACCATTTTTTTTTTTATTTGGTGGAGCTCGATATTTCGACATTATCTCCGAATGTCTTGTTCACGAGACTAAAAAAATAACAATGTTGCTGCTTGGGGGTGGAATAACTGATGATTGAAGTGTTACCAAATCCTTAAATCCCTGATTTCCCTTGTGACTCTAGTTACACTGGCTTAATCACCCTTCAAACTGGACTACAACAACACTAAGCATTAGTTTACAATAAGGGATGAATTGGTGAATACGACGCGCGAAAAATTATGACTTTCATTGAGCTGCCGAGAAATTGTTCTTTCTCGAGAAAGGCCGCTGTGACCCGAATTGGTAGAAGAACTTAATCACCATCATCCTCCTGCCCTTATCCCAATTTTACTCGGGGTCGGCGCAGCATGTCTTCTTCTTCCATACTTCTCTGTCAGACGTCATCGCACAAGTAACATTCTTTCTAACCATGTCGTCTTTCACACAATCCATCTATGGTTTCTTGGATCGTCCCCTACCTCTATATCCATCCACATCCATACTCAAAACCTGTCTCACAACATGGTCCTCATTCCTCCGCATAACATGCCCATATCAAGATAACATCACATATTAAAACAAAATATATTAATAAACATTTAATCTATTTAATTCCTTTAAAATACGCAAAACGAATACAAATTCCTTCTTAGTGTTATTAACAGCTTTCGAGTTATTCTCCACGAATTCCCTAAAATTGATTTCTGATCCATTAACGGCGTCTTCCTCGACACGATCCAGAAGATTAACCAGGCTCAGATGTAGTATCACTTGTCCGAGTTCTTTTCTCGTGGCATTTTTGAAGAATATCTGTTTAAGGTCATAAAACCAATTTTGGTCTTGGAACCTCGTCACAACTGCTACGTGTTTAACAGCATCATGGAACTGGAAATTAAGAATGAAGTTATCATTGACTGCATATTAAAATAACGCTCCTCGTTTATTTCATAATATATTTTGGCGGACGAGCATTAGGGCCTGATGGGAAGTGGTGACCGCTGCGATACAGGTGCCGTAAGAAATTTTCACTATTCGATATATCGCCAATACGCCACCAACCTTCGTAATGATACCCTGTACAAGATAGCTTGATCTTTCTGACAGATGTAAATTTTTCTGATCGACATAACTTTGCAATGACAAACATATTATTTTCTTAATATAATGTTTTTAAAAATTGTAAAAATATTTTAAAAAATACATAGCGCAAAAGTCCATAAAGATTCAAGCGTTATCCGAAAATATTAAGACTTTTTATTGCTTCAAAGTAAAATTTAAATAGAAACACTGAAAATAATAGCCGCTTGTACAATGTTATATCGGTAGGACGGTAGGGACGCGAATATGACAGGCAGAAATTGTTATATTAGTAACAATTTCTGCCTCGATTACATAAAATAATTATTAGAGTAAGATCATTGTTAAGTTATTGTTACGAACTGAGGGTCCTTTTGGTTGGGGTCTCTTTGGCTAGTGGCTGGGTCTCTTTAGCTGGTATAACACTTTTTAGAAAAATAAGGTAAAAGAAAATTGAAATCTAATTTGAATTACGCATTCCACCGTTCCATCGATTATTATATATATTATATTTTCTGTTTCCCATCACTGGCTCGTCTGTCTAAAATGTAATGTTCACCGTGCCTGTAATTACACCTTAACCCACCCTAAACTGAAAAACAACAATACTAAATATTGCATCATGGTGGTAGAATGCCTGATGAGGGGTTGATACCCGTCCGACGGGCTTGCAAAAAGCTACCACCACCTACCAAATAGCCACCTAGTGGTGTCTTCTACCATTTCACTTGATATCATATGATGAGAACGAATAAAGAACTATTTTGTATTCATTTCCAGGACTCATACCTACCAATGCGTCAAAGTTTCACTACAATCAGTGATTTTAACTTTAGTCTGATTTTTTCGAGAGCCAAAATATTTAAATTTATCGTCAAACATCCTTAAATCCAATCTTTAAATGCCATATATACGGATTGCAAGTTGTATGGTTCGCTTTTGGGCCAGTATATTTATCAGTAGAAGCTCACCAGCGCTTACTCTCGCTTGCTTGGTTAAGTACTTCAAACTGATGGTCCTATGTTTGAGCTAAATCCGTGTCGTCTCCGTCCCATCCCCATAAGTATATAATAGAGACTTGTTATATGTTTGTCACTTATCCACAATGATACATCTCGTAGGTAACAATGAGAATATGTCTTACGTGTAACAAGGCTGTGGTCGAAATCTATCAGTAGTTAATCAACAATAAAATAGTACAAAAGCCTATCATTCGACTGAAATGGTTCAGTGTTAAGAACGCGTACATCTTAACCGATGATTGCGGGATGAATCAACTCTAAACCTGCGTCTAATTTCAATGACATTCTGCCGAAAGCGTGGAACATCCAGCTCTACAAAGGAGAAGAGTTTAATAATAACTTATTTATTGAAAATACTACTTACCTCGTTTAAATAATTAAGTACTTTTTGAAGGAAATCTTCAAAATCATACAATAGAGTCATTTTTTGTTCACTGCCATCGCTATTAGCAGTTCTTAAATACTTTGCGAAATCCTTCCAAAGTTTCAAGGGCTGTTTGATTCTGTTTCGGTTTCTGTTACCTTTGGGCAGGATACCTTTCTTTTGTTTTCGTTTTTTAACATTCCTACCAAAACTCTTTTGGCCATCTCGTAATATCACTTGGGATGATTTAAATTGATACAAACTGTATTTTAAAAGTTCAAGATCTTTGGGATGTATATGTTCACCGTATTGTAAACTTTCTCTGAAAAAATAATTTTATAAATAGTAGATAGACATTTATTGTTACTAGTAGTAATATAAATCACAAAATAAAGTTGCCTTTGATGCTACATAGTAAAATTTATTATGAGTATCTTCCATGAATACTTAAATTGTCCGAAAATTGTTAGCCTAAGTGTTATCAGTACAACTCTGTCTTGCTACGTTGTCACCACGATTTGATTCTGATCTGATATAAAACTCTTAACCCACTAATCAGTGCACTATTTTCGTTCACCGTACTATCTGTGATCTAGATCAGTACTAGAGAAGATCTAGATTTAGCTATAATCCCAAAATACAAATTCAAACCTTGCCCAAAAGTTAACCAAATATATTAAATGTAACTTAAGCGATATAATAATATACAATTGATGAATTTCTCGCCAGTTTTTCTCGGTTCAATTCCGTAAAATGACGATTCGAAATTGTTTGTAAATGCCTATTTACGTAAAGTATATTTTGATTTGACTTGATCTATGTTATTCTTACTTACGCTAATTTCAATAACTTTCTTACAGCTGATTGAATATCTACTGATGTTTTCAACCAATCATAATGTTGTAAAGCCTCATTATCAAATCTTATGTTATCTTCTGTTACATTCAACAGTACATCGAAAAATGAACTAAATTTGTTTCCATCTTCTAGTATATCGTTTAATTTATTTAAATTTTCATTACTACTCAAGCTTGGAGATTGTTTTTGATTGATTGAATTTAAATTTGTTTGCAAATTTCGAATAGCTTCTTTATTTTTTAGTTTTTTAAGTAATTTAAATTTGGATATGTTTCCTCTGATTGATTTATCCGTTGTTTTCGTTATATCTCTATCGTAATAGTAATCTATACCAATGTCATCGCTTCGAGGATTTTCAAAAAAGTTTTCATATCTATTTTTCTTAGATTGTTCATCAAATTTGCGGTTCTCCCTATTAATCGTTGGCACATAACCGAACACTTGCTGAAGGTATAATATATTTCTGATAGCACCGACGTGATCTTTTAATGTTTTACTTTTGTGTATTGAATTATAAGGATGTTCCTGTTCATCTGAATTAGGAAATGGCTTGTATTTCGATCGATATTTGCCCTTTCTTAAAAACGATCTACCATTATAACGATTGTTGTAATCCAGATCAAAATAATCGTATGGATTGTAATACATTTTTTGATTTAAATAATTTACAGGTTTCATGAAACCATACATTTTAGAATTTCCTTTATTATTTGGATAATTATTGTTTTGTATTTTATATGGCCTATGATCATTCTTATTGTAGCTTGCAAATCGACTTCGTTTATTTGGTACAATAAATTCATGAGTATTCTCTTCGTCTATATTATCTCGAATGTTATTATAATTTTGTATATATTCTTGTTCAACGCTTTCAATGTTTGGCCCAAATCTATCATATGGTCTGAAATACGCTTTTTCAGAAGCATATTCGTATATCGGTACATAGTGTGGCTGTTCATTTATCTTAACATTATTTATCAATGTAAATGGTGTTTTTTCTGGAGCTGTAACAACAAGAAATATTCTTAATAAACTATCTCAAATCAAAATTGTATTTAGATTAGTCGTATTTAACTTACCAACTTCATATACTTCATATTCGTTTCCTAATCCAGTTTTATTGTGTAATTTTTTTATCAATACCTTGTTATCTTCCTTTGAATCTTCTATGTCTTCTGATCCTGAACGTAATCTTGTCTTAGGATCTTCAATCTTATCATTCGAATTATTCTCTTCATTTATTAGGTCAGCACTTTCAACGTCTTCAGTTTTTCTTACTGAAGTAGAATTTACAATACTCTTTGTAGCTTGAGTTTCTGCATTATTAGTCATTTCAAGAATCTTTGTAATATTATCAGAATTATTTACTTTAGAAATTTCGTTTGGCGATGGAGTTAATTGAATTGTACTATCAATTTCAAGATCATCAATGTTGATCGTAGTTGTATCAGCAACGTTAGATATATTTTCATTAATATTTAACGCCCCCATTCTTTGAAATGGATGATTGATGATTTCAGAAATATTTTCTGTTTCCATTTGCTGAACGGTTACAGTTTCAAAATCACTCGAATTTGTGTTTTCGTTTGAAATTATTGTCTGTATCGTAAATGTATTTGAAATATTGCTTCCAACAGTTACGGATGCATCTGTTCTTACTTCTTCTTCGAAATCATCTCTTTCATTGTCACTAGGTTCATCTTTTTTAATATACTCACTCGATGTGTTATCTATTTGTTTTGTAGATGATAACATAGTTATTTCGCTATTAATATTTAAATCTTCTTTGCTATTATTATCAAATTTTGTATCATTCGTTGATATTTCTGTATCAATATTATCAATTAGAAATGTTTTTCGTAGATTGCTATTTAAAGTTTGCGGTAAATCTTCTTGAACTAAGGAAAGGGATAAATCATTTTGATTTTTACTATTATTGCTTGTAAAATTAGTTTCTCGCATTGTAATAGATTTATCATTTAATTCTTCATTTGAAGCTTCAACGTTTGTTTCATTATCATGCACATCTTCAACTGGGATAACATTAAAGGGCATTTCATTTGTAGTTTCCAATTCATGATCAACATTTTTTCTCTTTGATCTCTTTCCAGTGCGTAAAGTCAAATCTATATGCCTATTATTATCATCACCATTATCACCATCATCACTAGGTTCCTCAATTCTCACAGAATCTTCTATCTTATCTTTTAAACGATCCGTTTCTTCTTTTAGAATATCTTTTACGTACGCATCGTGAACTTCAAGTTGATCATCAGGGATTTCAACCTGTGACTTATCGGGTACATTATCAGTATTTATTTCTTCTAGAATCCTTCTCGCAACACGATCCAAAAATTCTCGCTTTTCCTCCTCGGGTAATAGATCGATAAATTTCTCGTAACTCTCATCGTCACCGAGCGCACATTCGAAAATGAATATGATCAAGAATATTTTCATCATTTTTGTTTATAATTCTAAGTCATTTTTTCTAAATATGTCATTGCCTTGGAATAACGTAGCTAACTAATTTATGGATTGAAAATCTATTTGTAATGTTAATCATGCGTTGAGTTTTTAATTTATTTTCAAACGTTAAGTAGAAAATTGTTTTTATATTTCGATAAGCATTTTTATTTGTTATTCGTGATTTGTGTTGCTAGGAAAAATAGATTAATTAGATTAGATAACTAAAGTTTTATGAGTTAATTTGGAAACCTGAAATTCATATGATATTATTTAATATATGTAAGGAGAAGCCATGTGGAAACCGACTTTCATTGTATTGGGCATGTTATGCGAAGGAATGAGGACCATGTTGTGAGAAAGGTCTTGAGCATGGATGTGGATGGATACAGAGGTAGGGGACGACCAAAGAAACGATTGATGGATTGTGTGAAAGACGATATGGTTAGAAAGAATCTTATTATATTCTCGATTTTCTCCGCACTTCGTTATGTATCTTTGTATTGTTTTCACTGTCTGTACTGTTTATTTCAATAGAATATTCTATTTATAGAGCCTATAAATTCAGTTTAATTGTAACCTAATGTTTTGTCGGTGTGAATGAAAATATTTTGGAATTAAGAAAAAGTTTTCAGACAACGCTAATTTTGTATGCGCTCTCAGTCACTTATAATTGTGATCAAATTTAAACACTAGCCGAATACTAATTATGGTTATATAATTAGTTGTATATTATGTACAAACACAAACTAGAGCGTAGTCACTGGCACAAACTAGTTTATCATAGTTAAAAAGAAAAAACTCACATAAATCGGATCTCTATGCTCATAATGCTTCATCCTATAAAAGTGTACTCAATTTCTAGCTGTTTTAATTTATACAGTTAATTTTTTTTATGTTTCTTCCTAGTCAAATCTTCAATTAATTTTAACTATTCTACCGAGTCCATTAAACAAAATTATATATGTAAATACTATAAAAAATCTATGTATAATTATAAGTGAAAATATTGCTTACGAACGGAAAAAATGTCGATTAAATTATTTTATTAATGATCTAACCATTTTTCTACGTATCAATTACTATAAAAACAAGCAGTATATTTTAAATAATAAATAAAACAACGTTTTATTTTATTAGTTTTAAATTCTATTTTTTCTCTAAATGTATCGTCTATTTACATGACAGCAGAATGCGTTAAATGGTCAATAACATTAAAATCAAATCAGACATCAGATCTGAACTTCATTGATCCCCTCGAAATTTTCCTTCCCGTTCTCTTTAGACTTCTCTCAGCACCGAACCTTTTGTCAATTTCAACATTAACTTCTTCGAGTTGAGGTTCAATTTCGCTTGTCTCCAATTCTGTATACGACTTAACAGTTGTTTCATCGGTTAGTACTTCATCAATGAGCTGTTCTATCGGTTCAGCTTCTTGTAATAATGCTTGCATGATTATGTTCTGCTTCTTACGACTTGGTTGTCGGTTTTCTTTCTTTGTGGGTATTATTTCAGCTTCTTTTTTCGGTTCTTCGTCTTCTTTTATCGTTTCTGGATTAACCATTTTACCTATTTCCATGTTCAGATCGTAGAAATCAGGTGACTCTTCGCATGGGATCGAATCAATTTGTCGTGTGCAGACTAAGACTTCCTAGAAAATAATAAAACAATTTTTAGTTCAGGTAATACCACTACTAACTATGAAACAGTTCGTTTTCTCACCGATTGTAATATCAACGAGGCGTAATTCAGAATAACTGCTACTAACATTTAAATACAAACAGTAATATGATCTGCTATAGTTATTAAAACGTTACACTAAAACATTTCTTCTAGAAAAATATTTAAAAAAAATTACAAACAGCCTACAGACTGATTTCGCATCTCACTCGAGATTTATTGAAACCTATGGTGATATGCAATTTTGATTCTTAAATGTAATAATAATTATAGTCAATGTCGGATATGACTTTCTGACATTTCACGGTCGTGCTGCGGTGAGATTGTTCTTAGGATAGCAATCGTATTTTATTTTCCGTTCAGATTTCTTAGCATTCGTTCTGTATCTGATTAAAATCACATAAGGCATTCCTTAAAGATAAACTCGGTTACTTGAGTTGAATTTTAATTTGAAAGAATGTTCTGCATGAACATCTGGATAAGTTTTTGTTTATTGATAAGTATAACGCACGCAGCCTCATAAATAATTCCACTGTACTGTGACTTTTGTGAGTCACTCAATTTTACCCGACTTCAGAGGGGTAAAAAGGTTATCAATTCAGTAGATTTTTTTGCCTCCGTCATTTATAAAAAAGTTTTATTTTTTTTTTGGAACGAAGTTCTTTTAAGCGTTTTACAGTTAAGTGTACTGGCAGAAATCGTCACGTAAGGAAAAAGAATTATGCGCCCTCCTGATGACATTTCCCTCTCTCTCTTTTTCTGTTTTTATTATATATAATAGATATCTATTATATAAAATTACGTAGCGAAAGAACACATAAAATATAGCGAAAGCAACTTTGTTCCAACCACGTGGACAATACCACCACAGTTTGATTTAATTTATTAGTCATCTTTATTCCCAAGGTTGGTGGCGCATAGGTGATGTAAGGAATGGTTAATATTTCTTACAGCACCTCGTCTATGGGCGGTGGTGACCACTTACCATCAGGTGGCCCATATGCTAGTCCGCCAACCAATGCCATAAAAAAAAAATAAGTTCAATTTTTTTCTCAGAGTGCTACTTGAAATCGGTTGTTTATGTTCTTAAATATTCATATTATTATTATTTATTTTTGACATCCGCGATGGAAAAGTATCATAGTGAAACCTCCGTATAATGACATCCGGCCACGTGTGTCATCAACCTGCACCACCAACAGCGAGGTGGACTAATCTCCAAGCCGTTTGGTTTGCAATTTACAACATTATGATTACCTGATTAAAAACAGTTTCTTTAGGACATATAAAACTCCATTTAAAGGTGACGTTGCGCCCTGAGGGAGTCTGCGATGGAAGACACACGTGGAAGATCTGACAGTCATTGTCCACATCAGCGTAGTAGCCGTAAGTTCGATTCTCGCAACTGGAAAGGAAAATAATCATGAATATTTTGAATGAAATACATTCATGGGAGCAAAACCGAATCGTATTCCAAGCAAAAACGATATGATGATTTCTTAGATCTCCAGCCTCATTTCCTTTCTAATCTACGCTCTTATCCCCCTTGTGTACTTAGTGTGAGAGCCGAGATCTTAACCGAAGATTTCGGGTTCAAACCCAGCCAGGCACCACTGAATTTCACGTGCTTAAATTGTGTTTATAATTCATCTCGTGCTCGGCGGTGAAGGAAAACATCATGAGGAAACCTGCATGTGTCTAATTTCAACGAAATTCTGCCACATATGTATTCCACCAACCCGCATTGGAGCAGCGTGGTGGAATATGCTCCGAATCTTCTCCTCAAAGGGAAAAAAAAAATCTAAAAATACATAGTGTTTGTATATTTTTATAATAATAAATAAAATATATTATTATAACTAAAGGCAAAACGGACATGACATCTTAGTCCCCGAGGTTGGTAGCGCATCGCCGAAAGAATGGTTGAAGTTGGTCACGTCTCCAATGTCTTTGGACAATAGTGATTTAGTATGTAGGCCATTTCCTCATCCGTCTAACTATGTTTAAAAGAATAATAATAATGAAACTCTATGTTTTTAGAGAGTCGAGATGGCCCAGTGGTTAGAACGCGTGCATCTTAACCGATGATTTCGGGTTCAAACCCAGGCAGGCACCACTGAATTTTCATGTGCTTAATTTGTGTTTATAATTCATCTCGTGCTCGGCGGTGAAGGAAAACATCGTGAGGAAACCTGCATGTGTCTAATTTCAACGAAATTCTGCCACATGTGTATTCCGTCAACCCGCATTGGAGCAGCGTGGTGGAATATGCTCCAAACCTTCTCCTCAAAAGGTGAGGAGGCCTCTATCCCAGCAGTGGGAAATTTACGGGCTGCTAATGTATCTTTTTATTCAAATATTTCCATCACCTGAAGGTATCAGTTATGTTTTCTCTGATAGATGTAGAATTTGCCGGTAAATTCAATGAATCTGAACTCGACTGGTTGACCATTTCCTGTAAACATAAATTCAACATTAAGCCATTCAAAAATACAATCAATATATCTTAGTATAACGACTATCATACCTTCCTAAAATAAGACGCAAATTTACAAAGATGACGGAAGTATAAACGGCTCATAGAGATCCAAATCATTCAAAAGGAATAAAGGATTTAAATAGATATTAAAATTATAGGTACTTTATTTTTGTCCAAAATATGTTTAGGCTACGGATTGAATTTCCGATTTTCCGATCACTTTTGACAAGTTCTACATCAAAGAAATAGAGAAAATTCAAACAAAATTCTTAAAGCATTTAAAATTTAGGTATTCTACTACTGATCAATGTGTTCCTAATTTAATCCCATTAGAAAAACGTCGTAAGATAAAGGATCAAACATTTCTGCTGAAATTACTACATAATATTATTGACTCTCCATTTCTTCTTAATTGTCTTAACTTCCGATGTCCAAGACAATCTTCGCGAAATAAATCTTTATTTAATTTACATACTACACGTACTAATTATGCACAAAATGCCTTCATTTACCGTTCTTGTTTATTATACAACAAAGAATACTGTTCAATTGATTACTTTACAGGCTCCTTACAAAAGTTAATTGAACAAGTTAAGAAAAATTCTTAGTAATTATTGTTATTCATATTAAGCATTTTATTATTAATAAGATTATATTTTTGTAAATTCTACTATAATTATTAATTATTTTCTGTTTATATGATATTACTTTTTATTTAATGTATTAGATTTTTTTTTTTTTAATTGTAATTAACTTGCTCGCATTATTCTATGTATTTTTTAATTGTGGAAACTTTATTGGTCAATGATTTATATTTTATGTTTTTTTTTTTAATTATGTTAATTTGTACTGTTTGTTTCCCGAATAAAATAAAATAAAAATAAAATAAATAAATAAGTTGATCTTCAGACAATAGAAGCTTTATTACCTTGAATTGCCTGGAGACCATGATCAATAGAAAGCTGTTCATAACGGATATTCCACGGATATGACCTTACATTATTACCATAAAGTATATAACTCGGTTCCAACTATATGAGGAATAAAGCCAAATAAACAGCATTTGACAGCAAATTGACGCGATATCATTGGTCGAGAGCTCGATTAATCTATGATATTGAGTATGGATTCGAAAAATAGCGTTTTGAACGTCAATGAAACTGTTATCGGAATTTTGGAAGTAAAATTAAAGTGAAAATCAGTATTTAGATTTAAGAGTGTTGTCGTGTATGTAAGTTACACAATAAAGCTGAGTTATTAAAAAAACGCATGAAATACGAAGGTAAATCTAAGCTTTGTTTATCTTATTTATTAAACAGAATTGAAGCCAAAATAACAATATTATCATTTAATTTTCTTAAAGCATTTGTAGCAGAACTAAAAAAGACTGCATCTCAGGTACAGCGCCGAATCGCTCGGAAAACATTGTTTGTTTAACTGAAGTGACATTTAAAACAAAACAAATTATAAACAAATGTAATATAAAATCTTAGCTACCAAGGTTGGTGGCGATAAGGGTGAAAATCGATGAGAGTAGCTGGTAGTACTCTGCTAGAGTAGCGTTTATAAGTAAAGGTTGTTCCCTATATATTCTGTTCACATGGTAGAAATTTCATAATGACCATTTACATTTGGTAGTAGGGTTGTAACCACCCACTCATCAGATTCTACCGCTTAACAGTACTCAGTATTGTTGTGTTCCAGTTTAAAGGATGAACCAGTGTCTCAACAGGCACAAGACAAAACATCTTAGTTGCCAAATTTGATGGCGATATTCACGTTGATATTTCTCACAGCCCTATTATTTATGAGCGGTGACTCGGCATCAGGTGGTCTATTTGCTCATACGCCTAAATAGAACATAAAAAGGACCTAAAAGCATCACTAACGAACATATAGAAAGACTTCCGTATCTATAATATAATGTTCGACTAGAACAATCACACCAATAAATCAATAATAACCATTTACTAGACATCGATGACGTAAATTATATTCCAGGCAGGTTGCCTCCTAATCATATATTCTGATCATACATAATGGCACATAAATCAAGTCAAGGATGTACATCCATATGATCTTAATCCAGAATAAGTTTCAGGTTACTTTTTGATTGTCAAAATTTTTCTACAGTTACGATGCTAATAAAAAAAAATATGAATTGTGTATCTGTGATTTCAAAATAACAAAATTTTTTTACTGTGGTTTGTTAGTTCCCTAAACAATTGGTTACGTAGTTAATGTTTTTCTAGATGGTAGAGCATTGTGCCTTTGGGTGCGTTCTGGTTAGGTACCGCCCTCTGATCAAATATTCTACCGCCAATCTAGTTGATATTCTTGTGTTCTGTTTTGAAAGGTGAGAGTCAAGTAACAGAACATTTCAGTTCCCAAAGATGTTGGCGAATTGGTGTTGTATGAAATGGTTAATGTTCTATTACGGCGCCGATATCTAAGGACGGTGGTGACTTACTATCAGGTGGCCCATGGTCACGTCAATGCCTAAATTAAAAGCGGGTAAAACTGCGAAGCTTAGTTACTTATGTTATTAATATTATATACTAAAGCCTTTCCAGAAAGGTGCAAAGTCAAGTCAAGTCAAAGTCAAAAATCTTTATTCAATATAGAAGTGTTTACACTTGCTTATTGATAGTCAAAAATCTACCACCGGTTCGGAATTTAACTCCTCGGACCTGAGAAGAACCGGCGAAAGAAACTCAGCGGGATATTTTTTTTCCATTTTGCATGTATATGCTACATTATATATAGTATAATCCTCCACCACTCCACCTCAGAGTCCCGGAGATCCCTCTTCACGCCTTTGAAGTTTTTAAGAGGAGGGGAACACGTGTACTGATAGAGAATTCGATTTTTTAGCGTTGCGACTAAGAAAAGAGGGGCCTAATTTCTTCGTGCACAATGGTGTTGACGTCGCAGTTAAATTGTAACGTCGATATGTATATTGCTTCAGTACTTTACTAAGTTAGGCATTACTAAGAAGCCTTTCCACATTTTTTTGGTATTGATATATTCAAACCCGAACAATTCACACAGCAATTCTGAGTACTGCTGTTTAACGGTAGAATATTTGATTAGTAGGTACCCAGACACTTTAAAAGTAGTATCTAAGGTTACTCACCCTCAGCATCTTCATAATCGCTCCGCTCTGCACCTCCATCTCAATTTCATCTCCGAACACATAAATTGATAATATCACGAATAATACACTTCGAAGTAATATTGTCGCCATTTTGTTTTGTTTTCAACTAAAATTCTAAAATATTTTATTTACCTGAAAAATAATTTGTGTGTTACGTATTTGTAGTTTATTTTAAAACTAACTAAATATATATATATATATATATACGAAATACTAATTGCTGCACGCGGCATCGCTCGCGGTTTAGGTATTTGGCATAAAAGTAATCTACGTCTTCCTTAGAAGTCTAAGTATACGTCATACCAAATATCATCAAAATCAAAAATTTTCGAGTAGGCTTTTACAAGCACTTTTGAATCGTCATTTAACAAATTATATTAAGTGAAGCTACCACCGGTTCGGAATGAAGATTCTACCGAGAAGAACCGGCAAGAAACTCAGTTACTCTTTTTCAACGTTTAATAATACAATTATGTTAGTAAAATATATGTATGTAATATATCCTACCTGGAAGTCAAAAAGTATTAACACTAGGTTTTTTTTTTATTTGGTGCAGAGGTTTGACCGTTAAAGAGCAACAGACGGACAGACAGAGTTACTTTCGCATTTATAATATTAATATCAATGATGATGTTGACATAAAACTATTTTAATGGAACAGTTAATTTTAATTTCTAAAAATATAAAAAAATCATTAACAAAATTAACATTATTTCTAAATTAATTAATTACTTTTTTCGTAATCAAATCGTAATTTTAAATCAAACAAAAAAATATACAAATTCGAGAGTACAAGTAATATTTAAAATTCCTTAATTAAATTAAATAATTGAAATCACGTATCGGAAATCGTATCAAAAACAGATTAGTAATTTTATGACAGCTTTCAATAAACTGTACAGATATATAACTAAATAATTTTTTAAGATTATTAATTAAACCAAGAAACACTTCAATAAAAAAAAAAAAATCAAATATGAACTTACCCAAAACAACACTAATCCTTTATAAAATCACAGATTAAAAATAAAGTAAAAATGAATAATTTCGCTCGCCACCGTTTGCTCGTGCGAAATATAAAGGAATGCAAAAATTTTCATTCTATTTCTGTCTTATATAAACGTCAAACGGGTCGCGTTATTTATTCGTGGAATCCAGAATGAAGGATTTGGTAGAGTCAGCAGAAAAAATATAAACTTAAAATTTAATTTAATCTTCCATTGAAAGTAATTAAAGTAGTTTTTAGATTTTGATATTTGAGATGTCACATTAATCACCCTTCCTGACTTAGTAGGGGTAAAAATCATACAAAGTTACGCCTCCCATTTCCCCTTGAAATTGAGCCTTCTAAAATCCTTTCTTAGGGAGAGTTTACGTCGCGAAAAGTGTAACTATGCTATATAGCAAGTTAATAGTACTTTTGGTTCAGAAGATATAGTTAGGGGCCATACATTTATTACCTAAGACGATAAAGGGGGAGGGGTCGAAGGGGGGTCGACCATGTGCTATGTTTTCTTACAAGGGGGTTGGAAGGAGTCTCAATAGAATCTTACGTAAGATAAAAAAAATACGCAAAGTTATATACGCATAAACATTAAAATAAACCAAACATGTATTCATTTTTTCCTTTAGATTCTTACGTAATAAATATTAAACAGGGGGGGAGGGGGTCAGCCTATTCTTATTTTCTTAAAACAAGCGAAAATAGTCTTACGTATAAATGAATGGTATTATTATTTGTAGCATTATATAAAGGTATAAATATATCCAGATTTCAAGAGTTAAGCAATTATGGAATAGTAATGGTCAAGTGAATCTCAAGATTATCAATTCAAACCCAGTGCTATCGGTTATGATAGAAAACGTCACGAGGAAACCTATATGTATCGTTGTAGATAGTCGGGCAACTTGGCCAACTGAGGGTATGTGGTCACCGACACCAATATATATATTAGCTGTGTAAGAAATATTAAAGAGCAAGCTTGAGAGACAATAAATTTCCTAGTGGATATTTAGTAGTAGTAGCACTGGTGCACTGACTCTACAAATCGAAACATAACAATACTGAATATTACTGCTTGGGCATAGAATATTTGAGATTTGAGTGGTACCGAATTAGACGAGCATTGGACAGAGGCCTACCACTAATTACCTTATGTGTATCCAATGGCTTGGAACAGCATAGTAAAACTAGCTGTAAGCCTTCACGAGGACATGGACAGGCTATTGGCTTACTCGCTACCATCCTCTTCGTATAGTTATTTAAACACCTTTACATAAAAGACAGATCTATAAATATAAATAAAATACCAATAAGCTTACTGTCCGCCTGTTTATATTTAACTGGCTAAACATTACACACAAACTGTAACCTCCTTTCATCTCCTATAGGGATGAATTAATAAATTGTAATTTCAACTAAAACAGTACAGCAGTTTAAGCGTGAAGAGGTAACAGACAGACAGACTTTCGAAATTACAATATTAGTATAGATTATTTCTCAACTGATATCAGAATTACAAATAAAAAAAAAAAGTTTTTTCTTGTTCTGCTATCCGTACATGACTTTGGCTGGCCCGCGAAAGATGTGACCCGAACTCTAATAGCTTTAAATCCAATCAACAACCTTGACTTTCAGCTCATTGCTATCTATGGAAGCCATCTTTATCGATGACGTATTAATGACTCATTTTAATAGTATTTGGGAAAAGTCTAACTACGGTTAAAAGTCGAAGTAGTTCAGACATTAAGATCATGGAAATTTATCTAAGGTCTGCTACAGTCATACTAAGATGGTGGTAGGCTTTGTGCAAGCCCGTCTAGGTACCACCCACTCATCAGATATTCTACCGCCAAACAGCAGTACTCAATATCGTTGTGTTCCGGTTTGAAGGGTGAGTGAGCCAGTGTAACTACAGGCACAAGGGACGTTACACCTTGGTGCCCAAGGTTGATGGCGCATTTTGATGTAAGGAATGGTTAATATTTCTTACAACGCCCTTGTGACCACTTACCATCAGGTGGCCCATTTGCTCGTCCGCCTACAGATATCATAAAAAAAAGATACGGAACACCATTAAAATAGCATTCCGTAGCAAGGACTCTACCCTTGTAGTTACTAGAGTCGGGTGGAGCGATTTTAAACCACGATAAGTGGCTGATAACCCAAAAGGGCTCAAAGCCCTACCACCAAGTAAAATATTCGTGGAGATTATACACAGTATAATTAAATTGTATTTATCTCTACAGAGTATAAAACAAAGTCGCTTTCCGCTGTATGTACGCTTAGTTTTCATCAATAAACAGGAGATTCAAGAGGAAGGTTTATATGCAGACATTTTTAACTTTGCCGTTTCATAGATTCAAATCATTTGTAAAAAAATACATTGGTAATGAAGGCATATTATTTGATACAAGATTACATTGATGATAAAAAAAGCGTGGAGTTAATGCTTGTTGACTTCCAGGAGCATATATTACATACATATATATAGTATTTAACTAACATGACTGTATTTTTAGATGTCGAAAAAGCGTAACTACTGATTTTCTTGCCGGTTCTTCTCGGTAGACTCTACATTCCGAACCAGTGGTAGCTTCACTTAATATAGTTTGTTAAATGACGATTCAAAAATGCTTGTAAAAGCCTACTCGAATAAATTATATTTGATTTGATTGGCATAATACACGCATATTCTAGAGAAAAGGAAAGATTTTCAAATTTTATAGCCAGAAAAATAACAATAATCTTTCAATCTAAACGTTGTAAATAGACCTTTATTGTACCCGTGTAAAGCCGGGACGGAGCTGGTTTAATTTAATTAGGTAATTAATTCATCATTAAGGTTTAAATTGAGTTATTAACTGATTACTTCCAGGGCAATCTATTTAACAAATCGATAGAAATATAACATTCAATCTAATCTTGTTAAATTGACTCGTAATTATCATATTTTTAGTAAATTACTTATTTCTAAATCGTCCTCCTGTCCTTATCCCAATTTTACTTGGGGTCGGCGCAGCATGTCTTCTTCCACGCTCTGTCGGACATCATCACACAAGTAACCTTATTCCTAACCATATCGTCTTTCACACAAACCATCCATCCATCGTTTTCTTATTTCTAAATATTATAATCAATATCGGCCATTCAACCATTGTTTTTCATTCAGTTTAAACATATATTACAAATACGTTCGTAGCACGTGACGCGCAAACGAACGGCTTATAATTCAATAGTGATCTTGTAAGACCGAAACTTTAAAACTAATGTTTTCACATTTAATTTAAACATATATATTTTAACTAAATACATATTATATATACAAAATAACCGAGCGTGGGAAGGCATCTTAACCAATGATTGTGGGTTCAAGCCCAGGCAATTCACTGAATTTTCGTATTTAGTTTGTAATTGATGACGTGCTCGGTAATGGAAAACATCTTGAGACTACGAAAAAAAAAAGTCAGTGTGGGCCACGTCTTCCAAGAAGACGACAAGCTTGAAGTCCAGCGAAAATCTGCTGATGTTCAGTAAAAAAGTAAAAATATAAAATATATAAAAACGTCAAAATTTATAAAAATAAAATGTAAAAAAAGGCACGGGCAACTGTGAGCCCGCGGATGTTGTAAATTAAACAATAAATAAAAACATCTTGAGGCGAAAATTTGCCACAAATGTATTCATCGCATTGGAGCAGCGTGATCAAGAAGACTAATAATATCTCCCTAAGTGGTTTCATCCACTGGCCATAAGGCATTGGCTAACTGTACGTGCTATATTGTACAGTTGGAGAACAATGGTTTTGTAGTATAGTTTTTCTGTCGATAATTTTGAAATTGTTTTACGCACACACTTGTACTCTATAATGCGTCCTGCGTAGTTGGGTCTCTCTTAAAATTGGTCGTGGTTGATATCTTCTATATGAGCGTAAACTTTAAAATAGTTAGGACCATGAAGTTTGTTGAGTAAGATCGTTTTATTGAGACACCCCTTTAGAGGTAATAGGAGTGGTAATAGGAGTTCCTATGGAAATCAGTCATTTCTTTTTGGTCGAAACATAATTCTTTTTGGGATGCTGATTAAAAATGAGTAGATACGTATTTAAGCGTTTCAGGACTCTACCCTAAGGGCTGAAATACACACCAATGTGCTATACAAAAAGGTCTTAAATTAAAGTAACATTTTAAATTAATATGTAAATATTTATTATTCAACTGCCAAGCGAGCAATGCCGCGGGCAACAGCTAATCTATTAATCTATAATAATATTATAAACGTGAAAGTAACTCTGTCTGTCTGTCTGTCGCTCTTTCACTACCAAACCAACGAACCGAATTCGTTAAGAAGGAAACTTGAACTCCAAGAATGGACATAGGAAACTTTTTTGCCAAATCCATGACAACCAACCCCTAAAGCACGAGCAAAGGCGCGGAAGTCTACTAGTAATTAATATTTTTTCCCCCCTTTACCGTTTACTAGTGTAAGCCGAATTTTATTTAATGTTTTAAATTATTATTTTTTAATTTATTTTTATATTTTTATTAACAATAAAATATTATTGAATGCCGGTAATTATATTTTGTGAATGGCAACAAAAATGTGTCAGGGGAAGGAGGATACGGTAATTTGATTCATTCGGTTTTGAGCGTTGAAGGAAAAACAAAAGAAATGGTAAAAGAGAAAAATGTAAAGTCAATGGTCAATAAGGAAAGTGATTGTGAGTCATCACGGAGTTTTATTTTGGACATATTTGTTAAGTTTAATATATAACTTATATCTAACGAGATACATACATATGTGTATGCTTGTTAGCTGCCAAGTACTGTACATTATTTTATTTTAAATATATTATTATTTCACTGTAATGTATTAATATATTATGTTTATATCTGCCTTGTACACCCCTACCTCTTTCTATATCTATTTCTTTCCTCTACCCTAAGGTTGCCTGGAAGAGATCGTCATATATATGTTTAGCGATAAGGCCGCCTCCTGTGCATCTTGCTTAAATGTGATTCAACTTTAAGTTTACTGGTGTACAATAAAGAGTATTTTGATTAAGTTTACACTATTGACAGTAACCGCCATGGCCGAACGTCTGTCTGAGGAATATTGTCACCATACGATACGTCATTTCATAGTCTGGCTATCGTTATCACGATCGCGTTCAAACGATCTTTATCTCTAACCGAAACAATGGTATCCTTTACAGTTATTTTTCCGACGATTCACATTTTATATTCGAGCCCAAAGACCGACACGACCCAAAGTTCCAGTCGTCAAAACACATTAATCTTTATCGGAGATTACTGATTCATACACGACTAATTGTCACATATATTTAATACGCACAATTATATAAGTAATTATAATAAAAGCCGGTTATAAAAATGAAAAAAATATATTTGTATATTCAATTTTAAAATTTCTGTTTAAACGTATTGAGACGTTTTATAACATATATTGAAGTTAAAATTATCTTAATTACATAATTATTAAATGACGTGATTAAATTATTATAAAGTCGAAGATATCAAATTAATTACAGTTTAATTATATTCAATTTAAAAGTATATTAACAATGGCAACATTTAAACTAAAATAAAAATTAAAATATTTTTTTATTCAATTCTAGCAGAACATTTCGAAACAGATATCGTTAGAGGTAAAACGTATGATCCAAGACGTTAGCGCAAAGCTAACTGCCGAATTAAAAAAAAAAAAAAACGACTTCATATTTCATAAAAAACAATAACCTACAACATTATTGTCTATGTTAAATTTCACGGTTTAATAAAATTCCCCGCGAAAACAATTTCAATTGTAGTTTATAAACGAAAATTAACTTTTGAAAATAATTAATTATTTACTAACTGAAATCTCTGTGTGCAAAAATCCTTTAGTGATTTAGTGCAATTAAAATTTAATAACTGCTATATTTAAATCAATAGATAATTACTGTTCATCAAACGTGTAATAATATCTTATAGTATCCAGCAGCGTATCTACGCTTTACAGCGCTGTAGAGCTGATAGTTTTGCAGTTTCAATCCTTAGTGATATATAACTAATATAAAAACCAGTCAACTGCGAGTCGGATTCGCGCACGAAGGTTTCCGTACCATTATCTATAAACACGACAAAAAACAATGTATCTTGTAATAAATACACAGAATATTTATTTATTACTTGTTTTATTTTAAAAATATTATATATAATATAGTCCTGAAGTTAAAAATCGAATTTAAAAAAATCTCCAATTCTCATTCTAGGCGAGACTCTCTTTTTTTTTAAAATCATTTTGCGCGGGAAAACATCTTGTATTATTTTTTAAAGCCATACGAATGACGTTCTGAAATCGATTACACTTTTATGAAATCGGATACAATAATAAAATATGAGTTTATTAAATATATAATTATAATATAAATGTAACTACATAAATAAATATTTATAACACTTGTATGGGAGCTTAAATGTTTATTTTACTCTGTTTTTTTTTTTAATATTTTTAGTTATATAAGCAACAGAATAATATCATCTGTGAAATTTCAAATGTCTATCTATAAGGTAATATGAGATACAGCTTGGTGACAGACGGATAGACAGCGGAGTCTTATAACGGGGTCCCGTTTTACCATTGGGATACGGAACCCTCCTAATGGTAACCAAAATAAAAACTCACTTCAAATACCATACGAAAATAAATTATAAAAAAAATCGGGTCCATAAAAAAATTCAGCCCATATTTTTTACCCGTAGGGTTGATAATTATTCTTCAAACTTAAATGGGACCAAACAAGAAGTAGAGTATGATTAAGAAAATCCAAAACAGTTCATAAATGACGGAGTTCTGTGACACAATTTTTTTATTTTATTTTACAGGTGGTCGGTTAAATGGGCTACAGGATGATAAGTAACCACCACCACCCTTAGAACCTGACGCTGTAAGAAATATTAACCTTACCTTACCGCGCCACCAACCTTGGGAACTAAGTCCCTTGAAATTGGCAGCCGTATCTGGAATAGGTCAGCACACACACGGGAATTGACCACCTACCATTAGTTTGCCCAGTTCTTTGTATACCATTCAATCAAATATACGAAGCGATATATTACATCGCTTTGATATTTCACTGGATGACTTGCTTTATTATTTTAATTGTTAAAGATGATCCTTAATCGTTCAATCCTCGTCTAGTTCCTATAGGTCAAGGCTGTTCGATATATTGTACTAAAATATAATCGTATAATCTAAATGTAATCGTATACATGTTTGATTAACCCGGAACAGAACTTACACTAGTTATTAAACAATTACGTCGGCAATCGTAAAATTTAACGTGGTATTGTTTTTATGAATAAACTATTTTTTATAGAGGTCACTCCTAAGGTTAAATTGTTATTGCCTTACTAAAGACTGGAGAAGCTATAGGATTAGTGCAAATTAATACGTGCATTCTGATGCTGTCTTCCGCTGAGAAGCAAAAGGGAATCTCACCCCGGTTGACAGTCTCGGAGGCTGAGGCACGGGATAAATGAATTATCTCAAGTATAATTGTATCTCAAGTATTATTTTAGTTGTTGTCTTATTTTATTACTTTGCTAATATTGGTGGTTTTTTTCGGTAAGGCCAGGCTTTAGCAGTAGAATATCTGACGATGAAGTGACTTGTACGAAGCCCTTCGACCAAATAAAAATATGTCAATCAACATTCAAAATTGTTTTAGTTCGTAGATAAAATAGAACTTTTTGCGAGGTCCCAATTATAAATTACACAGATTGTAATACTATTTTTCCTAATCTAATAGAAAAAATTTGTATTTACTGAGGGCTTCTTGTTATGCCAGGAGAAGATATGATCATCGTGTTTGCACTACAACCTGACGTCAAACAAGGGTCAAAACCCTGTCGCTTATAAATTAAAGGGCATTGATATTCCGCGCGCGAAACTTTAAATTGTTGGGTCATCTAAAAATACAGTTAGTGACCCAAGAACGGTTAAGATCGTCGTCGATTTTGGGATTAACATTATATGGAACAGTTAAACGATGGAACGGGAAAAGTGTGTATTGTGAGAGTGTTTATCAATTTTTATTCAAGTACCCGTAATGGCCCTTTAAGAACCTTTAAATCTAAACCAACTGCTGGTAAAGATCCAGGCAATCACCAATTTCCTTGTGCTTGAGATTAAAAGAGCCAAGATGGCCCAGTGATTAGAACGCGTGCATCTTAACCGATGATTTCGGGTTCAAACCCCTGAATTTTCACGTGCTTAATTTGTGTTTATAATTCATCTCGTGCTCGGCGGTGAAGGAAAACATCGTGAGGAAACCTGCAATTCTGCCACATGTGTGGAATACACATGTGACGGAGTTTCGTTGAATCGTAATTTAACAAACTATTTAAAGTAAAGCTACCACCGGTTCGGAATGTAGATTCTACCGAAAAGAACGAGCAAGAAACTCAATAGTTACTCTTTTCCAACATCTAAAAATAAATTAATGTTAGTTAAATACAATTATATATGTATGTAATATATCTTGCCTGGAATCAACAAGTAAACAGTCAACACCTCGCCTTATGGCCCCCACTGGTGACAGGATGACTGGTTCATTTTTTTCCCCAGAGGATTGGAATTGCGATTCAACGTAGAAATGCTACCATTATTACCACCATTCCACGCGGTCACGTTTTGTACAGTCGATGTTCTATTTGTATTTGCCTGATTGTTATTAATTCTTGTGTAAATAAATGATTACCTATACTGAAAAGCTCAAACCAAAGCTATAGGGAAAAAGGCTTTCGTTAAATAACACAATGAAAGCTTATCTTGAAAATAATTTTGTCAGGTAAGTACCACAATCCCGGCAGGTGCGAAGGTTAATACCCTCGTGCGAATTAAAAATCATCACAATATATTACGAGTTACAACTCTATTTGTGCGCGTGCGCAGAATTAAGATAACGAAATATTTTAAACATTCCATTGACAAAACTGTCAGGGTATTTGTCAAGTGAAATAGGTCAATGAACTGAGAGACATATTGTACACCGTAAATCATAATACATAAGACATTTCGAACCTGGGAACGCGATTTCGTTAGACTTGATACAGAATTTTGGTATTAGATTTTTTTATTAAGTCCAAATTTTTTGATGGCTCCTATTCCGTCGTTTTTAAAAGGGATTATGTCTGTTTCTGAAGTACATACGATATTCGTCTCGCCCGATTTCATTCGACGCATTAAAATCTGACAACTATACTGGGTAATAAATATTCTACCGCCAAACAACAGTGTTTGGCGGTAGAATATCTGATGAGTGGTTGGTTAAAACCTAGGCTTGCATAAATCCTACTATCTTGATAGTAGGATTTATGAAGGCAAAGGTCAAATCTAACATTAAAGTCTAATGTTAGACCCCCCCCCCCCCTTATGAGTTAATGTATCTTTAATAAAATATGAATCTCTTGTCATTTCTTAAAATCAATTGGTATATTGTTTTAGGCAACCGGCATATTGAAAAGGTTATTAATTTAAATATGTAATCTATATTTATTAATAATTTATACGTTATAAATATAGTAGGTACAGTAATATCCTATAAGATAAGGCTTCATTAGATCCTCTACTGTTAAGCGGAGACACATTTGACGAAAAATTTTTTTAAAAAAAATACTCAAACGATCATCAGATCGAAAATGTGTTTTCGCTGACTCACTTGTCAATCAAATTTGTATATAAATATACGAATGTTCCCACGGGATTTAAAATAAGCGCTGTGTAAAAAGTGCTTGAATTTTTCATAGTATTGCCCTGAAATTTTTAAACGAGCGCTTGAGTCGCTTTACGTTGCTACATTGCGTTATTCTGCAAATTGCAGTACTTAGTAACAGAAAAAAAGTTTTTTTTTTGTAATTTTTTATTTTCAAATTTCTTGATTTTCTCTTTATTATTTATATTTTTTATTAATATGTACCACATACAATAAACTAATACAAGACACGATACAACTTTTTACATACAACATAGACAACGCGACGTCGGTCTAGGGCCTTACAAAAGTCCTCCAATTCTATATCTACCAAACACAGTGCTTGGACCGATTCAAAAGCGTATAAGAGATACGCGTGTGGCGTTTTTTTGATTAATAGAGTCACTAATGCAACGGATATTGAATTTTATTCAAATGAAATTTATCTTTTAGCCGAAGGCTACAGATCCTGGATACCCGGTTCAATCCCAGACGGAATCGTCGAGAAATTCGCAATCTTCCCGTAATTTTAAGTTGGCATACTCTACCCTCCCTTCGATAACCCGTGAAGCTACTTTACGACCTCGATTTTAGAAAAAATTCATTAGTTTTCTTTGTTGTCTTGGGTCTGGAGTTTGTGGTACCGTCGTTACTTCTGATTTTCCATAACACAAGTGCTTTAGCTACTTACATTGGGATCAGAGTAATGTATGTGATGTTGTCCAATATTTATTTATTTATTTAAGTTAAGTCTGATGATCTCTCGAGTCACGTTGAATCAATCAAAGCCCATCGAATTATGACCAAATCGGTCGGAACAACTTTTCTAAGACAGATTCCCGAGAATGCGTCTAAAAAATGCATTTATTGGTAAATTATTTCGGTGTCGTGCAATAGAATAAATATGTATTGTATTCCTTCCACCAATGACACGGGCTGAATTGTAATCACTAATCGCAACAAAGGTGATTTCCCGAAAAAAATCAAATCACAGACACGTGTTAAAGTTTTCTGATTAGACTTTGTTAAAATAAATAAAAATAATTCCTAATGTACATATTTATTTGTGTATTAGAATTATTTACGTTAAGGAATTAAATGTGTCGTATCCAGATGAATATTAAAACAAAAGCGCGCCATGTAGGGGATACTTAGCTACGACTGCCTACACGTCGAGCCTAAGCCTAGAACCCGAGATTGTCTTTAATGATTCATATACAACTATATATAGATTTAAATTAAAGTAAAAAGCGAAGAGTATGTGTTCAGGAATTTCCCGAATTAATTCTGCCTTTAAGTATCAAAAAGCCAGGCTAACGCGACCAAGGCGCCATAGTTACGCAGCGGAAATTCCCCGTGTACGTAACTAAGCCCTTTGAATCCACCTTTATCGTCCGCACTGTTAACTGCGGAATATTTTGCGATTACGGTACAACCTTGATATCTTCGAATCTAGTTAACAGGTATCCTTCAGGCGTGCTACGTAGACCGTGTCGATCCTTAACATCAGACAAGACAACGGGCAAACGCTAGCCTATTATTATTAATAAAAAAAAGAACTTTACCTATACTATATTAATTAACTCATTTACTAATTTACTAATAATAATTACTAATCACTAATTCACTAATTACTAATATTACTAATAATATTATAAATGTGGAAGCAACTCTGTCTGTCTGTCGCTCTTTCACTACCAAACCACTGAACGTAATTTGATGAAATTCTGTATGAAGCAAACTTGAACTCCGAGAAAGGAGATAGGACACTTGTTGAGCCTAAGACATGACAACCAACCCCTAAAACGCGAGTGAAGCCGCAGGCGACAACTAGTATTATATAAGGAAAGTACGTTTAACTGTATATCTCCAGCTCTTAAATCTACTTTATAAAGACAAAGCTCGAATTTTAACAGTTAATTGAAATGTCACTGACTTTTGTCTAATGATGTGTGTTTTTTATTGACATAAAAGACAAAATTCAACTGTCTGTTACGATGTTATCAATCTCTACATAGTATAAAACAAAGTCGCTTCCCGCCGTCTGTACATTTAGATCTTTAGAACTACGCAACGGAATTTAATACACGCATATTATAGAACAGAAAAGCCAAGAATTTCAACTTTCGTAGTCGGGGAAAAACGATAATTTTTCTTTTTATTCTTAGACTTATATATAAGTCTTACAGAAGTTAAATGAATAAATATTTATTATTAATCATTTCGCGTCAAATTCGTTTGGACTATAGCATTAAAAAAAAAAGAAGTGAACGTCAAAACATAATTTTAGATATATAAATTTATTTCAAGAAGTTTGTCATCCATACATCCAAGGCCCATCCGTTATCTTTCAATCTCAACAATAATTGTTTTAAAATCTATACATCGAACTTCAAACTTTATTATTAAAAGTATCTAAATACATAAATATCATTTTTGATAATTTCAAATTCATTATTTACTTGTGGTAGGGCTTTGTGCAAGCCCGTCTGGGTAGGTACCACCCACTCATCAGATATTCTATAACAACGCCAAACAGAAATACTCAGTATAGTTGTGTTCCGGTTTGAAGGGTGAGTGAGCCAGTGTAACTACAGGCACAAGGGACATAACATCTTAGTTCCCGCATAGGTGATGTAAGGAATGGTTAATATTTCTTACAGCGCCATTGTCTATGGGCAGTGGTGACCACTTACATAAAAAAAAATCATTACAGTTATCAAAGTAAGAACTACCACTGAATGTATACTAATATCTCATATGACTCTTAGACATTAGACTGTAGACTATTTGACATCGAATTAAGGCGATATCATTGGTCGAGACCTTGGACATGGAGTCTATGATATTCATTATGGATCCGCGAAAAACTTGCGTTTCGAATGTCGACGGTACTGTTATCGAAACTTGGAAAGTAAAGGTGTATATAAGTATTTAAGTGGAATATTGTTGTATTATTAACTAGCCGTGTCCGCGACTTCGTGCGCGTTTGAATTTAATAAAAAAGCGTGACTTTATGATTATTTTACATATAATTATAAAATAAAAGTAAGCCTAAGTTACTCCTTATTACATCATCTATCTGCCAGTGAAAGACCCGTCAAAATCGGTCCAGCCGTTCCAGAGATTAGCCAGAACAAACAGACAGACAGACAAACAAAAATTGTAAAAAATGTTATTTTGATATATGTACCGTGTATACATACATATACATTTAGTAAAACGCGGTTATTTTAATATTACAAAGAGACACTCCAATTTTATTATATGTATAGATATATTAATTGAGAACTGTTAGTGGTGTACAATATAGCGGAGCTATTAACTGAGCAACATTAGCAGCCTGTAAATTTTCCCACTGCTGGGCTAAAGGCCTCCTCTCCCTTTGAGGAGAAGGTTTGAGCATATTGCACCACGCTGCTCCAATGCGGGTTGGCGGAATACACCTGTGGCAGAATTTCTTGGCGGAATACACATGTGGCAGAATTTAACTGAGCAATACGTAGATCTAAATTTCGTTTATCTTTATTCCTCCTTTGATTGGAATTGGTTATATGAACTTTATGATTTTAGTAGATCAAAATCGAAACATTATTTATTCGAGTAGGCTCATAAAAGCACTTCTAATCGTTATGTTGAACCACCATTTCGGAAGATAGATTCTACCGACCAGAACCGGCAAAAAACTCAATAAAGAATAATTAAATTTTTATCAGCCTAGAAGCAGTAAGGTATAAGAACTGTGGATATTAACACACTTTTATTGGTTATGTCATATTAACGGGGTAACGCTACAGATAAAAAAGAGAACTGACCGGTCTTTTTATAATCTTGGAGCTAAAGGTTCGAATCTATAACCCAATCCGTTTGATAAAATTCTATAAAATGGTGCTTATAAAAGCCTACTTGAATAAATTATCTTTTAATTTTGATTATTCGTACGTAGACGTCGTCTGTAATTAACACACTAATTACAGACGACAGTACAATAATTCTGTCCTATTGTTATTTCTGTCACAGCTAGGATGGCCGAGATAACAGATAAAAAATAACGACCGATACAGTTTGCCTACGTAACCTCCTCCTAGCTAGTCGGTATTTTCAAACTATCATATAAAATTTTATTCATAATAAAGGCATACTAAGATTATTAGAATAAGAAGAACACACATAATCATACATATATTTTTATACCCAAAATACTCGTAAACAAAGTCGAATACACGACTAGTATCTCGAAATGACGTGCAAAACGTTATTAAAACCGTTATTTCTTTAAATTCAATTCGTATATAAGTTACTTATATGGCAACATTAACCGGTGTTGCGAGTAAACAAAATAACAAAACTGCTATATATCAGAAATCTCCAGACGGCGATAACAATTTAGATTCCGATAGTAAAACAACGCATCACGAATACTAAGAAGTTCCTTATGAGAAGCCATTGACCTAGGATCTAGGTACAACTTTTACGTAATAACTACTCTCTGTTGATCCGTTAAGAATGTTGCCAGGACTGAAAATACTAAGAAATATATATACGGATAAAAATTGTTAAATAAACTTGATTTTTTTTGCCTTTCTTTTCTTTCTTGGCAAATGGGCCGTCTGATGATAATGATGATTTCGTCATGTCCGACTTCAGCCATGGCGGATCTCAAGGGAGACCATCTAACTACGAAGGACATTGTATAGTGCACGAGTGTGTGCTTAAACTGAGGTGCAATCTCCTCACTCTCATAATCCGATGGGACGCAAAATCCGACAGGATCGGAAATAGTTCAGGGGCAAGATCAACGGCTTCACGTTTCCGAGGCACGAGAATGTACACACTTCTAACTTCGAGACTTCGCGCTGTTATTGAGAAGTTTTTGATGAAAAAAAAACCAATAACTTGTTATCCGACCTGGGATTTGAACTCTTGCTATCTGCGGCCTTACATCTGGCCACTAGACCAACGATGCATGGTGACACATCGACATAGTATTAGTATTATATATTATCACTATATAGTTTTATTCAATTATTAATCTATATATATAAAACCGAAATACCATTCATTTAACACTTTAACACTAACAAACTTTAAATTTGGCAGGTAGGTTCTTTATAGGGCGTAGACATCCGCTAAGATTTTATGAAACTCATCCCCTAAGGGGATAAAACTGGGGTTGGAAGTTTGTGTTTTATAAATTTAGCTAGTTTACTATAAAAGTAAGTAAATAACAGTCTGTAAATGACCCACTGCTGGGCTAACGCCTCCTCTACCTTTGAGGATTGAGGATTGAGTTATTCCCATCACGCTGTTGCAATGCGGTTAGGTTAGATACACATGTGGAAGAATTTCATTGAAATCAGACACATGCAGGCGTCTTCTCAATGGTTCCTTCACAGACGAGCACGACATTGAGCATTGAATGCTTAATGCTTCCTTGGGTTTGAACCCCAATCATCAGGCCAGATGCACGCCTTCTAACTACTCGGCCATCTTGACTAATTAATTTACTATATTATATGACGTACTGTTAAATATAATATGTAGATACTAACAACGATAATGAGATCATAACATAGACAATTGTACTTATTATTTGTTTTGTATCAATATCAGGAATCCATCTTGAGTCAAGAACCAATATTTCTGCCTTAAGTCAGCTTTTGATACTTCCTCTCCGTTAATGGTGGTAAGTTATTTTTTTATCGACAAATTCCTAACAGACATCACCGCCCATAGACATTAGCGCAATAAGAAAATTAACCATTCCTTAAATCGGCTAACTTTAACTTGGCCGTTTCATAAATTCAAATCATTGGTAAAGAAGGCATATTATTCGATACAGGAATATATAGATGATAAAAAAGCGTGGAGTTAATGCTTCTTGACTTCCAGGCAGGATATATTACATACATATATAATTGTATTTAACTAACATGACTGTATTTTTAAATGTTGACCGGTTCTTTTCGGTAGAGTCTACATTCCGGTGGTAGCATCACTTAATATAGTTTGTTAAATGGCGTTTCAAAAGTGCTTGTAAAAGTCTACTTGAATAAAGTATATTTTGATTTGATTTGGCTTCCCGGTCCTAACCTTGGAAACTCGATGATGAGTCCCTTGCGCCTGCTATGCACTGTCAGGCCCACAGATAGATAATCATGGTTTAATATGAAACCTTAAACCCGCTGAGAACATCTATACTAATATTATAAATGCGAAAGTAACTCTGTCTGTTACCTCTTCACGCTTAAACCGCGGAACTAATTTAGATTAAATGTAGTATGTTACCAGTCCCGATGAAGAACATAGGCCTTTTTTTAATTGACCCAGACGCATGTAGCTAGCATGAGATATGACAATGAAATGTGTTGCCAGTCGTAATGTTCATCGAAATTATGCTCCACTGAATAACATTTTAAATGAAACTTTTGAACAAAATAAAAATGAAGTTTGGACTGTCAAAGTTGGACTGTTGAAATGTCAGCATGTTTAAAATTCAGAAGACGAGTATTTGAATAACTTTGATTTCGGTTTTAGTTTTGTTATGAATGTCTGTTTAATGTATTCTTAAAGATAACTTTAGTAGGTATAATATAATTACATAATATAACCATTATTAAAAAAAACATGAAAAAAAGTTTCTATGTTTAAGATTTTATATTGGCGTGCATTTTTATTGTTTACTTTGAAGACTTAAACTTATGCGGCTAATGTCTATGGACAGTGGTGATCACTTACCATCAGGTCAGTCAGGCCAATTTGCCGTCCGCTTTTCGATGTCATAAAATATAATTTTTTTTTCAGTTTTATTCCAGGGTGCAAAACACGGGCGCCGCGTATAGGACGCTACGATAGTCAAGTCTTGGACAATCACAGTAACAGCCTGTAAATTTTCTACTGCTGGGCCTCCTCTCCCTTTGAGAAAGTTTGGAACATATTCCACCACGATGCTCCAAAGCGGGTTGGTGGATACACATGTGGCAGAATTTCGTTGAAATTAGGCACATGTAGGTTTCCTCACGATGTTTTCCTTCACCGCCGAGCACGAGATGAATCATAAAGACAAATTAAGCACATGAAAATTCAGTGGTGTTAAGCGTGTGCACGCTCATAATCCGATAGGACGACAAATAGGACGCGACCAGAACGTGTCCAAGCGCTGGACCAAAAACCAAAACTTCAATTTTCGAAGCAGAATCACCAAAAAACTATTTAATAGCTCTACCCGGGGTCTGAGTCTAAGACATCGGTATCTTCCTTATAACGAAGCCAATAAAATAACGAGGCAGCCATTTAAATGTACTCTAGAAAATAATTCGTATCCTAATTTAACAATGACTTCAGCGTTATTTTAAGAAGAACAGGTACTAGGTATTGGGCGTGGGAAAAAATAGTTTTCGGAATTCGAGCGATCTTTCGGGCGACGAATTTAAATGACCACACGATATAAATAGCAATTGATATCAGGGTTCGAAAAAATTCAATTTTTATAATAAATATCAAAAATCCGATTTTTGTATACATATCCAGGCTAAGAAACGAAGCGAATTTCATTCTTTAAACACTTAAAAATGTGAAAGCTATTTGTAAAATAATACAAGCGTCGAAATACCACATTTTTTATTAAAAAAAAAAGTAACAAAGGAATTAGTTTCTATCTATTTGAGAAATTTTAATGAACACTTAAAAAACAAGTACCTTTTATTATTATACCTTCATTTGTTTGTGAGATATATCAACTAATTTTATTTTAATATTAATTTGTAATCGACTAATCATAAAAAGTAATCATTCAGAGTCAGGCCATAAGCATAGATCTATGAGTGTTGTTCAGAAGATAGAAAAAATCAATTGTTAGGTATATATCATGATATATATCCGCGAACCCTGATTGTTATACTTTATTACAATTATCCGTATTAAGCATATACTATGACTATTATAAATCCTCAGTTCAATAAAAAAATAAAGAATTTTATTTGTTCTCATTTCTAATTTTATGGAAAATATTCCATTAAATTATTGGTTTTATTGATTAGGTATATAATAGTTAAAAAAAGTTATAACTTCTTATCTCTAATTATTGCTTATATTTAATTTATATTTTTAATACGTATTGTGCAATAAGATGCACGATGAGACTACCTGTCAGTAGTAGAACTTTTGCCTTGATAATTTTGAAATGTATTTTTTTTTATTTTAATGTAATATTGTATCTACTGTTGGTTGTTCTAATTAAAATAAATAAATATAAGTAGTACTCTGTGGTAGGGCTTTGTGCAAGCCCGTCTAGGTAATTTACTCATAAAACTGTGTAGGTACTTAAACGGCAGTATTGTTGTATCCAGTTTGAAGGGTCAGTAAGCAGAATCACAAGGGATTATATCTTAGTTTCTAGAGTTGTCAGCGCATGGTAACTTACGGTCCGGTGGCCAATTAGAAAGATGAACTTGGAGTAGACGCGTATACATTTTCTAGAAAAAAATGCTTTAATTTTACAATCAAAAGTAAATTAATTAACTACCGAGTTTTATGTTGGTGACTCTCGAACTCTTGGTACAATCTAAATAGGGGACGGTGCGATGGTAACATAGGGGTGATATTTGAGTAATGAACGTACATTTAATATGACGATTTTTAAAGTAATATTCCATTTCAGTATGTTTTAATTCGTCAAACAACTGATAGGACCCATAGCTGGTAAATTTACAGTTGTGAAATCAATAATTGATTACGTAAAATGTAGCTGTTAACACTTTGAAATTTGTTTATTTTATTCTTATAGAAAATAACACAAACTTATAACAGAGAAAATTAAATGCAAAAAGGCCAACGACACGCGGTGTTCCCAGGCGGTCACCCATCCAAGTACTGAACGCGCCCGATGTTGCTTAACTTCGGTGATCGGACGAGAACCGGTGTATTCAACATGGTATGGACGTTGGCAACAACTTAATCAAAAAACATGATTCTATGTCATTCATTGTTAATTTTGTTATCGTGATTAATAATCACATGATTTCAACATTGAATTTGCTTTGATATGCAATTACATTAAACGTAATTTTATCATGCCAATCTTATTTATAAAAACTAAATGACATTTCATTCATATTATCGTAAACTAAAATATAACCTTAAGAAATTAGTAATACCTACTGCTAACTTTACACGAATAGTATTAAACATATTTGAATTAATAATACCGTGATTTAGAAACAAGATATTTAGTGATTCATTAAAATTTAAAATACTATTAGAAATACCTACTTATTGATATTTACCTCTTAATTCTAACCAGACGGATTTCAGTTTCGTATCTTATATACATTATACCAAGTAATACCTATGTCGATGAAAAGTCGTATGAAAGTGGAATCTCGATAACTCGAACGTTAAGGCATATTCTAAAAATTTCTAATTAAGGAGTTTTCGACTTAACAAGAATTTCGACATAAAAAATAAATAACTCATAAGATTTCGTCTAGGAAAGGCGCGTTTTCTAATTATATTTTTCGACTTGTAGAATAAAATATAAATAAAAATCCGACTTAAATTTTATGATTCACATACATTTATATTAAAACAAATTATGTACGTACATATTAGTGAAGTAACCTATACTACAAAAAAAGCTGTTATCTTCTTTTGATTTAAGCTATTTGCTATAATTTTTTATCAATAATTTTTCCAAGTGCAAACAATGAACTGAATATAAGTATGATCCTCGATATTATTACATCTTTCAACGTAAATTCGTAGTGTATTCGTTGCTGCTCTGGCTATTTTATTTGATATCAATGGTTCAAAACATGCTGGATCAGTATGATCAATATTATCGTCATTATATTTTAATAACTACGACTTACGAAGTCTGCTTTCTAAGTTCGAGTTATAGAGTATAACTATATACTTTCAATACCTCGCAGGGAAAAATCATTTTGTTTGCGTTACAAAGTTAAAATAATTCGAGTTACCGCGTATTTAGTTTCAGCGGACTTAACGAGGTTCGAGTTATAGATATATCACTGACAAAAATTAAAATAATCCTGAACTGATTACTTTGAACATATTACACTTAAAAAATAATACAAAAAATAAAAAGTCCTTAGCTTCAGCTGACAGGTTGACATATGTAATTTTTATAGAACTCGGTTAGAATTATATTTTAAACTTGATTACAGAGGTTTTAACTTTGAATATATCATTCGTTTTGCGTCAATTAATACCCGAGTCACGAAGAACGAGAAAAAAACATCATTTACATTGTTACATACACATCACATACAATTTATTCTCACTACTGAACGAATTATATGTGAACATGTTTATGTCTACGTCTTTATTTTAATAAATTAAAGTCATAACTAAACGTTCTTAACAAGGAAATTTTTAATTTACTTAGGAATTTTAGGTCTTAACAAAATCATAACGGATAAAAATCGAAGGGTTAACACCAGATGGTCAAATAAAAATTTGTGATAGTAATTTCTTAAGAAAGTACTAAATAAATTTAAAGTTAAAATGCTATTATTAATATTATTCTCAATTCACATTATATATATAAATTTTATTAACCAGCGACAACTTTGGGCTGTCAACTTCAAATAGACCAAGACAAAAAATGCGAATTTTATGAAGAATTCTTATTTTTTAAAGTATTTAAGTTACTAAAACATGAAATTAGATTTATATTTATTTTATAAATTTATACTTAAATTTTTTTCACAATTTTCATAAAGATTGATGCAATTTATAACACAATATTAAATATTATTACTAGATGATAAAATATTATTTAAAAAGCGAGTATTGCAATTTTAATTTTTTACTAAAGATATAATATTTAGTAAATAATACATTTTCATAGAGCAAACATTTTAGGTAACAACAAGTAGCAACACCGTCGCGTCCTTACGTCAAATAAAAGTAATTGTATTTATTTATCGTACAATTTTTTTAAAATACATCACATTATATTACAAAACGAACTATAATATATATATAGGTATTTAACACCAATGTCTGAAGATATAGAAACTTATTGTCGACTTTGTGCAGAACCAACTCCTGTAGATCAATTAATATCACCGGAAGAACATGAAGTGTTTACTCCAAAGGTAGCAACCAAACTATCTTGGATAAACATTGATATATCAAAGCCTAACGAGCTTCCTAAAACAATATGCTTCTCGTGCTTCACTCTGTTAGACAGAACATGGACATTCTTAAACAACGTAAGGACTGCACAAGAAAAATTAAAAGCAATATTTGTTAAGAAATTGCAACAAAACAATGAACAAACTCGCGAGGAAACGCGTGAAAAACTTCCGAATATTCCAGGTAAACCAATAGACACAAACTGGGAAGACTTCCAAAGACCTAAACTAGAGATTAAAATAGAAGAATCTATAGAAAACCCTGAGGTATTGCTTCAAAAAACTGTCAGCATCACCAACGAAAACTCCGGCGACAACGGCGCCGTAAAGACTGAAAACGATACAGACTACGAAGATCTTCTTATTGAGTCCAATAATTGCTACTTGAGCTCATCAGATAGTGATTCACCTTTAAAAAAAATTGCGAAAAAGAAAAAAGTAAGTCGAAAAAGAAACAAAGATTCTAAATTTGAATCCGATAGTACTGAAATACCTATTGATATTCTCTCTTTAAATATTACTTGGGACAATCAAACGTGTAGGTGTGCAAAGTGTGACATACTCTGCCAAAGTATTATATCCTTACAGCTTCATTCTCTCCAAATTCACAACCAATGCTGTTTATTTAAATGCATCGAATGCGAGAAAATCGTCAGTACATACAGATCCATCGTCAGGCACGTACGGACACACAACAGTGCACTGAGACATTGCTGTGAATATTGTAATAAGGTGTTCTTACGGACATCGGAACTCAATTTACACAAAGTGAAAGAACACAAAGACATTTATAAAACAAAGTGTACGTATTGTGGTGCGTCGTTTGAGACACCGGAAGAATTAAAGGAACACAAGACTATATTTTTCAATGGATCAAAGAAATCATCAAAGGAAATTAAAATCATAAATAGCGATAAACATACAGATTGCAAATGTGATCTCTGTGATAAAGTATTTAAAAACCGTCAGAATCTATACCAGCATCGAGTTCTACATACGGAAAGGAGTAGGAACTTTGCTTGTCATGTCTGCGGTAAAATGTATTACACTAAAGGTAGCCTCAGTGCCCATATGAGAACACACGAAGAATCCAGGCGGTACAAATGCGACCATTGTCCAAGAGCCTTTCATGCAAAGGGGAATCTCATCTCTCACTTAAGCTTACATTCCGGTTTGAAACCGTTCATATGTGAACAGTGCGGTAAAAGTTTTAGGGCTAAACGTCATTTGATCTCACATTCTATCATTCACACAGACTTAAGACCGTATGTTTGTGAATATTGCAATAAAACATTCCGTTTTAAAACACGTCTAAATCTCCATGTTCGTCAGCACACTGGTGTGAGGCCGTACAAATGTGTGTACTGTCAACATGACTTCACAAATGGGTCGAATTATAAAAAACATATGTATAGACGGCACGGTATCGACACTTCTTCTAGGAATAAGTATAAAGTAGTTGTAAATAAAGAAGATAATGAAGAAACTAAAGTATAAGAAACATGATTGTATTATTAATGAAGTCTCAATAAAATCATATTTAATTTTTTCTCGTCTAATTATTTATTGACAAACGATCTATATACAATAGCAGAATTATCATTTACTTAGTCAAACATTACTGCAGTGATTAATAAATTAAATTATAGCACATAACTTGAGTACATTTATTTTTTATAATTATTTTTAATTTAAGACCTTATACTAAATTACCTAATTAATAAATTTTTTTGCAAGTACAATATAAAACCTCTTTTAAGCTAATATCCTGTATAACCTGTAGGCTTCACTGTTAATACAGTTATTAAAGTACAGAAAAAAAATCATAATAAAAAAACAAAATAGATATTTAATAACAAATTTGTGACTATAGATAATAGTTTAGCAAATCAATTGTGCGAAATCATGTGTATTTATAGGAATGGATGAATAGATATGGATTAAGGCGTGAATGGGTTGATTTACATTACAAGAGTGTTTTCATATCTTCAATCTTCGTATTATTACGATGTATATAACATTTGTTGATCTATTTGCGTTTTGTGAACTAATACAATGAGGTCAGTTTTTGTATAAGGAATTTGAGTTGTGATATTCTGCCCCCTTGTAGATTAAGCCGAGATGGCCCAGTGGTTAGAACGCGTGCATCTTAACCGATGATTACGGGTTCAAACCCAGGCAGGCACCACTGAATTTTCATGTGCTTAATTTGTGTTTATAATTCATCTCGTGCTCGGCGGTGAAGGAAAACATCGTGAGGAAACCTGCATGCGTCTAATATCAACGAAATTCTACCACATGTGTAATCCACCAAGCCGCATTGGAGCAGCGTGGTGGAATATGCCGGAGAAGGTTTGCTTCTCCTCAAAGAGATAGGAGGCCTTAGCCCAGCAGTGGGAAATTTACAGGCTGCTAATGTAAAAAATTTAATTGTAGATTTAGAACAAGGATGTAGAAGGACTATTTTTTGTCACTCTAGAATAGGTTGTATATTAATGATATTTAATTGTTTATTTATTGTGACAGAGGGCATGTGTGCAACCATGTTATGCTACAGAATTAAAATGACCCCAATACAATTTGTTAGCCAAGTCACGAGTCAAGTCAATTCCAAAAGTCTAATTTATTTATTTATGTATCATAAAAACATTTAATGACACAAAAATGTTATCTTACGAGAGATCTCTATCAGAAACCTGAGAGAATTTGGAAATTATATAACTATATATAACATGAGAAACTCAAAATGTAGGTACATTGTCAACAGTACCTAGTCTTCATTTTGTTTTTTATTTATTAAGTAATCCAACAAAGACAACAGAATAAACTGACAATAAATTGAGAGTGCTTTCAATTATATGAAATCACAGCATAGAAATATATTTTTTTGTAATATCGGTAGGACTGGCATAAAGATTTTATTGTTAATGGTCAATTGGTCACCATCGCCCATAGATAATGGCGCTGTAAGAAATATTAACCATTCCTTCCATCGCACATCCATCCACACCATCCTTGGGAACTAAGACGTTATATCCTTTCAGCCATTAATTACCTACCTACCTACCTCACCGAATTACAGTCGCTGCTACAGGGGATAGAATATGTAATGAGCGAATGGTACCGTAGGTACTATCTACACAGGCTTACGTAAAGCCACTTACATAAATTAGTATAGGCCTGAAAATAATAAATATAATTCGTTCCAAAATATCCCCCTAGAATACCTAATAGACTACATAAGAATAGAATACATTTTTACATTACATTAGCAGCCCGGAAATGTCCCACTGCTGGGATAAAGGCCTCCTCTCCCTTTGAGGAGAAGGTTTGGAGCATAATTCACCACGCTGCTCCAATGCGGGTTGGCGGAATACACATGTGGCTGAATTTCGTTGAAATTAGACGCATGCAGGTTTCCTCACGATGTTTTCCTTCACCGCCGAGCACGAGATGAATTATAAACACAAATTAAACACATGAAATTTCAGTGGTGCCTGCCTGATTTTGAACCCGAAATCATCGGCTAAGATGCACGCGTTCTAACCACTGGGCCATCTCGGCTAAGAATAGAATACATAATAGACTAGAATTACCTGTGTCTGGGGGGTAATTTTTCTTTAAAAACATTCCACATTATTTCAAAATATTTTACAGCTAGCAACATTTTAACTATTAGATTAAAACATAATTTAAGAGAATTAACCACCTACTAAAACTTAATGCCACTTCTATGCTTTTGTTTGTTCTAAGGCATCACAATTACAAGTAAATCAATTTGATTGAATATCGTACCCTATAATGAATAAAACCAAAATAAACTTTATTCGAGACGTTAACAAGCAGTTTTGAATCGCCAATCAAACTCCAATTCGGAATTTATGTTCGCCATCAAAAAACAATTCTGTAGTTACTCTTCAATAATTTACCAGTCATTAAATTAATTAAAACTGTATTAATACAGTAAATAAAAGTCTTTATCGTTAAAAAATTGCCATTTAATTTATGTCAGAATAATAAAAGACATTTTGGTTATTTTTATTTAAAATTATTAGTAATGTTCTCCGTGCGTTTGGTGTACGTTATTTTAATTAAATACTGATCACTTAAACTCGGACAGAATTCTGCAATAACACGCAGGTATATCGCGCTTAAAACGTGATGTCGCAGAAGGAAGCCGCGGAGCGGGAGCGGGAAGAGGATGCCGCTGCAGACCCGCTCCGCCGAAGACGACCGGGGAGGAGGAAGAAGCGTTACGCGCACCTTCTCCCCCCGCCTCAATAGGCGTCGCAGGGATTAAGGGGGTTTCAGTACCCTGAGAACCCCCTCTAGCTGTTGGAGGCCCGCACAGGCGGGCCGACCGTCAGGGTGTCACGGTAGCATGCGTAAGCGATCCCATGGCGCCCGCCGAAAGACGAAGAGGGTACCGCTGGTTTTTTAGTGGGTAAACCCGGCGTACCTGGGCGCACTCGGTGGCCAGGGCTCCGAGGAGTCCCACACACCCCCCCACTTACCATCACGTGGGGGAAGCGCGTAAAGCGTTTTTCAGCGAGAAAAAAAGGTGTGTCGCGCTTAAATAACAACTGTTTAAAAACCTATCGCCGTTATAAATAATATTGCTCACGGAGAGCTATCGATAGTACTATCGATATCCTGAATAATTTTCGAAATCAATTATCGATATCTATCGATAGTTCTGCAACACAGAATCGGATATTCCGAAATAATTTCGTATCCGGTAACTATATCTGAAACCGGTAAAATATTCAGATACAAAATTACGAATCCATCACATTCCTGCTTTGCACTCTCTCGGTGAATGATAGCTGTAATCTCATGAGTCAGTGTTCATTCATTTCTACCGCATCCGTGAGATCGAAAACAGTAAACGTTCAATGGCATTTGACATTTCTAAAACATTTCTTTTTGTCATTGAATATATGTATGTAGCATTAGCAGCCCGTAAATGTCCCACTGCTGGGATAAAGGCCTCCTCTCCCTTTGAGGAGAAGGTTTTGGAGCATATTCCACCACGCTGCTCGAATGCGGGTTGGCGGAATACACATGTGGCAGAATTTCGTTGAAATTAGACACATGCAGGTTTCCTCACGATGTTTTCCTTCACCGCCGAGCACGAGATGAATTATAAACACAAATTAAGCACATGAAATTTCAGCGGTGCCTGCCTGGGTTTGAAATCATCGGTTAAGATGCACGCGTTCTAACCACTGGGCCATCTCGGCTATATTTCTGCCTCTGAATATATGTAAATCAACACAAATTGACAAAAAAAACGCTGAGTTTCTTTCGCCGGTTTTTCTCAGGTCAGTGTATTTTCTTTTCCGGACAAGTTAATTTAATTTGACAATCAATAAGTTTGATGCATCTATATTTAATCAAGGAATTTGATTTGATTTGATTTAGAGCCCTGTGTAGCCCACACTGCCTAATGGACAAGGTTGGTGATGCATTTGTGATATGAGGAATGATTTACATTAACAATCCACCTAACTACTCCTACATGACGTTGTTTATGTCATATAGGAATAGGGAGTCCGGCAAATGGGCCATCTTTTGGTTGGTGGCCACCACTGCCCAAAGACATTGATACTGTAGGAAAAATTAATCCAACCAATGCGCCACCAACCTTGGCAACTAAGATGCCATGTCTCTTGTAGTAACACTGGCTACCCGCCCTACAAACTGTAACACAATAATACTGTCTTTACTTTATCATCTCCTCACTATCTTTTCTTGGCTTAAGATAATAAAATTTTGTTTAATTTAAGTTCATATAATTTTCACATTATATAAGACATGTCCAATTATATGATAATGTGTTAATTATATTGACAATAAAATCCTCGTCAACAGTAGGAGTGATAAAATAAAATATTTATGTTTGTCTTTTATGTTTGTCTTATCGCCAACGTCCATACCATGTTGAATACACCGGTTCTCGTCCGATCACCGAAGTTAAGCAACATCGGGCGCGTTCAGTACTTGGATGGGTGACCGCCTGGGAACACCGCGTGTCGTTGGCCTTTTTGCATTTATTTTCTGAAACTGTTTTGTGACATTTCTAAAATGATTGTTATTTTAGCATGTTTGATAAAGATGCTTTGACATTGACAAAGTATAAATTATTCAAATAAGTAACTTTGAATCATCATGTTACAGGTTGAAACGTATCACTGTAAATTGTAAATACCTGAAAATAAACATTAGTCGACAGAGACGGCTCTAGCCCTTGTGGCGCCCGTGAGCAACCAGTACCCTGGCGGCCTCTGGTAGGAGCGAGGTCAAAATGGAATACTTACAGTTACATTTTCAAACGGAAATACCGATGCAAATTTAAAAGATGTCGTGAAGCAAAAAGTGTTTTTACGAAAGAAGGGTACAGCAATTAAAAATCACAACAACGTAGTTCTTTTAAAAATATTTAATTAAAAACTATTATATATTACACACACACATATGTTTAATACATAAAAGTTACTTTTCGTGCTTTTCTATTAGCGAAATCTTTAACAATGTCACTGACCTCAATTTTGATTTCTCGTTCAATACTTATTAACGATTAATTTGTTAATCTACTTTGAGACAATGTGGATCTAAGATAATTTTTAATTATTTCTAGTGTAGAAAATGACCTTTCGCTGTGTACCGTGACTGGAGGTGTCAGGTATATCCTCAGTGCTTTGGACAATTTTCGAAATACTGAAATTAATTTATTCGTAAACAAGTAATTTAAAATATCCACCGGCGTAGTTGTATCATCCATTAACATCGGTAATAAATCGATTTCAATAAAGAACTCGAACTTTTTCACATCTGAAGAGCCAGCATGGCAAAGATGATTTTCTTAATTAGAACAATCTTTGGGTACAATTCTCGGACCTTTTCCAGTCCTCATATACAGATCTTGCTCTTATTTTGTAGGAAACAAATATGATATGGTATTAAGCTGATGGTACCTCCTTAGTTTTTTAAGCAAGGCTCTCAAAAATTAGATCATTTATCGATGTTGGTACGGCTCGTTTAGTACATGTCAATCACTTTAACAGTATAATGTCTTACGGTATTATGTTTTGGAGTAACGCAGCAGCTATCCATACGATATTTGTGTTGCGGAAATGAGCTATTCGCGCAATCATATAACCTCGGAGCTAAACAAACACAAACATGTTACACCTGTTACTCGACTATATTGAGTCATTAACTCTTTTGTGGGGTGATGGTAAATGTATACGTAATTACAACAGGATCCCAAAAAGTTCAAAATCTTTCTGGTCGTACATTTTGATTTTTTTGTTAAAGGTAATCCAATTATTGAGTACATGGTTGATAGCTCAGCAGGGCAGTTGCCTACAATGCCTGAGGGTGATGCATCGGTGATATGAGGAATGATGAATATTTCTGAAAATTTGACTACCAAGTCCTATATGCCATTGTTTACGATACAATTTAGGTAGGCGGGCTGCCAATTGGGCTACCTTTTGGTAAATGGTCACCACTGCTCATATATATTGACACGTTAAAAAATATTTATTATTCATTAAATCACCAATGCACCACCGACCATCTGTACTAAGATTCTGTGTCTCTCGTGCCCGTATTTATCCAATATAAATTAACTTAATTTCAACCTGTAACATAACAATACTAAGAATTGCAGCGAATACATTATGGTGGGTGGGTGGTAATTGGTGCGTATTTTACCATCACACGCGTGTCAATATATTTTCTGTAGGCTTAAGGGCAAAATTATATACATTACTTAATTTCGTATCGAAGCATATCCAATTATATGATAATGTGTTCATTTATATTGACAATAAAACCCTCGTCAACAGTAGGAGTGATAAAATAAAATATTTATGTTTGTCTTTTAAGTTTGAATTGTCGCCAACGTCCATACCATGTTGAATACACCGGTTCTCGTCCGATCACCGAAATTAAGCAACATCGGGCGCGTTCAGTACTTGGATGGGTGACCGCCTGGGAACACCGCGTGTCGTTGGCCCTTTTTGTTTTTCATTTTCTCTATTTTGTGCATAACTAAACTCAATTTTTTTAATTCGATAGTTTGTATTATAGTCTACAGTAATCAATTATTCATTTCACAACTGTTCATTTACCCACCATTGGCGCCATCAACTTACGAACCGTGATGTTAAGGTTATCAATCAAATATGATATCTATGTTACCATCACACCGTCCGCTATGTAGAGGCACTAACGTAAAACTCGGCAGTTAATCTACTTCGCCTTTCTTTCACCAGGGATGTTAAGGGCCTCCGTAACCGTAACCGAAACAGATAAAAAAAGTAAGTAATAATTTTTGTTTTTAGCATAATGAGATTAACCAATTGTATTTTAAGGTTATTAGTTTTTTTGCGATTATACCTAAATAATGGACTGCAAATAACGTCAAATTTATATCGTGTATTTTATTATTAAATTATTTTATATTAAAATTTCTTAATAATCTAATATCCGTAACGGAGACTATCCGAAGCCATCGGATAGTCCAAAATAACTTCGTATCCGGTAACTATTAGTATTATTTATTTATATTATTATTTTAGTATCATTTCATTGTCTTGTGTTTAGTCCTAAGATTTCTGTATTTTATGTTTGTGGTGTACAATAAAATATATTAACAGAAACTATATCTGAACCCGATAAAATATTATTCATATATCCGTATGCATATTCAGATCCGAAATTTCGTATCCATAATATCCCTGCATTTTACTGTCTCGTGTAATTAAGGTCTAATGTTTCTAACGCAACCGATTTCATTGAATGCTGGCAGTTATTTCATGAGTGTCAGTGATCAATTATTTCTATCGCATCTATTTGTATAGTGGATTTTATAGGACTTATATATAGTTTTTTTTAAGGGGGACGGCGCGTACGCAGTCCCCACTACCAAAAATTACGCGTCCGAGTTATCCGCATTAGGGATAATCGCAGAGGTCAACCCATCCGCAGTGCAATGGATAGGCCTCGCTCTGGGGGAACCGCCTTCATGATCACGGTGTCCCCTACGCCAGGTAAGTATGCGTTGCTCCTCGTCGGCCTCCCTTATATATCCACGGACAGCGAACTTCGTAAGCGCGATCTAATGTACTACTAGCGACATCTATTGTATCAATTTAGCAAGCGTAACACACTCACTCTTACTTAAATTTGCGCCGAAAGGCGCTAGTGTAGTGATAGGTCTTAAAAAATGTCAAATGTCATTAAACGTTGAAGACGAGTTTTCTCTTACGGAAACCTACGTCCTTTTTTTTAATGAAACGGTGACACTGAGACAATATTTGATTTTTTTGATTATTTATTAACAATTATTTAAAATAAAATCAAATTTGTAGATCAAGTCGCATTAACAAATACATACACCGTATTCGCTGATACTGCTGCTGTTGTTACCAACTGAAAGTCTCTAGAAACCAAATAGGTTTACATATTTTGCAAAAGGAGCGTAGTGTTACATAAGAATCGCCAAATAACCACGCCCATTAGCAGAGGCGACTCTAGCCCTTGTGGCGCTGGTGTGCAACCAGTACCCTGACGCCCCCTAGTAGAAGCGGGGTCAAAATTGAATAATAGTGCAATTTCATAAGATTTCAGGAAGTAAAAAGTGTTTTTTAGGAAGGAAGGGGTTATAACAATAAAAAATCACAACTTTGTAGTTCTTTTAAAATATTGAATTAAAAACTATTATACATCACAGGACGCTCGCACACACAAATATATATATACACACACACTAAAAATCTATTTAGAAAAAAGTTACTTATCGTGCTTTTGCATTAGCGAAATCTTTAACAATGCGGAACAAGCGGAATTCAGACTTATTTTTTCATTATCAATCATTTTCACCGCTTGTGACAAACCGATTGAATTTTGAGGTGCCTTGCTAACTATATTTATCTTCTTTAAAATTTCAAACCATATAAGCAGAGAGCAGATGAATTTAAACGACTTAATTTTTGCCAGTGATGAATTTGCCATATTACTTGACTCCGCATCTTTGCTTCGACATCAAACAAGGCATCATACACTTTTCCCATTACAAAACGTAGAGCTTTTACTGTTTCGACCCTGCCACCCCATCAAGTATTTCAGAGTGGTTTTAGACTTAAAGCTAGCACTTCTTTAGCAAGTATGTACCAACGTGCTGTTTTCTTGTACAATTGAAAAGAAATTTACAATTTCCAATGAACTTTTAGCATCGCCATTCACTACCCAATTTAGGCTGTGTGCCGCACAAGGTACATAAAATGCGCACCGTTTTAAATCTAAAATTCGTTTTAGTATACCTATATTTTTCCCTTTCATATTTGCACCATTATCCTAACCTTGACCACGCATATCTTGTATGTCGATTTCGTTTGAGATTAAAAAATCTAACAAAAATTTCTTTAAGCACAGGCCAGTAGTGTCTGTAAAAGGAAGAAAATCCAGAAAGTGTTATTTTACTTCAACCTTGTTGTTGCTTGCGTTTAAACGTACCGTACGACAACCGATATTTGTTCTTCGTGTGCAATATCTGGAGTGCAATCTAAAATATTTGGATTCAATTCCCAAGTAACAGCATTTTTATTCTTTCTCCTAATCGTAGTATTATTTCTTTCTGAATATTAGGGCCAAGGTAGTGAGTTAGGCGTGACTCGGATTTTTGAATAAAGGCAATGTTTCCGCAAGCACACTATTAAAATTAGAGGTATATTCAATCAGCTTTAAAAAGTTACCATTATCAGAATCGTAATTTTTTTCAGATCTTCCCCCGAAAGGCAAGACATTGCCTAGCTCAAAAATGAATTTTGTTAATTATTCGTTCGAGTACTGCAACCCAACGTTTTTTTTTAGTTCAATTTCATTTTGGTGAAAGAAATCTACTGACTTTTCTATTAAAATAACAGTTTTCAAAGTGATTTGTTTCTTAAGACATGATAGGCGCTCGGTCCCCATTCGATCCAGCGCCCGTGTGCACCGCCTACCCTGCACTATATGTAAAGCCGCCTCTGCCCGTTAGGAGAGATAGAACATTTTAATTGCACTTTAAATCGGTATCCGTATAAACTAGCCATTACACTTAAGGTGGATAATCTTATATGAATCTTCAGCCGAAAAAGAATTACAGAATTGTATGAAATAAGGGTTAAATAAATTGGGAGATGGTCCGCCTATAACTACATGAAAATGAACAGTGGTCGATGAAGCGAAGTGTGCTAAGAGAGACACGAAACAGAACATTTTTGATGTTCCTGAAAGCTCTAAAAATAAATACAAATTTTTAACCTCGGACGTACTCCATCTAGGGCTTGTTCCATCAAAGTTCACCCTTAGTGTAACGTTAACTGCAATGAGAAGATAGATGTCGCTAGTAGTACATTAGATCACGCTAACGATGTTCGTTGTTCGTTTATATATAAGGGCGGCCGACGAGGAGCAAAGCATACTTACCTGGCGTAGGGGACACCGTGATCATGAAGGCGGTTCCCCCAGAGCGAGGCCTATCCATTGCACTGCGGATGGGTTGACCTCTGCGATTATCCCTAATGCGGATAACTCGGACGCGTAATTTTTGGTAGTGGGGACTGCGTACGCGCCGTCCCCCTTAAAAAAAACTATATATAAGTCCTATACAATCCACTATACAACCAGATGCGATAGAAATAATTGATCACTGACACTCATGAAATAACTGCCAGCATTCAATGAAATCGGTTGCGTTAGAAACATTAGACCTTAATTACACGAGACAATAAAATGCAGGGATATTATGGATACGAAATTTCGGATCTGAATATGCATACGGATATATGAATATTATTTTACCGGGTTCAGATATAGTTTCTGTTAATATATTTTATTGTACACCACAAACATAAAATACAGAAATCTTAGGACTAAACACAAGACAATGAAATGATACTAAAATAATAATATAAAGAAATAATACCAATAGTTACCGGATACGAAGTTATTTCGGACTATCCGATGGTTTCGGATAGTTTCGGTTACGGATATTAGATTATTTAGAAATTTTAATATAAAATAATTTAATAATTAAATACAAGATATAAATTTGACTTTATTTGCAGTCTATTATTTAGGTATAATCGCAAAAAAAAACTAATAACTTTAAAATACAATTGGTTAATCTCTTTATGTAAAACATTATGCAAACAATTAATTTTTTATTGTTAAATACTTTTTTTATGCGATGGTAACACAGAGGTGATATGTGACTGGTAACCTTAACATCACGGTTTGGCGCCATAGTGGGTAAATGAACAGTTGTGAAATGAATAATTGATTACTGTAGACTATAATACAATCTATCGTAATAAAAAAATGAGTTAAGCTATTCATAAAATAGAGAAAATGAAAAACAAAAAAGGGCCAACGACACGCGGTGTTCCCAGGCGGTCACCCATCCAAGTACTGAACGCGCCCGATGTTGCTTAACTTCGGTGATCGGACGAGAACCGGTGTATTCAACATGGTATGGACGTTGGCGACAACTCAAACATAAAAGACAAACATAAATATTTTATTTTATCACTCCTACTGTTGACGAGGGTTTTATTGTCGATATAATTAACACATTATCATATAATTGGAGATGTCTTATATAATATGAAAATTATATGAACTTAAATTAAACACAATATTATTCTCTTAAGCCTAAAGAAAAGATAGTGAGGAGATGACAGTAAAGAGTAACGACAGTATTATTGTGTTACAGTCTATAGGGCGGGTAAGCCAGTGTTACTACAGTCACAAGAGACATAGCATCTTGGTTGCCAAGGTTGGTGGCGCATTGGTTTGATTAATATCACCACTTACCAAAAGATGGCCCATTTGCCGGACTCCCTATTCCTATATGACATAAACAACGTCATGTAGGCGTAGCTAGGTGGATTGTTAATGTAAATCATTCCTCATATCACAAATGCATCACCAACCTTGTCCATTAGGCAGTGTGGGCTACACAGGGCTCTAAATCAAATCAAATCAAATTATCTTATTAAATATAGATGCATCTAATTTATCTATTGTCAAATTAAATTAACTTGTCCGGAAAAGAATATACACTGACCTGAGAAGAGCCGACTAAAGAAACTCAGCGGTTTCTTTTGTCAATATGTGATTATTTACATATATGTATTCAATTTTTATTATATTTGAAGAAATAGCCCGGAAAATGTTTTATACCCAAAGTGCTATATATGCTATCAACCATGAACTCATTCAAGACATAATACTGTGAACTAATAACTAATATTTACTAAGCGAGCCGCATAAACACCAGTAAATAATCTAATTTTTTGACCGCAAATGGGAGCTTTGTTTAAAAACTAAGCATCAGCAAACAATACTACATCATATTTGTTTCCAACGAAAAAAGGGCAATTTCTGTATATGAGATAATAGAAAATGCTCTGGGATTGAACCTCGAGGGGCCCCATACCAACTCAGACCCTAGAAGACCTTTTCCCTTTAACGTCAACCCCCTGAATTCTACTGTAACGATAAGAAGTCCAAAACGATGGAACGAATATTCTCTAATTCAATAATCATAAACTTTTCTGCCCATAGTTTCACGTTGAACACAATCAGAGATTTTGGGTAAGTCATAGAAGATCCCAAAGACCTTCTGTGACTGCTCCCGGGCTTCATAGATATTTTTATTTCTTTTTCGCTTGTATTAGCAATCAGTCCTAAAACTATGAGAAAATCTGTTCCGTGATGCTGTCATGCGGAGCGGCTTCCCATTGGAGGCTCCACTCATCTGTTGCTCAGAGCTACTGCCCGTCATATAGCTCCAGGATATGATGACGTTTCGGTCGTCTCACTTATTGATCCATGGTGAGTTCGTTAGGGTGACTGATTAACCGCTCTTAAAATAAGATATAATTAGCTTCAATGCCTGCGTTGATTGTTGAGCGATCTCTTGTAAATTCAAATTATTTTCTATGAAGCAGATTGTCTCTTAAAGGACGCAAATAATTGATCTAAAACATTTTTTTAAATATATTTTCTGGGGGTAGGTAGTACTGAGATTGGCCTATAGTTGTTGGAGTCTGAAGTACCGCCAGATTTAAATATTGGAATGACTATTCCATGTTTCATCATGAATATTTTGCAGATATTCACAATATTTGATGTATCGTCGACAGTTTTTGCAGCGTACGCCAAATAATGACATTTATACGCTAATTTTGGATACCATGTGAATTTATTAAAGTATAAAATATAGCTCATGTCACTCTGGAATAATGTAGAGTTCCATAGCAGAAGTTTTTTCTTCGAGGATGATAAAATAATAATGTGTTTTGTGTTTGCCTATTTTGGGAAAGACATCGCCAACGTCCAAACCATGTTGAATACACCGGTTCTCGTCCGATCACCGAAGTTAAGCTACATCGGGCGCGTTCAGTACTTGGATGGGTGACCGCCTGGGAACACCGCGTGTCGTTGGCCTTTTTGCTTCTCATTCTCTCTATTTTGTGAATCACTACTACTACAGGAATAAAATAAATCGGTATATGCACGCTATTAATTGTTGCCGGACAAAAAAGTACTGAATTCGAGCTGTATCGTACTAAACGTCATGTTACATGTTAGGTTACCACTTAAATATCACCTCTGTGCTACCATCGCACCGTCGGCTATATAGATTGTTCGAAAGGCACCAATGTACAACTCGGCAGTCAATCTACTTTACTTTTCACTGTCTCGTCAGTCTCATCTGTTCTGAAGCAACCGATTTCAATGAATGCTTGTACTAGTCTCAAGAATATCAAATCATTTCCATAGTCTATGGAAATAAGACACATAGCGGATTTTGTAGGACATATATATAGTTTTATATAAAGGGGGACGGCGCGTACGCAGTCCCCACTACCAAAAATTACGCGTCCGAGTTATCCGCATTAGGGATAATCGCAGAGGTCAACCCATCCGCAGTGCAATGGATAGGCCTCACTCTGGGGGAACCGCCTTCATGATCACGGTGTCCCCTACGCCAGGTAAGTATGCGTTACTTCTCGTCGGCCGCCCTTATATATCCACGGACAACGAACATCGTTAGCGCGATCTAATGTACTACTAGCGACATCTCTCGCCTCAATTTCGTAAGCGATAAACAGAGGGTGAAATTTGAAGGACAACACTGTCGATAGAGTACGTCCACGGTTAAAAAAATATCATTCATATTTGGAGCTTTCATGAACATAAAAAACTTTGTGTTGTATCTCTCATTTCATCGACCACCAGAGACGGCTTTACCTACGTGCAGAGTGGGCAGCGCACACGGGCGCCGGGACTAAGGGGGCGCCGAGCGCCCTCTAACCACCTATCATGTCTTAAGAATCACATTGAAAACTGTATTTTAAAAAGAAAAGTCAATAGATTTCTTGCACCAAAATGAAATTGAACTGAATAAAAACCTTGGGTTTCCGTACGAATAATTAACATAATTCATTTTTTAGTTAGGCCATGTCTGACTTTTCGGGGGAAGATCTGAAAAAAATGATGAAATTTGATAGAACGCACTCTCGGTAGAGTACTTCTAAGGTCAAAATTAGCATTCATTTTTGGAGCCTTCGTGATCATTAAACATTTTGTGTTGTGTCTCTCTCAGCATACTTCACTTCATAGGCCACTGTTTACTTTAATGTAGTTACAGTCGTTAATCGTACTTGTTGTCCAGCAGAATCTACATTCCAAGGAGGTGGTAGCCTTACAGACAATTTCAACCTTAAAGTATCATTAATTCAAAGGCATTTACTTGAATAAATTATACTTTGATCTTAATCGAAGATGCTAAAATAAGCAACATTTTAGAAAAAACAAAATCCTGTGATTTACACAACAGAATTGAAAAGCAAAAAGTGCCAACGACACGCGGTGTTCCCAGGCGGTCACCCATCCAAGTACTGAACGCGCCCGATGTTGCTTAACTTCGGTGATCGGACGAGAACCGGTGTATTCAACATGGTATGGACGTTGGCGAAAGTTTTCCCTAAAAACAAGAACATAAAACATTTTTATACAAATTTGCTACAACTTTTAAACAAATTAAACATAATTTCAATGGAGCTCCCCTCAAGAAACAATAGCAGCCCCCAAGAGAAGTAAATTAGGGACTAAAATGCATCGTTGATCGCTATATGTAAGGCTGCAGATCCCGAGTCCTTTATTCAAACTGCAGGTCAAGCCGAAAAAAATTATAAGGTTTTTTTGTCGAATAATTCTCCTGAAAGTTGAATGTGTGTAAGTACATTCCCGTGCCTCGGAAAGAACGTCACTTAGTTGGCCTGCGAATGATTTTTATCCAGGCGTGTCGGATATATCCAAAGAGCTAAATAATAAACTTTTAATTAACTTGCAAAGATATCCACAGATTGAGCATCTAGTGCTAACGGGCAAAGAGTACCACAGACGTAGTGCTCGGTTTAAAAAAGGATTTTGTATTACAGGTAGACAAGTGTAAATATATTGTTCGGAATTGGATATCATAGTTTGCCTTAAATGTCTTGTGGATGATGTAATGAAAGCCAATTGAGTATAGATATACGCATTGTAATATAATTCACAATATTTAATTGTTACGATGATATTACAGTGCGATGTTAGAATGGCGACTGGCGACATGACATATAATAATGTATTAATTGACAATATAGCATATCGAATATCGACTTGTTTCTAGGTGCCATTATGGACAGTGATTTTTGCTTACATTAACAAAAGATAATACGTAGGCACAATAGAATCAAAGAGGACGGTTATGTGAGCCATTCATGAATTCAATTCGTTGTTTTAAACAGGGGGGAGAATTCGGATTGAATGACGTATACCACGACCCAACAACAATGACATCCAAATAAGTGCGTCTTCAAAATTATCCAACTATCTATATGTTATGCGAAAATGATCTTTACGCATACGTAATAGTTTTTAATTTAGATTGACTTTTTTTTTAATTTTCCATGCTTCATTTAAATTGTGTCGTACTATAAAGCACCAGTAGAGTCAATACTCTTAATTTGTTTGACTTGCCACTATAACATATACGTTATTTACGACTGCGATAGCACCGTACTCGCTTCTGACAAACAGGTGAGCCACTAGACACAACAGCCCTCATTCGAAATAACACAAAATATAAATATCAATTTTGCAAGAGAAACAAAACATCAGTAACAGCCTGTAAATTTCCCACTGCGGGGCTAACACCTCCCCTCCCTTGGAGGAGATGGTTCTCGGCAAGAGAAACATTATTTCGGACTAACCGATTGTTTCGGATAGTTTCGGTTACGGATATTAGATTATTAAGAATTTGTAAAAAAAATATACAAGATGTTTATATGACTTTATTTGTGGCCTATTATTTAATATCAGGTACAATCATTGAATAACAAAACTAACAGCTTTAAAGTACAATTGGCTACCCTCTTTATGTAAAATATTACGCAAAAAAAAAAAAAAATATTATACTATATATACTCGTATATTAAGTTGGTGCCTCTACATAGCGGACGGTGCGATGGCAAGACAGAGTTGATATTTGATTGGTAACCTTAACATCACCCGCCCATAGTGGGTAAATGAACAGTTGTGAAATGAATAATTGATTACTGTATACAAACTATCGTAATAAAAAAAATGAGTTTAGTTATTCACAAAATAGAGGAAATGAAAAACAAAAAGGCCAACGACACGCGGTGTTCCCAGGCGGTCACCCATCCAAGTACTGAACGCGCCCGATGTTGCTTAACTTCGGTGATCGGACGAGAACCGGTGTATTCAACATGGTATGGACGTTGGCGACAACTCAAACTTAAAAGATAAACGTAAATATTTTATTTTATCACTCCTACTGTTGCACATTAGCATTACATTAGCAGCCCGTAAATGTCCCACTGCTGGGATAAAGGCCTCCCTCCCTTTGAGGAGAAGGTTTGGAGCATATTCCACCACGCTGCTCCAATACGGGTTGGCGGAATACACATGTGGCAGAATTTCGTTGAAATTAGACACATGCAGGTTTCCTCACGATGTTTACCTTCACCGCCGAGCACGAGATGAATTATAAACACAAATTAAGCACATGAAATTTGAGTGGTGCCTGCCTGGGTTTGAACCCGAAATCATCGGTTAAGATGCACGCGTTCTAACCACTGGGCCATCTCGGCTCTCAATTCTATTCTCAATCCTACTGTTGACGAGGGTTTTATTGTCAATATAATTAACACATTATCATATAATTGGACATGTCTTATATAATATGAAAATTATATGAAGTTAAATTAAAAACAATTTTATTCTCTTAAGCCTAAAGAAAAGATAGTGAGGAGATGATAAAGTAAAGACAGTATTATTGTGTTGCAGTTTATAGGGCGGGTAAGCCAGTGTTACTACAAGAGACTTAGCATCTTAGTTGCCAAGGTTGGTGGCGCATTGGTTTGATTAATATTTCCTGCAGTACCAATGTCTTTGGACAGTGGCGACAAATTACCAAAAGATGGCCCATTTGCCGGACTCCCTATTCCTATATGACATAAACAACGTCATGTAGGCGTAGCTAGGTGGATTGTTAATGTAAATCATTCCTCATATCACAAATGCATCACCAACCTTGTCCATTAGGCGGTGAAGGCTACACAGGGCTCTAAATCAAATCAAATCAAATTCCTTGATTAAATATAGATGCATCAAACTTATTGATTGTCAAATTAAATTAACTTGTCCGGAAAAGAAAATACACTGACCTGAGAAGAGCCGACTAAAGAAACTCAGCGGTTTCTTTTGTCAATATGTGATTATTTACATATATGTATTCAATTTTTATTATATTTGAAGAAATAGCCCGGAAAATGTTTTATACCCAAAGTGCTATGTGCTTTAAACCTTGAACTCATTCAAGACATGATATTGTGAAAGTAACTGATAAGTATTAAGCGAGCCGCATAAACACCAGTAAATAATCTAATTTTTTGACCGCAAATGGGAGCTTTGTTTAAAAACTAAGCATCAGCAAACAATACTACATCATATTTGTTCCCAACAAAAAAAGGGCAATTTCCGTATATGAGATAATAGAAAATGCTCTGGGATTGAACCTCGAGGGGCCCCATACCAACTCAGACCCTAGAAGACCTTTTCCCTTTAACGTCAACCCCCTGAATTCTATTGTAACGATAAGAAGTCAAAAGGTGGAACGAATATTCTCTAATTCAATAATCATAAACTTTTCTGCCCATAGTTTCACGTTGAACACAATCAGAGGTTTTGGGTAAGTCATAGAAGATCCCAAAGACCTTCTGTGACTGCTCCCGGGCTTTTTCGCTTGTATTAGCAATCAGTCCTAAAACTATGAGAAAATCTGCTCCGTGATGCTGTCATTCGGAACGGCTTCCCATTGGATGCTCCACTCATCTGTTGCTCAGAGCTACTGCCGGTCATATAGCTCCAGGATATGATGACGTTTCGGTCGTCTCACTTATTGATCCATGGTGAGTTCGTTAGGGTGACTGATTAACCGGTCTTAAAATAAGATATAATTAGCTCCAATGCCTGCGTTGATTGTTGAGCGATCTCTTGTAAATTCAAATTATTTTTTATGAAGCAGATTGTCTCTTAAAGGACGCAAATAATTGATCTAAAACATTTTTTTAAATATATTTTCTGGGGGTAGGTAGTACTGAGATTGGCCTATAGTTGTTGAGGTCTGAAGTACCACCAGATTTAAATATTGGAATGACTATTCCATGTTTCATCATGAATATTTTGCAGATATTCACAATATTTGATGTATCGTCGACAGTTTTTGCAGCGTACGCCAAATAATGACATTTATACGCTAATTTTGGATACCATGTGAATTTATTAAAGTATAAAAAATAGCTCATGTCACTCTGGAATAATGTAGAGTTCCATAGCAGAAGTTTTTTCTTCGAGGATGATAAAATAATAATGTGTTTTGTGTTTGCCTATTTTGGGAAAGACATCGCCAACGTCCATACCATGTTGAATACACCGGTTCTCGTCCGATCACCGAAGTTAAGCAACATCGGGCGCGTTCAGTACTTGGATGGGTGACCGCCTGGGAACACCGCGTGTCGTTGGCCTTTTTGCTTCTCATTCTCTCTATTTTGTGAATCACTACTACTACAGGAATAAAATAAATCGGTAAATGCACGCTATTAATTGTTGCCGGACAAAAAAGTACTGAATTCGAGCTGTATCGTACTAAACGTCATGTTACATGTTAGGTTACCACTTAAATATCACCTCTGTGCTACCATCGCACCGTCGGCTATATAGATTGTTCGAAAGGCACCAATGTACAACTCGGCAGTCAATCTACTTTACTTTTCACTGTCTCGTCAGTCTCATCTGTTCTGAAGCAACCGATTTCAATGAATGCTTGTACTAGTCCCAAGAATATCAAATCATTTCCATAGTCTATGGAAATAAGACACATAGCGGATTTTGTAGGACATATATATAGTTTTATATTAAGGGGGACGGCGCGTACGCAGTCCCCACTACCAAAAATTACGCGTCCGAGTTATCCGCATTAGGGATAATCGCAGAGGTCAACCCATCCGCAGTGCAATGGATAGGCCTCGCTCTGGGGGAACCGCCTTCATGATCACGGTGTCCCCTACGCCAGGTAAGTATGCATTGCTCCTCGTCGACCGCTCTTATATATCCACGGACAAAGAACTTCGTTAGCGCGATCTAATGCACTACTAGCGACATCTCTCGTCTCAATGTCGTAAACGATAAACAGAGGGTGAAATTTGAAGGATAACACTGTCGATAGAGTTCGTCCACGGTTAAAAAAATATCATTCATATTTGGAGCTTTCATGAACATAAAAAACTTTGTGTTGTATCTCTCATTTCATCAACCACCAGAGACGGCTTTACCTACGTGCAGAGTGGGCAGCGCACACGGGCGCCGGGACTAAGGGGGCGCCTTGCGCCCTCTAACCACCTATCATGTCTTAAGAATCACATTGAAAACTGTATTTTAAAAAGAAAAGTCAATAGATTTCTTGCACCAAAATGAAATTGAACAGGAAAACCAACGTTGGGTTGCAGTACTCGAACGAAAAATTAACATAATTCATTTTTTAGTTAGGTCATGTCTGGCTTTTCGGGGGAAGATCTGAAAAAAATGATGAAATTTGATGGGACGCACTCTTGATAGAGATTAGCATTCATTTTTGGAGCCTTCGTGATCATTAAACATTTTGGGTTGTGTCTCTTAGCATACTTCACTTCATCGACCACTGTTTACTTTAATGTAGTTACAGTCGTTAATCGTACTTGTTGTCCAACAGAATCTACATTCCAAGGAGGTGGTAGCCTTACAGACAATTTCAACCTTAAAGTATCATTAATTCAAAGGCATTTACTTGAATAAATTATACTTTGATCTTAATCGAAGATGCTAAAATAAGCAACATTTTAGAAAAAACTAAATCCTGTGTAATTTATTTTTTTTTGTGTAATTTACAGAACAGAATTGAAATGCAAAAAGTGCCAACGACACGCGGTGTTCCCAGGCGGTCACCCATCCAAGTACTGAACGCGCCCGATGTTGCTTAACTTCGGTGATCGGACGAGAACCGGTGTATTCAACATGGTATGGACGTTGGCGAAAGTTTTCCCTAAAAACAAGAACATAAAACATTTTTATACAAATTTGCTACAACTTTTAAACAAATTAAACATAATTTCAATGGAGCTCCCCTCAAGAAACAATAGCAGCCCCCAAGAGAAGTAAATTAGAGACTAAAATGCATCGTTGATCGCTGTATGTAAGGCTGCAGATCCCGAGTCTTTTATTCAAACTGCAGGTCAAGCCGAAAAAAATTATAAGGTTTTTTTGTCGAATAATTCTCCTAAAAGTTGAATGTGTGTAAGTACACTCCCGTGCCTCGGAAAGAACGTCGCGTAGTTGGCCTGCGAATGATTTTTATCCAGGCGTATCGGATATATCCAAAGAGCTAAATAATAAACTTTTAATTAACTTGCAAAGATATCCACAGATTGAGCGCATCTAGTGCTAACGGGCAAAGAGTACCACAGACGTAGTGCTCGGTTTAAAAAAGGATTTTGTATTACAGATAGACAAGTGTAAAGATATTGTTAGGAATTGGATATCATAGTTTGCCTTAAATGTCTTGTGGATGATGTAATGAAAGGCAATTGAGTATAGATATATGTATTGTAATATAATTTACAATATTTAATTGTTACGACGATATTACAGTGCGATGTTAGAATGGCGACTGGCGACATGACATATAATAATGTATTAATTGACAATATAGCATATCGAATATCGACTTGTTTCTAGGTGCCATTATGGACAGTGATTTTTGATTACATTAACAAAAGATAATACGTAGGTACAATAGAATCAAAGAGGACGGTTATGTGAGCCATTCATGTCATCCATTCAAATCATTGTTTTAAATAGGGGGGAGAATTCGGATTGAATGACGTATACCACGACCCAACAACAATGACATCCAAATAAGTGCGTCTTCAAAATTATCCAACTATCTATATGTTATGCGAAAATGATCTTTACGCATACGTAATAGTTTTTAATTTAGATTGACTTTTTTTTAAATTTTCCATGCTTCATTTAAATTGTGTCGTACTATAAAGCACCAGTAGAGTCAACTCTTAATTTGTTTGACTTGCCACTATAACATATACGTTATTTACGACTGCGATAGCACCGTACTCGCTTCTGACAAACAGGTGAGCCACTAGACACAACAGCCCTCATTCGAAATAACACAAAATATAAATATCAATTTTGCAAGAGAAACAAAACATCAGTAACAGCCTGTAAATTTCCCACTGCGGGGCTAACACCTCCCCTCCCTTGGAGGAGATGGTTCTCGGCAAGAGAAACATTGTTTCGGACTAACCGATTGTTTCGGATAGTTTCGGTTACGGATATTAGATTATTAAGAATTTGTAAAAAAAATATACAAGATGTTTATATGACTTTATTTGTGGCCTATTATTTAATATCAGGTACAATCTTTGAATAACAAAACTAACAGCTTTAAAGTACAATTGGCTACCCTCTTTATGTAAAATATTACGCAAAAAAAAAAAAAATATTATACTATATATACTCGTATATTAAGTTGGTGCCTCTACATAGCGGACGGTGCGATGGCAAGACAGAGTTGATATTTGATTGGTAACCTTAACATCACCCGCCCATAATGGGTAAATGAACAGTTGTGAAATGAATAATTGATTACTGTATACAAACTATCGTAATAAAAAAAATGAGTTTAGTTATTCACAAAATAGAGGAAATGAAAAACAAAAAGGCCAACGACACGCGGTGTTCCCAGGCGGTCACCCATCCAAGTACTGAACGCGCCCGATGTTGCTTAACTTCGGTGATCGGACGAGAACCGGTGTATTCAACATGGTATGGACGTTGGCGACAACTCAAACTTAAAAGATAAACGTAAATATTTTATTTTATCACTCCTACTGTTGCACATTAGCATTACATTAGCAGCCCGTAAATGTCCCACTGCTGGGATAAAGGCCTCCCTCCCTTTGAGGAGAAGGTTTGGAGCATATTCCACCACGCTGCTCCAATGCGGGTTGGCGGAATACACATGTGGCAGAATTTCGTTGAAATTAGACACATGCAGGTTTCCTCACGATGTTTACCTTCACCGCCGAGCACGAGATGAATTATAAACACAAATTAAGCACATGAAATTTCAGTGGTGCCTGCCTGGGTTTGAACCCGAAATCATCGGTTAAGATGCACGCGTTCTAACCACTGGGCCATCTCGGCTCTCAATTCTATTCTCAATCCTACTGTTGACGAGGGTTTTATTGTCAATATAATTAACACATTATCGTATAATTGGTTATGTCCTATATAATATGAAATTTATATGAACTTAAATTAAATTTTATTCTCTTAAGCCAAGAAAAGATAGTGAGGAGATGACAGTAAAGAGTAACGACAGTATTATTGTGTTACAGTCTATAGGGCGGGTAAGCCAGTGTTACTACAGTCACAACTCACAAGAGACATAGCATCTTGGTTGCCAAGATTGGTGGCGCATTGGTTTGATTAATATTTCCTACAGTATCAATCTTTTGGACAGTGGCGACCAATTACCAAAAGATGGCCCATTCGCCGGACTCCCTATTCCTATATGACACAAACAACGTCATTTAGGAGTATTTAGGTGGATTGTTAATGTAAATTATTCCTCATATCACAAAAGCATCACCAACCTTGTGCATTAGGCAGTGTGGGCTACACAGGGCTCTAAATCAAACCATATCAAATTATCTTATTAAATATAGATGCATCTAATTTATCTATTGTCAAATTAAATTAACTTGTCCGGAAAAGAAAATACACTGACCTGAGAAGAGCCGACTAAAGAAACTCAGCGGTTTCTTTTGTCAATATGTGATTATTTACATATATGTATTCAATTTTTATTATATTTGAAGAAATAGCCCGGAAAATGTTTTATACCCAAAGTGCTATATATGCTATCAACCATGAACTCATTCAAGACATAATACTGTGAACTAATAACTAATATTTACTAAGCGAGCCGCATAAACACCAGTAAATAATCTAATTTTTTGACCGCAAATGGGAGCTTTGTTTAAAAACTAAGCATCAGCAAACAATACTACATCATATTTGTTTCCAACAAAAAAAGGGCAATTTCTGTATATGAGATAATAGAAAATGCTCTGGGATTGAACCTCGAGGGGCCCCATACCAACTCAGACCCTAGAAGACCTTTTCCCTTTAACGTCAACCCCCTGAATTCTACTGTAACGATAAGAAGTCAAAAACGATGGAACGAATATTCTCTAATTCAATAATCATAAACTTTTCTGCCCATAGTTTCACGTTGAACGCAATCAGAGGTTTTGGGTAAGTCACAGAAGATCCCAAAGACCTTCTGTGACTGCTCCCGGGCTTCATAGATATTCTTATTTCTTTTTCGCTTGTATTAGCAATCAGTCCTAAAACTATGAGAAAATCTGTTCCGTGATGCTGTCATTCGGAACGGCTTCCCATTGGAGGCTCCACTCATCTGTTGCTCAGAGCTACTGCCCGTCATATAGCTCCAGGATATGATGACGTTTCGGTCGTCTCACTTATTGATCCATGGTGAGTTCGTTAGGGTGACTGATTAACCGCTCTTAAAATAAGATATAATTAGCTCCAATGCCTGCGTTGATTGTTGAACGATCTCTTGTAAATTCAAATTATTTTCTATGAAGCAGATTGTCTCTTAAATGATGCAAATAATTGATCTAAAACATTTTTTTAAATATATTTTCTGGGGGTTGGTAGTACTGAGATTGGCCTATAGTTGTTGGAGTCTGAAGTACCACCAGATTTAAATATTGGAATGACTATTCCATGTTTCATCAGGAATATTTTGCAGATATTCACAATATTTAATGTATCGTCGATAGTTTTTGCAGCGCACGCCAAATAATGACATTTATACGCTAATTTTTGATACCTTGTGAATTTATTAAAGTATAAAATATAGCTCATGTCACTCTGGAATAATGTAGAGTTCCATAGCAGAAGTTTTTTCTTCGAGGATGATAAAATAATAATGTGTTTTGTGTTTGCCTATTTTGGGAAAGACATCGCCAACGTCCAAACCATGTTGAATACACCGGTTCTCGTCCGATCACCGAAGTTAAGCTACATCGGGCGCGTTCAGTACTCGGATGGGTGACCGCCTGGGAACACCGCGTGTCGTTGGCCTTTTTGCTTCTCATTCTCTCTATTTTGTGAATCACTACTACTACAGGAATAAAATAAATCGGTATATGCACGCTATTAATTGTTGCCAGACAAAAAAGTACTGAATTCGAGCTGTATCGTACTAAACGTCATGTTACATGTTAGGTTACCACTTAAATATCACCTCTGTGCTACCATCGCACCGTCGGCTATATAGATTGTTCGAAAGGCACCAATGTACAACTCGGCAGTCAATCTACTTTACTTTTCACTGTCTCGTCAGTCTCATCTGTTCTGAAGCAACCGATTTCAATGAATGCTTGTACTAGTCTCAAGCATATCAAATCATTTCCATAGTCTATGGAAATAAGACACATAGCGGATTTTGTAGGACATATATATAGTTTTATATTAAGGGGGACGGCGCGTACGCAGTCCCCACTACCAAAAATTACGCGTCCGAGTTATCCGCATTAGGGATAATCGCAGAGGTCAACCCATCCGCAGTGCAATGGATAGGCCTCGCTCTGGGGGAACCGCCTTCATGATCACGGTGTCCCCTACGCCAGGTAAGTATGCGTTACTTCTCGTCGGCCGCCCTTATATATCCACGGACAACGAACATCGTTAGCGCGATCTAATGTACTACTAGCGACATCTCTCGCCTCAATTTCGTAAGCGATAAACAGAGGGTGAAATTTGAAGGATAACACTGTCGATAGAGTACGTCCACGGTTAAAAAAATATAATTCATATTTGGAGCTTTCATGAACATAAAAAAATTTGTGTTGTATCTCTCATTTCATCGACCACCAGAGACGGCTTTACCTACGTGCAGAGTGGGCAGCGCACACGGGCGCCGGGACTAAGGGGGCGCCGAGCGCCTTCTAACCACCTATCATGTCTTAAGAATCACATTGAAAACTGTATTTTAAAAAGAAAAGTCAATAGATTTCTTGCACCAAAATGAAATTGAACAGGAAAACCAACGTTGGGTTGCAGTACTCGAACGAAAAATTAACATAATTCATTTTTTAGTTAGGTCATGTCTGGCTTTTCGGGGGAAGATCTGAAAAAAATGATGAAATTTGATGGAACGCACTCTTGATAGAGATTTGCATTCATTTTTGGAGCCTTCGTGATCATTAAACATTTTGTGTTGTGTCTCTCTCAGCATCCTTCACTTCATCGACCACTGTTTACTTTAATGTAGTTACAGTCGTTAATCGTACTTGTTGTCCAGCAGAATCTACATTCCAATGAGGTGGTAGCCTTACAGACAGTGTCAACCTGTAACTAAAGTATCATTTACTCAAAGGCTTGAATAAATTATACTTTGATCTTAGTCAAACATGCTAAAATAAGCAACATTTTAGAAAAAACAAAATCCTGTGATTTACACAACAGAATTGAAAAACAAAAAGGCCAACGACACGCGGTGTTCCCAGGCGGTCACCCATCCAAGTACTGAACGCGCCCGATGTTGCTTAACTTCGGTGATCGGACGAGAACCGGTGTATTCAACATGGTATGGACGTTGGCGAAAGTTTTCCCTAAAAACATGAACATAAAACATTTTTATACAAATTTGCTACAACTTTTAAACAAATTAAACATAATTTCAATGGAGCTCCTCTCAAGAAACAATAGCAGCCCCCAAGAGAAGTAAATTAGGGACTAAAATGCATCGTTGATCGCTATATGTAAGGCTGCAGATCCCGAGTCCTTTATTCAAAATGCAGGTCAAGCCGAAAAAAATTATAAGGTTTTTTTGTCGAATAATTCTCCTGAAAGTTGAATGTGTGTAAGTACACTCCCGTGCCTCGGAAAGAACGTCACTTAGTTGGCCTGCGAATGATTTTTATCCAGGCGTGTCGGATATATCCAAAGAGCTAAATAATAAACTTTTAATTAACTTGCAAAGATATCCACAGATTGAGCGCATCTAGTGCTAACGGGCAAAGAGTACCACAGCACGGACTCAAAAAGGATTTTGCATTAAAGGTAGACAATTGTAAAGATATTGTTAGGAATTGGATATCATAGTTTGCCTTAAATGTCTTGTGGATGATGTAATGAAAGGCAATTGTAAATATTTTATTACAATATTTAATTGTTACGACGGTATTACAGTGCGATGTTAGAATGGCGACTGGGGACAGAACATGCAATAATGTATTAATTGACAATATAGCATACCGAATATCGACTTGTTTCTAGGTGCCATTATGGACAGTGATTTTTGCTTACATTAACAAAAGATAATACGTAGGCACAATAGAATCAAAGAGGACGGTTATGTGAGCCATTCATGAATTCAATTCGTTGTTTTAAACAGAGTGGAGAATTATGATTGAATGACGTATACCACGACACAACAACCGATCACATCCAAATAAGTGCGTCTTCAAAATCATCCAACAATCTATTTGTTATGCGAAAATGATCTTTACGCAAACGTAATAGCTTTTAATATCGATTGACTTTTTTTAAAATTTTCCATGCTTCATTTAAATTGTGTCGTACTATAAAGCACACAGTAGAGTCAATACTCTTAATTTGTTTGACTTGCCACAATAACATATACGTTATCCACGACTGCGATAGCACCGTACTCGCTTCTGATAAACTGGTGAACCACTAGAAACGACCTCATTCGAAATAACACTTAATATATTCTGCAAGAGAAACAAAACAACAGTAACAGCCTGTAAATTTACCACTGCTGGGCTAACGCCACCTCTCCCTTTTAGAAGGCTTAGAGCTTATTCCGCCACGCTGCTCCAAAGCTGGTTGGTGGATAACCATGTGGTAGAATTTTGTTGAAATTAGACACATGCAGATTTCCTCACGATGTTTTCCTTCACCGCCGAGCACGAGATGATATAAACACAAATTAAGCACATGAAAATTCAGTGGTGCTTGCCTGGGTTTGAACTCGCAATCATCGGTTAAGATGCACACTTTCTAATCACTATAAATAGAGGCCTAATAATCACTCTCCACAGGAGAGATAGAGCACTCTCCTGATTCTAATAGCTCTACGTAGCTGAATAAACTAGACCTTATACAATGGAGTGTGGAGGACAGGATGATTATCTCATATGAGTCTCGACCGGAAAAAGAATCACCGAAGTGTATGAAGGGCTCCATAAATTAGCAGATGGTGCCAGCATAACGACCTGAAAATAAGCAGTGTTGTGAAAATAAATGTTCTAAGAGAGATACAGCACAAAAGAATTGACTAATTTTTTGAACAAAACATTTTATGACCCTTCCGAAGATGAATGTTAATTTTATCCTTAGACGCACTCTATCGAGAGTTTACCCTTCAAATTTCACCCTCTGTTTAACGTTTACGGCAGTGAGAAGATAGATGTCGCTAGTAGTACATTAGATCGCGCTGACGATGTTCGTTGTCCGTTTATACATAAGGGCGGCCAACGAGGAGCAACGCATACTTACCTGGCGTAGGGGACACCGTGATCATGAAGGCGGTTCCCCCAGAGCGAGGCCTATCCATTGCACTGCGGATGGGTTGACCTCTGCGATTATCCCTAATGCGGATAACTCGGACGCGTAATTTTTGGTAGTGGGGACTGCGTACGCGCCGTCCCCCTTAAAATAATCACAACTAATATAGCGCAATACAATGGCCTCACTCGGTAGAAATGCAGATTTGCAGAAGTATCGATAGTTTGGCTATCGATAGTTGACCTCAAAAACTATTCAGGATATCGATAGTACTATCGATAGTATCTGTAGTAGATAGTTTTGGGCTATCGATAATTTAGGTTAAAAGTAATGGTTTTTGCAATACTATCGATAGTACCTATTGCTCAAGGGAAGCTATCGATACTATCGATAATATTGATCAAAACGAGACTATCGATAACACCTTAACTATCGATAGTAGACTATCGATATGCAACTCTACACAAATTATGTATTTTAAACAGTATTCAGATTATTTATAGCAATAATCAGTCGCCTTATAAGCAGTGATCGAATAATCGGATGCATATTTACCTAAAGTTATTTTTTCGCTAAGAATTATGGAAGCGGCTTCTTAAAACATATTTATTGAATATAAATCCCGGGATTTCAAAAATTCGGGAATGCAAAACTAATCGCATACGTAGCATGGAGACGACTTATTTAGCGTGTAGTATTATGAATATAAAAAAACCCGGGACTCTGGTATTACATAATTATTTATATGTGTCTTTGTTTAAAGTTCAAGGCATCGAGTTGTTTGTCGCTATGTAGAGTGAAGAAAGAAAATTACTTATCTTGACGTTGACATTCAATGACAGTTTGGCAATTAACTTTATAACATTAGCCAGCACCCGATCGGAGAGCACTAAACGATAATTCTGAAATAGCTTGATTTTTTACGATCGATACAAAAGTGCATTCCATATTAGCAAACACCTGAACGCAAGTATCTGTATTCACCCGACTTAATTCTATAACCAAAACACTGTATTCGTCGATTCCGGAATCCCGGGATTTTTTCGATACAAAAGTGCATTCCATAACAGCCAACACCTCAACTTTAGGTAAATATGCATCCAATTTTTCGATCACTGCTTATAAGATACTTTACTATTACTAATCAGAATAAAAATATGTACTAACTATAGAGTTTTCACTTGTGGTAGTCAGTTGAATCTTCGATCCAAGTTACATGACGATTCAAACGTACTTACTTGAATAAATGATATAAGAATCATATTAAAATATACTTAAATAACAATCATTTTAAAACAGAAAGTATTTTATGCACAGTGCAAAAATGCCAACGACACGCGGTGTTCCCAGGCGGTCACCCATCCAAGTACTGTACGCGCCCGATGTTGCTTAACTTCGGTGATCGGACGAGAACCGGTGTATTCAACATGGTATGGACGTTGGCGAGAGTTAATTTAAAAAACAAAAACATAAATATATATTAAGTTATTACAATATGTATAAATAAACAGGTTATTAAAGCATTAATCTTGCTTAAATGCTCAATCTGTGTATACATACAAATAATTAACTTTGTGGTATAGCTTTGTGCCCAGTACTACGCGCTCATCAAATATTCTATTGCCAAAAAGTAGTACTCATTATTTTTGAGTTCCAGTTCGAAGGATGAGTGAGCCAACTGTAATTTCAAGCACAAGGGGAATAACATCTTAGTTACCAGTGTTAGCAGAGATGTTTTAAGTAATGGTTAACATTTCTTACCTAGCGAATGTCTAAAGGCGATGGTGACTATAATTATTACTATCAGGTGTTTAGGTGTTTGCCCTTCGAGTATTCCAACAGTTTCTGTACATTAGCCATCGAATAACGACAATATTTATAGTAATTAATAAATACTAGTATGTCGCAAGCGAAACTTCTCATTTATTCAACAGATTTTTACAAATTTTGAAACCTATGACAGGTTTTTTTTTTTTAAATATCATTGTAAACTGACGACGTCTGTTCGCACGTTTGTTTTATTTTATACAGCCATATCGCCCTCCACGTGGCCAGTAATTATAAATATTCGTTTTATGACGCACCGACATAAATTTTACCATTTTTGAAATTTTTGTCTGTCTGTCTGTACAGCTATAACTCAAGAACGGTTGAACCGATCTTCATAAAAATTGGTATACAGTAAGAACATGTGATTGCGCAAATGAGAGACTATATATAACGCAGAAAAACCCGATGGCAGGTGTAATAAAAAAAAAAAATAGTGTTTAACTCTAACCTGACTTTTAAAATTTGAATTCTTAACAAATAAGGATATTGTATTGTTCTGTAATTAGTTTATTGACTTAATTGAAATTAAGTTATAATTAAGTTAAATTAATTTATAAATATTTAATAACATCAAATTGTTTGTATAATCGTTTTTTTTTTTTTAAATCTCAGTTTTATTAGCGGGAATTTAAAAAGTATTCTCAAAAATAAATTCGACTCTTCTGAAGTCGATTGCTGAATGTACTTTGTTTTTATTTGTAAACTGAATAAAGTTCTTTTATAAAAACAGTTTACTATCTGTTTGTCTGTCATTCGTGAAAAATTAGAGAAGATTCGGCATTACTTTTATAATTTATTTTATAATTTTAAATCATGCTGACCGTTCAATGTCCTCCTTTTTATCGGCAAGGAGCATCTTATTCGTTTGTGTAAAATTAATAATTATTTTTAACAGATTTTTCGGTCGAATTGTAAACGTCACTGGTCATGTGGATTTATTTACCCCCTATTTTTGTTTCACCATCCGAAATATGGATGTCCACACTCATTACAGCATGGTTCGTGATGAACTTAAAGTTGGCATGGTCATCCAGCTTCACCGAGTATGTATTTTTATTTTACGCGATCAGATCTTCTTCAAACACGTTCTGCGCGCGCGGATGAAGTAAATTCTTCCACTTGTCAACACTACCTTTTAAATTAAATTTGTTGTTGTTATGTATGAAGATTTTCGATATTCCACATGCCATGTAATTTTATGGAAACTGTGTGGAGCTGGACCACGACATTTCGCCTTTCGACTTCCGGGTTTAATATATATTGAACGAGTGGCAATTGAGGCGTAGTCAGAGGCCGACTGAGTTTGCCGCGAAAGTTCAATTTCTTTTTTAAATTAGGTTTCCTGTCATTAATTTTATTATTTTCAGTATTCAAAATTATTTTTTTATCTTATATGTTCAATAAATATATTCAATTTAAAAAAGTATGGCTTCCATTTATAATAAAAATTACTATAATTGTAAACCTAACTTTAAAAAAAAAATTAAACGCTCAGCGCGGCGGCCGCTAAAGCGGGCTAGTAAGTTTCTAAGATAATATAAAAATAAACAAGAAAAACAAAAGCGTTCGAAACACGAAAAATTATACTATCATTAAAATTTCAAAAACGATTCTGTTCGAATTTCGTCCGGGGAGCCAACGTTTGTTTATCTCAATAAAAGTGTTAACGACTGAAAGCCATTCAGCCAAGAATTGAATTAAATTCAAATGAGAATACTGTCTAAGATTTAAATTATAACTTATTGCGTAGGTAATAGGAACTAATAAGCATCCTCTTTACGGCTTAGAAAGGGCCAGGAACTAACAATAAACAGTATTCGGAGCATAAACAGAATCTTGTATTACCTATTGTGACGTTTGTTGTTAAGAAAAACAATATGGCGGGCGTCATGGCGCTCTTTCGTGTATTTTTTAAGCCATTTTATTCCGGTTTTTTGCAAAAGTATTTCTTTTGTTTGCGTCAAGGGATCTGAAATAAGGAATATTACATTATATAACATTCTGATTTAAACACTAAATTAATTTTCTTGTTCCTTATTTTATTTTTTTGTGTTTGGAGTAATCTTTTTATGAGAGTTTTATCCAATTATGAGATACGCCTTTTATCAAAGCTGAATTTAACGCTTCGAAGCCCTGAATAACTTTGAATCTAAGAATTACTGAATTGAAGTGTCAGTGGGTTAGAACCAATGACACAAATAATTCTCGATTGACCACGAACCCTTACAAGGTTGAATGATCTTGTGAGGCTCGCGTCAAACCGCTGTGGAGATCCTTACAGATCTTTGTTCAGCAGTGGACATCTTCCGGCTGAGATGATGAAAAATGATAAATTGATAATGTTTTGAAAAAGTACTTTCTTCATATGAACGACAAATCTCCTTGATAAAACGGATATATTTATATATATATATATATTTTTTTATTATGGGTGAAGGTCTCCGGGCTAGAGCCTAACTCTAGACCGAAGACCATACTATTATGATCGTACCATTGACACAGGTCTCCTTTATTTTTATTTCTATAAGTTCTTTATTTTTATATTAAATTGTTAAATGAATGAGTGAAGCAAAAGTGCTTTGAAGACGCACCACAAAAAGACTCTAAAACAATTATAAGATGTACGCTAAAATAAAAAAGAAATTGATATCTGTAAAAATTAAATTAATTGTTTTTTTTTCTAATGATTGCAGTGATAATGACCGGAAATTGCAGCTTAGAGTTTAATGGAGCACGGCCGTCGAAACACGCCCTTTGCTTATTTTTTTTTTAATCTAAGTATTCATTTGTTGTTTCTTAACTTTAATAGACAATTATAAGTTTTAATCTATTTATATAATTTGAGATTAAATGTAAGACATTAAAGATGGTTTAAATGAAATATGAGTGCGTGACTGCATACGTAAGTGTGCGTGTACGGACAATGGTCGTTAATTTGAGTAACGTCAGCAAAACAATTAATTTAGTTTATTAAATTAACATCTTGTTTGACAGCATCTTTGCCTGTTTTTTGCAATACTAAAAATATATCCAAAGATTAAATAATTTTATTAAAATATAATCTAAATGAATAACTTTTGTATAGAGCTTGGATTGAGCTCTATTTTCAATCCAGGACTGGTCAGCAACAGTAATTATGAATACAAGAATCATTGTATTCTGTTTTTTTTTTAAACAGTAACTATGCGAGTCTCTTGCCGTCTCGTTGCTCTCCGCAACGATGGTAGAGTTGAAATATTGACGAATCAAATATGCCTTACTGTAAAGTTTATTTCAATCAAATATACTGGATTATGGATTATAGAATTTGAGTAATTGAAACGGGATAATTACCATGTTTTTTATTTTGTGAAGCTCGATATATCGACATTATCTCGGAGATATATATATATATATATATATACTTATAGTAATAAAAATAACCATGTTAAATTAAAATTAATTTTTATTTTTGTTGTTTTTTTTTGTGATAAAAACTGATTTCCACCGCTCATGACATCTGCAACACCAGGGGGGTTGCAGGTGCGTTGCCGGCCTTTTAGGAAGGAGTACGCTCTTTTTTTGAAGGCTCTTTAATTTTCTGCTCTTGAAGCAGCTCTTGCAGCTATCCCATAATCACTGGGACAAAAAATACATTACATTAACAGCCTGTAAATTTTCCCACTGCTGGGCTAAAGGTCCGCTTCCTTTGAGGAGAAGGTTTGGAGCATATTCCACCACGCTGCTCCAATGCGGGTTGGCGGAATACACATGTGGCAGAATTTCGTTGAAATTAGACACATGCAGGTTTCCTCACGATGTTTTCCTTCACCGCCGAGCACGAGATGAATTATAAATACAAATTAAGCACATGAAAATTCAGTGGTTTGAACCCGAAATCATAGGTTAAGATGCACGCGTTCTAACCAATGGGCCATCTCGGCTCTTTCGGACAAAAATTAGCTTACGTTATTAATATATAGAATACGACTTCGGATATTACAGAATTGACGTCTGTTTAGAAGATCCCCTTTGAAATGAAACTAAAAAATATGGAATATATGTTTTAGTTTTATTTCCAAGGGGATCTTATTAAGGGGATTAAAACATAAAACATTAACATTAATATTCTAAATGGGTTACACTGTCAATAGAAATCTGTTAATGACTATTACCGACTAAGTTTTAAGTCTTTTTTAGAAACATCTTTTGGGAATATTATCAAAATAAACCCCCAACACCTTCCGGCCATGTACGGGTATAAAATATTCCGCTATGTTTATTATATCTGTGTGAGCCGAGATGGCCCAGTGGTTAGAACGCGTGCATCTTAACCGATGATTTCGGGTTCAAACCCAGGCAGGCACCACTGAAATTTCATGTGCTTAATTTGTGTTTATAATTCATCTCGTGCTCGGCGGTGAAGGAAAACATCGTGAGGAAACCTGCATGTGTCTAATTTCAACGAAATTCAGTCACATGTGTATTCCGCCAACCCGCATTGGAGCAGCGTGGTGGAAAATACTCCAAACCTTCTCCTCAAAGGGAGAGGAGGCCTTTATCCCAGCAGTGGGACATTTACGGGCTGCTTATGTTATGTTATGTTTATTGAGCCGGTTCTTCTCGAATGTGTGATATTTCTTTGGTAATCAAAGATAGTAGATATTTGACAACTAATATGTATAACGATTCTATATTGAATAAAGATTTTGACGTTAACTGATAGGTATTTAGATTTTTTTGTAAAAATAACGTAACACATTTCCAGACAATTTACTTGGTGGTAGGGCTTTGTGCAAACCCGTCTAGGTAGGCACCACCCACTCATAAGGATATATTATAATACTTTAAGCTAAAATCCACAACAGCGCGATTTTTAAGACATTTTCTGCCTCGCACAACCACTCTGTGGAACCAGCTTTCGCTGGCGGTTTTTCCGAACCGATACGACTTGGGAACCTTTAAGAACAGAGCGTACTCTTTCCTTAAAGGCCGGCAACGCACCTGCAAGACACCCGGTGCTGCAGATGTCCATGGGCGGTGGTAGTCACTTTCCATCAGGTGAGCCTCCTGCTCGTCTGCCACCTCTGACATAAAAAAGAAAAAAATAACTGGGCATCAAAAGTTAGTTACTTGATAATAGGGTGCCGTTGCGTGTTTTTAAAAGATCTAAGCGTATAGACAACTGAGAGACAATTTTTTTATATTATGTATAGATAAATACAATTTAAATATATGCTCTACGAACTCTACTTGGTGGTGGGGCTTTGTGGTACACCGTATAGGTTACCAGCTACCATCCACGTATATCATATTACACCAAACAGCAATACTTTGTATTTTTGTGTTCCGGTGAGTGAGCCAGTGTAACTACAGGCACAGGGGACATAATATCTCAGTTCCCAAGTTTGGTGGTGCATTGGCGTTGTAAGGAATTGGCTATTTTACAATGCGAAAACTAAAATGTCAATTATTATAATCAGTATATATTATGAGTTTAAGAATGGTTATTTATTAACTTGAAAATTGAAAATGATAAATAATTCATTCAAAAAAACCATAAATAAAAATGCATTTTTTAAACGTTTGTCACGTGACAGAAAACGCTCCTGATTGGTCGGGTTTATGATGACGTCACTTGCTTGTTAACGTCGTTTGCCTACTGTGTATAGATGATATGTACCACAGATTACAATACAGGAATGTCACGTCTCCGACCCCATTGCAGCGCCATATTGTGGTAGTGTTTTCGCGCGCTATTTAAATATTGAATTTTTAATTTGATATTTTACAGTAAATATGTACTAGAATTAAAAGACAAAACTTTTACTGGATTCCTTAACCACTACTAAATAATATAAAATGGATTTTAAAAACCAGTCAAATAGCCTATTGCTAATATTTCTTATAGCGCCAACGTCTTTGGGTGGTGATGACCATTTTCCGTCAGCCTACCTATATATTAAAACCAAAATCATCTCCCCAATACACATGCTATTTTAAAAAATAATACAATAAATTCTTAATGCTTCTTTTCTCACTTTAAATTCTAAGCATTTATTGCTTATGTGTTGCGTGTCCGTATGTATGCGTGCGTGCTTGTTGGTTGTCAGAAAATATTTGATAAAATTTGGATCAAACATTGGACGCAGTCTCTGTGAGACAACATATTTTAGGCATAATATAAAACATATCATTGTTTTCATTAAAATATTCCTTATAATCTTTGTCAGTGTGTCGCATGCACGCAATCGACCGTCTCAACGTGATACACGTGTAATTATTGAACCCAAGATAAATCTTAAGAATTATCATTTATTCTAAGCAATGTTGAACTGTACAAATTCATACAAAAACGTTATCACGTAATTAATTTATCGTAAGATAATTATGACAATATAGTTAAATTTTGTTCTATGATAAAATTAACCTAAAAATTAGTTATTAAAACTAAGGACTTTTGTTATTTAGTTATTTCTTTATAAAAAAACGATCAGTGATTGCTTATAATATTAAAAAAACAACATACAAATTAAAATGTCACTTTGTTAATTAATATTAATCATTTATTAGACAAACAATTCCCTTGTGCGATTGTGCATATTTTTTTTAAATAATCATAATTCTATATTTAAATAATATCTTGAGATAAAACAATCTTGGCCCGTGCCACACCCGTGTACAACGTCGTGTTCACCAAACCATATAGAAAACAAAAGCAAAGGAAATATTGTACCAGTCGTCGACAAGTAAGACCGCGAAACAGTTTTCTAACAGACTAAAAAACAATCTAATACAATAAAAAAAAAAAAAAACAAACAATTAAATATCAAAAACTGAAATTCGTTCAAATTTAGTTAATTAGTTTCAATTAAAAATAATATTATATAACAAATATAATTATAAAAGTGATATTATTTTATTTAAAATTAAAAATATATTATTTAATACATAATTTTTAAGTGACACAATGTATTTACGTGTGTTAAGACAATAAATCCGACAGCTGATCCAAGATGGCCGCCGGCGCGCTTCTCCTACTTGCTTTCTGCACACGGTATGCGTTGTGTGATGATTACTTCAAGATGGTGAGAATCAATTATTTAAATACGAGTACAGATAATAATCTCGACATAACTAGTTACGGTAAAAGAATAGAATTATTGTCAATTAGCGATATATGGGGCATAACAAACATGCTAGGATTCCATTGAATATCTTGAAATGAACTTTTCCAAGCGTATCTGTGTAGGGTTACCATTAAAATTTTGATATTTGAACAAAAGTCCTAATATCTTAGTCACAATAATAAAATGGTTTTTAGTTAAGTATAATTTATTGTATTTTATTTGACATAGAATTAATGGCTGTTCAAGTTAAGCCCTTTGCCTCCAAAATATGGAGGCTACAAAATTAAGTTACAAGAATATAAATAAATTGCAAGAAACTCTTATATTTTAAATTAATTTCCGTCTTATTTTATTATTGCAGTTATAATGTACATATATTCTTGTAAAATTATTAAGCATATCAGTATTGAATTAATCCGGCTTAATATTTCTAGCTTTTGTCGTAATTTACTCTGACCTTAACCCTTTAAAAAAAAACGAAAGCTGTAAAATTTATAAGCCCTTAAGTTAGTCTTGAGTGATAAATTAATTGAAGATTAGGCTGTATAATTCGTTCAATTAATTCTATTATAGGTTAAAAAAAAACTGATTTAACACTTATAAGACGTTTTATTCAAAAATAATTCCATACGATTTCGAAATTTAAAATTGCATTAAAAGTTTTCCATCTAAACCATAGTAAGATAAAATCGGAACGCGTCCGAACAGATCCGAACGTATGGTTATTCTATATCTGTGTGTTGTTTTTTCTTGTGTTAAAATTAAAATCTGTAAAAATTTTAAAATTATAATCATTTTTTTTGAGATTTCAATTGGACTTACAAGACTTGAGGGGATGATGACACCCCCATAGACATAAGTACTGTAGGAAATATTAGCCATTCTTCACATCACGGATGCGTCACCAAGCTTGAGAGCTATAGTTATGTCCCTTGTACCTTTAGTTACACTGGCTCACTGACCCATCAAACTGGAACACAACAAATACTAAGTTTTGGTTTAACAGGCTTAACAGAAGGCGTACATCAAATCAAAATATACTGGATTCAAGTATTCCTCGTATTTGTATGTAGTTATGGCCTTATTTATATAAAAGAGGTAATATATTATTTTATATATTATTAACATACTTGATACACATTATATGTCATATTTCTCGTTAATATTCGTCGAAGGCTTTTGCGGATATATGTTATTGACTCGGATTTGTATTATTTAAAGATCATAATTGTGGATAGGTTACGTTCCGGTCTATCGTAGACCTGCACGAAATTATTAATATAGATGTATGTCTGTATGTTAAACGAATGGAATATGATGGATAAAAATAAAAGTTGAATAAGGAAAAAAAGAATATATTCTATAATTAATACCCTACAACAGGAATCACGTAACTCTCAACCAGTGAAAACTATTCTAAAAATTCATTAGTGCCGGAGATTTCCCCCTACATACAAACAAACAATTCTTACCTCTTTATAATATTGTATATAATATATAATCTATTTACATATGATGGCTTTTTATGCATCTATCACGTGAAAGCTACTGAACTTATCACTATGAGACTACCGATATAACCGATGTAAAATCATCCGTTGGTAATTATATGCCAGTAATTTTGAATTCCGTCGATACTTCCCCCATTTTGCGAATTATTTTATGCCAAATGTCTGTATTGACGAATTATTCTTATTCTCAAACAAATAAAAACGACTTCTAATGTGATTAAAGTCGAAAAATCTGATGATATTTGCTATTTTTTTTTTCTATCATACTAATCCTAGTAAGTATTTTTCAGTGTCATAAAAGCATTTAAACTATTTTCAAAATTTAGTTAAAAGTAAGTAATGGCACCATGTAGGCACCTAGTCTATGCCCTTAAGATAGTAACTCCATATAAATGATATCTTACCATGTACACCCGTTAGTCCAGCAGCTGATCTCTTTGAAACGTGTTGGATTACCGTCATTGTTCTATAAGAAAGAGAACAAGGAGTGCACTAGTACTTACGCATACTATACATAAACGCGACATCAGAGTCGCCGAGGCTGTACTCTCTCTGATCGAGCACGGAGCAGGGCCCGCTGCAGTAATTAGGATAAAAAAATAACTACTATATACAGTATTTTTATATATTATTTACTATGGATTATTTATATATTATTTTAAAATGAAAAAAAAAATGTCAGTGTGGGCCACGTCTTCCAAGAAGACGACAAGCTTATAAAAATAAAATGTAAAAAAGGCACGGGCAACTGTGAGCCCGTGGATGTTGTAAATTAAGTAATTAAAAAAAAAAGTACTTACGTATAAATATATCCGGCTTATAGAAGCGAAAAACTCGTAACATCAAGTTTCTGGATTCATCATTAAATTAAATTAAATTCATCCTTCATAAAGGCATCCATGCACTGCACGTTTGCTGTTGGCAAATATCAAATGTTATCGTGAAATTCGAAGCAGCCATTAAAAAAAGACGTATTTTCCTCTACAGTGGAACTAGAGCTGAGTGCACACACAAATCCAACGATCACTTACCAAAGGGTGAATTTGAACACTTGCTCTTAATAATAAAATAATAACAAAAAATCCTTACATCTCACGTAACAAGTACTTAATTGCTTATTCAATCATTAATAGAGCCATTATGGAAATCGAACTGGACATTCGTAAAACACGATCGTAAAACATCACAGACTGATAAGCAATATTGGCTTTAATAGTCATATCATTTAAAGGATACAAGTATCAGAATAGCGTATCACTGTAAATTGATTTACAACATTTCACGGTAACATACGCCGTCAGCTCTTACAGCATTGGAGCGGTGTCATCTTTGACTCTAAAATATTACAAAGCGTTCATTAAATTTCTAGTCACGCGATGTATTTAATTATTGACTTGATTTATAGCTTTAATTGCATTATTAAGAAAAACAAATGAAAGTACGACTAGAGTTCTTTGCATAGATCAATGCACACTCACAATAATTGTAAATTGCTTTATAAAAGCCGAGCCGAGACGGTACAGAGGTTAGAACGCGTGCATCTTAATCGAATATTTCGGGTTCAAGCCCAGGCAGGCACCACTTAAAGTTCATCATGTACTTAATTTGTGTTTATAATTCATCTCGTGCTGGAAGAAAAACAACGTGAGGAAACCTGCATGTGTCTAATTTCAACGAAATTCTGCCACATGTGTATTCCACCAACCCACATTGGAGAAGCGTGGTGGAATATGCCAAACCTTCTCCTCAAAGGGAGAGGAGGCCTTAGCCTAGCAGTGAGAAATTTACAGGTTGCTAATGTAAAAAAAAATTATATATCAAATTAACATATTGTTAGTGGAAGGGCTTTGAGTAAATACTCCTCGCATATTATATTGCCAAAGAAATACTTAGTGTTGGTGAGTTCCGATCTGAAGTGAGCAAGGCAGAGTAACTTCAGGCACAAGGGACATAAAATCTGTGGTGCTATTACGGTTAGAGCTTAACAACTGTTGCTATGAAATGATTGATATCAAATCAAATCAAAAGAATATATAATTATTACAGACTCATACAGTAGCATAATACTGATTTATCAAATGCAAAATTTATGAATAAAAATATAATAATCGTAATAGCACCAATGTTCCCAAGGTCAGTGGCGCATTGGCGATATAACGAATGATTAATCATTACTTGGTAGTAGGGCTTTGTGCGAGCCCGTCTGGGTAGGTACCACCCACTCATCAGATATTCTACCGCTAAACAGCAGTACTCAGTATTGTTGTGTTCCGATTTGAAGGGTGAGCCAGTGTAACTACGGGCACAAGGGACGTAACATCTTAGTTCCCAAGGTTGGTGACGCATTTGTGATGTAAGGAATGGTTAATATTTCTTACAACGCCATTGTCCGTGGGCGGTGGTGACCACTTACCATAAAGTGACCCATTTGCTCGTCCACCTAACGATATCATAAAAAAAATGTCTATGCGCAGTGGTTACCACTTACTATGAGATGGTACACTTTCCAACTATGCCATAAAAATCTTAGTAGGAGGGCTTTGTTTTGGGAGAGGAGGCCTTTAGCCCAGCAGTGGGAAAATTTACAGGCTGCTAATGCTAAAAAACTAGGATCGTTTAAATACGTGCCTTTATTTTGTACACATTAGTTGATGTGATACACAAAAAATGAGCAATTTTCATTAAAAATTGACCCAAAAAAACCCCAGGCAATTGTTAAAATAACCAAAACAGCGGAAGATTTGTCAACAGTGTCATGGTACCTTAGCTAACCGTGAAGGTTACCGTAAAATACAAAAGACAACTCACTTAGTGTGGGTACCACCATGACTTGTTTTTGGGGTTAATACGTACTAGTCAAATCTAATACCATAAATGTGAAAGTTTGTCAGGGAATAAAACGTATTTTAATTATACTTCACACACCTCGAATTATCCGACTATGGAGTACATACTACTAGTTTCCGAGAGGGACAGTAGTTTAGTCTTTAAGAAGGTTACGGGTAAGTATAAAACCACAATTACAACAACAATAGACTTGTGGGGTCAGATTTTTAAATATGGGAGCCAAATAGTCTTCTGGTCTTATAGGATATTTAAAACATCTCTGGTTATCTCGGTTACTTTTTACCAAGATTTTTTGTTAATAACATGACGAATAATGATTTCGAATCTACGACCAATTAATAAATTCTTAATAAATTAATTAACACCTGGTAAAATGTGCTAAGCATTCATCATACCTATCAGCTGTGACTCCTTTATCTAATCCAAGTAAAAAACACATATTAAACATCAGACAACTAAAGTTCAATTAACTCCCACAATCACTATTGTCTTTACCGAAGATCAGATTAATAATGGACTCTATTAAACACTCGATTGCACAACTAACAGAACATTTCAACTCTAAAATGGCTGAATTCCAGCAAAATTTGAATTCTAATATGCCAGCCGCCAGTCCAACTTCCAACATAGTCTCCCAGTTTAATGCTTTCCGGAGTTTTGTCTTAACTGCTCTGGAAGGACTTCAGCTGCAAGTCGAGCTCCTTTCGAAAAAGTGTGACCAAATTGAAATGAGAAGTAGACGGAAAATGCTCCTGGTGCATGGGGTTCCGGAAGCCAGCAAAGAAAATTTATCGGCTACTGTCAGTCAGCTGCTGTCTAAACATCTCAAGTTGCCAGAGTTATCAGCGGATTCTATCAGTCGCTGCCATCGTTTGGGTTCTTCGGTTACTGAGAAACCAAGGGTCATCCTTATTAAGTTCCAAGATCCAATCATGCGTAACAAAGTGTGGTATGCGAAAACCAGTCTGAAGAACACTGGGGTTACACTGTCTGAGTTCCTAACAAAGGAACGTCATGACGTCTTCGTGGCTGCCAGACAGCGTCTTGGTATCAACAAATGTTGGACTAGAGATGGCAACATAGTTATTATTGGTCCAGATGGTAAGCGTCACCAAATTACGTCTATGGCGGAGCTGAATACGTATTGCACTGCTACGGTGCCTCAACAAGTTTCAGTTAGGACTGCAACCTCATCCAACATCAATACCCAAGAGAACAAAAATTCGCAGGGAGTCCGGCCGAAAAGGAACTTAAAGAAGTAACTATTTCTTATATTTTTCTATTTATTATAACCGGTGTTTCATTAAAAACTGTGTCTTGTTTGTTGTCTCTCATACGGGTCCTTCAGGTAATCAATGTTTTTCAGTACATTAATAACTATTTTTTTTTTTTTTTTATAACTCTTTATTTGGGTACACTGTTATTCACTTGTAATGTTATAGTTTACCTACTATTTGCTAATATTATTTAAATAATATGTAAACGTCAAATGCAATGTGTGTACAAGACACTGTCAATGTGAGTGATAGCTGTCAATTAAATTGATGTTACATTCCGCTGCTGACGTTTCGTTTCATGTGTTAATCTAGTTTTTTTTTTTTTTATAGACATATATATATTTTTTTTTTGTTTCGTTAATTTTTTGTTTTCCTAATTTCATGTTGTGTTTTTAAAAAATAGTATTCTGGATACTGTTTATATCTAAGCGATAACTTACAGCAGTAACAGCTGATAGATTGATTGAATGCTATAAATTTAATAATTATTTTATTGTTACTAGATACTATTAGATATTATTTATATTATTATTATTATTTATATATAAATATTTTATATATTTATTTTGTATTTATTAGCAATTATTTTATTTTTTATTATTATTTATATTTATTATTTACTTACAATATGAGTGACTCTGATGATTATATTTGTTCTGACGATGACTTTATATCTGCCTCATCAAGCGATAGCTTTCATAGTATACCTTTGTCATTACATACTCATTTGGATTCTACTTTTCATACGGTTCCTAAAAATTTTAACGTTGTCCATCTCAACGCACAAAGCATTCCCGCGCATTATACGGATTTGTTAACATCACTTGATCTTAAAAATGTGCATGCTATCTTGATATCTGAAACATTCCTTAAGCCTTGCCTTCCTTCTACCTCTTTCTCCTTGCCAGGATTTCATCTAATACGAAATGACAGGACGGGAAAAGGCGGTGGCGGTGTGGCAATTTACCTACGTAGTCATATTCCTTTTTCCATTTTAGATAAATCCCCATCGCAATATTCCGAATCTTCCGAGCACATTATTCTTGAACTCTTATTTGGTCCTTTAAAAGTCCTCTTAGGGGTATTTTATAGCCCTTCTCTTCACATTAATTATTTTCAATGTTTTGAGCAGCTACTTGAGAAATATGTTTCTGCTGTTGATCACACCATTATTATGGGTGATTTTAACACGTGTTTAAATAAAAATGACTCACGTGCTCAACGCCTTCGTAATATTGTGAATAGCTCTAATTTAAATATACTTCCTTCTAATTCTACTCACTTTTTCCCAAACTGCTCTCCTTCTTTATTAGATTTAATAATTGTTTCCTCATCTGATCATGCTATGCTGTATGGCCAATACCCCGCTGAAGCGTTTTCATACCATGACCTTTTGTATCTGTCATATAAAGTCCGTCCGCCTAAATCAAAACCTACCATTGTCATGAGACGAAGCTTCAAGAACTTTGACAACAATAAATTTTTGTGTGACCTTGATCGGATTGATTGGGATGCTGTATTCAATGCTCCATCTATGGATGATAAACTTGAATTATTTAACTCTCTCCTCTCAGATCTTTTTGATATTCATGCTCCATTAAGACCGATTAAGTTAAAGCACCTTCCAGCACCATGGTTAACACCAGATATCAAAGTTATCATGGCAAGACGTAATGCTGCTAAGTCGAGATATAAACGGAGACCGACAGACAACAATCTCCTTAAATATAAACGGCTGCGTAATCATTGCAGCAAAGTCTGTAGGGACGCTCAACGAAATTATATACACAATTCTGTTAGCATCAAGAACACCGGCAAGGTATGGCGTTTTTTGTTTGCGATGGGTATTGGCCGTCAGTCACTAGATGTAAGAAATGTTGACGCTGAAGCGCTAAATAAGCACTTCACGGCGGCTACCATGGACAATGCGAATAAATGCCACACCTTGAATTCCATAACCACACGTCCTAAGCCTAATTTTTCTCCTTTCTCTTTTACTCTAGTGACTTCTGAGAATATCAGGAAGAGTATTCTTGGTATTCAATCAGACGCCGCTGGATGTGACGGTATCAGTCGCAAAATGATACTCCTGTCTTTAGATACCATTCTTCCTGTTCTATGCCACCTATATAATTTCTCTTTAAATTCAGGTATTTTTCCCTATAGTTGGCAAATAGCTCATATCCTACCCATTCCCAAAATCTCTAATCCTACTTTGTTAGCTCACTACCGTCCTATATCTATCCTTCCTTTCCTTTCTAAGGTTCTCGAACGCATTGTCCATGGACAGCTTTCCAACTTTCTCTCACTAAATAATATTTTAAGCCCATTTCAATCGGGATTTCGCCCGGGGCATAGCACCACAACAGCTTTGACCAAAGTCTGTGATGACATTCGCTTTGGGATTGATAAGAAAGAAATTACTATTATAGCTCTTCTTGATTTTTCCAATGCCTTTAATACTGTTGACCATGACATTCTCTTAGCTATTCTTGATTCTTTAAATTTCTCTTCCAGTGCTGTTTCTTGGTTTCAGTCTTATCTTTCAAATCGTCAACAGCGTGTTATTGTTGACGGTAAGTTTTCCTCCTGTTGCTATCTTAAAGCGGGTGTCCCTCAAGGTGGTGTTCTGTCCCCTCTCCTTTTCTCTATCTTTATAAATTCTGTCACTAAACATCTTTCTGTTTCTTTTCACCTCTATGCTGATGATTTGCAGGTTTATTTAACGACTCCCGTTGAGAACATCGCTAATGCTATCGATCTTATGAATAATAACCTTAAATCGATTAGTGAGTGGAGCAAGTCATATGGATTATTGTTAAATGCCAGTAAATCACAGTTAGCTATAGTTGGCAATCCAAAACAGCTTGCGAAACTTAATCAAGTTAATGTTCCTCCCGTAGTGTTTGACGGTACAACTTTGATCAACAATAACATTGTTACTAACTTAGGTCTTATAATAGATGATAAATTTTCTTGGGCAGCGCAAGTGTCAAATCTAAGTCGGAAAATGTTTGCAGTTTTCGGCTCGTTAAGAAGGTGGAAGAAGTTGTTGCCAATCAAAACTAAAATTTCTCTTTCGAATGCACTTCTTCTTCCCATCCTAGACTACGCAGATGTATGCTACTTAGGTCTATCCGAGGAGCTACTTGACAAGCTTGAAAGGTTGCAAAACATGTGCATACGGTTCATTTTTAGATTGAAAAAGTTCGACCACATCTCCGAATATCGTACCCGACTTGGATGGCTTACAGTCAGACAAAGACGTAATTTGCACGCCCTTTCTCTCCTTTACACTATTCTTTTCTTTCCCCAAACTCCAACTTACCTCAAAGAACGCTTTTCCTTTCTTGGCTCTAATTCTTCTCTTCATCTCAATCTTCGTTCTCTATCGGACAACAAACTACAGCTGCCTCTTAGCCACTCACACTGTTATAATGATTCTTTTACTGTCAAATCGATTAAATTATGGAATGCGCTCCCACATGACATTAGGATGTCACAGTCCTTAAATATATTTAAAAGTCGAGTCAAACATCATTATATGTCTTCGTAACTACTCCTTTTTTATATTTATATGTGTGCATGTAGGTAGGTATGTATGTATATATGTATTTATGTAGATATATATGTATGTGTGTATATATGTGTATATATACGTGTATGTATGTACAGGTATTTGCATGTATGTTTATTTTACGTTTTCTCTATATGTAATTTTATATTAAATCCATTGTATATGTATGCATCATAATATAATATGCACTACCCTCTTTACGTTATATATTGTCCTCATCTGTTGGGTTGCCTGTAAGAGATCGCTTTTAGTGATAAGGCCGCCCTTGCCTTCAACTTTCCTTAATTAACCATTTTACCATGTACTGTTATTTTTTTTTTTTTATGATATTGAGTGCAATAAAGTTTTTATCTATCTATCTATCTATCTAAATTTAAGTATTTTCGTAAATTGGAATGGCAATCCAATAACACCGCTAATACTTCAGGCTTAGGACATTTTTACACTTTACATTACATTAATAGCATGTAAATTTCCCACTGCTAGGCTAAGGCCTCCTCTCCCTTTGAGTTGAAGGCTTATCAGACATACGTTAGTATATTTATCAGACACTATTGATAAAATACTTTCATTTTCTAAACGAGCTATTGACAAATCCATCAGGAAACCCTAATTACTTTACAGAGAACTGCAACGATGTTCTAGCGTCTGATCAACGAGGCAGTTCAATAAGTAAAAGTGAAACGTCTGAAGTATACGGCATATTTCGTCAATTAAAAACCGCTTACCATAGCGAGAGCTCATTGTGTTCCGTCTGTGATATTGAACAATGAACTGCTAAACTCATGTACTACTTTCGATTGCGTACAAGAATTGAGTTTAAAAAAATCTCTGTAGTGCCTCTACAGATGTTTTTCTCAGGAGCTCGAAGCTAATTGACGTATTCCGCATATGAGTGTAAATGTCAGAAAGTGATATGCGATATTGAATACATTAATAATAAAAGTTATAGGACATAAGTATCAAAATAGCGTATCAGCGTTTGTCGGTTGTTACCATTTCACGAAAACATGAAGTGAATTCTTATAGAATTACACAGGTGATTTATGCCAAAAATTCGAATAAAAAATTTAAATTTGGAATGGTTTGATAGCTGAATTTACAGCCACTATGAGCACCTTACAACGGTACAAACATTAATAAAAAAATCTATACAAAAATATAGTATAGGTTTTTTTTTTCGTTTGATTGCTGCTAATTACATTATATTTTTTTTTATCATTAACAACGTGTAAATTTCCCACTGCTGATCTAAGGCCTCCTCTCCCTTGGATGTAGCATATTCCACCACGCTGCTCCAATGCGGGTTGGAATACACATGTGGCAGAATTTCGTTGAAATTAGACACATGCAGGTTTCCTCACGACGTTTCCTTTCACCGCCGAGCACGAGATGAATTATAAACACAAATTAAGCCCATGAAAATTCAGTGGTGCTTGCCTGGGTTTGAAGGCATCGATTAAGATGAAAGACACCTGAAAAGTCAGCAGTGCCAACTATGCACTAGTTGGTACTGACTTTTCGGAATTAGGTCAAAACTAGCTTTATAACCCAATATTTGGTTAAGATTGACAATGTTAACTACTAGGCCATTTCTATGTAAATGACTTTGATTATTTATGTCTAAATATACTGTCAAAGCTGAGAACGCGTCGAAATAGTGGCCAAAAGTTGGCCACAAGTACACGCACACTAGTAAAGTAGTATGCCGTTTGGCGAATGTCACGCACACCAAGATAATAAAGTTGACTCATTTGTTTAATTTCTTTTGTAACGTGACATTCTATGTAACTTTTATATTATTAACTAGCGACCCACCCCGGCTTCGCATGAGTGCAATGCTGATAATGTAAGCGCAAAAAAATGTGTTTATTTACATCACTTTAGAAACATCTAAAATTATCTGTGTCCACCTATAAACCTTCCCCTTGAATCAAACTACCTATTATAATAAATAATAAATATTGGACAACATCACAAACATTACTCTGATCCCAATGTAAGTAGCTAAAGCACTTGTTTTATGGAAAATCAGAGGTAACGACGGTAAAACAAACACCCAGACCCAAGACAACAGAGAAAACTAATGAACTTTTTCTACACTGACTCGGCCGAGAATCGAACCCAGGACCTCGGAGTGGCGTACCCATGAAAACCGGTGCACGGAGGTCGTCGAATCTATTAATAAAACCGCATCAAAATCGTCGTTGTTGTTGTTAATTTTAAAGATCAAAGCATATACAGTGACAGACACACAGCGCTGAGCGACTTTGTTTTATACTATATAATGGTGATCCATGGTGTAGTATAAAACTTTTTTCCCCTATAATCACCACTAACCATCAGCAATTATTATTAAGATGGATGCCACGAACAATAATAATTTGCGACGATTCGTATAATTCTATTATTTAAAACGTCCTTCGTTGCGCGTGCGCAGCCACGAATTACCTTAACCGTGTAAGATCACGAGCTGCTACCGGTCATCATCTTGAATCATCATTATGTTTCTGAGTCAGTTATTCAAAAACAAAGTCATTCTCAGTAATTTCGCTTTTATAGTATCAGAGTACTTGTTATGTGGGTAAACAAAGTGTCATACCTTCGAGACGTTACAATTATCTTTGTTAGACAAAACACAATAAGCATTGGTAGCGGTGAATAAGGGCCTTGGTATGAAAATCAGGACCCTGTCTTCAATTGTCACGTGGCTTAAGCTTAACTTACACCAGCCTCCAGATTTGTAGATGGCGATGCGAAAAAATTGCAGCGATACGCAAATGAAAATTTAGGGGTTATGTAAATGTTAATAAATACGTAACGAATCAGGTACCGATAATATATGTTGCCCCTGGAACACCCTAAGGTCTTGGTGCACCGCATCTTGCCCTATAACAGCTTCGCCAGTAACAAAAATGCTATCTTCATAAAGTATGTTTATTATAAACTTTGGACCTATTCTAAAAACTAGACCAGCCAACTGCACAGGGTATATTATAGTGCACGGCTATGTGCGCCAACTTAGGTGCACTTTCTATACCTCGTTTTCATAATCCTAGTAGTACGACAAAAGCCATACAACCGACAATGTTCAGGCAAACAATAAACAATATTAGGATAAAATGATTCTGTACATTTTTCAAAGTATTGTATTGTAACTAATTTGTGTTTGTTCTTTTATAGGGCGTGAATACAAATTCAGCAGAAGCAACACAGTTTCTTAGAGAATATGATCGAGAAGCTTCTGGAATGTGCTACAGGTAAAAAAATATCTTCTCTGTTTGATAAATATAAAAAAGCACATGCCTTTTCCCAGAAGATCCCATTGCTGATCGCTACTGTTGTTACAGTTATTGAACTGCTGTTATATACCTGTTAGTAGGTACTGGAGTAGTTCTTGGTTCATCATTGGTTCTTACGTAGATTTCCAAGATTTCCAAGAAACATAAAACATTTATCTACGATTAACATCTACGTATTGAACATGCCATATAAACTTTATGAGAAATATCTAAAATAATCGGAATTCAAATTTTCAATTTCACCTGAGAGCAATCTCGTATTGTATAATCTATAATTCTTGTCGTTTATATTTTGTGAACAATCATTTCATTCGTAATCATTTCATCTGAAAAGTATTTCTTTGATCTAACATTTGTTTATTTGAAAAACAATCTTGAATTTTTGAGTAAGTGTCTCCATACCAAAATTAACCCTTAAAGAATAGAGGTGTGATTCGTTCCGTTGCTAAAGGTTAAGTTGAGTGAGTCAGTTCACTCATATGCAACAGATACATCACTATTTAGGTCATTGGTAACGCATTGTTCTTGCCGCGCCTTTTTTCTTATCCCTAGGAAAATTCAAACGCCGAGAGCGAGCGACCTTTGCCTTCTAATATAAAAAATAAATATATTATCAACTTTATGGAGTTTTACTGTCCATAAAATAACTATTGAGTTAAATTCAATGTAAATTTTAAGGGTGTTTATTTTACAAGGATAAAATTTGGTACTAATTATAAACAATGCACATGAAACATCATGAAGAGACAGAAAAGGTCACAAAGATCATACAAAGGATTAAATTTTATGTAAGATTTTGCTTGTGTGACCATAAACATACATTCTTGGAAATGAAAGAGTCATTTACTGTAGACATCCGACCAATTTACATACTTCTAAGTTAAAAATATAAAAAAATTCCTAATGCACCAGCAATATAATACTTAAACTGTTCAGGGTTACTATGTCACAATGGAAATTCGTCACAAACATCACAGAGTACAATCGACGACGAATGCTGGAAGAACTGGCTCTGAGCTCGAAATTCGAAAAGTTATCTTGGAGGAAGGCGGCAGCTTATGATGCATCCAGATTATCAGACCCACAAAGTAGGAGACAACTCTCCAAGATCATACAAGCCAGTCGTTCCAGTTTACCCGACGAAAAGTTTACGGAGGTATGGGTTACTTTTTTATTTTTTAAAACTGTCGAGTATACACTTTACCGGCCGTCTGATCATAAATACTCTTTCAAATTAAATCACAATTTGATTATATGATGCTTTATATTGCTTTAATGCCGTTAAAATCTTTCATTCATTCACTAACTGGTATATTCACATATATATTCTTTTATTTATTAAGAATTAGTAGCTTTGAGGCCTTACATGACTGACATGACATGACTGTATTTTTAGATGTTGAAAAAGAGTAACTACTGAGTTTTTTGCCGGTTCTTCTCGATAGAATCTAAATTCCGAACCGGTGGTAGCTTTACTTTAAATAGTTTGTTAAATGACGATTCAAAGTGCTTGTAAAAGCCTACTTGAATAAAGTATATTTTGATTAATAAAAATTAAAAATATTTACCGTACAAATCATGACAAGTATCTTCTGGACAAAAATGAACCAGCCCTCCTGTCACCAGTGGAGGTAATAAGGCGAGATGTTATACTTTAATGACGGTTTTTGTACTACTACTCCAAGTTCCAAGTGTTACAACAGCATATATTAAATAATTTATAATAACTTAAGTCAACAAAATTAACTCGTCAAATAAAAAAAAGAAGCTGTACAATAACAATAAGATATTTCTTATTACGAATAAAAAAAGTAATTGCTGTTCAAAATCTAGAACTGCAGCATTATAACCGAGTTATAATATTATTTAGAGGATTAACTATATCAGCTGTTCTTCCATTACCAGATCCATCAACTAATAACAGAAATGAAGGAGATATACAATTCAGCAAAGATTTGTCCATTCGGCCAAAAGCCATACGACCCTCATGTCCCAAGAGTATCGTATCCCACGGACTTCCCTGAAACGAATCGTGGCTACCAACCTTACCAGCTCACAAATCAGCCATACCAACACTACCAACCTTATCAAGAAAACTCCGAGTATCCAAACTACTGCGACATGCAGTTGGATCCAGAAATTTCTAGAATTCTCGCGCATTCTAGAATCGAAAGCGAATTGCTGTATGTGTGGACAAGCTTTAGAGATAAAACTGGTCCAAAGTTGAAGAATCGTTATATGAGATATGTTCAACTGGCTAACGAGGCTGCTGTTAATACAGGTAATTTTATTTTTATTACCTTCTAAAATTTCTCATTATTATTATTAACTATATTAGATGTTCTAGATATTTCCATCTTAATAAGAGTAAAAAGTAAGTTACTTTAATATGCGCTGTGTTCTGGTAAATGTTTTATTAAGGAATCTGTTTAGATGCTGGGTGTTCCACAAAGGTCAATTTTAGTTCTTTTTTTATTTTACATCTACATAAACCGTTTGCTTGATAAAAGTTACCAATGGTTTTACGAAAAAGTTTGCTGTTAATCTTATTCCGATAGTTATTCTTAATATTACAATAAATTTGAGTTAAATTGTATTAAGTACCAACATTTGTCTTCCCTTAATAAGTGATACTTTCATCCTTTTCCTAATAATACAACTTCAAATCAAATGACAGCAAAATATGTTATATTTTCCAGCAAAAATATCGCAATGGTACGAAAAAAAAACCCAAAAACCCATGTAGTTAGTAATGGCTAAGCATAATTTAGAAATATCTTATTCATATAAATCGTTTGATCATTTTTGAGTTTATTGCGTACAGACACGACGGGTGGAATGTATTTTATATAAAAAAGTGTCTTAAGATATCCGGTTGGTTGTTTTCGCGTTATATTATGTAATAAATAGGTAACATACCAAATTAAATCAGTTAACGTTTGAGAATAACTCAATAACAAGAAAATGAAAAACAAAAGCTAGCATAAATAATGTTATAAAAAGCCATACATATATAATGGAAAGATACAGAGAGAAGACAGAGAGGGAAGGTCGCCTGATGTTCCTTACGTGACGATCGGCTAGTTCAATCTACTGTTATCCGCATAAAAAAGACTTCATCCTAGTATGTCGTGATGGGTATTTTATTTACAGGTTACAGAGATGCTGGTGATCAGATGCGGGCTGCGTATGAAGATCCTTCGTTCAGGGCGAGTGTTGAGGAAATATTCAACCAAGTTGCACCGCTCTATAAACAATTATTCACATACGTACGCCGGAAGCTGGTGCTGAGATATGGTGAAACCAGCGTAAGACCTGATGGTCCAATACCTGCACATCTACTGGGTCAGTATTATGAAATATTACTTACTGATCTCCAGCCTTCAACCACGTGTGTTTGAAAGGGGGGTGGGGGCTTAGGTAGAGTTCTGAACCCTTGAAAAAGTGTTATGATTGTTTGAGAAAAAATACATCTAAGTGTGATAAGCAAAGTCATTTTCGAATCTAAGTATTTTAAGAAAACAATATACATTTCAGATCTTTAAAAAAAGAAATATCAAGAAATTATTAACGTTTAAACAATTTCGTTAAGTATCGAAAAACAACAACACAACTAATATTAAACACATTTTTTTGTTAAATATTTTACTCGAATATAAAATTAATTGAGCTACATAAGTACATCGTTAAACGGTGTCAAGAATGCTATCAAAATTTCATCGTTAAAACGAATCTCTGGGTGTTAAAGTATCCATTTGAATCCCTGACGTCAATGGGGGCAATATTAATAAAGGGAAAAAATAGATGATTTCGAAATAAAGTCGAATATTATACATTTAATGAGTTTAGACACAAAAATCGTGCAATTAGTAAAGTTAGCAAAGATATCTTAGGGAAGAGCCTGGTCATCCTAGATGATGACCCGCCAACCTAAATTAAGTAGATTACACAAATAACCATTATATCTTATATAGACTTATGAATATAAAGAAAAAATCCAATTGGGAAGGAATTTCAAAAAATAAAGTAATAAAAACTATAATAAATGCTTATATTTTTAGGTAACATGTGGGCACAAAACTGGAAGTCAATTATGGATCTGGTGATGCCATTTCCTCAAGCGCCAAATATCGACGTCACTTCTGAAATGCTACGGCAAGGTTTTACGCCACTGAGGTAATTTTTTAATAATTTTGTTTTAACACACGTAACTGAAAAATCTCATTAGTTTTTGCTTGGCATCAGTATTTGACTGCCTCAAGTAAAATATTAATATATGTTGGAGGAGCAGGATGCCGAACAGGGTTCGGGGATTGATCCGACATTTGTAAGACTATGTGGGCGTGCAAATGGAGATATTCACAAAATAAGACGTGTTTAATAACCGATGATTTCGGGTTGAAACCCAGGCAGGCACCACTGAAATTTCATGTGCTTAATTTGTGTTTATAATTCATCTCGTGCTCGGCGGTGAAGGAAAACATCGTGAGGAAACCTGCATGTGTCTAATTTCAACGAAATTCTGCCACATGTGTATTCCGCCAACCCGCATTGAAGCAGCGTGGTGGAATATGCTCCAAACCTTCTACTCAAAGGGAGAGGAGGCCTTTATCCCAGCAGTGGGACATTTACGGGCTGCTAATGCTAATCACTGTATTAATTGATTCAATAATCGTACAACTCAATAATATCGAAGGATTACAATAATTCATCTCGATTAAGAGCAAATGGGTTTGCAAGCAACCATCGCATTCGAATCGCTTGTCAAAGTAACCGAGCCCCGTTACATAGATTATTTACTTTAACGATGTTTTTAAAATAAAATAATACAAATATACGCAATATAAAAATAAATTAAAAGTCAAGTTAAGGTTAAGGTCAATTGTCTTCTAGAATGTTCCAAATGGCAGAGGAATTCTACACATCGATGGGCTTGAAGCCGGTACCGCCTGAGTTCTGGCGAGGGTCAATGCTGGTGAGACCTCCGCAGCGTAGTGTGCAGTGTACTGCCAGCGCTTGGGACTTCTGCAACAGGATCGACTACAGGTTTGATCTAGTTAAATACTATATTAGTGGTTAGGAAATTATACATTGTATTTCAAGCTATTTACATAGTTACCCGTTCCGGTATTATACTGGATATTATTGCATTGAGAGATTTTTAACGCATCAATAAAAGTATATTGAGAGAAGCTGCTGGAAAAATTAAGGACTATTTTTTATTGTATCAGTAGGTCGGGTAAACAGATCAACTGGTGTTAAGTGTTCACCACCGCCCATAGACTAGATATAGGTTAGTTTTTATTTTTATTTTTTAATATTGGACAACATCACATACATTACTCTGATCCCAATGTAAGTAGCTAAAGCACTTGTGCTATGGAAATCAGAAGTAACGACGGTACCACAAACACCCAGACCCAAGACAACGTAGAAAACTAATGAACTTTTCCTACATCGACTCGGCCGGGAATCGAACCCGGGACCTCAGAGTGGCGTACCCATGAAAACCGGTGTACACACTACTCGACTACGGAGGTCGTCACGTTATTTCGTCAAATAAATATTAACGATTCCTTACATCGCTAAAGCACCTTGTGAACTGAGGTATTACGTCACTTGTACCTGTACACTGGCTCGCTTACTCTTCAAACTGGAACACAGGAATAATAAGTATTGCTGTTTGGTGTAAAGAGTGGGTAGTACTTACCCAGACGGGCTGGCACAAAGCCCTACACCCAAGTGTATGTGCTATTCAAAAGAAGTATATATTTTCAAATACACCATTCTCATTTTTTCCATAGACTTAAATCTTTTATTTTAATATATACTAGAATAATAAATTAGACAAAATAATACTCCCAAATTAAATGAACAATATAAAAGGTAGACTTCATTTTGTATTACAGAATTAAACAATGCACAGAGGTAACGATGCAGGATCTGATATCAACCCACCACGAGATGGCACACATCCAGTACTATTTGCAATACGCTGAACAACCTCAACTGTTCAGAGATGGAGCTAATCCTGGTTTGTAACTCTTATTATATAGGTAAGCAGACTGGCTAAAAAGCCACCTGATGGTAAGTGGTCACCACCGCCATTGACATTGGCGCTGTAAGAAATAATCATACCTTACACATGGCCAATGCGCCACCAATCTTGGAAACTAAAATATTATATCCCTTGGACCTGTAGTTCGGCTTCAACGCACTCTTTAAACCGGAACACACAACCCACAAACAAAATACTAAGTATTGCTGTTTTACGTGCTTAGTTAAAAATCCTATACTTTCTATTTTTAATATACTTGGTAAAAGTTGGGTTAACTGCCCAAAGTTGACAGCATCTCCACTCGCGTGCCTCAAAAGTTAATGTTGATATTGTAATCCCACCGTTGTCTAGTCTCACTAGAGAATTGTTGCAATGGCTGAAATCTTCATAAAAATAGGCATAATTACTCAACAGTATTGAGATATTTTTTTTCTTCTAGCCTTCCATGAAGCTGTAGCCAACGCCGCGACTCTGTCTGTGTACAACCTGCCGCATCTTCAAAGAGTTGGGCTTTATCAAAACAAGTAAGCATATAAGAATCATTAGATCATCTATGTAATGATAAAAAAACTTTTTAATTAAACTTGTAATTCCAGGATGTATTTTAAGTAAAAACATAGTCTACAATAATTATTAAAAAAATATTTCCTTTTGTAGAATCTATATTTACCCCTTTATAAAATGAGTAACGTTCGGAAAAGAATGGGTCGGTCATTCAATTCCAAGACTTGGCTTGGGTTGGCTTGACTTGGCTCGGCTCGGCTCGGCTCGGCTCGGCTTAGCATATAGCGTTACAATTTACTGATAATTATTTTTAATATTATTAGACGAAACATTGAAGGCACCTTATTTATTTATTTATTTATTTATCCTTTATTGCACCCAAACTTAAAACTAAAAATTACATTATTGCTACACAAAGTTGTATGAGGTGCAACAGGCGGCCTTATCGCTCAGCAGCGATCTCTTCCAGGCAACCTTTGGGCAGAGGATCATAATATTTACATATATGGGAAGGGTACAGTAATTTAAGTCATAATATAATACATACATAATATAATATTACACAATACACAGATAACAATAATTATGTATAATATAAATATATACTATAATAAATATTTACATAAATAAATACATAAAATATATATATAAAAAAAGGAGATATAACAGAACAAAAAATTTCAACATCTTCTAATTTGTTTCAACATCATTTTAACTGCGTAGAATTAATACGTCATCGTCGAAAGCAATAAGAATTAAAATTCAATATAAAATTTTGTAATTCAAATCCACGTTTACTGATATTTTCCAAAATCCACGAAGAAAAACTCCTTAAAATGTACAAATGGTTAAAAGCCTTGCTTAATTACAAAGTTACTTAATTTACAAATTTTTTTGCTTCACAGAACCCACGATCCTTACGAAGTCAGCATGAACTTCCTCATGTCGATGGCGTTAGAGAAAGTAGCGTACTTACCGTTCGCGTTTATGGTTGATCAGGTAATATGACAATTTTATTCAAGCGCTTTTTGTATCCTTAATTCGTTATTTTGTAGCGTTGTTTTTAAAAAAATAGTATACGATACACATAATTTACTTCGTGGTAGAGCTTTGTACAAGATCTACCACCCGCTCAGAATTTATTTTACTTGTACTTAAAAAAAAAAATGGTGTTGTCTCCTATCTTACTACTTACTATAACCTCCAAACTTCTAATTGGTTCTTCTCGGTAGAATCTACATTCCGAGCCGGTAGTAGCTTTACGTTTAAGAGTTGTGTAAAATGAAGAATCAAAAGTGCTTCTAAAAGCCAGCATGAATAAAGTATATTTTGATTTTGATTGAACATAAGTTTAAGCACTTCGTGGTAGGGCTCACTTGGTGGTAGGGCTTTGTGCAAGCCCGTCTGGGTAGGTACCACCCACTCATCAGATATTCTACCGCCAAATAACAGTAAACTGTATTGTTGTGTTCCGGTTAGAAGGGTGAGTGAGCCAGTGTAATCACAGGCACAAGGGACATAACATCTTAGTTCCCAAGGTTGGTGGCGCATAGGTGATGTAAGGAATGGTTAATATTTCTTACACCGCCTTTGTCTATGGGCGGTGGTGACCACTTACCATCAGGTGGCCCATATGCTCGTCCGCCAACCAATGCCATAAAAAAAAAGCTGCATTTAAATTTAACAACTTCTTCAAGCAAGTTACAAGATAAAATCATTGTCAACCCAAATTTGACTCTTGGAAAACAAAGTCCAAATTATGGAATTTCGTCCATATTTTGGACTTGATAACATTTTATCTTCTAGAATAGCTGTATAAAATTAGGAAGTTCATTATTTCAGTGGCGTTGGTCGGTATTTGAAGATGGAGTTCAGAACATGAATACAAAATGGTGGCAAATGAAACTGAGATATCAGGTTTGATTCCTTTTATTATTTTCTGCCGTTCGTCTTGTATTTCTCAGTCAGATACATCTTAATTTGTCCAAGTACTTATCTTTTCTTCGATTTCTATCCCATTCATATTTTTGATGTTTCAAAATTTTGAAACGATTCCATAATATATTTTTTTTTTTTTTTATATTTCTCAACCATATGAGGGATATGATGATCTTAGCTTTTTAATAATCAGTTCATCGATTAATAGGATATTTGACAATGCGAATAATAAAGTGTCAATTATTGTAATCAGTATATATTATGAGTTTAAAAATGGTTATTTTTTAACGAAAGTTGAAAATAATAATTAATTTATTCAAAAATCCATAAATAAAAAGCATTTTTTTAAACGTTTGTCACGTGACACAAAACGCTCCTGGTTGGTCGGGCTTATGATGACGTCACCTGTCGGTTAACCTCGTTTGCTTACTGGATTATATGTGCCACAGATTAGAATACAGGAAAGTGTTGTCACCGACCCCATTGCAGCGCCATATTGTCAAAGTAGCGTTTTTGCGCGCTATTTAAATATGGAATTTTTAATTTGATATTTTTTATTAGAATTTAAAATTGATAGATAGAATTTAATAGAATTTAAAAAAAAACAACTTTTACTGGGTTCCTTAACCTTTACTAAATAACATAAAATGGATTTTAAAAACTGGTCAAATAGCCTATTCTCATGAATTCAATTTAAATTTATATATAAATATTATCAAAATTACGAAGAAATATTTGAAATCTTCATTTTTAAATTTGTCATATAATCAATTTACTACAATTATTATTATAATAACTAGACTTAAAAAAAAATTTTGCAATAATAGGGTGTGACTCCTCCAATTGCGAGAACGGAAGCGGACTTCGACCCTGGATCCAAATATCACATTATATCTGACCAGGTAAGGTTTTATATTTGTGTAGATTAATTTGTTTCTTTGTGTATTGTTACTTTACTGAAGTTTTTTAAAAAAAACAACTATTGTTTGTGAGTTACAATCAAAAATCAAATATCATCAAGAATTTATCTAAAAATTTTATGTTACACAGGAATATATCAAATACTTCCTAGCAACAATCCTGGAGTTCCAGATATTTGATCAGCTCTGCACAGTCTCCGGTCACAGCGGTCATCTGCATGAGTGTGACATTTATAGAAGCAGGGATGCTGGGAGATTACTGAGGTAAACTCTTACTTGTAAGTTTGATAACGTTCACAAACCCTTTGCCCATTTCAACTTAAGTGGCCTTTTTTGTATTGGCACATTGCTGTGCAGACATCTTGATATTAATTCTCTGTAGGATTGTGTGTCACAAATAAAGTTCTTTCATTTTCAATTTCAAAAAGCACGTATAGTCCGTCTTGCATGTTAAATCTACCCTGTCGTGACGAGATTGCTGTCCCATCGGTTTTTGAAAAAGTTCTTTCTGAGTGGACACTTGTATTAACGCAAACATTTGTGCACGACTTGTCCTTATATCCGTACCTGGTTAGTGTCTCTGTAGAATGGTCCTCCTCATATGTCAACAAGACCCTCACCTAATGTTGTCTTAGATTTTCGCGATTATTACACATTGAAATAAAACTAGTTTGTTCAGTCTGCCCGTGACCACGAACACTGCAAAGTGCTCGAAACGTCGGGATGTTAAAATAATTAATATACGCGATTAAATCCGTTAAAAACTAGTTTTATTTCAAGACCCTCACCCTTAAAAACCAGAAAATTTTAAACCAATTTATTGCTATTTAACGTTAGTAGAATTGATGATTACGTGGTGCGTTCCCAGAGAAATCACAAGAAGTCCATAAAACAAAAATCTTAGCGCAAGATCTTTGATCAAGTGCAAAGTTTTCCAATTAATCTTCCTAGTCGGTCCATGTTGAGCCGTTAAAAGTTACACTTAGAACTGACATATGTACTGAGAATTATGTGATCATGATAATTATGTGATCATAATATATTATTACATAATTTTCAGTGAAATTATGCAGCCAGGAGCGTCTAAGTCAGCATCAGACATTATCAGGAGTATGACTCGAGGCAAGACGAATAGGATCTCACCGGAATCGCTCGTAAGGTGAGAAAAATTAAGTATTTATCTGTATATGCGAGATTTATTTTATTATATTAAAGTCTTAAATATATTTTATTTAAAAAGATTATTATACTATTAGTTATTTCATTGTTGCCACCAGCCCACCTTGGAAATTAAACGATGGTCTCCTCATATTTAATATATGGCTTTTTTTTACATTAGTAGCCTGTAAATTTCCCACTGTTGGGCTAAGGCCTCCTCTCCCTTTTGAGGAGAAGGTTTGGAACATATTCGACCACGCTGCTCCAATGCGAGTTGGTGGAATAGACATGTGACAGAATTTTGTTGAAATTAGACACATGCAGGTTTCCTCACGATGTTATCCTTCACTACCGAGCACGAGTTGAATTATAAATACAAATTAAGCACATGAAAATTCAGTGGTTTGAACCCGAAATCATCGGTTAAGATTCACGCGTTCTAACCACAGGCCCATCTCGGCTCGGATATATGGCATATATTATGTAAACAATAGCTAATTGTGGAAGGGAAAAAATACCGTTGAATTCATTTTGTCAGTTCTTCCCAGGTCAGGGTAGTTTCTTTCCGAACCGATAGTACTGTTTAGTTTAGCAATCAATAAGTAAGTGTACTGCTTCTATATAGAATAAATAATTTTCATTTGATACCATTTTATTTTCAAATAAATAAATATAAATAGTATACAATCATGTACATGGAATGTTAAATAAATAAATAAATATTGGACAACATCACATACATCACTCTGATCCCAATGTAAGTGAAAAATCAGAAGTAACGACGGTACCACAAACACCCAAACCCAAGACAACATAGAAAACTAATGAACTTTTTCTACATCGACTCGGCCGGTAATCGAACCACGAGGACCACGGAGTGGCGTACCCATAAAAACCGGTGTACACACTACTCGACCACGGAGGTCGTCGATGGCAAGGACGCTAGCAAAACGGCATTTATTGATAAATTTTTGACGGAACCAAGATTACAAATGGGGGCATCATTAGGAGGGTTAAGCTATGAGATATTAATAGACTAATTAATCAAGGATCTCTAAATCTAGGAATAAGAAATTTAAGAGCTAAAGAATAATTTACCTTTTCAGGTACTTCCGTCCTCTGGAACTCTGGCTTCGAGTACAAAATCGTGACGAGCAGATTATAGGCTGGAATTCGAACTACCACGACGTCGCTCTCTTCGCCCCACAGAAGGCGTCCGCTTATAAAAGTTGTCCGTCTGTTTTGTTACTAATATTCTTAATTGTATTGTTTTGATTTAGTGTTGAGATTAATAAATTTTGTTTTATTATATTTTTTTTTATTTTTCTTATTATTTCTACAAAAGCATATATTGAAGGACCAACTAACAAAGATAATTTGTTTTTTTTTTGGGCCAGGAAACTTCGCGTACTTTCGTAGAACCAAATTATAACAATCAGATCAATTGGTTAAGATTATTTAGAGGAGAAATTTGTTTTGTATAAATAGGTTCGGCAAAGGGACTCCTAATAAGATCATATAGACCGGATAAGTTCATTTGTAATGCATTATTTCTCAAATGATGTCACAAGATTGAAATAAATTTTAATATCTCGGTAAATGTGTAATCTTACCACCTACCTTTTGGACTTGAACTTGAAATCAAGTCGTACCTAGCTGTGATTTAAATGGCGTTTAGGTTGCTTTAAGACGGCTATTGGATCAATTCTCCCTCATGAAACTGTACCTATTGAATTCTGCTTTCTTGACAACATTTAACGCAGTATGTGGGACGCGGCAGTGCTTTAAACGGCGCCCCAACATACCGAAATATCCACTAAACAAACAGAGGTACCGGCTCTTAGGGGCGTATGCTGCCGTGACTCTCCGAGGATTAAACCTTACCCTGACACATAATTAATACTTATCGTTTAACTGTTGGTGTGGCTAATTAAACATTATCAAACGAATAAAGGCAGTATTTTACCTAGCTATAAGGCATTCACAAGCTGGCACATTTTAACTTTAAATATCTGAAAAGGCACAATACATCACACGCCACACATTTGAAAACGAACACTCAATGAGTTTTTAAATGTCATTAAAACCGCGAAGAAAGTACATTATCGCCGTGCGCTGCCGATTTATTTGAAGTCCGCCGACTCCTTTCTCACGTGGCTATTGTGATCGATTTGCTATTAAGTATATTTCTTAAATGCAGAATTCTCTTCGGATATACGGTTAAGATGATATTCTTTGCGTGGGAACTTGTTTAAAATTCATATATTTTACCGTATTCTTAATTTTTTTTCGATCCTAGTGCACCTTCTTCCCAGGGATTAGGGTCTGTACCCCGGGAACGTCTCTAGATTTGAGACCCACATAGGTGGTTCAACCGTCACTGCGCAAGCGTTCCCTAAGAGACAGATAGAACTCGACCAGGCAAATTTATTAAAACTGTATAAATACAGTTTTAATAAATTTGCCTAGTTTCATATTATTAATAAGATTAATAAATTTATCATGGAAATATATATGTATAATGTATATACATATATTGACTGTATGCTCCGATATCGCTGAGATAAAAAAATGCGTTCAGATTGAGTTTTCTGTTGGACTACATAGGCGTAATTAGTTGCAGCTCATAAATTATTATAACATATATTCATACTATGCAACTGGAACGGAAGTTTATTTTTTTTCAATTCAAAAGTGATCACATATCTACGTTGTTCGGCTTAATTAATGCATTTTTGAAATGTTGAAAAAGAGTAACTACTGAGTTTCTTGCCGGTTCTTCTCGGTAGAATATGCATTCCGAACCGGTGGTAGCTTCACTTAATTTAGTTTGTTAAATGACGATTCAAAAGTGCTTGTAAAAGTGTACTTGAATAAAGTATATTTTGATTTGGATTTTGCGATGCACTATACGTCGTGCGTAATTGGTTTGTCTTCCATGAGACCGGAAACGACGACATCTTCATCATTTACTTCACTATACTTACTATGACATAATAACGCAGGAATTCAGTGAACTGGTTCATTCAATATTGTTTTAATTCGAATATTTTAAATGAAAGTAAAATGATCCCATTTACTACGCGTAGTATTACGTTAAAAATTTCGAAAAACACGGTTCCCGGATATGAGCCGAGATTAGTATGAACGCGTGCATCTTAACTGATAATTGGGGGTTCGACCCAGACAAGTGGAACTTTCATGGGCTTAATATGTGTTCATAATTAATCTCGTGCACGGCGAAGGAAAACGTCGTGAGGAAAATGCTTGTGTCTAATTTCAATGAAATTCGGCCACTTGTGTATCCACCAACCGGTACAGGATCAGCGTCGATCCTAGCTCCTCGCTATTACGTACAGCAGCGCGTCGTCATCCTTACTGTCTTCTCGGCCTTCGGCCAATGACCCCACCTAAAGCGTCCACGTCTCAAGGATTACGCCTTATATTTTAAGCTTCAGGTGTCAGGGTTGAGCTGAGACACCTTCGTTGTCTTCGCTGAGCAGGATCGACACTTTTCTATACCCGCTCTACCGTTTCCTAGACCCTATCAGTGAGACCGTCATGTTACAGATACGGTTACGGTCTCATTTGTCATGTCATGTTTATCCGGAGTGCGTTACTCAGAGTAAACGGCTGCGATACAATAGAAAAGTTTATGATATGGATAGGGTGAAGAGCAAATGGGACCTGATCGCAACGCCCATAGACATTAACGATGCCAGAAATATTAACTATTCCTTACATCACCAATGCGCCATTAACCTTGGGAGCTAAGATGTGTCCCTTGTGGCTGTAATTATACTGGCTCACTCACCCTTCAAACCGTATTGCTGTCTGGCGGTAGATAGACTTAGACCTAGAGAGGCTTGCAAAAAAACCCCACCATAACCTTATACTTTATTGTACACCAAAAAGAGAAAATAAATAAATAAAACATGGATACAGCCTTAATAAAAGGATCGTACAATTTTGGCGAACTTATCCCTACATAGCGATTTCGTCCAAGCAACCAAACGGTGTAGGTTATAAGTAAGTATACTAGTAAGTCCTCGAACATAAAGAGAAAGAGAAAAAAAAAGAAAATAATAAAAAAAATTTAAAAAAATATTGGTGATAAGACTTTGGAGACAAAATTTTAATGAAAAAATAAAGGTAAAAAGTTTTTATCGCACTTAAAAACTCCATTATTATTTATATTCGATAAAAATATTCAGTATGTCGAATGTGACGTTTGAATTCGATGCTAAAATAATGATATTAAAATGAAAAAAAAAGCCATTAATATGTAAATTATTAAAATAAATACATTTTAAATTTTTTAAAGGACATTATTTTTTTAAGTATGTCGTAGAGAAAGCTGAATTTTTTGAGCTGTTTACGCTGCAAGTGGAAGGATTCCTTTCCTTTGGAAGGGATTTTTCAAAGCATAACCATGCAGATATGCTCAAAAGTCAAGGATGAAATTTATTAAATAGCTCTTATAGTCGCTTATGGATAAATAACAATGATTATTTTACGAGTTTTATAAACAAATTTTACCGAGAAGAAACGATAAGAACTTCATTAGTTATTTATTAGTAATCCGTACGCAAAAATTGTTACTTGCTATTCAATAAATTCAAACATATTGTTCGTGAAAATCGTATGTTGCTAATATATTTTCGTCTTTTTTAACTACCACAGATATGTTTATTAATATAGTCTATTAACTTTTACATTAAAAATTATATTATGATTTTTGAGTAATTTATTAGTCCAGGCTATTGGTAGAGGGTATTACTTACTACTTAATCGATAAAAAATCATAGGGTAGATCATTTATATATTTAGATCAGCGTTGCAGAACTACGATAGTTTGACTATCGATAGTTGACCTCGAAAACTATTCAGGATATCGATATTATCGATAGCTCTCCGTAAGTAATACTAGCTCTCTGTAAGCAATACTATAAGTAGCAGCGATACTATTGATAGTTTAGGTTAAAAGTAATGGTTTTTGCAATACTATCGATAATATTTCTCATGGGGAGCTATCGATACCATCAATAGTATTGACACGTGACAACACTATCGATAGACTATCGATACAACTGCTACCTTTACTATTGATAGTCTATCGATAGTGGACAATCGATATGCAACACTAATAGATACAATGTCGCACTGCAAAAGAACTAATACAAACAAGCCAAATATTATCTTAGTGCGCGTGACAGCTACGCTTGACGCTCGCGGAACGTCAAACTACTTAACTAGTGTGAGTGTACTTTTTTATTTTTTTGGCGCGTTCTTAGTGACAATCTATCTAGAAACATAAATTCTACTACTGCAGAAGCAATAGAAGAAATACCGTAGTTCTTAACCGAGTATCGAAGACTCAAACACAAACAAGTATCCGCGAGAAGCGTGCATCTTCAAACCTTATACTCAACGGGATAAGCCTTTGCCAAGCGGTTGTCTTTTTTCTATTTGACGTTTAATATTTTTTTTTATTAAACTTTCCTAAGCAGCATCGCATTGATCTTTCAGTGTTTCAATTTTTATATCATTTATTTTACGCTCTAGTTTCTAAGGACATCTAATGTGAAATTGTTAGTAAGATCAGAACAAAATATTGTCAAACCGATTTGAATAATTATTATTAACACCGACTTAAGCGATCTCGTTACAATTATGTACGTTATTCACCTTTATTTTCTCTTTTACAACATAAGTATAGGGTTGCTGCTAATTGCATCATTTTTTTTTGTATAAAGTATATTTATATATAAACAAAGGAAACTTTTAAAGAGCCAATACGAAAATTATTATTTTTTAAATAGTATTTATTATTTGTTATTCGGCGATAATTATAAAATAATTAAGTAAATTTAGGCAATATAAAATTAAATTTCATAAAGTTTTTAATAACTCATTATATGCAAAAATCCATACAAAAAAAAATCATATAATTTATCAAATACAAAAAAATAAGATTATGTATCTCCCTACGATAATTATTTACTAATTACATTCTAAAATCACGGGTTATTAAAAAACTAAGATACAAAAAATACTAATTTTTATACGTCGACGACCCTATATTTCTGGGCTAAATGCCAAGATGAATATTACGCGATGCCATACAAGTTTTTGGGCGACCCTTTTAAAACCATTTCTCCTTTTACTTTCAACCGACAATATTGCAACGGTTCAGTTGAAAATTAAAAATCGAATCGCGAGCACACGCATAATGTCGCGCCAAATTATGACATTATTTTTTTTAAGTTTCGTCCTAAGTGAAGCAAAGACCCATGTTGAAGATTCACCTAAAAGAGATTTGATTATGGCATTAGAAAAAAAATTGGAAATTAAATTCTTTGAATACGCTAGTGATATTGTTAAATGGTTGGAAAATATAAATTATAAGAATTTAAATAATAGTGATATAGGAAAAATGCTCGGATATAATGAAATCAAGATGAAAGTGGACAATATTGGAAATGGTATTTTTTTTTTAATTACATATTATTATTCGTTGCTGATTCATCATAACGATTTTATAAAATTTTGTGTAATAATATATTTTTTTTTTTAAATTGTGTATATGATTTGTTTTTAATCCTTGACAGATTAAAAATTTTTAAAATAAAATAATAATCTTTAACATATTTTTATACTTAAGAATTATAATATAGGTTAATTATTTCATTAAAACTAATAACAAAAATATATAAACAAATTAAAAATGACAAATTTGTAATAAAGTTAATAATAATTCATATTATTAAAAAATACTCTTCTTGGTAGGATTGTATTTTAGTTAAATTACGCCTGGGCCATTTCCCATACGACAAGAAACTTTTCGCTTAAATAAAGCGGGTGAATCTAGCAAAGCGATAGTCTCTTATATTGTATATATTATTTACTAATGTAGAAATATCATATACTTATTTAAACCTTTTCAAAACGTAAAAAACGTGTTATAATTAACGTCTCTTTACTAATATATATATATTTTTATGTCCCATAGAAGCTCGAGGGATGAAAATGGTTACAATGGCCCTAATACCAATAATCTTTCACCTCGGAATTACATCAGCATGGATAATGCTGACAGCATTTTTGGCGGCAAAATCAGTTACAATAGGACTGATTCTTTTAGCTTTCAAAATTGTTGTCAGCTCTGTCAAAGTAAGTTTTTTTTTTATTACACAGTCTTAGATCAGATCAATAAGTATTTAAATTATATGTATTTTTTTCCCACTCCATTGCCTTGCCTTAGTGTTTATATTTTGTATGTATATAACTAATAATTATATAGATTTAAATATTTATCCCGATTTTAAATACCTTTATTTACAGATAGCATCATTCATCACAGCTTTGAAAATCAAAAAATATCAAAGTGAATTCGCTTGGCCAGCTTATCATGACCACCACGGTGAGACTCCGTTATATATATATATATATATTTTTTTATTTTTTTTTTAAGTCAGATAATTAGTCATCTGATTTCTCATTGTCATCATCACTTATCATCGCCCAAAGACCAGATTATAAAACCCAGATTAGAAAATTTACGAGCAGGGGAGTCGTGACAAACGATTTAGAGAAAAACCCCTCAAGTCGTAAAACAGATTTTAGATTTCAGCTTTAGAATACCAGTGGTTTTTTATGTCCCATAAAAGCACTTTAAAAACGAATATTACCATAATCCCATTTACTTAAGTATCGAGAAAACAATATAGTATTCTTTTTTTAAATTAATATCCTCTTTTTTTTCAGCCATTTACAACGACCATCATTCTCACATACCGGATTACAATCCTCACCATGCCCATTCACCAGATTTCACTCCTCACCATTCTCACTCAGCAGATTTCACTCCTTATCATTCTCACTCGCCAGATTTCAGTTCTCACCATTCCCACACACCAGATCTTAGTTCCCATAACTCTCACAAACCGGATTGGAGTTCACATTCGACCCCCTACAAAGTACATCCGCCTAACTTACAAGAAATTGAATATGTAGAAAATAAAAAGGCCGACAAAAGGCTTGGTTAGTACAGATTAAAAATAAATACACATTTAAAAAAAATACTGTTAATTTAAATAAGTAAAATTAGATCATAATAATTTATTTTAGTTAACAATTTACACTTTTGTAAAGTTTGTTCTAAGTTAATAAATTAAACGCATTTATTATTTGTAAATAGGTAACTTTATTTGTAATATATATATTACGTGGAATGTTTCATTGCATGTATAGATATATAACAAAACTGTTTTTGCAAACTATAACATACAAAATACGAAAAAATAATTCGGTTGTATATTATAAGAAGACATTATTAAGAATACGATCTTATTTTAAATAAAAAAAAATTATATACATAAAAATACTATAAATTTGTATATAATATACAACAATACAAAATAATTGTATTTAAAAAAAAAATCACAAATAGAGATTCTTAGGACGAAAAAATTAAATTAAAGCCACAACATATGGTGTAAAGATATAAAAAAAAAAAACATTACAATTTAGGCGGGAAATAAAAAACATAACCTAAAAAAATATAATTTTCAATACAATGTAAACAATAATATAATTACGTCAGCCGTCTTATGCTTAGTTTTACAATATTTTTACTGTTTTACAAAAGAAACGTAACTTGTAGGGAAATTGAATTTAACCAAAAATATATATATAAGTATGTACTTTTTAGTATCAAATCGAAAAGCTATATTATTATCTTGGTGTGAGTGACTGCTACGCTTAACATTCCAAACGTCATACTACTGTACTAGTGTGCGTGTATTTAGTGGTCAACGGTTGGTAACTATATTTTTCGAAGGTTCTCAGCTTTGATAGTCTCTCTAGACGAATAATAAAAATTTTACAATAACAGTATTTGTTCAAATAATTTTAAAATTATAAATGATTTTTATTTAATTAATTTAAATTGCACAACGATGAAAAGACTCACTTCCGAGTCACGCAACTCAATTTAAACGCACTGTAATTTAATTTATATTTTTGAACGAATTGAAAGGTGATTGTAATATTTTAGTCATGCTGAAATTTCTATAATGCGATTTATGAGATAATAATTTAACTAACGATTTTATCAACTACTACAATTATTTACGACTCTTTCTTCCTCAAAAAGTGGATATACGTCGTTGACCTTGCGAGGAAACCTCACAGCCCCTCTGCCTTGTCATTGCGGAGAAAAGTATCCAAAAGTTCAACAGAAAACTTCGTCCCGCACTGTTTTATTTGACACAAAGATGGCGTCCCAATTGGCGCATATCGATAACGCAAAACACTCATTAAAAATGTTATTCTACAAAATTAAGTCGAAGGTATATATATATATATACCGAGGGAGTATTGTATTACATAATATTCCAATGTAAATAAAAAAAAATCTTGTGATTGATACCTTAGGGAAAAAAGCGAAAAAAAACTAATGCAGATATTACCATATTGCTATTACATTAATCGTTTTGGAAAAGAGTACATAGCATAGGAATGTTGTACGTTAACATATATATTTTTTAAAGTTATTTCGGTAAATATTATCGATAAAAAAAGTAATTAAGGGAGATTAAACGAAGTTATTTTGATCGTATCCACACCTCATGGTTGTCTGGAAGAGATCGCTGATAGCTGTAAGACTTGTACATCATGGTGTATTTAATGTATAAGTTTATATATAATAAAGAAAATAATTTGTATTGTGTTTGTCTTTTCATGTAAGCTTGAGCCCCGTAAACTTGCCAGTTGTAAACTGAAATTTCATCTTACAAATGTAATCTACATTTGTAAGATGAAATTTCAGAATTATTTACAATTGATAAATTTCTTCTTCTAAGTATTTACACTAAGTGATGTTTAACAGTTTTTGGTAATAGAATCAGTGTTAAGGCTATTACAAATTGGGCATAATAAAATCAAGCCCAAGTCATTTTTGAAAAAAAAAATTAAGTACAAAAGTTTTTCTAAAGACGACTGATAATACATATCATATTTTGTGACATTCGACAGGAAATAAAAATATGGCAGTATCATTATTTGGATGCAATTAATTATAGTAATGTAATTCATAAATATTTCAGAATATCCTTAAAATATAATAATAGTTGTCTTTTTGTTTAAATACGTATAAATAAAACTTCATATTTTGACTTTGAATTATTCAACTGTCAAAGTGACAGAGCAATTGGCGGGAAATTATTTTGAGCAACCCTCGTTAAATAATGAATGAGGATCCGTATTATAAGAAAATATTTATATCGCAACTTTTTGATGATTTAAATGTCTTTTATGTTGAACGATTTTTGTTGTTATTAATATTTTTGCATTTAAATACCGAACTCACCATCAAAAATGTTTTTTTTTATGACATTTTATGAATTAAATAATAAAATTGTATAATATGTGTATGAATTAAGTAGTAAATTTGTCATTAATGAGTATTTTAAACAGCAAAAGCCGCATTTATGGACGGAATAAAATAAACGTTTTTGATCTGTTTTAAACACGAATTTTTCACGGTTTTTCAAATAATAATAAGCAAGGTACTAATCATCCTGCTTAACCAATAAACGTATCATACTTTTCTCGGAGTCTCTTTGTTATCAAATATATAAATTAGAAAGAGACACAAAAACTACGTCTTTCAATAAAAGCAAAAGTCAAAACCTCTTAAGGTCAATTAGTTTTTTCCAAAATAAATATATATATAAAATAATCAAATATCCAAATCAGCTAATCTCCTAAAACAAACGCCTAAAAATATGCAGAGCGTTATCAAAATCGAATCGCTTACTAGGCCAAGCACGCTATTCTTGCCGAACCAACCATACTTGACCTTCTTTTTCGACAACCTCCTTTTGTCAACTGTCAATTTCTTCGGCCATGAATCGAAGTTCGACGGGACTATTTGACATTGGCTGTCAAACCATTTGCGCGCGAAACCGTTGGAACTCTTCGCTTGGATGCAAATGTCGGCGCCATTTTGGACTGTTGCTTTGAAATATTTTTCAACCGGTATCGTCAGGGAACGGAGGGTGTAGGAAATATCTTGGCTGAAGTACAATGTGTTGTTTTTGTCCCTTATGTAAAGATAAAAATCGGCGACGTCGTCGGCTGTCGGTACATACCAATGCGCGTATATTGACGTCTGTGAGCTGAAAAAGAAAAAGTTTTTCGTATATCAAACACCAATCACGGCTTGTAGCAAAGACAAATTAACAAATTTGAGGTTGAATTTACGCGATATCATTGGTCGAAATCTCGAACGATCTAAAATTATCATTGTTGATTTGTCAAAAAAACCGCGTTTTAAATGTCGTCAAAGTTGTTATCGGAACTTTGGATGTAAAATTATATGTAGTTACGTGGAATAATCTGGTATGATGTGGAATTATAGCAATGAGAAACTAGTATACGTATCTTAAGTCTGTTACGGCCCGGCCGAGTTCGCTCTATAAATAAGGATAACCTTGCATGAGTTCTCGAAAGGCTAAAAATAATGGTATCCCATAAGGGGTATTTGTCTGAGTGAAAGCGATTCGAAAAATTTATTAATTATTACTCTCTATAATAGAGAAGTTTCCTCCTCACGTTCACATCACTTAACGCATTTATTTAACGTGTTGGTCTATGCTCTATTTTACTAAAGTTTACCAGAACGTCCGCCCTACTTTTCTCTGTGCTATTTTATCATAAAACTATCAGTTTCTCTGAAAAATCCAAAACAATCTTACGCACTTTGACATAACATTCTTTTTTTGCATGACGATTCAAAAGTACTTCCAAGAGCCTAATAAATAAAATTCATTATAAAAATGCTTACTATTGCACATCCCTGAACAAGACATCAGGTTCGGACGTAAAATCGTACTCAGTGTTGCCATAATTCCTTATTTTATCGTTCAACTCGACGTTGCTGGCGCACAATAATCTTTCCTCGTCCAAATTCAGGAAGTTCTCGTTTTCCAATGTCGGCGGCTCGAAGCAAGTGATGTTTTTATATTTATTGTCCTCCGCCAACACCGACGCGGGTAATTTTTGTATGTAATGCTTCAGAGGACGAGTGAAGCAATCGCATTTGAGTCTATTATCTGTAATATAAATTAAGTATTTTATCATTAAAATATTTATTATTGTGTATAATAGTTATAAATATAATATTTAGGAGATTCCTTTAACTATACAACTGGCTGGAATGAATAAAATAAAAAAAAATAAAACAAAAGCGCGCGAAACCGTTTCAAACCGTCATTACTTTTGCTTTTTAGGACAGTAAGGTCAATATTGGCGCGACTTGTTTTTTTTTTTTTATGGCATTGTTTGGCGGACGAGCATATGGGCCACCTGATGGTAAGTGGTCACCACCGCCCATAGACAAAGGTACTGTAAGAAATATTAACCATTCCTTACATCACCTATGCGCCACCAACCTTGGGAACTAAGATGTTATGTCCCTTGTGCCTGTGATTACACTGGCTCACTCACCCTTCTAACCGGAACACGACAATACAGAGTACTGTTATTTGGCGGTAGAATATCTGATGAGTGGGTGGTACCTACCCAGACGGGCTTGCACAAAGCCCTACCACCAAGTAAAATTTTGTTAAAAGTGTTATTTGTGTTCTATTCGGATCTGTAAGCTCAACTGAGTGAGTAATTTACTTCAATATGTATGATTTGGTGATTTATTTATGTTAAGACAAATTCGAAGTTAGAACTATTTGGTTTGTTAGGAAATTGTTTAAACTAACTTATATTCTTGTCTTTTTTTAATCTATTTCACTTCTGTACGCTCAATATATATTTATTGTATTTTTTTTTTTTAAGAAAAGTCGAAATATCCCAAATTAATTGGGGAATTTCTAATATTCCTATTTACCCCTCCTTTTAAGCTTATCACTTGTGTAAGGAGTGGGGACGACACTAGCCAAGTAAAACAGTGCGCTAGATATATATATGTCGGAGGAAGACATGAGTCGGTTTGATTGATGTTTGCATGTATAACACGATATTATTTGTTTACATTTTAATATGTTTTAAAATTCTTGAGATATTTGATTTGTTATATTTTTTTACGAAGTTATAAACCATACTCATTTTATAAAAGTTATGAATATTGTATTTCTTGTAACGACCAATCAGAGCGAAGCATTTGCATCGAGCGGGGTCGAGGCGCCATCTGGTTGACAGAGGTTGAGACAGGTTTGACGGATACATTTTGTTTGATTAGAAAAAGGGACCGATCGAGTTGGATCTTGAAAAGTGTAGAAGACTGCCTATAAAAGGTCAGATCGGTGCCCTGAACCCGCTGCTCAGTGTTGTTACTCGTTAAAGTGTTAATTTGTTGACTTTATATTAATTAAAATACTGTAATTACGTGATAGTTGTGTCTTGTGCTTGTTCTTTACCCTAATGACGGCCACTAAGCCCGTAACCATTGACGACGATGTCAACAAGAATGATGTTCTCCGACATATACATGTGTAAATATTTGTACGTAATTTTATGGTATAAGATTCCATTTTTAATTAATAAAATCTATCTAAGATTGGGTTGCCTGGAAGACATAACTAATTATCCATAAGCCCGCCCATTGTACGTATATATATTGAATTCCATATTTAAAAAAATCTATTGTATATATTCACAGATATTAAACAAAAAAAAAACGAATACAAATTCCCGGTAGTGCGAAACGACGCTTCTTTTATTGATACGTCGTAAGTGCCAGTTTAATATAATTAATTATTGACATTAAGTATTTGAAACGGGATATTTATTTTTATTTGGTGGAGATCGATATTTCGACATTATCTACGAATGTCTTGTTCACATAAAAAACATGGTGAATACACCGTTTCAAATACTTATAGTAAAAAAAATAACCATCTTAATTTAAAATCTTAATTATTGACGTTTTAACAAATCGTTAATTACTACACACTACCGGGCATTCCCTTCGATTTCGCTTCGGGTTCGCTTTTGTTGCTTTGCTTTAACTGACTTTTGATTTACCCAATAATTGTTGGTGATGTAAGGAATCAAAGTGTACCCCAATCATCTAAATCTGTTCAGGCCTTTGATCGTTACGGTGGAATAAAAAAACTCACATACATATGAACCCCGAAACCATTACACACCTTATTGAACAGTCGTGTTAATGTTTATAAAATTTTAATTGTATTGCAATATTTTTTCTGCTCAAATCAATAAATTATACCGTATGTTGTAATGTTCCAACCAATGTTACTTGGTGAAAGGTCTATGAGTGGTGACCACTCACCATCTAGGGGCCCAGTAGCCAGTCCGCCTACTTATTTAAAAGCAAATGTATTTTCGAAACAAAATCAACCAGCTCTCAGTGAAATTCCGTCATATCCACCAACCTTTATTAAAGGGTTGTGGTGGGTTATGATCCTAAAACTTCAACTTAAAATAAACATCTCAAAAAACTTGTTAATGCACTAATAAAACATTTAACAAATACTAAACAATGTAGGCGATAAATTAAGGCCTTAAAAAAAATCACCTTCGAAATATACTTGTAAGCCGTTATCTCGTATCATTTTAACGATTTCCGGATAAAAACTCGTCAGATAATTTTTCCGGACGTCCAACACTTTGAAAAACTTCGCCTTCACCAAACTGTCCACTGGCAACACTTCCAGCGTGTTATTCTGTAGATACATCTCAGTTATATTGTCTGGAAGATTGAAAGTCGTATCCGCTGGAACAGAAAAACAATTCGAAATTCAAAACTTGGAATGCTATTATATATACTATATAAGTACCCACTCATCAGATATTCTATCGCCAAAAAACAGTATTCTGTATTGTTGTGTTCCGGTTACAAGGCTGAGTGAGCCAGTGTACCTACAGGCACAAGGGACATAACATCTTAGTTCCCAAGGTTGGTGGCGCCTTTGTTTATAGGCGGGCTAGCACAAAGCCCTACCACCAAGTAAAATAACTTACATTAACTAATAGACAACAGTAGACAATGTTTATACATGGTAGTCGATTACCTTTCATCTCTCTTCCACACTATTCACATCTCTGTTGCACTCAAAACGGTTAGAAAAAAAAAAAAATATTTGTATACTTATTCGAAACAACAATTGCTAAGACTTTATATAGAAAATCTTTATATATAACCGACAATAAAAAAAAAAAAAATCGAAATATACTTACACGTCCTCGATACCAGATCTTTCAGCTGATTATTAGACAGATCTATAACTTCCAATGACGTTAAGTTACCTAGTACATCTAGAAAATAAATTAAAAAAATACATCAATTTGCAAGGATTGAATAAAACATTTATATCTCTTTTCATTGCGATATATGTGAAAGAGATATAAAACCAAGTAATATATACTCCTCAAATTCAAAATTTTAATTAAGACTCTATCTAGAAAAATCTACCAATTAAATAACATTATTAATTTATCGTTAATGGCCGAGATGGCCCAGTGGTTAGAACGCGTGCATCTTAACCGATGATTTCGTGTTCAAACCCAGGCAGGCACCACTGAAATTTCATGTGCTTAATTTGTGTTTATAATTCATCTCGTGCTCGGCGGTGAAGGAAAACATCGTGAGGAAACCTGCATGTGTCTAATTTCAACGAAATTCAGCCACATGTGTATTCCGCCAACCCGCATTGGAGCAGCGTGGTGGAATATGCTCCAAACCTTCTCCTCAAAGGGAGAGGAGGCCTTTATCCCAGCAGTGGGACATTTACGGGCTGCTTATGTTATCGTTAATCAAAAATAAAATAAAATATGAATTAATATATCTTGCATGAAAATCAATAAAATACTTAATAATAATAATAATAATGAAAAGATAAACAAAAACTTACTATTCCGAATATCATTAATATAGTTGTTGGACAGATTCAACTTTTTCAATTTCTTCCCGCCAAAAGTTATGTCAAACGTGACAACCGGTATCTCGTTGTGACTCAGGTCGACTTCCATGAGTCTGTACGGTATCCAAGGATTCGATGGGAACATCTTCCTTGTTAGAAAACCGAATTGATTGTGGCTTAGGTTCACCTAAAATTATGAAGTATATTATTATATGTCGGAAATGAAGTCATGATCGCAACTATTGGAACGCCAGCTCCATCTATTGGAGCTCAACAGCGTCTAAGTCGTGGCAGTCCTCCGGGCTGTGCTTAGTTCTGCTCGGTCAGCGGACAATTTACTTCTAGAAGCTGTCTCGTGTTCTATATAGACTGTACATAGTAGAAGTGAAGTATTTTGGATAAAGAAGTTAGTCAGTTTTGTAGTATTATAATTAAGTGGTCTCCCTTGAGATTAGCCGCCGTGACCAAAATCGATCAAGACGACGTCATTTCCCATATATATGTATGTATATATAAATATTCACCATTTCCAGTGACAGACAGTCGTCTAGAAGTCCATTCGTTTTGTTGTCTATCTTGTCCAGTTTGTTGTAAGAGAGATCCAATTTCCTGTAAACCATACCAAAAACAATCAGCATGGATTTTAAAAAAGTAAATTTGCAAATAAATAAATACAAATAAAGCCTTATATACTAAGTGCTAAAGCTAATTCCTTTGTAAATAAATCGAACATTTTCAAAAGTAGATTTGGAGCTTATTCATGTAGCAGACTTTTTTTTTATGACAGAGGTGGCAAACGAGCAGGAGGCTCACCTGATGGAAAGTGACTACCACCGCCCATGGACATCTGCAACACCGGGGGGCTTGCAGGTGCGTGTTCAACCGACACATACAAGTTTCCTCACGATGATTTCTTTTATATTTACGTTATAATTATTGTATAGTTTTAAGTCTAAGTGTTGACAAAGAATTCCGATTTACGGATAAATCCAATGGGGTTTTTGTTACATCGTCGTCAATATAAAAAATGTATATTCAATAAATAAATAAATAAATAAATAAATAAAATAAATAAATGTTTTCCTTCACCGCCGAGCACAATAAGAATAATAAACAAAAAATAAACAAATAAAAATAAAGCGGTACTTGATTGAGTTGGAACCCATAATCTTCGATCAAGATTAACAAGGGGCCATCTCGCCCTTGAATATAAATCAAATATTTAGAAAGATAATATTAAATTAACAACGTCATTATACAAAAACCGAAACCAATTTTTATGCTATCGTTACACTAAAAATCGTCACAGTAATATGTGCTCTAACACGCTTACCTTAAAGAAACTAATCCTTTGAAAACTTCGTTCGGTATCCTCTCCAGTTGATTACCGCGTAGCGACAGATCCAACAGCTGCTGCATGCCGTTGAACGTCCTCGGGCCCAAGTCCGTCAGCTGGTTGTACGACAGGTCGAGTTTGAATGTTGTGGGCAAGTTACCGAACGCGGATTTGGAGAGCGATGTGAGGTTATTGTACTGTAAACAAAAATTAACTTATCGGATGAAATTTTTTAAATACAATTTTTATACTAAATGCTTATATACATAGAATAATTAATGATTTATTATTTATTTAAAATAGGGTGACAATGCGCGACCAATTTTTGGAACTATGACGTTGTCCCTTGTACCTTTAGTTACTCTGACCCTTCAAACTGTAACTCAACAATAAGAAGTATTGCTGTTTGATAGAACGTGGGAGGAGTGGTACCAACCCAGATGGACTTGCAAATTCTCTACCATCAACTAAGATAATATTTTTAACAATATTTTAATAAATAACGTTGAAGGTACTCGGAGAAAATTTAATAATAAAAATATCTCGTACAAGAACTTTTAATTGGCCATTTAAAGATCTATTCACTCGAGAAGACACAACTCTCCGCGTTAAAATAATTACTTTTAAAAATTATTTTAACAAATAAAATCAAATTTGTACTCTTCTGCTGTCATTACTCTTAGTCGCCTCACACACACTAAGACATCTTGTCATGAGCGTCACTTACTTATGTACGCCGATTGTAATTTAAAGTGGTGGGGCGCACCTTCATGAATACATCTGTACAAGTTAATTAAGCACTTAGCTTTTCTAGAAGCTCACTCTTTTAAACATAAATAAACTTCCTAGTGGCAAGCCTACAAAGCTTCTGTGCTCGAGGTAAATTAATTAAAAAACGGGTTTTCTCGAAATCACATTCAGAGAAACGATAAAACGTCAGACTTACCTGCAAATACAAATACTGCAAGCTGGTCAACGTGTTCAAGGCCTCCCAGGGGGGCCTGGTCAGCCCGTTGCTCGACAGGTCCAGCGACTGCAGCGTCAGCAGGCCGGCGAAGGCGGAGCTCGTGAGGCGGTCGGCCAGCGCGTTCGCGGACACGTCGAGCCGGAGCAGCGCGTTCATCGTCGGCCACGTGTTGTACGCGATTTCCGACAGGTTGTTGTGGGCGAAGTTCAGTTCGCTTCAAAAAAGATAAATACGTTTAAAAATATAATCATATACTACTACTGAAAGGCATAATTAAAAAAAAAGATGGTAGATTTTTTTTAGGAAAACAAAATGCCCTAATATTAGAAGAATCAGCGAATCAAATTGAACTATTTCTTTTTTGTTCTTTAATTATTGTTTATAATTTTTAATATAATTCCCAATATATATATTGTATTTATTTAGAAATATCGGCGTTATGGACATACCCCAAAAAATAATTACCGACTCGCAGTCGAGTAATAGGTGATTTATAAATCAAAAACATGTACAGTCAGGGTAAGAAAACCAATCAAGTCGTAAACTCTTAGTACATTTTGTAACTAAAGCATTAAACGGAAAACTGCACATAAAATTAAACTAACATAGTATGATAACTAGGTTCAAAATAGTGTACATTGCGACGCAATATGTCAAACTCAATCGGTAAAGCAGATTATCGCTCATACTGAGCACACGAAAATAGACCTTAAGGTGACGAACCTTTTCTTACCCCGACTGTACATGTACATGTTCAGCTTGTAAATTTCCCGCTGCTGAGCCTCCTCTCCTTTTGAAGAGAAGGTTAGGAGAATATTCCACCACGCTCCAATTGATTGATTGGTGTGAATATTACTTCTATTATTTAAACCAGATATACAGACTTAAATAGACCACCTGGTGATAAATGTTTACCGTCTACCTAGGCACATATTTCTAAAATTAAACAACGTCAATACGCTTATACACAAGTAAGATGTTATTTCATTTATTACACTGGCTCACTCACCCTTCAAGCTAAACACAAAAAATATTTCTCCTTTCCCGTAGAAACAATCGCAATTATTAACATTAGCTACCTTAAAACTATACTCACCCCAAACTAATGGGTATTTGGAAGATCTTGGTAAGATAGTTATAGCTGATGTCCAGTAGTCTGCAACTGGCCAACTTCGCCAGACTACCGCGAGAGACGTCCTGCAATTTATTGTGCGACAGGTCCAGCTCCAGGACCGTCGGTATCGTACCGAATGTCGCTGGCTTGATACGCTCCAACGAATTGTAACTTAGATTGAGGAATCTAGGAAACGAAACATATCATTTTAATTTATCATTCTATCTCTTTCTCCAAAAGACAATTCTCTATTCGAACATAATATTTTTTTCAAATTTATAATAAAATACCTGCCCACATAAAAAATGTAAACTCATTTAACGCATTTAAGACCAAACTGGCCAATTAAATAAAAGTACATGCACTTTAAAAAAAAAAACGCGTTGAGTGGGTAGCACTTAAAATAGCTGTAATAATTATTGTTTAAGACGAACAGAATGTTATATTACCATTAATGTGTCTTTTCATGTAAGCGACCTATGTCTTTTTGAGAATAAATGTCTATAAACAATAAACAATATTTTTTTGAATTAATATTGTCCTAATCACTCTGATAATTAGATCGTCGTGGTGGTTATATTGGTCGTTTTATGTTCATACGTGATTCTGTACGTAATGTTATATTGCCCTTCGTTTTGTAATGTTATGCCTAAATTTACACATGGGGACCGAGAACTTTTAAACGATGCAACGGATTTAAATGAAGTTTTCATCAATAAACAAAGAGATTCAAGAGGAAGGTTACAATACATGCAAAATAAATAATTTACCAAAACAAGAAATTTACTTTTGATGTTAATGTCGTGGAAATTCGGATCGGTTAGCTAGTTTTATTAAATCGAAGTCACCTTATAGAGAACAAGTTCTGGAAGACGGCGTTGTATATGTCCGTGAGGTTGTTGTGCGACACGTCGACCGTGTGCAGCTCGTACAGCTTCGGAAACGTCGCTTTGGGTATCGTCGTTATGAAATTATACGACGCGTTCAACACACGGATACCTGTCATGTTGTGGATCGGTATCTACAATATTATTATTAATTATTAAAAAAATATTACATAGGATAAATTAATTTATACAGGATGATTATAAGCGTAGTAGTGATGAGCCTGAGCGTAGAGAGTGGGAAGAGGCCGACCTAAGAAAACATGGATGAAGTGTGTCAAGAGGGATATGAGAGGATGTGGACGATCAAATGACGAATAATAGAGGAATGGAAAGAAAAGATGCTGCGCCCCCCAAATAGATGAGGACGCGGGCAGTAAAATAAGGTTCTAAAGGAATATAAACATTACAATGTTATCTGACTATCATCGCACAACCAAACTACTCAGTACAGGAAGCTGACATTTGGTACATAGGTTTACTTTATAACGCAATCATCCGCTATGAGAGGAATTTTGAAAATTAAGTATAAATGGGGGGGGGCGTATTTTGTGTTTAATGTATGACTAGTTGTCGCCCGGAATCACTTGCGTAAAATAAGCCTATGTTCTTCCTCGGGATATAAACTTGCTTCAAAACAAATTTCATCAAATACCATTCAGTGGTTTGGATCGTGAAAGAGCAACAGACAGACATGCAGTTAGTCGCTTTACAATATTAGTATAGACTAGTGGGTTGCCGGCAAAACTTCGCTTTTATTCAAAAGAGTTTTTACGAATTTCGAAACCTGTGACGGGTTTTATTTTGATTTAATGCCATTGTAAACTACAAGTCACTCATCAACATTTGGCACCAAAACGATGAAACCTTTCATAATTGTAGTTTGTCGATGACAATTTACTTTAACATGTTAATATTTTTTTTACTTATACAGCCGTAGCACCGCTCCCCAACCTTCAAAATGAGACCACAACCGACTTTTTATGTGCAACTACCGTCCCATAATCACTGGGACAAAGATCGGTTTACGCTATTTTTATTTTTAGCATTAGCAGCCTGTAAATTTCCCACTGCTGGGCTAAAGGCCTCCTCTCCCTTGAGGAGAAGGTTTGGAGCATATTCCACCACGCTGCTCCAATGCGGGTTGGCGGAATACACATGTGGCAGAATTTCGTTGAAATTAGACACATGCAGGTTTCCTCACGATGTTTTCCTTCACCGCCGAGCACGAGATGAATTATAAACACAAATTAAGCGCATGTAAATTCAGTGGTGCCTGCCTGGGTTTGAACCCGAAATCATCGATCTCTGCTCAGCTCTGCTCCCTTACGCTATTAATAAATAAAATTATCTCACCTGCCCCATACTAGTGAACTCATTGTGCGAAACTTGCAGTTCATTCGCGTACGTATTTTCATCGAACGCATTCTTATCGATATCTTTCAAATTATTAAAACTCAAATCCAACAGCGTCATGTTGTTGCAGTTCTGAAAAGCGCCGGGTTCGATTCTCGACAGAGAATTGTGGGATATATTCACGACGGCCAAGTACAAATCAGTGAACGCTTGCTTGTCGATCAACGTTATGTTGTTCTCTGCGAGATTGATTAGCTAAAGGGGAAACAAAGGAATTAGTGAAACAGGGATTTTTTTTGTATGATATCCGTAGGGGGACGAGCAAATGGGCCATCTAATGGTAAGTGGTCACCACCGCCCTTAGACAATGGCGCTGTAAGAAAAATTAACCATTCCTTACATCGCCAATGCGCCACTAACCTTGGGAACCAAGATATTACGTCCCTTGTTCCTGTAGTTACACCAGCTCACTCACCCTTTAAATCGAACACAACAGTACTGAGTACTGCTGTTTGGCGGTGGATTATCTGATGAGTGGGTGGTACCTACTCAGACCCCAGACGGGCTAGCACAAAGCCCTACCACCGAGTGTATATTTATTTATTTATAATACAAAACTGTATCCTTATAACTGGTTGTCCTTATTCGATATCACAGCACGTTTAATAATAATATTTAAAATAAGTCTCTACGTTATATAGGATATATTCCAGGTGGCAATCCTTGTGAGCTCGCTCAGGCTGCAACAAAATAAAGTCTACCCTGTCGGCTATCACGGTGAGGGTGCGTAACGTGCGCGTTAGCCTCTGACTGATAGGAAATTTTGTTTCTAATAAACTTCATAATTAATTTCGAACATTATTGGGACCAAAGTAGATTTAGAGAATCAACATTTATTTTCACCTCACTTTTTTCTTTAATTTTTTAATATTTCTTTTATCACCTTAATATTTATTTTATATTATGTGGATGACTTAACAATACTCAACATATATCACTATAGACATTAGCGCCGTAAAATATACATTCCTTACATCGTCAAAGAGCCTTGTCTGTACACTGGCTCACTGACCCTTCAAACCGGACAAACATTAATACTCATTATAGTTATTTGGCGGTAGAATACACGGTGATGCATAGATGGTAGCTTGGTGGAATACTTTCTAAGTCTCTCAAGGATAACGGACTTAACCCAGCTGGTAGATACAGATGTATTTATTACAATATATACTAATATTTTTTTTTTTTTTAGTATCATTTCTATCTTTGTTTTATTTTATTTTTTTGTGTTCAGTACTAAGATTTCTGTATTTAATTTCGTGGTGTACAATAAAGTATATTAACATTAAAAAATTAGATGTTTTTTGTAACGTCGTTTTGAAAAATCTACTAAACCGATATAGATAAAACTTATATCAGAAGATGCGGCGCCTTTCGGAGATTTTTTTAGTATCAAAGCAGCTGATCTTCGTGGTTTCATCCGCTTTAAATGTTGACTATTATGACTTATATATTTAAAACTCTTGTATATTATATATTTGACATAATTTTACGAATTTAAAGTACAAAATAAGTTTAGTTGAATGGTTCTTAGCTCACCTCTGCATATTTGACCTGCTGGAACATCTGGTAATCGACCTTCGTAATGAAGTTCCTCGCCAGATCCACTGTTCCTATGCGAGTCACCGCTGAGAACGTCCCTCTGCCCACGTCTGATATTTGATTGTCCTGGAGGTACAGACGTCTAAAAAACATTTATCAATTTTAAGATTTAAATTTTCGATGGATGTTTGTGAGATTTGTTTTGACTACATCTTTTTGCTTTTTCTTCTATGGCATAGGTTGGCGGACGCCTGATGGTAAGTTGTCACCACCACCCATAGAAATAAAAAACTATGCATATCGTTCTGGCACGTCACTACAAAACGATAATTACAAAAAAAACATTGAACACATGAAACATTCGTCCCGTTTCTCTTAAACTTGGTGGTAGGGCTTTGTGCAAGCCCGTCTGGGTAGGTACCACCCACTTATCAGATATTCTACCGCCAAACAGCAATACTCAGTATTGTTGTGTTCCGGTTTGGAGGGTGAGTGAGCCAGTGTGACTACAGGCACAAAAGATGTAACATCTTAGTTTCCAAGGTTGGTGGCGTATTGGCGATGTAAGGAATGGTTAATATTTCTTACAGCGCCATTGTCTATGGGCGGTAGTGACCACTTACCATCAGGTGACCTATTTACTCGTCCGCATTTAACAGCCGTAACATTAGCAGCCTGTAAATTTCCCAATGGGCTGACCTCCTCCCGTTGAGGAGTAGGTTTGGTGGATGCTCATTTGGCAGAATTTCATTGAAATTAAGACATATGCAGGTTTCCTCACGATGTTTTCCACCGCCGCCTAGCACGAGATGATTTTAAACAAATGAAAATTGAGTGTTGCTTGTCTGGGTTTGAACCGCAATCATCATTTAAGATGCACGCGTAACCCCGGGGCCGTATCGGCCATCCCTATTGATTTCACTTCAAATTCCAAACTTAAAATTAATAAATACCTCAAAAACCTCATCCCTCTGAAGCTGTTCGTGTCCAATTTCTTAATCTTATTATTGTCCAAATGTACAACTTTTATGACCGTATTTCTCGCGAACATACCTCTGAAACAGACATATCGATATTAAATTATCTAATTCTATTATAAAATATATACAAACAACCTTTACGACTTTATGATAGGTATAGTCCATTCGAATCGAAGTAGGTATTACTTGGGATTTGATTATGGCTCGGTACATTGTGCTACTAAGCTTTTTCGCTGGAAAAACGCTGTAGGGGGGGGGGTACGTGGGGCTCACCGGCGCTGAAAGTGCCGGAATACACACTAAAAAACCAGCGGTACCCACTCTTTCTTTACTGGCTGGCCCACCTTGGGCCTCCAAGCTAGTGGAGTTCCCGGGGTGTGCTCTACTAATCTTATATATTAATAGCGTAAGCTGATTTTTGTCCCGGTGATTATGGAACAATAGATGCACATAAAAAATCGGTTATGGCTCATTTTGAAGAGCTCCAGCCGTAGATGTGCAGAAAAATAAAGAGCATTCTTGATTGCATATTGTTACAATTTAACAGAGAATTAAATTCAGAGAATAAAAGTTACTAATCGGTTAGAGAGCGATGCAACGACTGTATAAGAAAAACATGGAAAACGTAAACAAAAGTACGAACTCTTGCGGAAGACCCACTAGTAGTTCTTGACTAATATATCTTTATTTATAATACAACACTATTGCACTTAACTACTTATATCCACTTTAATTTTTCTTCCAAAGCGATAACGACTTCGTCAAAATTCAAAACGCCATTTTATCACAAATCCATAATTAACATCATAGATTATTCATTGACCAATGATATCGCGTAAATTCGATGTCAAATGTAGTTACCTCGGTATTTCCGGAAGTTGATTGTGACTCGCATTACACCATCCGAGTTTAGTCAAATCACCGATATGGCTTCCGTCCAATTTGGTGATGTGGTTGTAACTGAAAGAATAATACAGAAACTAACCTTACCGTATATATATTAAACAATATGTATTTATTAATAATAATACTATATAGTTCAAATTAAATTTAAGAAACCAAGAACATATCTGTGGAGATAAAAATATTAAAAAAAAAACAAAATCAGTTGACCTTGAATTATTTAAAATGATGAATCAAGTATAATTTAATTTAAGTTCTAAACTCTACAATTTCAAGCAGAACTCACCCTTATTACATCCTTTGTTAGCAGAAAATTTATAATCATATATTAAATTAATAATTATAATTACTAGACTCGCAAAAAATAGTAAATTATATTCGGCAGTATACCGAATACCGAATATTCGGCGAGCCTCCTGACCGAATAGCAGAACATTAGGCAAAAGTATTCGGTCGGATTTTATCCCCAAAAACTTGCAGACGTTGAAAAATTCTTAACTTATCTAATACAGAAGAGGATTATGTACCAATGTCTACTTAAATTATTTTAAGATAAATGAATATATACCTAATGAATGGATTTATTGATGTATTCGGCCGAATATAGAAGCAGGCGAATAGGACGAATACCGAATAGTAACCGAATATTCGTTGCAAGCCTTATGATTACATTATTGACTTAAAACAAGTTTAGTTACCCGGGGGGGGGGGGGTAAATCATGTCAATTTTAACCAAGGATTGTAGGTTCAAATTGAAGCTTCAGGCATATTTAGTGCAAATCAACTAGAGCCACTCTGGGTTTTAGTCTGGCAAATTTTTAGGTGGCGGGCCAAAATTAATTGGATTTAAAAAGATATACAATATTTTTTTCTACTATGAATGAGTTTATTTATTTATTAATTGTGTGTATCCTTTCAATATTATACAAAATTCAATCATTAACATTTTTTATATTGACCCGATTACACTCGGCACTGACTAGTACCATTAACAAAAGTACCATTGACAAATCATAATTCTCTTTTTGTAATTGTAAAGAATGCTTTTAATATATTTTATTTTGTAAATGGTAACAAGTTTTATTGTACGGTAACGCGTTCACATTTATAATATCATCAAGAAAAAATATTAAAGATTAATTGAAAAATTAACCTAAATGGCTTAAAAGTAAATATTTTTTCTGAGTTTCATTGCGTACCGTCTTCTTAGATATTAAAAACAAATAATAAGAGTAATTTAAGAGCAAAAGATAAAAAGAACATATCCATGCTAATATTATATATGCGAAAGTAACTCTGTCTGTCTGTTGCTCTTACACGGCAAAAACACTGAACCGAGTATGACGAAATTTTCTATGAAGCAATCTTGAACTCCAGGGAAGATATAGCTGACATTATATGCCTTAAACCTGACGACCACACCCTAAAACCAGAGCAAAGCCACGGACGGCTACTATACTTAATACATCAAGAACTAACCTCAAATCCAACACTTCCGTGTCCCGTAGTCCCTTAAATTGATTCCTCTTCAGATTGACCAATCTATTACCGTGTAGATCTAATATTTTCAATTTTCTTAAATGCTGAAATAAATATAAAATAATATAAATAATACATTAATAAGAAGCCAGTGTTGCCAATGATCACTATGTTGCCTGCGAAAAAAAAATAAAACAACCTTTTAACTAGCTATGATCAGTGCTGGATTTAAACTCCAGGCACTTGGGGTTAGTGCCTAAGACAGAAAAGGTTCAGGACTATTTGGTTTTATGACAGCATTACCAGAGAACACAAGGCGACAAAATTAGGAGGATGAGAAAAAAAACTGTGCATTATTGAATGTTTTTTATCTTCAATCTTTATATAAAAAAAAATGTCATTGCAGCATTTGTGTACAGTACTTAAAAAACTAATCAGCCAATTTTCGGTAACCCTCTCAATAAGGCTTTGAAGTAAACTAAACTTACTTGAAAGGCTTCAACGGGAATATCAGACAGCAAGCCATTTACGAGATGCAACTTCTCCAGCCGTCCAACAGCCAAGCTACCAGCGAAAATGTCCTTGCTGAGTGACGTCATACTGTGTCCATCTATTGACAGGATTGTTAGGTTACCTAGAATCTAGAAAATAATTTAGTTCAAACAGTATACATATAGTACTAATATTATAAATATGTCAGTAATATTTGTTGGAATACCTTAAAAGCATCCTTTGGAAACTGGCTGATCCTTGTATTGACCATATATATTTCCTGTAAAGTTCTGTTTACACCGGCAAACGCGTAACCATCTATTGACTTTATGGGTGTGTCGATAATGTGTAACGTTCGTACTGTTGATCGATGGAGGAGTGGGCCGAAGAGATGGGCTGAAATCAGACAGGAACTCCTTGATTGAAAGAATAAAAACTTAGAAAATAGTAATCACTGATCTACAATTGATTTCTTACTCTTTGTTATATGTTTTATAATAGTATGTCATGTCATTACCAAATGTCTTAATTATTAAAAGTTCATCAATAAATATTAAAGATATTTCAGGGAAATCATTGATATATAGTATGAATAACAGGGGACCAAGAATTTTGCCTAGCGGAACACCATCTACATAAATCCCGTTTAATTATAGTACTGTGTGTGACTTTTTCCCTATGCCATTTTATTAAATCGTTATCTATTTTCAAAATATCTTTGTATCCTTATTTGTGAACAATAAAGCCCAATAAAGAGTTCAGCAGTAGAGGTAAAAAATAGATTGAAACGTAAATAAATATTTTTACATTTAAAAATCAGTTTTCGATAAAATAAAAAATAAGGCAAGTTATCAAACATAACAGTATAAATATATAGCTTTAAAAAATGTTGTAATAATAACCAAATAAAACTTACATATTTTGCATTCTTTTAATTCCAATCTTTCAACTGGCAACCCTAAACTAGCTATATTCCCCAGTCCAACACTCATGACTGCCAACCCTGTATTCTCACATTTAATGTGCAAACCTGCATCTGTCCCCTTTTGACATACGCAGGGAAACAGGAGCTGATTGTCGGACTCTTTTGGACAAGGGTATAGTGGGCCAGGTGGAATATATTCTGAATTTAAATTTGGGAGAATAGTTGCCAACATAAAAAATATCAGTATCGCCATTGTGATCTGAAAATAAATAATATTGTGTATTAAATGTGAGACAAGTGGTAACTGAAATTCCTTCTATGGTATTTTTCTTTAATTAATTTAAAAAACAAATATGCCATAAAAAATGGCCTGGGGAAATCACATGTGATAGAGAAAAATACAAGAATATTTAAACCATTATGAGGCAGCCATTCAACATAATTATTAAACAAATATGATTAACATTTTCTTATTTCATAATTTATTTTGATGATACAACTATTTTTAACATCATAAGGTAGTTCTTGTCACTACTAAGTTCTTATAGTATATGCTAACTTTAAAAGAAATGAATGACAAAAATCTATAATAAATCAATTGGACAAAAATATGTATATTTTAAAAAAATCCAATACTTATAATGACGCATTTATTACATCATTTATTTAAAAACTTTCATGTTTGAAGTGACCTTAATAATATAAATAACATTCATTAATATCGAGTTAAAAAATAGGATCTACGCGACATAATTCATCCAAGGCTATTTTAATACCAAGGAAGTACAACTATAAAAAAATAACACAAGAAATTCTTACAAGACTCACAAGGCCAATTAAACAACGAAATTGTTTTGTTTTAAAGAAAGCGGCTATAATATCCGACAATCTAATTAATTAATATTATCTAGACATATTTTTAATAACCCTTTTGATACCTTTATTATTTTTTTAATTCGTCTTAAACAAACTTTGTTAACAAAATATATGGGCTAACTTTGTAACAACTTTCACCTAAAAATAAACATGTATTAAAACGTTACCTGCTTTTAATTTATATTATAACAGCAATCACTATTATTTGTCTACTGCATTTAATATTTTAAATTAGTAAAACATAATAATTGCGAAAATAATACGCAATTTTTTTTCAGAGAAGCAATAACACAGCCCACTCCATAGTAGGAAGCACGGAACTGTCAAATTATGGATTGACAATGACAAGTTTTTCTCTTGGAAAAGACAAAGATATTACATCACACGGCCTTATTATATATGTCTATTTTAAAAATATTTTTAGTAAGATAGATTTATAATAGAAACGCGACTAAAAAATAATAAATGTGCGTCGGTTCTCAATAATTAAAGTCTATCATTTTTGATACATTATATATATTCAAGACCACATAATGATTTTATCTTCAAGTATTTTACTGGTAAAATGTACACATTCGATTTAATACATGTTTATATTCATAAAAGTAATGTATTATTTGATGTATCAATGAAAATGAATAAAATTAAATTTATCTTTAAGCAACATGTGTTGCCAGTTTAGTCCCTAAATAAAATTTTAGGGACTAAACTCTCGATAGAAAATAATATTAAAAATTTATGAATATTGTCTTTCAAATTTAAAAATAGCAGTGTTTGGTTTTTTAACTTTAGTAATATAATATTAAATCGTAAACATTCTATCTATCTATCCATTCAGTAGTGTGTTGTGTTTAAGCGTGTGAATCAATTTTAGGTTGTGTTTGTGATTTTTGATATAGGCTAACGTAAAGACCTCATTAGAAATCGCATCTTACTCAAAATTACTGACTCTTTTTCCTGAGAATACCGGCATTGTATCCCCGATCGGCCTGATATAATTGTATTAGATAGACAGGCTAGCAAGTGGACGTAGAAATAGTAACTACCACCCATAGACATTGGCACTTCAAGAAATATTATTAATATTCACCACTAACTAACTGGAAGGTATGATGTTACCCTTTTGCCTGTATAGCCTTATCCAATCGAAGAAAGAATGAATAAAAACAAACCTTAAATTACGTATTCTATGCGATTTGCTAATAGTACTGCTATATTGTGCTCTACGAATAGTTCTTGATTGAAATATATTTATTTATAATATAACAGTATTCCATATCCACTTTAATTTTACTTTCAAATTTAAACATAGATTATTTAAATTCTTGGCCAATGATATCACGTCAATTCGATGTCAAATGTTTGGCTTTTGTCCTCTTTTGGTTGGAATAGACGATAAATAAAATGGCTAACTTAAATTTCAAACGAGAACACACCAATACTTAATCCTGTTTGGCGGGAGAATATCTGAATGAGTGGTACCTACCTAGACTAAGGCAAAGCCTTAGTAAATAAAATTATTCTTAAACAGGCATGACTAGTGGTCTGGTCAGATAAAGATTTAAACACTACCTCAGGCGATAAGTTTTACACTAAAGGGATATTTATTTAATTTCATAACGTACGTATTTATTTTCTACAAGAAAATTTAGTTAATTGTAAGCCAATTTTATTTATTCAACCTTTATTGGAATTATAAAACAAGTATTTTATCTTTATTATCCTACAGAACATTATGTGCAAACTACAATCTACTTTTTTTTCCATTTGTTAAATATATTTTTGAAAACCAATTACAAAGACAAAAGTAAACAGGTTTTAATGAATAACCCTGATAAATACCTTTTTTTAAATAATCTGAGATAGATAAGAACAAATAAATTTAATTATGTCATTGTTGACATATTTATAACAAAAATGATTTTAATTTTTGATTAAATATTAAATTAAATAACAATTTCACCCGACTTTATATAAAGATTATACACAATGCCTCCAAGACAAAAGAAGAAGCAACCACCAATACGGTGCGACGAGATTCAGGGAGAACGTTTCCATGCACCAACAGAAGATGTATTCTCCCACAATTGGTGGGAAGTCTTTTGCTTCCCTTACATATTGTGTGGGAGAATATGGGATTGTTTTGTTTCGCTATGTTCTGGTACAAACCAATGTCTTGTTTATTGGATGATGATACAATGGATCGTTTGTAAAATAACTAAATTAACAACACCCGACGCCATCATATTTCCATATTATTTTTATATGTTCTGTCAAGTTATACTGCTTACTCTAGCTTTCGTGTTACTCTGGATATGGTTTGGCAAAACTGTGGTGATACCATATTTTGAAGCTTTTTATTACGCATTAAATGAAGAAGAAAAAGTTGTATCAGCTAACACAACGAGATTGTCGTTAAGAAGATATTGTTTCAGAAAAAGTGATATATTCAACACGACAGTCGATAACTCAGCAGGAAATATTGAATGGAATATACAGTCTACTTGTCTAATTACAATGTCAGCCGATTACTTCATACATCGATTATATATTTAGATTTCTTTTTTAATTCTCTGAATTTATGGCTTACGTCTAAAATGAATGTATTCAAATATAATACTGTAGCTTTAATAATGTGATATTTTTTATGATCATTACTTACACAAATATAATATATATATATATATATATATATATATATATATAAAATAATAACACGTTACATGTATCCCAGAAAACATGGAGTTCGGAGTAGGATTGAAGATATTACCCCTAAGTTGTGGTATTTTTAATACCAATATAAATACGGATGACTGTTAGAGCAGCATAGGTTCTAAAATTACGTCACGGAACTATATTTCGTAATTAATTTTTATTGTCATTTTTTTTTTAATCTTGCTTTTATTTTATCGAATAGTTGGCAGTGTAGCCAACTGAACTTTCTCCATTAAGTAAGTTGTAGGTAAAAACATTGAGTGGTTTTGTTAAAAATAAAAAAAATGTAAAGGCACTGGAAAAAATGCCAAAATAACCATACAATCTCGTGACACGTGACTTCACAGTGTTTAATAGTTTTTAAAATAACTAGTTTTTACATTTTTTTTAAGGGTCGATATTAGAGCATGTTTATTCTAAAGATATTAAGTCTTTAAATTTAATTTCTATATTTTCCAGAATTACATCAAGGTTTTCATGAAGCAGGTATTGGGATTTGACATCACTTTTCATTTTTTTTGGGAAATGAAATCTATATCTAAAACAAAGTGCGTGTAGGGATTTAATATTTTAATATGTGGCAATACTAGACAGCTTAAGACTCAAACTTCAGACTGATTCTGAAAGAGGACCCGTTCTTTCTATTAGTGTTGATTAGTCTGTGAACGTCACTTCACATCAAAAATGTCGAAAAGTGTGTCAAAGCAATTTCATTTCACAATTTACGAATATTGAAGCGTTACTTCGCTCGCGAAATAAAACGTTCGCGTTCAAGAATCGAGTGCTTTTATAAATTTCCATCAAACACTTTGGAAGTAAATTGAATACCTGGTAAGTGAAGAAATTTCTTTTTTCAAAAGTGAAATTTTCACGTAACACTGGCCATTTACGGTTAATTATCTTAGTCCATACTGTAAATATGCTACGTTCTATCATTTAAAATTCGAACAAGCCTTATTTTTGGCGCGATTCAGTTATAATTTGTATTATTTTACGTTTTTTCAAAAATAATATCGCTCAACTATTCGTTTTAAACGCGATATCAATTTATAGCTCTATTGCGTATGTAAATAAATAAACCTGGGAGTGGATACCATTTATTGTTGGGCTAATTTATAATTTAATTTACCATGAATATAAGTTAAAAGTGAAAATTAGTTGTCTATGCTGGTCCACTCTCTCCATTGGTGACCTTGATTTTTTGGCACACTTTTCGTTCAAGTACACGAGAAATCAACGCGTGTGCAAATATTTTTCTAAGCTCTTTTCGTCAGAATATTGTGTAATAAAGAAATCGATGTATAAGTTTTTTTTTTAATATTATATATATGAATCCTTAAATGAAACCAATATTCGTCTTTTTTTTTTATTTTAATACAACTATTTTTTCTGTTTTGTACAAAGTATAATTTGCAAATATCAATGTTTTATTGCCACTACAATATTAAATAAAGCACTCGACACAACTTATTATTATGAAAAAAATATATCTAGAAGAGATATCAAAGTCATAAATATAGATTTTATTAGCAGAATATAGAGTATTACGTTAATAGTAAAGATATTTACTATAGTAATGTATATAAGACAGAAAATAATGATTTAAATACATCCATTCTATGGTTGGAGACAACCATTGAGTGATCTGTATACTAGACCAGTTGTCTGTCCAATCAGTCCAGAATGGTGTCAAAGTTTAATTTCATTTCAATAAAATTATTTGACATTTTCTGTTTCTGGGTTACCAATGCAATAATTTGTTCCACTAACCAAGAGATATCTTTTTTGTGTCCCATCCACTTTCATTTAAATAATCTATCGCAAGTTGCCCAAAAAGACATAAAGAAACAAGTTTACATATATTAAATTTGTTGTTATATTTGTATGTAAATATATAATAATAAAGAGCCTAGATGGCCCAGTGGTTAGAACGCGTGCATCTTAACCAATGATTTTGGGTTCAAACCCAGGCAGGCACCACTGAAATTTCATGTGCTTAATTTGTGATTATAATTCATCTTGTCCTCGGCGGTGAAGGAAAAAATCATGAGGAAACTTGCATGTGTCTAATTTCAACGAAATTCTGCCACATATGTATTCCGCCAACCCGCATTGGAGCAGCGTGGTGGAATATGATCCAAACCTTCTCCTCAAAGGGAGAGGAGGACTTTAGCCCAGCAGTGAGAAAATTTACAGGCTGCTGATGCTAATATAATAATAAATCAAATTTGAAAATAATTACTGCATGTTTTTTTTTTAATAGAAGCTCCTTGTTAAATTGGAAAATTATTTGTATAAAACAAATAATGAACCAGCCCATCAATAAAGCAGGTTATACACTGTCTTATTTATCCAATTCATAAAAAATTGTGACCTAACATTAAGGAAATATATATTTACTTAATGAAATATATTATCTATATATTAGAATCGAAAATTTGTTATATAGTATACAACTTATTTATTATTAAAGGAAAATTAAAGTTATATAATTCACACAGCCATTGCATAAGATATTTTAAATTTGTCATAAAGGAACCGGGTGACTTGCTCATGTACTTGACTAGTGTTTTACTTATAAACTCTCATTTGCTTCATGAAATATTATTATAATTGTAAATTGGTTTTCGTTATAACAAATACCATATTTTTTCTTAAATAAAAGGGTGTTTTTGTTATGCTATTTTGTCTAAAATCTTCAACTAATCATAGGGATATTTTGTCAAAAGTACAGGAAAGAACTCTGGGTATAAATCCTATGTGTTGAATTGTTAATATGTAAAGACATAGAGTTATATGTAAAGCTAGCATGAGTTAGGGATGTAGAGCCAACTGAGACCTTACTCTTTTTCACTTAAATCCTGAATGAAAATCAACTAATAAAGACTAAGCCCTCCTATCATCTATTTAATATGCTTTGTTTAAATAAAATTTTAACATGAGTTTTAAAAGGGTCCATGAAATTTTGTGTAACAAGTTTATTCTTATTTCAACTGAGATTAACCCAATAAAGAATGATATATATATATATAATGGGAAGAACCAAACAAAAGGATGATTGTACTTGAGATTTTAATCCAAAATCAAAAAATAGTATGTTTTATCCAATAAAATTGTCTCTCACGCCAAATAATGCTGATTAATTTAATATTTTAAATTAATACCGAGCAAACTTAAATTATTAGTAGTTATCAGAACAAACAGACATAGGAGTATGGGAACAGTACAGCAGGTATGGTGATGGCCCCACATTGGCACTATTAGAAATATAAACGATTCCTTACAAAATGCACCATTAATCATGGGAACTAAGATAATTTATATGTCGAACTACAAAACATAAAAACAAAAAACTTTGTTGTCTTGGTGTACGTGACACCTACGCTTGACACTCACCAACGTCATATTACTTTACTAGTGTGTATGTACTTTTTTCGACGTGTTTGCATAATCTATCTAAGTATATAAATAATTCCCTTGTGCCTGAATAGGCCTATACCAACCAAAAATTGACAAGAGAAAATAAACAAAATTTGACACCGAATTGATGCGATACGATTGGTCGAGAGCTTCGATATAATCTATGATATTCACTATGAACTTGCGAAAAAAATGTCATTTTGAATTTCGAAGACGTCGTTATCGGAACTTTGAAAGTAAAACTTAAATGGATACAATTAGTTTGGCGGAATAGTGTTGTGTTGAAAATAATATAACACTATATTAATTTATACATTTGTTATGGTGGCACTACCTGTAAATAGTAGAACATTTGCCAAGATAATTTTGTAATGTAATTTTTATTGTGATATTGTATCTACTGTTGGTTGTCCTACTGAAAATAAAACAAAATTAAGGTATTATAATTAAAACCTTTTTGTTATTAGTGTACAATATAGATGAATTATTAATAAATCACATTGAATATTTAAATCAAAGTTTGTTTCAAAAATGCAATTGTTGTTAGTGGTACTTAATACCCTAAGACCCTTTAACCTACCAGTTATATACCTTAAGGCAAGTGGTGATTTCTTAGATAGGTATACATATTATCCAAATCATGGAATTGAATCATGTGTCTCTTCAAACAGTATATATTATGTATTTTAAAATGTTTCCTGTGGAAGATATTACGATACGAATCTATATTCGTTCGACACAATGCGGCTGCACGGCTGGAATAATAATAGTTTGCGTCATACTTAAACTATGGTTATACCATAGACCAGATATATTTTTTTAAGAATTCATTTATACAGCGTGTTCGAAATACGAATTATATTATATCATGTAATGACTTTAGAATCATATATCAACGATATTTGATCTAGTCCTTATAAGTACATTTTGTTTTTTTTTTTGGTCCATAACGTCCTTTAGTGAACACGTTAATCTTAACTAATATTTATGGGTACCTTAAGAATCAATGATTTCTCTTGATCCTTTTGACGATGAAGGAAAACTGTGTGGAAACTTACATGTGTCGGTTGAAAATTACCACATTGTATTCTGAAGTGTGTGATATCCTCCAAGCCTTATCTACAAAAAGAGGATAGACCAGCAGTGGATTATTGACAAGCTGTTACTTAACTAAATTAACTTTCATTCACCGTATAATATTAATTATACCTATCAAAAATATCGTGACAAGAATCGTACATGTTGTAGTTAGTACTCTTTCAGCCCGTCTTTGGTTTGAACAAAAGAGCCTGCGAATCCTCGACCTTATAGCTCACAGAAATAAATGGTTGTCGGAATTAATTATACTAGAAACCCGTCACTTGGAAATAAAAAAACCACTATTAGAAAACAACTTTGCCGCTTTAAGGAGATTTATCTGCCCCTATTGTGATCATGACTTCACCTTCGACCCCTGCAACAGCTGACGATTATCGCTTAATTTGTATATATTTAAAAGGTAGATGAATAAATGCATTAACATACTCGATTTGACGCATTTTACCTTTGCCTCTAAATATATATTTTTTTAAATTCATTTAAAAAAAATATATTTTTTAAGTACAGAATCAAATCCAAATCAGTATCAGAATCAAAATATACTTAAATCAAGTGGCTCTTTCAAACACTTTGAATTCTCATAGTACAAGGTTGACTTTAATATAAAGCTACCACCGGTTCGGATGTAAACTCTAGAGAGAAGAACCGAAAAAACTTAGAAGTTACTCTTTTTCATCAATCCAAAATTTATATTGAGTTTGTTTGTTTCAACGCGCTAATCTAAGGATTTTATAGTCCGGTTTCAGGCAGATGGACAGACGTGGCGGAGGTCTTTGTTTTTAAAATATGAAATGATTGATAAAAAGATATATCTATATTTTTGTGTACCGATAAGCAAAGGTATATAACTAGACAGCCTATATCTATAAATATATAAAAGCGAAATACCTCTCACTATTTTTTTCATTGATCACGAAATCTCAGGAACTACAACACCAACGAACTTGTAATTTATCAGGTTTTGGCAGTTTCCTCATAGGTGTAACCATCCGCTAAGAACGGATTTCGTGAAACTTCATCTCAAAGGATGTAAAACTGGGTTTGGATGTTTGTGTTTTATAAAATTCGCGCAGGTAAAGCCGCAGATTCAGAAATTTCATTTAAGGGGTGATCTGTTGAACAATGTCTCCTTTCGAATGTCAAGTCAATGATGGAAAGGGAGAAGTCACTGTATAACTGAACGTTTCTAAATAATATCCAGTCTGTAAATTATCTGACAACGATCAGTTGCAACGTTGCTGCGTGAAAGGACAGATATACTTTCACATTTATAACATTAGAGGGGAATAAACAGATGGAAAAAGCGCTGAATTCATACTGATTAGTAATGATTTTCAAAAATGATGATGATTAAGCATCAAAAGCGCAATGTTTTAAGGGCCTCCTAGCGATGTAAAAAGTCGCAGGATCGATCCTGACCCCTTGGGCTATTGTAGTCACTCCTAACAAAAGGGATAAGCTTAAAAGGAGGGGTATTTGGGAATATTAGTAATTTCTTAATTAATTTGGGGAATTGCTATTATTCATCATTAAAAAAAAAGATTTATATATAATATGTCGGACTCATGCTAGACCTGTTTCGGTCAAGATAAAAAACATTGCATTTGCGAGTCTATACTATATCTACTACTAAATTACGTTAATTGGAAATCCATCACATTATTTTAGATTCCAGAACGTTCCGTTATAAGGAGGTTCGCCTTAACCGAAAATAAACAGCAAAATCTCTAAGATTAGCCAAATGTGGATATTTTATAAAATATATGGGAAAGGCCCTTGGGCCATCTAATGTAGGTGATCATAGCTGCCCATATACATTAGCGCTGTAAGAAATATTAATACTAACCCTATCTCTTACACCGTGAATGCAACACAAACCTTGAAAACGAAGATTGTCATATCTCTTGTGTCTGTAATTAAACGGGCTCGCCCTTTAAACTGGAACACAATACTACATAAGGCTATTTTGTAGAATACGTGTTCAATTTATGGTTCTTTCCCAGACATTACTGAGTATTGTCAGGTGTACTGAAAAATCACGAAGGGTACTTAACACCTGACCTCACTCCTGGACTCGTGTGTGGAAGCCAGTTCGTTATAATGTAAATTTGAAATTGAAGAATGACTCTTCCATCACACAATGTCAGATCAAAGATGTCCAAAAACGATTACACGGCCAATTTTCTTAAATACAATGAACAAATTTAACTTGATGTTGTGTATGTATTTATATTTGGCACGTGTGAGTTCACACGTGTAGGAGTTCGTTATTTTAGCTCGGAGGGACACCTATTTCGAGATAATCAGAAGTGTTATGCTGTACATCGCTTGTGACTCGTGAAATGTCAAACTGACTTACAATTTTTTTTTTTAATATATGTTTTGGGCATATGATCCGCTTGATGGTAAGTGGTCGCAATACATCGCCAATCCGCCACCAACCTTGGGATCTAACATTTTATATGTTAAGTTCCTTGTGCCTGTAGTTACACACACTTTAAACTAGTTCAGTTTGACGGTATCTAGTACCTACCCAGATAGACTAGCACAAACTACCACCAAGTGGAAGTATGTGTTCTTTAAATGTGACAATAATTACTAGTGGTCGCCCAGTGGCGGATTCAATTCGATCAAAATCAAAATATACTTTATTCAAGTAGGCTACTACAAACACTTTCGAATCGTTATTTAACTAATTACTAATCATTATTAATTTGCACGTTTCGAACATTTTTTTTTAAATTGGTAACCCTAACGCGCTTCGGTTGCTGTAACCAAAAAAAAAACGTAATGATAAATAAGAAAAAATATTTATATATAAATAAAATCAATGTATATTTATTTAATTAGAAACGCCAACGCCAAAACTTACATAATTTAACAAAATCACATTGATATATAATATATCCGTAATTAGCATATACATAGTTCATGTCGCATGTCAATAATATCATCGAGATCTGCGTCGAGTATATCTAATTTGTTCGCTACGGAATAACTCGTGATATTACAGTGAATGACTCAACGTATCCAGCATCTTGAAATCACGGAAAGTCCCGACATATTTAATAGGAATACTGACTGTAATTGACAACCTTAATAGCTTACGTTAAACTAACATTTGGATCCCGCGGTCATGATTTCAATTCCCGAGTCCAATAAAAAGATTAATCTGATTTTTCCGTCGAAAAAATCTCAGTAGTCCAGAATTTGGAATATGAGTCCCCTTTCCTACACTTAATCCTGATTCTGTGCATTAGCCCTTAACTCTCTTATCTGATACAGATTTTACATTAGCAGCCTGTAAATTTCCCACTGCTGGGCTATGGCCTCCTCTCCTTTTAAGGAGAAGGTTTGGAGCATATTCCACCACTTTGCTCCAATGTGGGTTTGATTGGATACAGATTTTGTGGGTAGGTAAAGATAAAGAGAGTGCACTTCACAACTGTAATATGTCCTGAGCAAATGTCATAATTGGAACAGTCCGTAAGAAATGTTAAAAAATATATTAAAAATAATCATTTGTATGTTCGTTATTCAAACGAAACAATGTCTTCACGGATTTGGATGAAATTCTGACTTAACTGACTAATTTTTGAACTTTTTGTTTGATATAGTAATGTTTACAAATATTTGAATGTATCGCGCAAGCAATCTTTTCGCTGGTCGACTTAAAGTAATAGCAATAAATCTCCACGCAATAATTCTTACCGACTTTTAAAAGTAGGAGTGTATTTAATGATTTTATTAGCGTTGGCTTCAGTATAGTTTCAAATTGATAGTGTAAAGTTTCACTTGGTTATAAGGTTAGTCTAAGTAGGTACCACCCACTCATGATATTATATTGTACCGTCAAACAGTATTGTAACATGGTATAGTAACAACACAGGACATAACATCTTAGTTCCCAAGGTTGATGGTGATATGAGGATTGATTAATATATTTTACAGTAGAAATGTTTATGAGCCCTAATGACCACTAACAGTAGTCGCCAATGACTTTGAAATATCTGACAGTTCATTTTGGCAATAAGCAACATTAACATTATATCCTCTCGGATAATGGATTAAATACCATCTGACAGCCAACGCAAGCAACGCGCGCTCATTGGTCTAATGAAATAGCGCGCGTTTCGAAGGCTTCCTGTTACAGACTTCCGTCCCATTTCAAGAAGTTTGACTGATTGCAGGAAAGCGAGTGGAAAGATGTTACATATCAAAAAGGTTCCGTTCCAATTTCTTTTGTACGAAATTATATGTATGAATAAATTCAAATCATTTTTTAAATCGTTTTTTTTTTTAAATTTGCATAACATTCTAATGAAACGGCTCTCATTGCAGTGCTATTTTGTAAGAACTAACTTCGTTCACTTTTGAAATGATGTCTGTTATAACGTTAGTTAAGTGATGAAAATATGCGAATCTTAAACGTCTACGTTACTAAGTTCTGCTGGTTCAAAGCCAAGTAAGCATTGAATTTCTATGCGTTTATTTATGTTTATAATTCATCTCGTTCTTGACTACGATTGGCTATTGACTAAAGATCTTTTCACTTAGGGAGGAGTGCCCCTAGGTCAAATTATTGGCGTGTTACAAATAAAATCTAATTTGTTCATTTCTTTGCTATCTTTGTTACATTAGTCATCTCACGCACACTTAAGACCTCTTATTAGCACGAGCGTCACGCCTATAAATTAGCGTCTAGGTGTGCTGTGCCCTTTCGTGATTAAATAGATCTATACGTGGTAACTCATTTTGAAAATATCGATAGCAGAGTCATATCACTTGGGATTTCACGATGTTCGATGCGATCCGAGTTCGTCCTCATAGAATATCTCCACAGTTGATTAATGTATGTAAATAAACTATGTATATATTACTCCGTCGCAAAATATACAACATATTATGTACTTAATATTTTGTAATGAATTATTAAGTAAATGTTGAAAATGAAATTACACGTGCCTGTGTAAGGGCTTCGTCACGTTGGCAACGATTTGTCTTTTTATAAATACGATTTCAATAAAGAATAATTAATTTATTTGTTGATTTTTAATTTTAAATTGTAGAGCTTATTAGGTAAACTTTGAAATCAATATTACTTACTGGTAGGTTTGGGTACCACCGCCTTTATAATTTTCTACCGACAAATAGTAATAATTAGTGTTGTTGTGTGACTGTTTGGGGTGTGTGAGCCAGTGTAACTACAGATACAAGAGCCATAAGATCTTAGTTACCAAGTGTGTCGCATTAGCGACGTTAAAGTTAATTAAGTCTGTGACCGGTATTGACTATTTACAAAACAAAAACAAAAAAAAATCTCGTATTTTGTGTCTAATGTCCAAGCAATGGCAACAGAATGAAATCAGTGTTTAATTAAACATCCGTTTAAAGTCTTTATAAGAGCCGAGATGTTTCAGTGGTTACAATATGTGAATCTTAAACGATGATTTTGAGATAAATCTCGCGGCAAGCATTACTACATATTTATGTGTTTAATTGTCTTCATCTCGTGGTCGGTGGTGAAAGTAAACATCGAGAGGAAATTTGCACGTTGTAGATTCTCATTCGACAATCCGTATTGGAGCATCGTGATAGGTTTATCACCTTCTCAAATTGGACAGGAGATCAGGGCCAGCAGTGAGATATTATCAAGTCTTTACTTTACTATACTTTTAAAAGTTTAAATGGTGAGGATAATAATTATTAACAAAGGATTAACAAAGAAATTGATACTGCTATCAGTCTTCAAAGTTCATCGCTCCGATTAATCTCTTTTCTGTCTTCATCTTATGTGACGTTGATGAAGTACCCAACGAATATCTAGGATTATACCCAAATAAACTAGGCAATGTCCCAAAGCGACGATTTTATCAAAATATAAGGAAATGACGTATGTACTCGACTCTACACTCGACCAACCATTGGCGATTGTCAATTGACGTTTTCGATCGATTACTTTCAACCAATTGACAGGATTTATTTGGACGAATGCAAAGCTCAAAATCGCTTCGACAATTGTCGAATTCACATCGTCTAGATCCCATCATCTGTTTGCAAAATTACATGTCATACGTCAAAGATAAAACATTTTAATAATTATTGTGTTTACATTTTGAATTAGATTAATGTTTGTAATTAACCTAATTGTTTTCTAAACAAAACAATAACAAAGCGGTTTTATTTTCATTACATAATATTAGTTACTAACGGCGCTTATTTAAATGCAATACATAAAAATATGGCTATACTTAAAACTGGATTTTATTGTGAGGAAAACCCGACAGCGCTGAACGGCTATGTGATAAGAATACAAGCGTATACATAATAAAAAATGATTCATTTGAATAACAAATTGTGCCTGACGCTACTGCGAACAGCTCGTGTCAATTTACATAGTCTAAAAGATAAGTCACAAAGGTACGAGTTTCCTTATAATTACAGAGCCGAAGATCGGTACGCGTCAGGTACACGTTGATTAAGGAAAATTTTGTATGGAACCAATCGTACTAATTTATATATGTTCTTGATTCCTGGTTTCTATTTCGATACAACTTCGACTTTACTAATATAAATCTCAGTTGAATCGGAGATAAGGATTTATTCTACTGATTTATAGCGGCGAAGATACGTTACCAATTCTGTTTCGATTCAACTTCGACAGAACCGCAACCGGATCGTTGTTTTAGTAGAGTAGCGGCAATTTGTTTGTAAGAGCCGCATTTTTTTTTTATTTGGTTGGAGAAACATGATGTTTTCGTAAAAGGAGGCCATCTTCTGGCATCTGTCACTTTCGAGCATGACTTTATGACGCTCGGCAGCGAGAGGTTTTCGCCGATTATGGTCACCAGAGAAAAGCGCTGGGGCCCTCATGAGGCACATTGTGTCAAAGTCGCGCCGTGTCTGAAAGCACAACACACTAATGGCAGGAGGGTGTCACCTCCTGCCTGGCTATTCCGTGCAGGTCCCTACCAAAGCAGTAAGAACCCCCCTGCCTATTGTCTTTTTGATTATTAGACTGGAATACGCTAAAAATAAAGTATACACTCTGTAAATGATGAGGTCATTATAACTTTTACTCATTGCCATAAAAATGATTGAGGGTATTGAGCCTGTGTAAGTTTGAAACTAAGGTATCACTAAGACTATACTACGTGTATTGTGTGGTTTTCAGTAAAATAACAGCAGAAACGAACGATCTGGTTTGGTTAATTGTCCCGTATCGCTTAAATGTCTCAAACATCGACGATGATCAAAATTAAAATATACTTTATTCAAGTAGGCTTTTACAAGCACTTTTGAATCGTCATTTAACAAGCTATTTAAAGTAAAGTTACCACCGGTTCGGAATGTAGATTCTACCGAGAAGAACCAACAAGAAATAAGAATTTACTTCAAACGCATCTATACTAATACATATTATAAATGCGAAAGTAACTCTGTCTGTTACCTCTTCACGATTAAACCGCTGAGCCAATGTAGAGGAAATTTAGTGTGAAAATGTTTGAGTCCCGGCTAAAATTCGCGATTGATGTGTCGACATTTCAGTTCACGATTTATGTAAAACGGTTCAGCTAGTATTTTTATATCGCGTGCAAGGTGTAGTGTAAGACCCCAGATTTCATTTCCCGATAGCAACGACCTAAATCGAAATCTAATTGATTCACTTGATATGTCTGTTGGAATCATTTAATAACAGACTTGTTGCAAAAAATATCTCTAGATGTTGTATTGTTTATGTAAGTTGGTCTGTGCGCATGGAGCTGTTGATGTCGAGACCTGGCTTCGAGATCAAGTCTACTTTGTTAAAATTTTTGACTATATTTTTAGTAAAAGATATAACATTTTCCTGGTACTTTATTTGTATTTCACTGACTATTATCTGGTTCACAACCGCGTTAAGAAGACCCGTGTAAACTGTTGATCCGAAATAATTAGAATTATTGATAACTCCGTTCGATAAATGTAATTATATGTACAAGATATATCGTAGACTTACTTATATAGATAATAACAGTACTCTTTTTTTTTTCTATTATTAGAGTGTTTGTAAATATAAAGACACTTAAGAATATAAGAACTATTTGATGTGAAATAAAAATAGGTACTGTATAAGTCAAGATCATATTTACTGGTTGAAGTATTTGTTTCAGTTTTTCGATTGTTTGGTTTACAGGTTTACGCGTTTTAGGGGTTGGTCGTCAAATATTAGAAATAAAAACGTAACTTATGTCCTTCCTTGTCCAAGCAAAGTTGGTGGTAGGGCTTTGTGCAAGCCCGTCTGGGAAGGTACCACCGACTCATCAGATATTCTACTGCCAAACAGTAGCACTCAGTATTGTTGTGTTCCGGTTTGAAGGGTGAGTGAGCCAGTATAACTACGGGCACAAGGGATATAACATCTTAGTTCCCAAGTTGGTGGGGCATTGGTGATGTAAGAAATGGTTAATATTTCTTACAACGCCATTGTCTATGGTGACCACTTACCGTCAGGTGGCCTATTTGCTCGTCAGCCTACCGATATCATAAAAAAAAACTTGCTGTATACAAAATTTCATCGAATTCGGTTCAGCGAATTAGCCTTTTCTTTCGCATTTATAATTTTAGCATAAATTGTGAAAATTGTCACCATAGGCCAAACTATTTGGTGTTGTAACTGCAAATTTACATATTTTTATGGCAATTTTGTTACGGAATCATATATACATATAACCCATACCATGATTCCGAATTTAGTATGATATTAACCTTAATCTTAGATCCGCCTTCGCATCAAGATATGTCTGTTAATTTAACATTTTGTCATTGTTCCACTACTGGGTAAAAGCGTCGTCAAATATTGTGCAAAAAGTTCGAAGCGTCTTTTTTATCCACACAGTGGAATCATTCTGCAAGGCCTCTGGGAAAATTGTGTTATGTGCTTACCCTTGCTACCACAGTACCATAGGATTGAACCCGCAATCTTCGATAAAGAATGACGTGATCACTGGGCCATCACGGCTCAAAAGAATTTATACTTTCGTTAAATATCCCAGTACAATGATCTTTACCTTGAAATATTATTAATTTTGTGTCAGACAATTTTGAACTTTATATCAACGTGATAAGGTAGGAAGATTTTAGAGATTAATGCAGTTCTCGTCACCGATAAACAGGTTTCGATAAAACAACCATAACAATGTGATTTCACTTTACAGGGCTGTCAACGTATCTTAATATAAGCACATTTTTATAAAATCCCTACTTATGAGCTATACAAAACGCGATATATATGTATATATCATCGTTTTTTTCGCGTCAATCACGTGAAAACTATCGGTATGAGACAAACCGACGAGAAATTTTTCGTACAGTGTATTCCAACTACAAGACGACAAAAGCCAAAAAACAATATGAGTTATCAAACAACAAAGTTATCCATGATCTTTATTATGGATTTGCGAAATTTCATATTTTGAATTTTGATGAAGCTGCTGTCGCAACTTTGGAAGTAAATTTAAAATGGATTTAAGTATTTAAGTGTAATAGTGTTGTTTTATAAATAAAAATATATTAATGAAGAACTGTTAATGAAGAACAATATAGCTCAGCTATTAGCAAATCGCATGGAATATATCTGCATTGTTTCTTCGATGCTATTAATTCCTCAATGAAACGGGCGACTAAACGGAAAGACCATCAACAACGTCGTGTGATCTTTCTGAAAGTGTTTTTACCTCTATTATGTGATTTTTTTTAAGTACATCTGACTAATGTGAAATTCGTTACATAATTATTAGAACAAGCTATATAACCTTTTTATTAGACCGTGTTTTATATAAAGAACTTTATATGTAAGGAGTTTTCGAAGGTTGAAGTAAAAAAAACACGTGGAAACCATTATTTCAATTTCAGAACATAAAAATGCATAACGGTTATATAGTTATGAAATGTTTTATTGTTGTTATAACTTTAATATTTACATTGGAACCTTGACGTGGAGATTTATCGCCTGGGGCCAATTCTAACTTAAAACGGTAATGATATGTGTCCATTCAGATCTAACGATTATTCCTCAATTAAATTAACCTCAGTTTAATCGTAATTGAAGCCCAATTCTACTTATATCAATATCGATTTGATCTTGATTATATTCCGGTCCAACTTTAAATGAAACGACACTAGATAAACCGATGGATGGACTAAAAAATGGCTCAGCGATTGTTTCGATTCGATTGAGTATAAACTGAGTTAGTTAAAATGAGTTAATTTATTGAATTGGGGCCCTAATAATCGAATTCAAACATATTTACATCTTAAGTTTCCAAAATGACAGAAAATCAATTCAGCAGTGATAATTATCAATTAAAAGTTTTCGTCTGATTGTGAATATGTCATTTTCAGTACCCTTGAAAACTTATAAGTTTAAATTTCAAAATGATCCGATCAGTAGATCTGAAAGCGTAACAAACAAACATACTATCAACTTTGTAATTAGTTTTTATTTGGATTTATTTGGAAATGCTTCCAATGCTTCCAACCATGTGAACTTATATCTAAATCTTCCATATTTTATGAAATAGTCCTCTTATTTTAATCCTGTATTATCAAATTTTATCGATACAGTTAGAAATAACTCCATCTTGTTCTAAAGTCCATATTTTTCGGCATTAACAGAATCCAGTGATGATTTTGTATAATCCTAAATTTGGCACTAGCTGTTTTTATTTCGACATCTGGACCCTTATTGCGTGTTCATTGATCCCACTTATATATTAAATAAGCCGAGAAAGTATTAAATGGAACAAGTGGATCCCCACCGATCGTGGCTGGGTGAAATGCGGTCAGATACCATGTGCCTAATTTGTGTTTAATGTCATATTTGAAGGAAAACATCCTGAGGGCACATGTATTGGCTTGGATTCTGTTTCATGTGACTATCAACTCGCACTGGAACTCCATTTTTTTAATAAGTAAGTTAGGCAGACGGGCAAATGGGCCAACTGATGATAAGTGGTCACCACCGCACATAGACACTGGCGCTGTTAGAAATATTAAACATTCCAAAGCGCAGCCAACCTTTGGAAACTAAGATGTTATGTCCCCTGTGCCTGTAATTACACTGGTTCACTCACCCTCCAAACCGAAACAATACGATACTATGCAATTCTGTTAAGCGGTAGAATATATGATGTGTGGGTGCTACTAGCCCAGATGAGCTTGCACAAAGCTCTACCACCGAGATGGCATGGTATATCTAATCCTGGAAGCCCAGCCGTGGGACTTATTCAATGACTCATAAAGTCACTCTTACTTACATTTATTTTTTTCTGTTGTCTATTTATGTTGTTGATCAATAAGTTTGAAATAATTGGAACATAAATACTTTAATTAAAACAGTCTCACGCATTCGCTATCGTTTGAATTGGTTGAAATGTTTTATTTATTAGTTATGCGTAATCCGTATTTACATATAAATGTCGTATCAATAATTATGACACATCTGAATTAGAATTATTGACCCACTGATTCTCCGCAGACGCAAAATTTCAAGATAAAAAGAATGTCATCGTATATATGTACTTGAACAAATGGTCTACCTGGTGGATAAGTGATTACCACCGCCAATTATTAGCGCTGTCCAAACCTTCTCCTCAAAGGGAGAGGAAGCCTTAGCCCAGCAGTGGGAAATTTACAGGCTGTTAATGTATATTTTGTATGTAGTTTATAGGAGATACATTCTTCATCACAAAATAGCAGATAATAATAATAAAGCTAATAAATAAAGCTAATTTAACTAATTATAATTGACACAATTAATTACGATTGGTTAAATTATAAATTCCTTTTGATTCGGTATATACCTTTGTGGAATCTGTTATTCGTAAATCATATTCGTATTAAATAATTAAAGCCATTCGCTTGTTTTTAATCATCATTAGTATACGAATGAATGTATCTTAAGAATCAACTTCAATATCATTATTTTAAAAAGCGACTTCGAGAAATTATATTTAGTAAACGCCCTAAAGGCGGAGATTAACACGCTAAGTGCATTTCAATATACAATTCTTAGCAAGAGGTAACAAGAACGTCAAACTAGTAAATACTTGGTCAAGGATAACAGCTTGAATGATGCTAAAGTTTTTAAAATGAGTCTCCAAAGGGCGAAGAGATTTGCTTGCGAAATTTTTTATTATATTTTGAATGTAACATATATAGATATAAAATAAACTTTTGTTTGATAAAGTAAGTATAGAATTTGATAAGAAAAATAGTAGTATATGACATTTTATTTCACCGATTAGCAGGTCTATGTCAAATCTTGCAAATGAAATTTCAACAAGATTCTCACGACCGATCGAGCTCGAATTGTTTACACTTGTGGTCGCCGCTAACAATGCAATATAATCTTTCTACTCTAACGATAAAGGAGATCTTTTTTGTAATGCCTAACTGAAAAATCTACTAATAAAATTCCGCAGACATTTTTAACTTTGCCGTTTCATAGATTCAAATCATTTGTAAAAATATATATATTTCGGGGTAGGCGTTTTTATATTTATCTATATGACCATTTATTCTACTCTGATTTTACATTTCCAAGTGTGAGGGAGCCAGTTTATATCTTGTTTATAGAAAATATTTATATCTTTAATCCCATGGTTGGTGATAAATTGCGATGATAACTTCCCATAAAGGAGTTCATTTTCCCGCCTGCTTTACAAAAGTAAAAAGATAAAATTTATTTTCGAAACACAGAGAGAAACATAACTATAATTGAAAGCTTGTATCCGACATTAGTCCATTTATTTCTCATTATTGCAAATAACAACCACGTTTGTGGAGAAAATATCTCAACAAAAGCTGATTTTTCTAAAAATATCTTCAGACTTTGCTCCAAGGATGGAAAAAGACATCATAAATTTGCTTAAACCAATAGACCTTTGTTCAGACCGTGGATAAATATTAACACAATGCTCTAAGTGCTGGCGGGGACATCAAATATTGTCTACGTTTCAATATTGATACTTAATTCATATTATCGATAGCAATAATTCAATACAATACAAGAGTTTGCCATGTAAAGCGCTGACTTGGATAAATTATATTTTGATAATGGCCTCCATCATGCCTCAAAATGGTTTAAGAATTCCGAATTTACATTTCGTCAATTGGATTGAATGAAGTCCTTATAGCAATTTAGAATTTTTCTATATCGTCTAAAATAACTTACACATATATGATCCGAGATGGCACAGTAGTTAGAACGCGTGCTTCTTAACCAATGATTTCGAATTTAAACCCAGGCAGGCACCATTTTTCATGTGCTTAATTTGTGTTTATAATTCATCTCGTGCTCGGCGGTGAAGGAAAACATCGTAAAGAAACCGGCGTGTGTCTAATTTCAACGAAATTCGTGAAGAAACCGGCATGTGTCTAATTTCAACGAAATTCGTGAAGAAACCGACATGTGTCTAATTTCAACGAAATTCTACCACATGTGAATTCCACCAACCCGCACTGGAGCAGCGTGGTGGAAAATGCTCCATACCTTCTCCTCAAAGGGAGAGGAGGCCCAGCAGTGGAAAATTTACAGGCTGTTTATGTGTTATATGTGTATATGATCAAACGGTAAAATATGAGGGCATCTGAGGACGGATACAGGAAGGGACACTAATCTGACCTTCAATGGACCAGTTTCGATCTAAATTCCGATAAATGTATACGTAGACTACCTGTATTCATAGTGAACTGAACTCCAGTATTTAACTCAACTTCTGCATTGTCTTAGTGAGGGCCTTGAGAGATATACTCAATTACAAGGGCTTCTTGCATTGAAGAGTTAAAACTTCATTAACGTAAAAGATAATATAGATAAAATATATGTCATGTTTAATTAGCATCTAAATCTATATAAAGTCGAAGTTTTAATGAGAGTTTCACATCAAAAATAGAAGATTCGATATTGTTTAAAAATATATAATATTTTTTGCAACTTTTTTGTACGAAATACGATCCAGGCTATTTTGAATTTCACTAAGCGGAAACTTTCTCTGTAATTTACGTATGACGTTCGTATTTATTTATCTAGTACTAGCGACCCGTCTTGGCGTTGCACAGTTAGAATAATGAACGTTTTTAGAAGGGATTTTTATATTAATGAAGGTTTATTGAACGAACGATACAAGAAATGCTATTGGTTTTTTTTTTGGTTAGAAGCCGTCTAGTATACCAACGTAGTCAACAACTCGCCAATCCAAATTCATCACATTTGGATAAATGGTTAAGCACGCTTATATAAAAAAACATTTATTCTTATTTATATAAAAGAAGATAAAATATTTTTGATTGTTATTTAAAAAATCTGATAATGACCATGAAATCATATTTTTACAATAAAAAGTTAGATAAAATAAAATAGGTTACGACTTATGACCTTTTGGCACCCATAAAAATTTAAAATATTACAAAATCTTACAAAATGGTTGAATATTAAGACACGATATCTAACCCAAGGTTTTCTTTACAGGTATCAGCTGTGTGGCAGCTTAATCAGCTATAATGAAGGTGTGGGGTGCTCATGGCGAATTTTGCGCCAGACATCAATGGGAGGTAATCGTAGCCACTTTGGCTCTATTGGCCTGTGCTGCTAGTGTGGAACGACATGGCACAGGAACTCGAGCCGAACGATGCGCAGGCTGGGCTAGAGCTTGTCCTGGACTTGAAGCGGAGTACCAAGCAGCTGATGCTGTCATTATGACCTTCGTACGTTGTGCGGCTCTGCTCTACGCCTATTACCAAGTTTCAAATCTCCAGAAAATTGCTTCAAAATACCTTCTCATCATTGCTGGTGTTTTCTCAACCTTTGCAAGTTTTATTTTCACATCAGCCCTTGCTAGTTTGTTCTGGAGTGAACTAGCCAGTATAAAAGATGCCCCGTTTTTATTTTTACTGGTCGCTGATGTTGCCAGAGGAGCGAGAATGGCGAAAGCCGGTTGGAGTGCCGGTGAAGATCAAGGCAAGAGGGTAGGGAAAGCTCTTTCACTACTCGGGCCGACAGCGACGTTAGATACACTTCTAGCGGTCCTCCTCGTCGGTGTTGGTGGTTTATCTGGCGTCCCTAGATTGGAACATATGTGTACATTCGCCTGCTTGGCGTTATTAGTAGACTATTTGGTGTTTGTTACATTTTATCCAGCTTGTTTATCACTGGTAGCAGATTTCGCTTCTGGGAGAAAAGAAATGGGAACAGACGGTCCGTTTTCTGAAACTGATTTAAAACCGAACCCAGTTGTGCAAAGAGTTAAAATGATAATGGCTGCTGGGCTACTTTGTGTCCACTTAACTAGCAGGTGGCCCTGGACTAGAGAGAACGGAATGATAGAAGGATCTTTGACTAACGATTTTAAGTCTGGATCTCACGAGAATGTTCTATTCCACTCCTATGTCAAATGGTTTTCGGTGAGCGCCGACTACATAGTTATAGCGACCTTGCTATGCGCCTTAATTATCAAATTCATCTTTTTTGAGGAACAAAAGAATTGGATTATTGATATGAATGATTTAACGGTTAAAGAAGTTGTAAAACGCAACACTAAACCGAAATTTTCGGTTGGTGAAGATGTCAAGTCTGACATGCATACACAAACAGATGACTTGCTCAATTGTGAAGAATCGGAATGGCCCCTACTGTCGCCTAGCTCTTCAGCCGCTAGGCTTAATTCTAAAAAGCGCCCAATGGCTGAATGCTTAGAGATATATCGGTCAGAAGGAGTCTGTACTTCTCTTAGCGACGAAGAGGTTGTAATGCTCGTTGAACAGTCTCATATACCTTTACATAGACTTGAAAATGTGTTAAACGATCCTCTACGAGGCGTCAGATTACGAAGGAGAGTTATATCCTCGAGATTCCAAACAGAAGCAGGCATAAAACAACTGCCGTACCTAAATTATGATTACAGTAAAGTTTTGAATGCTTGCTGCGAAAACGTTATAGGATACGTCGGTATCCCGGTTGGATACGCTGGTCCGTTAGTTGTCGACGGTAAAGCGTATATGATCCCAATGGCTACAACTGAGGGCGCTTTAGTTGCGTCCACCAACAGAGGTGCAAAAGCCATTGGTACAAGAGGTGTCACTAGTGTTGTTGAAGATGTCGGTATGACGAGAGCGCCGGCTGTGAAACTGCCCAACGTCGTACGTGCACATGAATGCCGTCAATGGTTGGATAATAAAGATAACTACGCGATAATAAAAGAAGCATTTGACTCGACGTCAAGATTTGCTCGTCTTCAAGAAGTTCACGTAGGTGTTGATGGAGCAACCCTGTATTTAAGATTCAGAGCCACTACTGGTGATGCTATGGGTATGAATATGGTATCCAAGGGTGCGGAAAATGCACTGAAGTTACTCAAAAACTTCTTCCCTGATATGGAAGTGATCAGTCTTTCTGGTAACTATTGTTCTGATAAGAAAGCAGCCTCTATTAACTGGGTTAAAGGTAGAGGCAAAAGAGTTGTTTGCGAAACTACAATCTCAGCTGAAAACTTAAAAAATATATTTAAAACTGATGCTAAAACAATGACTCGATGCAACAAAATAAAAAATCTCTCTGGATCGGCGTTAGCGGGCTCCATTGGTGGGAATAATGCCCACGCAGCGAATATGGTGACGGCCATCTTTATAGCAACAGGACAAGATCCGGCTCAAAACGTAACTAGCAGCAACTGTTCAACCAATATGGAAGTCTGTGGTGAAAATAGAGATGATCTCTACATAACATGTACTATGCCGTCGCTGGAAGTCGGTACAGTTGGTGGTGGTACGGTTTTGACGGGACAAGGAGCGTGCTTACAAATTCTCGGCGTTAAAGGAGCTGGTGTACGTCCTGCTGAGAATTCAGCCAGATTAGCTTCTCTCATATGCGCTACCGTTTTGGCTGGAGAATTAAGCTTGATGGCTGCCCTAGTCAATTCCGACTTAGTTAAATCACATATGCGTCACAACAGATCAACAGCGAATGTTGCAAACGTGGCTAATGATATGACTTTAAAGGTACCGAAGTTATAACAGTGGTTACGTACACCAAGATATTGAAGATAGAGGAGAATAGCTTTCATCGAGAATGAGGTAAATGATTTAGTAATTACTAATATCGGAAAATTACCAAAAACCGTACACTGCCTTCTTTACAACGATTACTTGGATTATCGAACTAATAGTTCATAATGTGTGTTAATTTATTAAAATATGTGTCGTATTACAATGAATATCATAAAATAATATAACATCCAGTGTGCACGAGGCTAAAATAAAATTACGGACTCAGAACTCTTCCCTGTGGAAACCCCGGTGATATAAACATAAACTCTGTAAATAAAACTTCTTCCTATTTATAACTTCGTTACGAAATCAATATATTATTGTAAGTATAAATGAGTTTAATAAAGTATCGTAAATTATTATAAACGAGGTATGATAAAGTCAAATGCATGTTTAAAATCTGAATACAAGGATGAAACTTGCTGTGAAATTGGAAGTTACTTTTTAAATAAAGTTTATTTAACTAGTTATAACAACTGTACGCATTATTGTATAAGATATTAAAATGTACATTCGTGTGCAAACAGTTTCGTAATGTTTACATTATAGACAATGTTTACATAAATAACATGCGAAGAATATAAATGATCTTGTATTACAAAAAGTAATATTGATTTGAAAATGTCAAGGATATTGACGGGGTTGTTGAATATAGTTACGACCTTCATGTGACACTTATGAAGATTATTCATTCAATCAAAAGTAAACTGAATTGAATTCATAAATATAAAAGATTTCACAGGTCGTGTTTATAAAATTAACGCAGTTCACGACGGAGATTTGTTTAATCTTCAAATAAAGTAGATTGTAATTTCTGTTTAAAGTTACAATCAATACAATCGAAACTCCATCATCATTATTGAATTTATTGCCAGTTAATACGCTCAATATTTCCGAATTGGAGGAAAAGTTACTCCTCTATTTCATCTTTGCAAAAGCAAAACACTTTATGTCCTAAACAAGTAATACTTATATTTATTACATAAATACATTTTATCTATAGACATAAAACTATAAATAGCTGGTGTATTTACCCGTTTAGTACATTCGCTGCACATTGGCACTTACAAGTTTTAAACCCATAGATCATCAATGCTCCAAAAATTTTGGGATTTAAGATGCCTCATGTCATTGACACTGTCCAAATTATCTTTAAAAAACCTATACTATTTATTGACACTTGATGGTAGAATATATAATCGTACCTAAGCAGACGGGTTAAAACAACAACCAAGAAAGACGTATATTTTAAATCATTAAAAGAAAATTAAAACTCACTGGCTGTTAATGAGTTCGTGACGATTTGAGCTAGCGTGTTAACTTAACAAGCGATATGTCGTCATATGAGCCTTGGGTCTCATTTTGTGAACGTTAAGCAAACGTAAAAATAACCTTAAACTTAATTCGCTTGAGATTTATCATCAGAATCGCCATTCAATTTTATAATGAAGATTTTATTCAAAAATATCACACAGTTATTAAAAAATAGCTGAACGAGGCTTCACGGGCGACAAATTCGTGTAATACACGCATACTTGACATTACAAATAACATTTAGACAGATATCCCATTGTTACGAAATAAAATGAAAGTATTATCAAAATCGGTTCAGTAGTTTCAAAGTTTATCGATTAAAACAAACGAATTTTCCTATAATCTTCATAATTAGTAAAGACTATCTCTACATAGTATAAAACCAAGTCGCTTCCTCACGTCTGTATGTTTAGATATTTTAAGCTACGCAACGGATCTTAAAGCGGGTTCAACTGCGAACAGAGAGATTCAAGAGGAAGGTTATAATAGAGAAAAGTCGAGAATTTCAACTTGAATCTAAAAGTACTATACCCTTATCGTACTCGAGTGAAACCGGGCAGGGAAGCTAGTGTAAGATATATTAAAATTAAATCATAACAACGAGACAGAGAGAAATTTCTACAGTAAATAATATTTAAGTAACCATTATTAGCACATACGTGCCAAAAATGAATCTATATGCTTAGTCACAGTTCAAGATTTGCACAAAATTTACATCACCAATTCTTGGGACTTGCGCGTACAATACCTAAAAAAAAATTACGTCGAAACGAGAATATACTTTTTTCAAGTTAGCTGTTACAAGCACTTTTTAATCTATATTTTACAAGATTATATATATATATCCTACTGATTTGGAATGTGTATACTATTAATAAGAACAGAGAAGTTTCAATAAGACCTCTTGGAGCTTATTGGACCACGCTTCTTCAATGCAAGTTGATAGTTCCACACAACACCATAAGGAAACCTAAATTTTTATCTGTTACGTGTAGATTTATTATTTCCTGGATTGCCAGGCACGAGATGAATTATGAAAACAAAATTAAGCACATAAAAATTCAGAAGTGCTATTCTTAAGTTTGAATCCGGAGTATTTGTTTGGGATTCAAATATTCCAAGTAGTTACTTTTTTGAAAATGTTTACGAACAAATCTTCTATCCCATGCTGTTTTATTTTTTTATGACGATGTGGTTTATTTAAACTGCTAACCTAACCTAAATAACAATTATTGTCTAATATTAAATTAATTACATCATTATGTCTACAAGCTAATTTGAATAAAGTATATTTATGACTAATACTGTTCTGAAGAGAACTAGAAAATAAAATGTACAGTTATGTTTTAACGACTAATACATTATGAAAATGTATGAAACGGGCTCAGACAACATGCTATGATTATTGAAAACTATATGATTTATTGCACAGCATAAAGCGTAAATGACATTGCTGTAATATGACCTTGGAATTCATTTTCGTATTTAATTATCTAACAGAACGACCATGAAATTATTCTGCACTTACACAAAACACATGATGATGTCCATTGTGACCTCATTATGTAACTGACTGAATTAATTTAAGATTAAATTGTAAGTTTTTGTTGTTTTATTTATACTAGATTTTATGAATCAATAAAATTATGGGTCAGGCATACGTTGTGTGCATAAATGTTTTCACTAAATATACTTTTGATTACACATCCTTTTTAACAGCTACTCTGTAAGAAACATTTCGTATCTCACTCGTGAATTATTGACAATCGACTAAGTTGATACGCCATTTTGATACATTTTTACATTAACAGCATGAAAATTTCCCACTGCTGGGCAAAGGCCACTATCTTTTGAGAAGGTTAGGAGCAAATTCACCACATTACTCACGATGTTTTCCTTCACCGCCGAGCATGAGATGAATTATAAACACAAATTAAGCACATGAAAATTCAGTGGTGCTTGCCTGGGTTTGAACCTGAAATCATCGGCTAAGATGCACGCGTTCTAACCACTGGGCCACCTCACTGGTTCTACAGAACATAATCGTAAAATATCAGAAAAATATTCTAATATTGACAATAATTACCTCATTTAAAGGACTTATCAAAATATAATACTATTTTGATAAGTCCTTTAAATGAGAAAGACGGACAAATATGTCAACTGATATTAAATAGTCAGTTAATAAATATTGGTTCAGAAATATTCACCATAGCTTACGTGGCCAATACGTCCCAAACGTTGGAAACTAAGATGTTTATGCGTTAGCAAGTTAAACTGGCTTACGTACACACAACAGTATGTTTTGATGTTATTTATATAGTGATAGTGGTAAAGTAAATGATAATATATATATTCCATAAAGTCCACCAGGTAACATTTCACTAACCACGAGGTATAAAGCGAGCTCCAAAGAACACAGCAGGACTAAAATATAATTTATAACTAAAAAGCTGTAAATAACTTAGTTAACCGGTTATGTACATTATAACCTATTCGGTGGATTATAAATTCGTCATCACAATAAAATTCACCTGAAATATTAAATTGAAATCAGATGTTCTGCATGATAAACAAACATACATTATTATTTTAATAAATGCACCGCTTTGTTATACGCCATGTTCTTAAAACAGCAGTCAGTTTCATCTTACGCGTCATAATTCAATTTGCGCGGAATACACAATAAGTGCGCTGCGTCATACAGACTAAAAATAAAATGATATTCCGTGCTTAAATCAATTAGGGCTCCTTCGGGAAACCCATTTTATTAAAAGCTATGATATGGTGATATATACGGGAAAATTACTTAAAATGTGCAATCTATATTTTTAAAAAATGTTTTTTTTTTTCGGAAATCTATTTCAATTATAATAACTGACCTAAATCATAAAAATAGGTACTAGAAAGTAAGTTTGTTAAAACTTAAAGGTAATATTGAAAAATTGGCCTTAGTCCCTCATAATAATTAAATATATTTATGTTATAATCTAATTTATACATTTGTGGAATCTTGGGCGATTTATATATAATGTTTAGCGCCGTATCGATATTGAAATAATATCTCGCTAATAAATCGTCCTACTATGATTATTTTTAATAATTCTTATAAATCAATAAAAAAATACAGCTTGATTACCCAAACGGAAACTCGGATTTTTTTTTAATTTATATGGTACAAGACTTGTTCATAGGTAAAAGAAAGTTTTAGTTTCGACCTGGTCACCAAGAAAGCATGAGTTAACGATAAGACAAGGACTGTCATCGCCCTAATATATTTTTAATTACTTTTTGTTGTAACATACACTTAAAATATCAATTATAAATTGCAAACTGTTTTTTTGAGTTTAATTTTTCTCAAAATGCACGATATTCAAAATCAAAGTATATAATTTTCTGTTTTACTTGTGTTATTAAAAGTAATTCGAAATTTATATTTTACATGAATTTAAAGGTTAAGTCATCATGCGTTATCACTATCAGCTGTTGGTCTATCGTCACTTTAACAGTATCAATTTACGACTTTGAGATATGTAAGTTACATAATTGCAATACGTTTTATATTAAGTACAATTATAAGGTTAAATTATTACTTTTCCTTAAAATTATTGAAAATATAATTCACACATCTTGTGCCTGACTCATATTCTTAGTTAAAAATATATTTAAATGGAATGGGTTTATATTTATTTAACTAATAAATTTGACATTTACGCTAGTCAATAAAAATGAATAAAACGGTTACACTATTTCATTAAGAAAAAAAAAAATTTTGGCGCTCTTTTAAATGTCACTTGGTGTTTGAAAAAGATTGTCATTTGTCAAAATTAGATTTTTGTATAATGTGTGTCAGTGTAATAACTATAACAATAATAAACCCGTTAAAAAATAATTTGTATAATATGTTAAGAATAAAAAGCCTTTATAGTTGTAATGTTGTGCAAGTTGTACTAAATTGGATTGTATATTAGTATTAGTAATTAAAACGTGTAATAATATATTAATTGAAGCTTGCCTTATCGGCTTAGCATAGCGTTCAATATAATTGCCGACGCTTTAATAAAATGTAAACTGACACTGTTTGACAAGAAGAATTGTAATCATTTGTAAAAAGAAAAATATATCTGCATATTTTGCAATGTTTTTTAATTGTTACGTAGTTTAGAGAATGTTTAGAGCTAAATGTTAATAATATTATATTGGAATAATTTAAAAAGCCCAAACGTATGTACTTAATTAAAGTTTCAATTTTAAATATAGTATTGTGTTTAAAAAAACCTAATTAGTTTTTCTCATACTGTATTTTATTATAATAAGTGTGAATGATTGGAGATGTTTCCCGGAAGTATAGAGCTAATTTTTAGCCCTAAGTTATATGTAAGCTAAATATCTGTCTTCCAAAATAAAATTCCTAGCAAACTAGTTTAATTTGACATACCTAATACGTAGGAATTACTATGTAGATGGATGTTAGGGGCTCTGCTGATTAAATGTATATTTTATGAAAACGGTGTTTTATTTAGCCATCAAAAATCAAATAATTTACTATTAAAATACCTATCTAACTTGAAACATTTTATATATAAATTTAAATAAGATTATAATTTAGTTTCAAAGATGATATTCCTTAGAAAAATATCTTCGATAATATATATTCGAATGAAGCATTCCACGTTAAACGACTACGATTGTAGTTCTACCACTTTTTTATTTTTTTTTCTTAGGGGTAAATAGATAAAAAACTTGCTCCAATATCGTACATAATAAGTACCCTAAGCTACGAAGTATGTGTTATTTTGATTTAACACGCAGATAGTACTGCTAGCAAAATAACATACTCTCATTTGTATGTTAATATTTCTTAAATTATAATGACGAAAACGAATTAAAACATTATTTATTTCGGATAATTTTTAACGTTTTTTATGCAAAATAATTTAATAATTTTTATTATTAGTGTTTATTGTAAGAGGAATTTAATTATATGTTTAAGCTTTTAACATTTTTATAATGTTATTTATGATTTAATAAAAGACACTGCATCATATAAAATTAATTACCCTACTACACGTGGGATGTCTAAGCGCACCATTTTTTATACCTTTTAACTATTATAAATGATAGTCAAATGTTGACTATATTTTGACAAATCATAGATATTTTTACTTTAAAAAAACAAATACAATTATCTTTTATGAATAAAGCTTAGAGCTTAATCCACACATCTGATCTAATACTGTTTGCGCGAATTTTATTATAAACTTGAAACTCACGCCGAATGAATCTAAGCTGCTTTGTCAATTACTCAAAACATTCAAATAAAAACTTAGTATGTATTGTATCTATGTTTTAGTTCGCATTAAACAGCGATAAGTTTTTAATCTCAAAGAGTAACTTTTGCCTTATTGTCAAAAAGACGTTTGTTTAAGTTATTAAAACAACGGCGCACTAATATTTACTTTACATATATACTCAGTTATTTGTACAAGAAATATATTATATACTAGCTGTGCCCGCGAATTCGTGCGCGTTGTTTGAATTTAAGTTATTTGGATATTGTAGCGTGATTTTATTTTTATTCTATATATAATACTAAAATAAAAGTAGCCTAAGTTACACCTTATTACATCGGCTATCTGCCAGTGAAAGTCGGTTCAGCTGTTCCAGAGATTAGCCCGGAGATACAGACAGATCGACAAAAATTGTAAAAAATGTTATTTTGGTATATGTACCGTGTATACATACATTTGCATTTAGTAAATATGGGTTATTTTAATATTACAAACAGACACTCCAATTTTATTATATGTGTAGAAAATATGACCATTTTTTATTGCGTCAAGCACACATATGTTGTGATGTTATGAATCGTTCAAGCGGAAACTGGCAAATAGAAATTAATAAAACCCGACTTATACTATGGGTCAACATGACTTCATCCCTAGAAATGAAAAAAATTGAATACGTAGGGACAGATGTCTCGATCTCGGAAAATTCAGTACGATGTGAAAAAAATATTATTGGAATAGAAGGTACAAATAAAATACGTATTACGAATAATTTTAATCATTTAATTTTTTTATCAGCTGTTAAGATACTGTAGACATAATATTATCAGGGTACCACTATATACTCTATTCCGAGTTCCAACCATAACAAGAAAAAAGCCAAATAATATAATATAGGTATTTGACAACAATATTTAACAGCAAATTGACATATCATGGTCCGAGAGCTTGATTAATCTATGATTTTCACTATGGATATGCAAAAAAATGGCGTTTTTAATGTCGACAAAACTATACATAAACTTATCAGAATTTTGGAAGTATAAAAATTTAAAGTGGAAATAAGAGGTTAAGTGTATTAGTGTTGTATTATAAATAAAGATATATTAATCATAAACTCTTATTAGTGCACAACATAGCTGAGTTATTAGCAGGTTTGTTTATCTTTTTTCCTACTTTCATTGGAATAGGCTAAAGTTACGTATGGCCTTAATTATTTGTTTATTTCTATGTGTAATTAATTCGGGTTCTTATAGTGATATTAAATACTAGTCGTATCTGTAACATTTGAGAAAATTCTCCACTTTCGCCGGCGTTTCTTCCGAACCAATACGACTTGGAAACCTTAAAGAAAAGGGCCTACATATTTCATAAGGGCCGGCATCGCACCTTTTTAAATTATGATTTATCGACCATCAAAAGAGCAACAGTAACTAACTTCAAAGCATCAATATATGTTTAGTAATTTAGCCAGGAAGACACAAGAGGATTTATTTTGTTGCCATTATATACATGGATTATTTATTATGGATTAAAATACGAGGTTAGAATTAAAAATGCATTAATATTATAAATATAATAATATTTATTCCTTTCGACAAGTCATTTTATATGAATTAACAAGATTGGTTCTTCAACAATTAAACTCTAAAATCACTGTCAAAATATTTACAGACTGTACTTTTTAAAAGAGATCTTTACACACTACTGGACTAATTATTTCAGAGTTTTATTTACAGGTGCTCTGAAAAGCATTAATCATGTAGTCAGGGTCAAAACTATACCCTAGGCATCCTAGGTCACTAAAACGGGACCTAGGCGCGAGATTATGAAATCGGTCCAAAAAAACTTTGAGCGATGCTTTAGCATACATTTATATCTTTTATTTTTTTTCGAGTTAATACAGTTATTGGGTTACCCTGTATTCCTTCAGTGGACCGATTCCATTGACACTCTGTCCATCCGTTAAATACTGCTTTTGGTTATTATTACATAAATAAAACTTTTTTATTCAATATATTTACATTAAATACGAAATAATAGCGAATTATAATCATAATGACGAATGAATTTGCATTGCAAATTAACTTAAACAATATTGTTTAATTTAAAGTAATTAATTTTTACAATATACCTATAAAATGTTTTGGTTTATCGTTATACGTTAACTAACGAAAGATTTTCATAATATTCTATCATGAATAATACAATGATATTATAAGCGAAGCAAGTGTAAAGGTATTTGAACCCACGATCTACAGTTAAAAACAAAGTGAGGTGATAAAAATTTAAGAAATTTCATCAATCGAAGTTTATTATTACTCTTGAATCAGTGTTATCTTCAGTTAGTCAACATATTGTATATAAACAAAAAAAACCTATATTGTTTTACAAAATAGAATCAACATTAACAAAATAATAAACGTTACATCGAATGCATAACAAAATATATCTTGTTTCGGACGAACAGAGCGCTTCAATAAATATCTAATTTAGATTCAGGCCGCGTCCGTAGCGCCGCGACTGTCGTTTACTTACATTTTTGTTCAATTGACAAATAAAAATAAACATCGTATCGGAGATACAATTTCATTTCAATTCAGTAAAAGAACGCGATTTAATTGAGATTTCTTATCATAATTAGGGAAAGTCGGTCAGACAGTAAGCTTGTAAGTGAATCAGATGAAAAACCTTTCATCACAGAAGAAAAACGATTCAGTAAAAATTGACAGCGTTTTATCGTAGATTTAAAAGTTTGTCTACTTCAATAATGTCATTCTCGTTTCGCACGGACGTCCGGGACGCCTCAGTATCGACAGTCGCGCGCGCGGGTCGCCTTCTCGCGCGAGGCGCGGGCTGGCTAAGTGTTGGCGAGCGAGCGGCGTGCGAGCCAGGCGCGGAACCGAGCCCGCCGCGCCGCCGACAGGCGAGCGTGCGACGCGCGCGCCAGCGCCAGGCATCCCGCGCGGTACAGCTGTTGCGGTCGACACGCCACCAACCTGCGGAGGAATTGTTCACGTCGTCGTTATTGCTAATTCAATCGTAATTATTAATATTCTCCGTTTATTTCACTTCAAGTATCGCTATGATACGAGTGTGGAAGACTGACCGGATGGTGTTGGCGAGCGTGCACTCGGAGTGGTCGTGCAGGCGCGGCGGCTTGCGGCGGCGCACGGCGGGCGCGCAGTCGGCGGCGGCGCTGGCGGTGTGCGGCGCGGGCGCGGCGCCGGCGCGGCGCGCGTTGCGGCGCAGGAACACGGGCTTGTTGCGCGCCGCCGCCGCGCCCGCGCCGCCCGCGTCCGGCCGCGCGTAGCTCTCGGCGTACAGCGACCACGCCGCCAGTCGCGACACCGCCTCGCCGTTCGTCTCGCGGCTGCGCGACTGCGGGAGGACGACGGTTCAATTCTCACAAAGTAACTACAACTACGCGTGCACTCTTTGGGCCGAAGGGAACCGACCGGCTTTAGGTGTGCACCGAGATATGTCGTTATAATTAATTAATAAGACTGCCAACTTCCTGAATTATTGTAGAGAGATACCTTTGCCAAAAATCCGAATGAAATTTATTGACCGAGCCCGAGATACGAATTCGGGACATCTCAGAATATGCAGGCGTGGCAGGCATTCCCAAGCCCAAGTTAAAGGATACTGATTTCTAGATAAATGTAGCTTTTAGCAAATATATTTTTATTACAACTATTTAAAAAGATGGTTCTCTTTCCAGTGTTATTTCAAAGTACAATAAAAGTAAGATCTAAAATTGAATTAAATTACCTGGTTAGTGGGCGACAGTCTAGAGGAATCGTGGTGGGGCGAAGCGTGACCCTCGCCCGCAGCCTCCAGTAACTCAAACGTCACTTTACAGTCGTCCCCGCCATACTAAAAAATAATATTAGTTTAATGTAAAATAACATTTCTAAATCTGTATTCAAATCTAAATCTGGAGAGACATTAGTTTGTGTTAAAACAGAGCGCCACTCACCACTCTAACGAGGAAGGCGGTGTGGTGCGCGCGCAGCGCCCGCAGCGCGCGCCGCACGTAGGCCGCCGAGCCGCGCATGCCACGCGCAGCCAGCTCCGCCGCGCGCGACGACCAGCTCTCCGACACGCAGTGCTGCAGCTGCGGGGACCACATATAGTTATACATAAGGCTAAGGATTCGATGTGGATATACGACATTCAAAGAGCATACAACAAATAGTATATAAATTTGCAAAACGCATAGCTCAATATTCGTTCGTATTTAGAGTGTATTTTTTTAGTTTTAACCAATTTACTATATTACGAGTGACCTACCTGTCGAACAGCCGTAGACACCAACTTGTCGAGCGTGTAGGCGGGATAGGCCTTGATGCCGAGCATCTCCCTCGCGGCGTCTTCGTACGCATTCGCGTCCACGTTCCCGTCCAGCACGCCCTTCACCAGCTCGAGGAGCGCATTGTAGTATTCCGCTGGCGACGAAGCTTCCACTGGTAGATCTGTTGTAATGTTAAATACATTATTTCTATGTTACTCAAAATTTTTATCTCAATAAATTTAAAATTTATTTTAATAAGCAAATCAATATACTGCCATACATAAATCTTATAAGCTATAAATTTAAATTTATAACTGCTATTAATTTTTTAACATTTGTCTTTACTAATTGCGTGATAAGTTTTATGTGTATTTTGTGAATTCAGTCGAAGCTTGGCCCACGCACCGGATCTGTTAGAACTAGTAAGGTTACTCACTGGAGGGCTTGAGGCGCAGCGCGGCGGCCACGCTGGGGGGGCGCGCGGCGGCGCGGGAGGTTTCGGCCTGCGCCAGCGCCAGCGCCGCCCGCCGCGCCGCGCCCAGCCGCTGGCACAGGATGCCGTGCAGGCGCAGGAACAGGTACCACGACGACGTGCACACGAAGCGCGCCTCCTGGAACGGGGAGATACATTAGTCTACGTTCACGCATACCAACTGTAGTCGCAACGAATATTCAAAAATATTTGACACGAAACTGATTGTCGTAAAGTGATTAATTTGAGCTTAGCATTGTTTAATTGAATAACAACACTGTGTATGCTATATACATTTTAACTGATTTATAAAAACAATTTCTTTTTTACAAATTTTAAACAAAAACTTACATTAGATGGATGATCTCTGTAATCATCTTCAATATCCTGCTCACTTTTGACCTCAATCTTCATGTTGACAGAATCTTCGTTGCTACTGCTGCGTTTAATGGAGTTTGTGCTATCTGTATTAATATTTACAATTATTAATAATAAATCTTTCAGCCATAAATATTATTTAATCTATAACCCAGAACCGAGATAAAATTAAATACATGTGATTTTAACAAGTTACTAAAATATACTTGAACTTTCCTACTACTTTTTTACACCTGACGGCCAACCCTTAAAAAGAAGGCTAAGCCGCGGGCGACAACTTGTTTTTTATAAATCTATTTTTCTTCAATTAAACTAATTTCAAAGTTCATATTTACATTAGTGTACTGTTTTATTTACCACAAATTATTTTTTAATATTAATCAAAATCAAAAAAATCAAAATCAAAAATCTTTATTCAATATAGAAGTGTTTACACTTGCTTATTGATTGTCAAAAATCTACCACCGGTTCGGAATTTAGCACCTCGGACCTGAGAAGAACCGGCGAAAGAAACTCAGCGGGATATATTTTTTTATTTTTTTTAACCATTTTCCATGTAGGTACAATATAATAATCACTTAATACTTAAGATGTTTATAAATATTTAATATGATTATATTTATAAATATTAAATATTTTGGATAGACATCAGAAGGAAGGCAGCATGCGTGTATCACCACCGACAGTCTGTCAAAGCACATCGCATGTGTTTCATCACTTGTCTCGTCGTAATTTATTATTTCATCTGAATTGCTAATAATGTACCCAATTACATCATGACTCTTGGTTAAATGGGCGACGCCCACCCAGGTCGACCTGCACAGAGCTCAACACTTATTTTTCAACTCCACAGATATGTTCTCAGTGTCTTTGGTATATCTTATCTGTAATTTTTATTTTACTTTCCGTAACCTAACCTACGACTATAAAATATCAATATAGGAACACATACCTTTACTGTCAGCTGTGTTGTTGTTTTTAGGTTTATTCTCTTTGTCGTTCTTGTTGTTCCGACTGCTTTTGTCAGACGCATTATCGGACTCCGACGACTGTGAAATAACAACAAATTAAGAACCACTATTATGAAAACGATTACACTAAATTAAATGCCCTTTAAATTTGTCATTTAGCAATATTAAATGCAATACTACCATTATTAATACGGAATATAGATTCCATGAAAACAAGCCATTCTAAACAAAGTAATTGTTAAATTTTATTCATGAATTATCTGTAATGGTATATCAAGAAAAGTTTTTCTGAAAGAGTCATCGTGGACGCCGAATAAAAAAAGAGCAATAAAAATGGTCAATACTAAAAAAAATATAGTATTATTTTTATTAGTATAAAATGTATTATAATCGCACTTTTTATCGTCCTATCTGATTGGTTGTGAATGACGTGATAATGACAATTAGGGCCAATGAAAAACCGTCACTCATGTTTAATTTCACTTAAACGCTTATTAAATTTTAGATGTGACAAATAACCTTTTGCAACTGAAAAAAAAAAAGGTAGCTTACCTCTTGTTTCTCTTGTTTGACGCTCCCTCCTTTATCATCAGCAGCCTGATCTGCACTTGGGCTGTCTGGACTATTTGGCTCTTCTTTTTCTTCTAGAACAATTTCAAAATGCTATCAATCTACTCAAATTCAACTATCTCTTTGAGATATCAAAATTACTCCCTAAATTTTAACTTCAGATGGTAAGTAGTGAAAGCTAAATTCAATGATGCTTCAATTAATTTCACTTTGCAAGTTCGAATCTCGATTTTGAATTAATATACTAGTGTTAAGAACGAGTTAATTAGATTGGTAGCATATTGGCAATGTAAGAAATGGTGTTATGTATTCTTATGGCATAGGTTGGCGGACGAGCATATGGGCCACAGGGTAAGTAGTCACCACCGCCTATGACTATGGCGCTGTATGATATGTTAACCATTGCTTACATCGCCAAAACGCCACCAACTTTGGGAACTAAGATGTTATGTCCCTTGTTCCTGTGGTTACACTGGCTCAGTCATCCTTCAAACGGGAACACAACAATACCGAGTACTGTTGTTTAGCGGTAGAATATCTAATGAGTGGGTTGTACCTACCCAGAAGGGATTGCACAAAGCCACTTTGTGATTTTGATAATAATAATTATTATTAAATAGACATCAGAAGGAAGGCAGCATGCGTGTATCACCACCGACAGTCTGTCAAAGCACATCGCATGTGTTTCATCATTTGTCTATATGTTGATATATTTATCTATACTTATATATAAACTTTTTTTGTAATAACAACTGGAAGACTATAAAGTACCGCCTACACTGTTTCTACACTGCCAATAGAGTTTCAAAGTTTTTGGTATTTATTATTAATTATTCTTGTAGTAGCGGCGCTTTCCAGTTTCGCCCGCTTTACATATAAACCATTGAGTCGACAAGCGTATATTTCGCGCTCTTGTATATAATAAATTAAATGATAATATTTTACCTCGAATCTAAAGTAACCATTGAATTTTTCGTAATCTAAAATTATGAATAACAAAAAGTATACAAAAATCTACTTTGTAATTATATTATTTTGAGTAATAATCTTGTGGTTGCTTTAGTTCTTTCCATTTGAAAAACATTATAACGTTTGCAAAAAACTATCAGACGGTGATTTATTGCTAACTTTTATGCGATCGACTAGTCTGGTTTCGTTTTTGTCTTCGTCAAAAAACCGGTTAACTCAAGACTTCAATAAAAAACGCAACCGAGTCATAAAAACGTAAACATTTCTGTATTAATGTGTATTCATTATTCTAATAATATTATCAAGCTTTAATTTTGTGAATTCAATTTGATTATCGTAAATAAATATACAAAATGATGCATCTTTTAATTTTAGTAACAAATGCATATCATCGCGCTAAGAGAATATTTGTAACCTTAATGCAAACGTTTTGGAATATAAATTCTAAGTAATATTATAAATACGAAAGTGAGTTTGTTTACGCTACGTAATTAAAACGCTTTCACGTTTTAATTACCTAATCTCAGTACGAAGTTTTGCAAAAGTCAAGTTCATAGAGTACCTAATACCTACCTGCCCTCCAATAGTATTTATATAAAATATATAAACATACCTTCATCTCTCTCATCATCAGACAAGGGTTGCCGAGGATGTGCGAACAGATCAGGAAGAAAATGCCTGAGCAGCTGTTTGATTCTTCGCTTTTCGGCCTTCTGTATGCCTGTCTGTCTCCTCGCGTGGTGGATCAACAGTTCAGCTGCGTCACGAACTATTTTGATCGCTGTTTAAATAAATAATCCTTGTTGTAGATAAACGGATACAATCAATAATAGTATTAAATGTTATGTACCTATCAATTGACTATTTATTTCAACTGGGGCGTTAAAATTTTATGTAAATAAATGGAAGGCTTCATATTTACCTACTTTCCTGAAATTAATACAAATATGTATTCCTAAACTATACGTAAAACTTGTGTTCAGAGAGAGGATGACAAAAGCCTTAGGTGTAAGAATCGAGAATACGACATTCACACTGCTACGAGCGGATATGATAATTCAAGTCTCCTGTAAATTTTCTTTGAAATATTTTTTAGCAAAAAGCATTAGATAAACTAAAAACTATTACTTTTTCTTTTACTGTATAAATTATGATCCAATGTACGCGATATAGTTAGTCAAGAACTTAAATAATGTACATATGATATTCAATATGGATTTGCTAGCTGATGCTGTTATCAGAACTTTGGAATTAAAATAGAAGTGGATATAAGTAGTAAATCTAAGGTGGGTTTATCTACATTCCAACTTCGATTGTAATAGGCTAGAGTTAAAAAAAAAACTATCATTGTGTAGGAGACATCAGAAGGAAGGCAGCATGCGTGTATCACCACCGACAGTCTGTCAAAGCACATCGCATGTGATTCATCATTTGTCTCGTGTGTGTGTGTATGTGTGTGGCGGAGGGGGCGGCTCGTCACCTTCGTGGCGCGTGCGCAGGCCGTAGTCGGCCACGAGGTGCGGGCCGGGCCGGCGCGCGGCGTAGGCGCTCTCCACCTCGTTGAACAGGCACTTTGAGCGCAGCGCCTTCAAGTCGTTCTGTTTGAAGTTGATGCCCTGGTGGTCCAGCGACTTCAAGTAGTACTTCTCGTTCTGCTCTCGCCATTGTTTATTGAAGCCCTGCGACAAGATACTCGTTACATTTACGAGACACTAATGTCGACTACCGCATATAGAAAACAGCATATAAAAAAAATTTGGACTTAGATCATATTACTTTTCCAGCGAAAACTCGCAAGAAATTTGCGCAAAAACATGTAATAGAATATATACAAAAGAAGATGACCAAACATGAGCGAGTTCTTTACACTAGTGTAAGGCTTTATTTTTAATTATCTTACCTTTTGAGCTTCCCTCCACTCCTCCTCCTTAGCTTTGAGCCGCCTCAGTACGACAGGTACGGCAACAACAGGATTCTTTTTTAATCCCGCGATAATGTCCACCGCCTGCAACAATTTAATATTTGAATATTTGACATTTTAAACAAGTATTACATATATATAGCTCGAATACTACAGCATATTAAAATAAATAGCAAATTAAACTAAAATCTACTTGAAAATAATAAACTAGCTTTTCTAACTACAAAAATTATCCATTGCACCAAAATAAAAAATATATAATAGATAAAAACGATATAATATATTAAATAAAAAATACACCTTTCAATAATCTACAGCATGCTTGTTGTATATATGTCAAATTTATATATTACTGTACTGTATACTGATTTGATATCTTGTATAATACTACTGTCATGATTACTGTGTGTGCATGTGTTTCTGTGTATGTATGTGTGGTGTGTGTGCGCGCATGCGTAGAGCGTGCGGTGCCGTACCACCTTGTCGCCGTAGATGCGGCGCAGCGCGCGCTGGTGTATTGTGGGCGAGTGCCCCCCCAGGCTGTCGTCAAGGCGGTACTTGGCGGCGTCCTCGCTGGTCATTCGCGACAGCTTCTTTTGGACGCCCTCCAACACGCGGATGGTGGCCGCGTTAGTCTCGATCACCACGTCCAGCTGCAAGCGACGAAGGTTTAAGGAAACGAACTTGTACCTCTCGATAAATCTTTAATATATTTCACATATGCATAAATAAACAAATTGAGTAATATAATATAGACCTCGAATCGCTCATCTTCACAGCGATAAATGTACTCTTCGAACTGAGTTTTCCTCGATGTAACGAAAGTCGAATCCTCACTCCACGTCGGAAAGGACACCCACGTATCGTTGAGAACCTAAAACAAAACACATATTTATTATATTTAACATTTATAATCATCAAATAACTGTTGTGCCTTGAATAAATAATAATAATAATAAATAATAATAAATATTGGACAACATCACATACATTACTCTGATCCCAATATAAGTAGCTAAAGCACTTGTGTTATGGAAATCAGAAGTAACGACGGTACCACAGACACCCAGACCCAAGACAACATAGAAAACTAATGAACTTTTTTCTACATCGACTCGGCCGGGAATCGCACCCGGGACCTCAGAGTGGCGTACCCATGAAAACCGGTGTACACACTACTCGACCACGGAGGTCGTCATAAAGTCATGAAGATCACTTGCTTTGATATTCCATATTTTAAATTATTAATTTGTCTAGTCATTGGTTTTACACGAGTTTGCGGTTGTATTGCAAACTCGTACGGTGTAAATATATACAGTATTTTAAAGAGTCAATCAAGAAATCGACAGTTACTTCATTTCAAGATTAACAAGTGACTTTACGATGATTATGATTCTATATTATTCTTACCTCTTTGCAAAGCGGCGTTCGTCCAGAGCACCGCCTCGCAGCCGCTTCGCGTGGTAACGCACAGTACGACGTGCCTAACCTCTTACACGTCGACAGATCTGTTAAAAAAATATATATATTCATACTCAATAAAGAATATTCTAAACAGTATAATTTATTTCAAATTTAAACATATATAACAATGACGGCACTATTAAAAGGGTTTCAATTATATTATTTTTGAAGATATTTTATATAAATAGACATCAGAAGGAAGGCAGCATGCGTGTATCACCACCGACAGTCTGTCAAAGCACATCGCATGTGTTTCATCATTTGTCTTTAAGCAATGAAACTAAAAAAATACTCTGAAAAGTTTCGGGATCGATTTTGGTAAAAACTGAAACTGCATCATGGGATTGCATGAAATCTATATAAAGATAAAAATACTAGGCAGTAATCAAAATCTTGAATATTGAAGAAAAAACTGAATTATTAGTTATTAAACTATAATGTTGCCAATAAGGATCAAAACTGGGAAGTATAACTAACAAAATTCTATATTGTAATTATATTATTTATATATTTCCTTTAATCTGCAAACTTCAGACACAGACAGGCAGAAATTTACGTAACTCAACCTATTCTAAACATTCTCTTTTGTATAGACATGATGGATTTAGAATTACGTTAATAAATATAGCATTCCATGAATAATTATTATATAAAATTAATTAAGAATTATTTTAGGAAATTATCTATGAACCAATTTAGCCTCAAGTTTACGTTTAATAAAGATCATGTTATATTAAAATAGTAGGGGCTTTATCTCACCTATATCCATAGCAGCGTCTCCTTGAGGCCTCTCGTGCCTCAACTGGGCACCATATGCCCCGAGGGGTTCATGTCGCTTCGTCTCCGACCCGAGCCTGGATCGCTCACAGCTAAGTAAGCTGCTTGTGCTACTGAAGTTGTTGTAGCCTGGCAATATATTGAATATTATATAAAATATATTGGGCATCTGCTACTACATATAGAAATACTTTATTTTATAGACCAAAATATATATTGACTAGTTTTATGCCACATTGTAACAGTTAATAATTTTGTTAGTTAACATACCAGTATGAGTAGTAGTAGGTGTGTGCGGTGGTGAGACCGGACCCACGAAATCTTGTAGCCATTTCTTTAGTTCCGGGTGACGGTAGAGGAAAGGCTCGGTGACGCAGAGGAGCTCAGATGATGAGATGATCTCATTGGTGAAGAGTAGAAGGCATCTGTTTATTAAAATATAAATTAATTATTTGATAACATGCATTAGTTTGATTTCTTAGATTGTCCATTCACCTAACAAGCAAATGGCTAAAACATATTTTATTATATTTCTATATAGCTAAAAAAAAACAAAACAAAACCAAGTTTATGTTTTCCAGCCACATTAGCAAGTTGGAGTTCACTCACTCACTCACTCACTCACTCACTCACTCACTCACCGTTCAACAGTGATCACTGAACACAATTGATTAAAAAATAGTTAATATCAATTATTAAAAAACGACTATTGTTTGCGAAGTTGAAGTTTGCCTATTTATGTAACAATAAATAAAGCAGTATTAGTACCTGAGGAAGTTCTCGTAGACGTGCTGCGAGCGCAGCGCCTTGCGCGCGCGGTCGAAGAACCCGTAGTCGTGCGCGGTGGCCAGCTTGGCGGCGTCGGCCAGCGACACGTCGCGCAGAGCCGGCGACGCGCCGCCCGCGCGCGCCTTCTTCGCCGGCGGAGCCCCGCCCGCTGCGGCACACGGCACATTACTGACGCGGACTGGCTCCGATGGCACCGTATAGCCATCTGATTTGGAAGGCAATGCAACGGTAAGCCGGCCACTCGTGCAAGTCGATACAAGGGAGATTGATTGACGCCGTAAACGTATAACCTGGACTCGTTCACCGGCGTTTATTTTAAACCCATTGGACAGTAAACAGATTCTCATTTCTATCGACTTCTCGAAATGTACATCCTTATCAGCAAATTTAAGTATTTAACTCACCGATCTGAGTAGAGGATCCGAAGCTAGGCGACCTCTTGAGATGGTGATGCTGTGGAGGGGCGACGGGTGCGCTCGTGTGCTTTGGGAGTGGCTGTTATATACAAATTTAAGTTTAATAACTCGTTCCATCATCAAAGTATTTATTATTTAAATACTATAAAGTGACACCAGTGGGGTTGCTCGATGCTAAATAAAACTACGATAAATTCACATCCCAACATCACATATGTACTAGGCTTTATCAAAGTATTACCGGCGCGTGGTGTAGCTGCGTGTGCGGTGCGTGCGGCGCGTGCACGGCGTGCGGCGCATGCGTGGGGTGCGGGGGGTGCGGCGCGTGCGGCGGGGGGGACGCCGCCGCGTAGCGCTCCTCCTCGCGCGGGGCCACCAGTGCCTGCACACACATATACTATTATAAGTAGCAGGCAATCATTATTTTATGTGTGTTACTACTTGTTGCTTATATGTTGTAAAACTTATTTTATAACAACTTGATCATATATGTTTTCTCTAGAAAATACTCAAAATAAGACATAGTATGATCACAAGTATCTTTTAATATACAGAAGGCCCTATCCTGGAATTAATCAGATATCATTTAGACAGTTTTATACATTTTTCTTCCTAATTATCCGATATTATCCCATGATGAATATCATTAAAATAGTACAACAAACCTGTGGCGGTGGTGATCTCGAATGCGGCGGAATGTGTGCGGGTTTGGTTACCGCCTTTGCATCTGGTAAAAACTGACCAAACTCAGCCAATAGATCATCTTGATTCTCAAACAATTTTGCCACCTGTTGAAGACATACTTTGTTGAGTAAACATTTTAAATTATTAGTAGGTAATACATTTTTAAGTTAAATTTATTATTACCTGCGAATAGACTTCCTGTTCAGTCTGTTGCTTCGCCTGAGGCTCCTTAACGTCCCTATGACCTCGTTGGTAAGCGTGAAGGATCTCCAGGAAACGCTTGTACTTGTCTGGCTGTCTGGAGAAACGGGACTGCCAACAAAAATAATCATATTAGTGACATAAGATACTACATTTGATATACACTGTTTTAACTGTAGAGATTAGTGATTAAATGTTATGAATGCATGAAATGAATGACACGACTTCTTGTTGTCATTAAAAACTTCCGTTCTATCTAATTAAGGATTTCCGCCACGATATAATTAGCAGTGCGATCACGCATGCATCGTCTAAAGACAGTGATTTGTCCAATAATTACACTAATTAATTATTTATACACTGTATCAGATGGTGTAGAGCAATTACAATATATTCTAACAAATAAAGGCGTTTTACATTTCGTGGAAGCTTCGAGCTCGAATAACTGAACTAATGTTAATAATTTATCTGTAGCTCTGGAGCGACATGTAATAAACTCTAAGACTAATCTTAATGCGAGAAACTGTCCAGCGAGCAAGTAACGATGTAAGAATAAATAAATGTATTATCAAGTACGACACTGATCAATCCAACGTGTAGTGTTGAGTGTCGGTTGTCTCACCTTGATCTTGTTGACGTACTCGATGGCGTGGTTGAACTCCACGGGCTGCCCCGCCGCCGCGCCCGCGTGCGCCGCGCTGCTGGGCGCCGAGCCTGCGCACACACACACACTTTACACCTACAGGCTAACATATATCTCTTTGGAATTCAAATATAAACAACATTGTTTCTTTATTGTGTAATTGCTTATTGCTTGTTTTGCTTATTTTTAGAACAGTAGCCATAATCTACATATCATTATACAATGTATCTTCGTAAATACTCTTTATATACATTTGAAATTTGTAACTACTCCGTTAAATTAATATGTTTCGTTAAAATAAATGTAAATAGTGTAATGTAATTTATATTTTTTTGCGATGTTTACTCGTAGTCGTCACACACACTAAGACATCTTATAAGCACGAGCGCTGCTCATTACTAATGCACGCCGATAATAATTTAACTCCGAGGGGCGCGCCTTCGTGAGTCAATTGATCTATACATATATTTAGTCCATTGCATTTATTTATATACTAGCTGCGTCCTGAGGTATCGCCCGTATTAAATTTAGATCATACATGTTTGTTTCATACACGCGGTAGATACTTGCGTACATAGTTATAGTATAGTTTGCCATATTTATTGATAGTTTTACTTATATATTATGATTTTAACACGAAGATACATTAGTTTAAAGTAATCAACAAAACAAAAAAGTCTAATGTTTCCTGTGATAGGCCATGTGTTAGTAAGTGGTCAAACCATGGCCTGTAAACATGGCGTTGCAAGAAATATTAACCATTCCTGTATTTGGGAACTAAGATGTTAGCCCAGCATTTACACTGGCATACACATTCTTCAAACTGGTCCTCAAAAACACCATTATCACCCACCTAGACGATAAATCAGTTCCTACATATTGCTTAAAATTAGCTTTCTGCTCTCCTCCATATAAAATTCAACTTTTCCAAATTTCTACATAATCTTCATAAAGGAATACACAGTTTACTCCACAGATTAATTACGTATAGATTTATTTTTATTACCTGGTGGATGATGTATAGCTGCGGCTTCAATCTGCTGATGGGCTTGGGAGATATGATGCAGGGTGTTCGCCGGCGTTGCGTTCACCGACAAGTTGTGAACTATTGCTGTATTGACTGACCTACGAATTAAAATTATCCTTTCAGTACACTGTTCTAATAGTTTATATAATAATTTTATTTAATGAATAAATGTCAGAACTCAAAAAGAGCAGCCGCAAGTTTTTATCATTGCTGTCAATCGGTAATTAATTTCATCATGATCATTCTTATGAGGGAGTAACTACTTAGTTCCTAGTCTGTTCTTCCTTGAAGAATCTAGATTTGAAACAGGTACTTTTCAATTTCAATTAATAGTGTATAACAAACTTGAATATGAAGTATTTTATTTAAATTGGTTAATTAGAAAAACTGTGATGGTCAAGTGTAGATCCTGGGTTGCACTAGTATTACTAAGCAATCATCTCGGAGTTTTCAAGGAAATTATTAGAAAATGAAATGAAGTTTCTTATTTATTTATAGGAAGGAAAGAAAAGATCTAATAGTCCTTTAATGTATATATGATAGATAGATACTGACTGAGGCACTGGCAGCAGGTGCACGAGCTGCGACTGCGGCGGCGCGTGGTGCACGCCCAGCAGCACGCCGCCGCCGCCGCCGCCGCCGCTCACGGCGCCCACGCCCACGCCGCCCACTCCACTCACGCCCACGGGCCCGCAGCCCGCTCCGGTGGGAGATGGCATGGACACTGATACCTAGGAAAAGTTAATCGGTTACATCGGGCCTAGTGAACACAAATATTAACTGCGACAACTATAGTTTTACAAACATTGCATGTTAAAGTTATTTATATTAAACTGAAGGGTATTTGTCTGTTTGTATGTTGTTAGTTTTATATGCTTACAGGCGCTTCTGTGAAAGAATCACAGAAGTCAATAGTGTTAATTGCAGTATATATGTATGTATATTCATTAATTTTCAATTTAAATTGTTTATAAATATAAAAATCTTACCTGTCCATTACTCTGGACTTCGATCTTATATCCCGGCGGCAGAAAGGTATTGAATCCGACAATCAGCTCCGGGTGACCTTTGAACAAGTTCGACACCCGGGTAATGACGCCGGGTGTATCGATTCTGCAACCAACACTACATGTTCAATGGTGTTAAGAGTTTGCTTACAATTTAGTTGTATTGTAATTGAGATCAGTGATTAAAAAAAAAGCAGCCAATAATACTTTTCATCTGTTTCAAACGGTAATTGTTTTCATCATTCTATATAAAAACTTATTTGTATATTTTTAATAATTACATGTAATAATATTAGTAACTTATCCCCTATATAAAGGAGGGTATGACCCTTGTATGTAGACTCATTGACAAGGTAGAGTTTCTTGTATAAATTAGCATATTATAATAACTAATGTAACTATTCTGACATGTTCTTTAGAGACTAAAATATATATTTGATTACTGTCAATAGGTATCCTATCCTACTCAAATATAATTACTAATTAAATCCAATATCGCGCATAAAACTCACGTCTGACTCTTGAACTCCTTCATGATGTCCAGGAAGTCATTGTACACCTGGGGCTGAGTGTTGAATTTGTATTTGACTTGGTCGAGATACGTAAGTGCATCTTCGACTTTCAGTCGCTGGAACTGTCCCGCCGGCTGAGCTGCCAGCGGCGCCGCAAGACCGGGCGACTGGCGTCCAGCGATGGGTAGCGGGGCTGGTTGCTGAACCAGCTACGGATAAACAAATGGTGGTTAGACATGTTTTGTCTTTTTGTTTATGTAATATTAATACTTTCTTGAACAAACTATGATACTTTTCTAGATAGTTTAATAACTAACGGCCTGTCTTTATAGTCACAAACACCATAAAGATAAGCCGCGTCGCTTATGAAAATTAATAAACACCTTAAGCCTCGGCGGCACTTGAGGCGGCTGCTTCGGCGCGTATTGCACCGTGTTGGGCTTCAGGTAGTTGATGACGGCGGGGGCGTTGGCGCGCGCCGGGCCGCGACTGAAGCCCCCACTCACTGACAGCATCGCTGTCGCTCCTGGGGTCAAACCACGGTAATTTAACATCTATCCGTTGACAATTACTTCAAATACACACATTGAAAACTAATTATTCTATACGCCTTACTTACGGAGAGTAATACGAACTAAAATTACATACCAAAGTCACGTCACAAAATATTTTTTTCGACGATATCTAACACCGTTAGTTAACCCACTACCGTGGTACAGTTAAAGTAATATCAAGCAATATATGTCAAATCTATTATATATTTCCAGGTTGCTCACCTGCCCGTGATTGAAATGTAATGAAAATTTAATAAAATAAGTAAATATAAATTGATATCACAATCTTTCTTGAAAGATGAGTTTTCTTGTATAAAATAAACTATAAATACTTAGAACTATTTATTTATAACACTGACACATAAGTATTATATAAAATGTCATCTTCAGAATATATCCCACACAATATCTTTAATAAGATAAATGTTCTTTCTAGTTTATGACGGTCAGTTATGTAATATATTTTATTCTATTGATGTATCACTGTAGTATCAAAGATTGAACGTAACATCAAATGTCAATGTCAAAATATACAAATTTGACAGTTCCAAATCCGTGATTCCATTTACCTATTTGATAAATGTCATGAGAGATGGATGAAGAGGTAAATAATTACGTATGCGTGAAGTAAGATGAGGATTTTTTATTATCAACGCATTATCAGTACATTGTTTACATGTTTTAAATACTAGTTTAAATACTCGTTTTGCGCAGCGTCGCCCGCGTTGGTGGTGGGGAGGTAATTGCAGGTTACAGATAAACGTAACCTATATGCTATTCCAGACTATAATCTATCTATTGAGATCCGTTTAGCTGTGATTGAGTAACAAACATCTATCAATCTAAATTTCACATTAGTATATAAGATTAGTCCTCGAAAGTATCAAAAGGCGTATCGAAAGGGTCGCAAGAAACGCGTACGTGCGTGAGCGTGCGCGCTACTTCGCGCGTCGGCGGCGCAGATTAATAAATGCGTAGTGTCGCACGTTCACGCAGTTTATCGAACGGACGCGCGACGACCGGTAGCATGTATACGCCGCGTGTGCAGGGTTGCCAAGTGAACAATTTCGGCTGGGCACGTTTGTTTTTTTACAATCGTTTCCGGCTAAATGATTATCATTTGACTTTTCGTGAGTATTTAACACAGATAACTCACGCCCAAGCTTACAGTCAATTTAGGCTTATTTAAAAAGAGTTAAAAGTCATTTTCGTCTGATTAGGTACGCAAACTTTAAGAGTCAGAATAAATCTTTTTATAAGTATAACGCTGCGTATTCAGGTATACAGGCATATTGAGAACCTTTGACAACACTCGTTTGGGCTACGTTTCCGAAATTACCAATGTTACCATACCAAAAATTGTTACAACGTTGTAACACTATATAAACAATTGACTAAAACGTTTACTAAATTCAATAACTAAATCGAATAAAAATAAGTATTACAGATTGTATTACTAACAGCACGAAAGGTGGCCAACTTATTTCTAACGTACCCACACATGCACAGCAGAAATTGAAAGAAAGCTTATATAAAAGAACATTTTACTAACTACCATACCCGATTTCGCTTCTAATTTCAAAGTTATAAATTATAAAACGAAGTTGTTTACATTCGGTTGCAACGATTACATTGTACGCTATCGTCGTACCTGACCTAAGGTAACGCGGGAGATTGCATCTCGCGACCTAACCCGCCCACACGCTGTTGACTTACAATTTCGTAACAATTATTTTTACACGACATCTATAAATATAATAAAATTGGATTGTCTGTTTTTAATATTAAAATAACCGCGTTTTACTAAATGCATATGTATGTATACACGGCACATATACCAAAATAACATTTTTTACAATTTTTGTCTGTTTGTTCCGGCTAATCTCTGGAACGATTGGACCGATTTCGACGCGATTTTCACTGGCAGATAGCGGATGTAATAAGGTTAGTAACTTAGGTTTTAGAATTATATATAGAATAAAAATAAAATCACGCTACAATATCCAAATAACTTAAATTCAAACAACGCGCACGAAGTCGCGGGCACAGCTAGTATATAATAAAATGTAAATAATTTCTGTGTCGACTATGCAAATTACAATGGCAGGATTATTGATAAATGAACATTGAATTCAAATGAATTAATTAATCGATATCTACAATATTTCTATGATATTCGTTATCGTGTAAAAATTGCTTTTCAAATATCGGTGAAATTATTGTCTCATCTTCGGAAGTAAAATTAAAGTGGATAAATTATCATGTACCCATTTAGCAAACATATTTTTATCATAAATATTGTGTTGTTTCTTAGATTAATATCCTATAATTGTCCCACTATTGAGAACGTATGTGGACTTATTCCACGATGTTTTAAATATTCGATTGTTCTACACCCACCACGATTTTAATTTTAATCAAATTGTGCCTATCCAAATTCGAACGTATAATCTTCAGTTAAATAGAAGTGCTATTATCTACTGTGCTATTAGGGCTCTAGATTTAATAACATTTTCGTGCTATGAATTATATGAATGTTATAAATATAGTTAAACATTTTCGCAACCGTGTAAAAAGTAGACCGGATGTGGGAACAACATACACCGCCCTTCCGTTACGTACTTGTTTTTTTTAAATACTTTAAACTTGATCATGTATGTGATATAATCTATATTATGAGTGCGAGAGTAATTATAACTGTCTTTGTCTCTTTCCGTTCTAAATGACTGAACCGAATTTGATAAAATTTTGCTTTAAGGAAGCTTGAACCCCAATGAAGAACGGTTACTCTTTACGTCTAACACCTCACAACAACCCACCCCTAAAACGCGAACAAGGCTGCGGGCGAAAACTACGTGTTTTATCAACTTTAAATCAATTTTTTGTATAATCAGTATATTTAATTTTAAATTTATTGTTAGTAGACTGGCAAATGGCCTACCTGATGTTAAGTGATAACCACCTCCTACAGGCAGTGTAAAAAATATTAAACAGTCCTTGTATCAATAAGGTTGAAGCCGAAACATAGATATACAAAGCATTGGTGTACTTGATAATCAAAGCGACGTTTAACAATTACACGATTTTATTTTTAAATTATACTGCCGTAAACATAAGTCTACTGACGCAAATATCGGAGACATCAGAAGGAAGGCAGCATGCGTGTATCACCACCGACAGTCTGTCAAAGCACATCGCATGTGTTTCATCACTTGTCTCCTCCTAACGACCCTACCAATATATAAACTTTATAGTCAGTTCGAGTTAAAACACACCCATCTCTTTTCGTCATCTGTAATTTAACATACGAAAGAGGAAGACCGAGCACTTGGCAACTGTATCATATATGGCCAGATTAAGAAAACAAAAGGCTGTGCGACACGTCTTCGTGATATATTTTTTTGGCTTTCACAAGAATAGGCCAGCACACCCCACTAAACCTCACTAGTGGGTATAAATCTGTTTTAAGCGCTAAGCTGTCGCGTTTTGTACAGCATATGATTCTCGGAGGTCCAATCTCTCACCTCGTTGTGCCGAATTTAGTTAAAATACCATAGTAATACGACAAAAGTGCTGTCATTTTAATTAGTAATTTTATTGACGTATTAACAAATTAATTACTACACACACTACCGGGAATTTGTATGCGCTTTACGTTACTGATTCGCTTTTATTGCTTAACTATAATATTCCGTGCGCTCCATCTGCCTTTTTTTTAATCTGAACATATATTAATTAAATTTAACTTACCTAATAATTGCGGTTGAGCCGATTGGGCCAACGTATGCATGTTGCTGGCACCCGCTTGCTGAATCTGCAACAAAACATAATCATATAGTTATCTGTATATCATCTGTACTAATATTATAAATGAGAATGTAGCTCATTTCGTCCCTCTGTCTGTCAGCTGTTCACTGGTTCAAATTTGATAAAATTTGGGTATGAAAAAGGTACACCACTCTTATCTTAGTTACCAAACATCCTCAACCAATGGTTGTTTCGAAGCAAGAAACGCACATATTTAATGACTTGACAAAACCAAAATTAAATTTAAATAAACACATATTCATTCACGCAATCATTATCAATATTATCGAAATCAACAATAAAAACGAAAACGTTGTCGTTGCATGATAACAGCTAGAGCCACCGATATCACAAACGTATATAGACTAGTACACGTGAACATACTATCATCATGTACAGAATTATATATATTTATTATATAATTAATTTGACGACCTCCGTGGTCGAGTGGTGTGTACACCGATTTTCATGGGTACGCCAATCCGATTCCCGGCCGAGTCCGATGTAGAAAAAGATCATTAGTTTTCTATGTTGTCTTGGGTCTTGGTGTTTGTGGTACCGTCGTTACTTCTGATTTTCCATAACACGAGTGCTTTAGCTACTTACATTGGCATCAGAGTAATGTATGTGATGTTGTCCAATATTTATTATTATTATTATTAATTCCGTCCGCGGCTGTACGGGGGTGCGTTATAGGTCAGAAATAAGCACCCTTTTTAATAAGCTTTTAATTTCTTAATGGGTCACTGTAAATGTATGAACATTTTTTTTTATTCTAGAATACTCCATCGATTCAATTCGTGCAATAATCAATATCGTCAACATTATATATTAATGGCGACCTCGATTTATGGCAAATTACTAATGCTAAATGAATCGATAAAATGAACGGCTGGATGAGTTTCCACAATTAAGTCGTCGTTCATTTCTTATAAACGATTTATGATAGGTGAATTCGATTTTTTTTAAATAAAATATACGTAGACTGACTGGCGGATACCATAGCAATTGGTATCCTTAGAAATTTTAACCGTTTCTTAGTTCATCTACCTACCTACCAACTTTGGGAACTAAGTTGGTATGTCCCTTGTGTGTGTAGTTACACTGGCTGATTGGTACCAGGTACAAGTACACACTTCCTACCTCCAGATTACTACAAATAACTTTTCCACCAGAAAAACTAACTTTTCAGCAGCACGGCCTAGGGGATAGTTCCCACGGAACCAATGACTTACGATACAAAAAAAAAATCAATACAATTGAAAATCATACAAAACTTATATACAAAAACATGAAAATCACGCTTGTCACAAGTCTCAATTTAAAACGGATGAAACTATAAAACGTATTTCCTTATACTATATATAATAACATGATAAAACCTTAAATTTTCTCATTTAATAATACAAATATACTGAGTGAATTATCTTACGGATTGCTTAACAAAATGTGTTATCGAAACTATGAATAGAAGTTAAAAAAAAATGTATTAACATTTTCGGCACGCCACAACCCATGGAAGGCTGTGACGCTTCCAATGCTAAGTTCACTTTGTCCCCTTGTACGCAGTCGTCATTCTTATTGTAAGTAAGCGACGGGATAGGGGGACCAGTCCAACCAGTCAGTCAAACGGACGGACAAAATCAAAATATTCTTTATTCAAAAAAGCTCATAAAAGCACTAATTAATTGTATTCTACTGATGATGAGGGGCTAGTACCAACATAGATTAGCTTGTCAGCACCGTTAAGGAGATATACTAACATAAAATACAATTAAAACATTAAAAATGCCGCCGTAATTAGTACGAAATGTTTTGACGTCCTTTATCTAATGACCAAATTAATCCAATTATTGAATGATATTAATGATTAAACATTTAAATTAAACATGAAATAAAAATACTTTATACTTTAATTTAAAAAAAAAAAACTTTGATGGTTTTGTGACAACTAATTGTGTAGGTATTTTTTAACTTTGCCACTCAAAAAAAGTATTGACTAAGACATTTTTTTATCCAAGATTAAAAATGTGAAGTTGGTATTTAATTTTCAAGGAATAATGAATATTATCCGTAACGTAAAAGGGTTGTATTTTTATCTCGATACTTCTTGGTGCACATCTAAACAACCAATAATCCAATCAAACGTTACCTATACATTATGTAAGCAAAATAATGACAGAACTATTTACTTCAATAATGATTTTGTTTTAGTAAATAATAAATAAGCTCTAAACCATCTAAAAAAATTACAAGTCTGTACTAATATTAAAAGTTAAAATTTGTCTGTTGTTATTGTGTAATCTCTATAACGAATAGGTCAATTCTAAAAAATATTGTTGGTAGAAAGTTACATTATTCCCGAGCGCAATAGAGTTAAAATTATATCTAGCGTTTTCTTTAATTAATAAAATACACCCGCGCGAAACCGGAGCGGATCGCTAGTCACAATAACGAATTGAATACTGAAATACCTAAACATAAGTCCGCCTTTTCTTCAACTAATAAAAAAATCGTTCAATAAAGTTTGCGTTCACACATTTTCATAATATTAATTAATCATAGAATCAATTAGTTGATTATGTAAGTCATTTTAACAGAACTAGCCTTTATTACAAGGCTAGGCTTTAATGTCGAATTAACTAGAACGAGATAGGTTGCGTATACGAGCGAGAGGTCTATAGTGCACCGAAGCTTTTAGGCTATAAATCAATACACTACAGGGGCGGAGTGTTTTTCAACGCGTATCGTAAATAAACTATTATTGTATGTCAATTTACAAAACGCCGGGTCGTATTCTTGATAATAACAAAAATATTTACGTTCCGAAATTACGTATTCAATGTAGAATATTAATTATAAGAGGATTTTTATATCATATTTTCGAATTCTTACAGCCTGTATATGTCCACTGTTGGGCAAGACCTCCTATTAATCAATACTAATATTATAAATGCGAAAGTAACTCTCCAGTTACGTTTTCACGGACAAATCACTTAACCGAAATTTGTAAAGTTTGGTATGAAGCATAGTTGAACCCGGACATGGGATACATTTTATATTTAACTATTGACGACTAGCCCGTAAAACGCGACCAAAGACGCGTGCAACGTCTTATATAGTCAAGATCGAAATGTACTTTATTCAAGTAGGCGTTCGCGAGCGCTCCTGAATGATGTAACAGAGTTATATTCAATATAAATTATAAAACTACCCTCGACAGTTTTGTTTTATTGATAATTTAAAAAAAAAACTGTCGAGAGGATCTCAAAAGGGATTTCTGAAAAAGTCATTCAATTTTTGAAAATGATTATAATCCATTTACATATATAACATCATAGCACGACAATTTCATTAATTCAAAGGAAAGATCAACGCTTAACAAACTGCTTAACTTCAGATCGAACCCGCTACATCCAGTTAACACCTACACGTTCTTTCCACTGCGCTGTTACGGCTCTATCGACTTCGCAATTTAACCAGGTGTATTTTACAATACCTAGTTTTGTGCCAAGTGATTCAGACTCTATATTTATAACTGCAGTTAAAAAAAGCTTTCCGTACACAATCGTCACCGATTCGTCCTTGATGTTAGGGCTTTTTATATCAATTTGATTACGGTCATAAACAAATTATTTTGATATGTAAACAAGAAATTACATTGTTATTATTATTATATTAATAAATTAATGTCAATATTTCGTTTATATTTTTCATTGAACTACATTTTTTTTTTTTTTTTTACTAGTTACCGGCTGGTTGGCATACGTAGCCGGTAAATATTTTCACATTCTCTGTACCCCAGACAGCGGTTAAGTAAAACTACTTGCCACCCGGGCGTCGCTCGCGTTTTAAGGATGATCATAAGGCGTTAGGTAAAAAAAGTATCCTCGGTATTCAAACTCGCTTCATATCAAATTTCATCAATTTCGGTTAAGTGGTTTCGCTGCGAAAGCGTTATACACATACATAGTTTCTTTACATACACAAAAATACATTTTTTATTATTATTTTTAATACAATCTATTCTCAAGTATGATTTTTTAATGATCGGTTGATTCAATTGTAATATTAGTTCGGATACTTTGACTATCAAAAATTAAGATATTATTAAGATACACTTTACTTGCGGAGTCGAGCACTTTTGAATCGTCAATGCAAAGTATCAAGTGCGTAAATCTACCATTTGGCCGAATAGATTAAAACAAAATATTTATTATTCTTCGCCGATTACTTCAATTTACAATTAACTTTATATACACACATGTTTTATCTCATTATATTTATATATTGAACTCGCTGAAGCCACATCTTCGCCAAGTTTACAACCCCTTCATCAAAATTACTCCCCTCAAAGGTCAAGAAGATTACTTATCTCGGTCCCCGGGGATCAAACTTGCTTCATATCACGAAACAGACAGTTACTTTCGAATTTATAATATAAGTACAGATAACATACCTTTCTATGTATGGATCTGACCTTGTATACATAAAATAATTATTCAATGTGTATCAACTTTAAATGTACACAACGATTACTAGCAAATTATATGGTAGGTTTAGCATAGAACGTAAATATTGAAGGGCAAACATACAAAGATCTCGACCAATAAAGTCACGTCAATTCAAGGTCGTAGTTGTTTATATCTTAGCTCGTCCTGCCATTCGAATAGACTTTAGGAGCACTTTTTCAAATCAGAAAACGCACTGATACGACCAGTATAAACTGATCTATAATTCTATACTAATATTATGGAGGTAAAATTTTTGCGTATATTTTAATGTATATAACATATATGTATTAAAAAATACAGTATAATAGTAGTACTGTACAGTATTTATTGTATTTGTTAATCTCCGGAACTATTGATCCAATTCTAAAAATGTTTTCACTGGTCGAAAAGTACATCATTAACGTTTATATCATGTTCTTTATCAATAAATTGCACACGAGCGAAGCCGGAGCGGATCGCTAGTTTAGTATAAATAGCTGTCTCCACCGTTGCTTACATTCAACTGATAACTGTTGATAACCTCGTGTTTACCAACTGATATTGAATAATTGCAAAACTAATTATATATCAGTGTACTCGCATCCGTTAACTTTCGGTGCAACCAGGCTGTGTCAAACTAAATTATTACAAGTGTTCCGGCCAGTGATCGAAATTCGAGCATTATCATCTATTAAATAATACGATGAAAGAGAAAGTAACTCTTGTCTGTCTGTTATGCTTTCAACGCCTAAAGCATGAAACGAATTTGATTTGTGTTTTAATAAATCGTTAATATTTTACATGATGTATCCGTTGTGAGACTCAGTGCCAAAAATACATTTCTTATTATTATTTTTAATACAATCTATTCTCGAGTATTTATATATTACTTTAATAAAAGGAGTGTTGTATATTATAACCGGACGTATGGGCGGGGCTTATGAAGAACGCCCGATTAAATTTGGCACTATTTTTTATAATAGTTATATCGCCAATTGCAAAAGGTCCAAGCTTACTTCAGGACAGAACAGAGGAGGGCTATTACGTTTACGAAACAAAAAAATTTTAAAACTACCCACGTCAAATAGACTACATGGATCCGTCTAAGGCGCCATCTGACGGTAACTGGTCATCATCATACATCGACAATGTACGAAATATCAACCACCCCTTAAATCTGCCATCAAGCTTAGCAACTTTAAGAATGTCTCCGGTGCCTGTCAAAACTCTCTCTTCAAAACAGAATACACAATACTGAGTTTCTTGCCGGTTCTTATCGGTAGAATCTACGTTCCGAAACGGTGGTAGCTTCACTTAATATAGTTTGTTAAATGACGATTCAAAAGTGCTTGTAAAAAATATATTTTGATTTGACTTGATTTATCCACAGCCGGGGCTCTCCACTTGAGACATTTTAATAATATAAATAATAATTCAAACAATTATAAATTCAAGGTTTTCATATTTGACAGAGGATTTCTAATTATTCACTTTACCAATAGTCATGATGAGTTACACTGTAATCATGTATCGATTAAAGAATAACGCAAGCTTCCTTTTCATTGTGGCCGAAGTCGATGCACCCAATTGCACGCAAATGTAAATATAATTTTAATTGAAATAAGGAAAATTATTGCATGTCAATTATATTTACGTAAAAGTTCTTTGTTGATGTTTGATATTATTGTCTTGAGTATTTTACTCGTCTGTTTATGTTTCATAGCGGAGCAAAGACCATATTGATCCGAGATGGACGTGGAGTTTCTTACCTCGACTCTTCTCAAGTCTGAGATGATTTTTTGCAAACCGATTTTATATTTAGGATAAGTGCTTAGATCTAAGGCCTCTTCTACCTCTGAGGAGAAAGTTAGGACAAGATAAGCACATGAAATTTTAATTTGTTCTCGCCCGGATTTGAACTTGTACCCTTCTCTCAAGATTCAGATATTCGTGCCACAGGTTAGATCTTCGGGCAACATTTATATCCACTTTAATTTAATTCGTCCCATACAAAGACTTTCATTTTTATTTACGTTATCATTTTGTTTCTGTAAGAATATAACCCGTACGAAGTCTGCAGGGGTAGCTAGTCGTTAAGTTTTGTTGCGTATATATTTTATACCCCTCGGAGATCCCGTATCTCAGAGTAGGCTATATCTTCCCAATTAATGCTTACATTTATTAGTCTTTTAGGTTTATTACAATCATAATTATAATCCAAATTAATTTATTCCTAAAGTTTAGTCTGGTAATATTGGCTATTGAGCATCTGTTAGTCTGTTCATAGCGAGTTCATTAAGAAAACAAACATATTCTTTTAAACGCAATATAATCAGGTAATTATAATAATTGCTAGCCTCGCATTATATAATTAGAATCATATAATAAGGCGATAAATTAATGTAATTTATATAAATATTTAATGACTTAACGGTATATAATGACGTGAAAGTCGCAAGTTCGATTCTGACCTCGGCTATTGACGTACACACTTCAAATAAATTAAATAACCATTTCATCGAAGAAGATCAAAACGTTTTTAACAAATTATTTTACAGATAAAATTGAAGAGAATTAATTTTAATTGCAAGGAAAACATTGAATATAATGTGAATTAAATATACTTCATTTCATATTAAAAAAGGTATAAGAGATTTGTAAAGTAAACTAAGTTATAAGTACAAATTAGGCCATAAAAACCAAGCTCAACTCCATCGAAACCCCCCGAAGACACGTAGTTATTTACTTATAAGCTTGATGTAATTTACAATACCTCAAAGCTGGCCAAGGTATTGATAAGTTTATTTGTATCTACATTTGGCTCCATATAAGTCTCATTGGTATATTAATTTAAGATTACTTTTAGCATTTGTCTTGTAATAATTCTATATTATTCAAATCAAGATATACTATACACTTTATTGTAACTCCCTTTATACCTTTCGAGAGATCTCCATGACAATTTGTTGGTATACACAGTATAACCTAGTAGTAGTTTTATATCTAAATGTATATAATAACAATAGTTACCTGAGCAGCAGACTGCGGTATGGGTGAGGGCTCGTCAGGCCCCAGACGGGGACCGGTTCGCTTCATCATCTTGGCTCAAGTGGCCATCACCCGGTCACCTGGAATGATACAATAATATTATTGAATAACAGCTTCGACAGACAATTATAAATCACACAGATTTTTTTTATCGCTCATCTTTAGAATAATAAGATATAACCATTCCTGATATTGGTAGTGCTCTATCAACTTTGGAAACTAAGATGTTATGTCCGTTGTGCCGTTAGATTGGCTCACTTATACTTCAAACCGGAAACCAAATACTAAGTATTGCAAGTTTAGTAACTTTGTCAAAAAAAATATTGCCTTCTATTTATTTGATATAAGCTTCCATGTAACTTCAGTTTTATTAACATAAATATATTTTAAGCTGTATATATATTGTTACCCAAGTTTCTTTCTAATATTTTATGTAATATAATTCATGCAGTTACGCTGAAACCAGTTTACAGTTCAACTTTTATTATGTTAATACTTTTAATAATCTGTTCTAATAAATTAGATGTGTGTTTATGCCGAACTTAAAATTCTAGTTAAACAAACAATTTACATAATACTTATACCAGAAAATACAGTTCAAAGGTTAAATATATAATATTATTATATAAGGTTTACTTTACAGTTTCACCCTCTAAATTTAGAATATTGTCATATATATCAAGTGTTAATTAATGTTCTTGTGACTAATTCATAGTCATTTTGATCATAATTATTTCAACATTGAAAATACAATTTCTAGACAATTTTCCTGTAGTTTTAAATCATTTGTTACTGGCTAACCTTGCTATAAAATACCTTTGTAATCTTTTATTATCACAAAATTGATTCATAAATATAAATCAAATGTAATAATACATTTATGATGTTTCTCTATTTTATTTCGACGATATAGATATTATACAAGATTAAATAAGTTTAATACTACTATTGATAGACAAAGGTTTCTTTTCCGTGTTGAGCAAAAAATTTAAACCTTATTTCATCAGACTGCACACCTATTGTACAACAATACAACAACAAGCAATTTATTTAAATCTTAGTTTTAATAAAATTGTAGATAATAATGTAATCTGTACTCATTTATTTTCATACAGAATTCAATATTTTATATCATAGTTTAAATGTATTTAATGTTAGACGATAATCAGCTGTATGTCTTGGTAGTTCCATCGATAGAATCTATATTCTGAATAAGTCGTAGCTTTACGTTTAATTTAAAAGTGCTTTTATTATAATTGATTTTGTTCAAGTATTTTACAAAAATGCTCAGACAGGTAACACATGTTTTAAGATAATTTATTAATATTCATAGACAAGTAGCAGGAAGTAGAAGCATGTTTGCTTTTTCATAGTGAACATGTGCATATGTTTTAACTATATTGTGTAATAATAATTTAAGATTATTAATGACTTTTATTTAACCTTAATAGCTGATATCAAATGCACATGGTCCAATCTTGCAAGTAATAAAACTCACATATTCCGATCTAGCTGATATTTTGCACACAAATTGTAACAATATTGTACCTAAGTATACTAAATATTTAAATTAAATGTAATCACAATTAGTATTTACGAATGTATTAACATTTTCGGCACGCCACAACCCATGGAAGGCTGTGACGCTTCCAATGCTAAGTTCACTTTGTCCCCTTGTACGCAGTCGTCATTCTTAGTGTAAGTAAGCGACGGGATAGGGGGACATCAATTTGTTCCTACAAATTATTTAAGTAATTATTCTTTTTCGATATATAACTACAAATTAATTAATGATCATGTCATTTTACATGTATTTGCAATCAATTTTTCCACATAAATAACTTAAAAATAATAATCGATAAGAATTTACTGAAATTATATTGTAGATATTTTGTTAATAATGTTCAATATGTTTCAATCGTGTCTTATTACGTAGTATTTTTAGCTAACGCACATGTAATACAATTCCGTACGATAAGGTTAAAAAATGAACACATTTTAACATTAAACACGTGGTCTATTGACCGGAAACACTTCTGAGAAAAAAAATGATGAAACATCGAAATCCGATGATTTCAATGTACGACGTAATAAGGTTTTTAGAATACGTTACAAAAAAAAAAAACGCTTCACCTGGCTTATGCTTAAATAACACGAGTTCAAAGATATATCTCCGATTACGTAACAGAATAACATATCGCATGGACGCTATATGTACAAAAACAAATATATTTATCGACTATTCCACGCGATGACGTCGTAGCACGGTCTAATGCGTGGGTCGAACTAAATAAAGGATTTTAAAGTTAAAACATTACTTTGTCAAATCATCGTACACAAAAGTTAAGCTAACGAATTAATTACGCAACGGATATCGAAATATAACAAGGCTCGTGCACTCAAAACGCTACCATTTTGAAATTCCAAACAGCTCGTTCACAGCACACACACAGGTTTAGACAAAAACCGGTCCCGCCGCGGAGGCGATGACACAAACTCACACCACTTATTTATAGCGGAAAACGTACACAAATCGATAACACTGACAATATGCACAATTACATACAACGACGATGCAAAATCCTAACGCGTAACTTACAACTCGCCAACAAAAGTGGAAAACAACTTCATGACATTTCGAAGAGCAATCCCGCCTTTTTAGTGACACAAAACGTTCTAAAACAGAATTTAAGTCGAGTCGTATCTTTGACGATACAAGTCGCGTAAGAAAATTTTATTATTATTTCTACAATGAATCATTGCTGAGACTCGGATGTAGTTTTTAACTTTAAGTGTAATCGACTTTCAGAATAGAGCGGTAAAGTCCGGTTTACCGTGGGCCGAAAGTAACGAGGACGGCGCGGTGGTATTCGTCACCGACGTAGAAAATGGCGAATAAATACCAAGAATAAAAAGGCGCTGTTAATCAAGAATTTCTATTGCGGGGTAAAATTTAAGCAACGTAGAAATCGAGATGCGAACATCTACTTATCTAAGCACTAGAGATAACGAACTAACTCGACCAGTTATTTTTTAATAAAATCACATATGGGTTACATACCGCTGGAAACCTTGTGAGATAACGTTGAATTCTTCGATTTTCAATTGATTTCACCTCAAATAATTCAGAAACCTCTTTTAAGACAAGGGCTTATGATAATAACGCGTCACGGTACGCTCGGAGCGAGCACATTCGTGCGCCTTCAAATAGCGCAACGGCGCAACTTTTTCGAGCGCGGCGTCAACACGGTCAGGTGGGCGAGGTTGCGACACTGCCATAGTGTCGTCTCACTCTTTCACCGTTTCCTCTCTCTGGGATATGCCGTCTCGCTCGCACTCACGTTTATTGAGCACCGGGGTATGAAGGGACGAAAACAAGACCCTCCGCGCACGAACGTCGCGCACCGAGCTGCGCGGCCGACTGACTGTAGCCCGGCACCTTCTCCGTCCACCAGCCTGCGGTCGACCGAGCGATCGAGCCGAAGCCCCAAAGAAGTATGGCAACGTCGCATCAAATAATAGCGAGCGAAACGGACGTGCCGCGATATGAAATGCCACGACCAACGAATCTCCACGAAGGTGGTGGACCAAAACAAATCTCCTTTCTCTAAAATTATACAACAGACAGTTGCGATCGAGAGCGCGAATGAGCGCCGCCATATCCATTTCCCGCCAAATGTTTATATTCATCAGAGATCAAGTAAACAGCTTTGTATTGTCCTAATTTTTGGCGTCCATTATTTTACGACAATCTTATCTACGATTAAAATAAGTTTTATAATTAATGTGGCGCTTATTTGGACGATGTTTCTATGACAACGCGAAGTGAAATGATTACACGAGTCGTGGAAGGAATATAAGAAGCGATTGTATAGCCACCAAATAGTCAATTATATGCTTACGAGAAACGTTTAAAAAACTAATTTAGATGATGATATATTCAAATAAAAATATCTTAACATTTAATAAATACATAATACAAGAATGTTTTCTAATGAAGTCGTACGTATGGTCTGTTTACTTAAATGAAAAAATAATACCTTGAAAAAGGTTGCGATAACCTCGATCGATTTACAATAGCACTTAGTTAACGCCATTAATAACACGTTTGAATTAAAATAAGGACAAGGAAAAACCAAACAAATACTTAAAGTAGAATTTTATTTGATAATATAATACATTTTTCAATTTCTTTATTAAAATACAATGAATGCTTAATGATTATAATAATAAAAAAAAAACCATACAAAATATATACTTAAAAGCAAGATTAAGGGAAGGGATTATATTATGTATCTAATTATAGCACGACTCAATAATAGAGAAGATAGGTCAGTTCTATCGATGGCAGGGTGTAGCGGACTTTTATAAATAAAAAAAAATAAAAAAACATTAGTTATGGGTTACAATTTGGTTACCCGCGCTAACAATCTCTTCATTCATACTTTTCCAAATTTAAAAAGAGCTGATTTTTTTCATATATAATTACGTTAGTTTACCCTAGTAAGCACTGAGGTCATTTAGAAGGCTCAGAAGATGTCTATCCACTTTTATTTAGTATATCAACTTGGGCCCAGCATTTTTCCTTAACTCAACGATTTGATCATCTACAAACCGTTAATACGTACTTGTAACATAAATTTTACCGTTAAAGAAATTTTAATTATCATAATTATTAATTTAGATACTTTATAATGGAAGGATACTGATGTAAAACTATTATAGTCTTTCGACTTAGTTATAATTTTAGAGTGCATGACATCAAGAAAATATGTGCTATTAAATTCGCTACCCCTGTTTGATTATGTACTAGTAGTTGGATTTGTATATAATTTAGTTTAGAATAACGTTATTTTCGTTTTCTTTAACATCGAGGAGTTAATTTTAGCTGTATCCCAAGCTAATTTGAAAGATTACCATTATTTTTAACTGAACCGAGAGATTATCGCGGAATGAGAATATAATAAAGAGGTTAAATTGTTGTTTTTTTTTTTTAATGTTTTTGGCAATCACCGGAACGAATCGTACAACTCTAAAAAAAATGACACTAGTGAAAGCTACATTCTTTCTGAGTGCTATAGGGTATAAATTATATTTATTATTTTCTTTGATAAAAAATTGCATCCTTGCGAAGGTGGGGTGAGTTGCTAGTAATTTGAATAAGACTGTGTTAATTTACTGCGGACATTTTTGTTAAACAGTAGTTACTGTCGAATGAAAGTTAAATGAAGCATTTAAAAAAAGAAGGCCACAGATAATAATACATCGAAGAATTTCTTACCAAATGTATCAGAGGTTACGAATGTTCTCAATTTCTAAGAAACTAACTAGTTTTTATTTTTTTTTTTTTTATGGTATATATCCCTATAAATCTAAATTTAAGGTAACTTGTTGAATATTTGATATACTTAAGTTTATTTTTCAACAACAGAACAGTCGAGCCCAGAAAGATGTTATTATAATTAACTTTTTTATTTATTAAAACTAACGGAATTATGGCAAAATTATCATACGTTAAATTACGAAATGAAAACGATTCTATTTATCGTATTGTGTAGCGAATACAGCTTAAATGTAAGTTTTTTTTTTATACATGACACAATACTTCCAAGAATTGGAAGTTTAATGAAAGTCCACGCCTGTTAGAAGAACGATTGATAAAAAAAAAACAAGTGTTATGCTACTGTTACACCAGACATTTGAAATTGTATGCTTTGATGAATTTTATTCAGAAGCGATTGGAGTAATATTTTAGATGTTGAAATTATATTAGTTTTTTTTTTAAATTACATTTTTTAACTAGTTATTATAAGATAGTATAATTTTTAAACCGAACTTTTCGGCAGTTAGGCTAATATGAAAAATAAATAGTCATTTTGTAATGTGTGGTATTGAAAATTATAGATGATGTTATACTTTTTAAATCAGGATCGGCCCAATGATTTCCATTTTATATTAGGGTAGGTCTACAAGAGCAAATGATTTCCAATTAGCAGTGTTTCGATATTTTAGTATTTAAATAAATTAAATCTAAGTACCTATAGATATAAATTATGTAATATATATCTTTCCCGGCAATACAATAATATATTTTTTTATTTAAATGATAATATAATAAGATTTCAGTTATTACTTTGAAAGTGATGTTATTTAATTTAGTGTTTAGTTTATTTATTTATAACGTTGTTGTTGATTGTTTAAATGATATGAATATCAATTAAAAATTTAAATAAATTACGCCAAAGTTATATAACTAAGTTTAAAGCAAAAATTAAAAAGTGCTATGCACTAAATAAAAATTCTGGAATTTTTCATAAAAAAATAAGACCACTCCTTATGACAATAAATCTTAAATACGTTTTACCATAAATGTATTTTAAAGGTAATTTTACTAAATGCGAAAGTTTGGATGGATGAATGTTACTCAATCACGACAGAATGGATCGGAATGAAATTAGGCACAAAGATAGATAAAAGTCTGGAATAGCACATAGGTTACTTTTTAATCAGGAAAAATGTACCCAACACCTGCCCCATACCAAAACAAACGGTCAAAAAGCCGCGGATGGCTAATGTTAAATTTTTGAAAATATAATATCTCCTAACGTATGTTATGTATACTTTTGTGTTTAACCTTAAAAATTAGGCTAAACATAAAATTACATGACATCATTTAAAATCTACATATTTGTAAAAGCAATAATATACGTAGTGTGCGTGACCTATAAATACATGTTAGGATACTACGCAAGTATGCGAGCACATAATTATAAAGTAAATAAATACGTTTGTGTGAGTAAAGTTAACTACTATAACTAATAACCACTATGAAAAAATATAATTACAGCTCCGAAAACGATATTATTAAAATTTACGAGTATTCAATTCATTTATCACGCATTAATTTTATCCATTGTTATGAACGTAGGATACGAAACGGTTAGCCTTGAAATTTCTTATCGTTTATACAAGTGACTGGGGATTGAAAAGTGCGACGTTGCCAGCATTCCGCGCCCGCTATTGCGTCTTAAATTTACAATTACGGCCGCCATCTTGTTTAGAATTATCAGATGCAACTCAGCTATTATAAGCGGTTTATTTTACTCTTGTTTTTGATTTTTGCTCTTTATTTGGAATACCACTTCTAGTCGTTATGAATTAAATGTTAAAACAAAAAGGTTAAAAACTTTGAAAAAATTGTAATCACGTGGTTACGTAACCTCTGAAAAAATTCGCTAAACGCATCCGAGATTTCATTTAACATGTTAACATTTAAGCTGCTGATAACTCGAGAGCAGATATGGACATGCATGCGACGTATGTGTCTAGATCATCGAGATTGTAGATCGCTAGGCATATCCATAGCTAGCTAAGTGTCGGCGCAATATGGTTGAAGATACGTACATTGAGGTCGGACACTGGCTTGCGGGGCGCACGCCCCGCGGTCACAGGGCACCATTCGGGCCGACCAACAACCAGATACATCACAAATACGGACATTTTAACGAGGATACCACGGTATCGATCACGCACAGGCGCCATTTTGAACCGACACTGAGCGCACCGTGTCGCGGTGTTGCCACGTCGCTCATTTCCAAACCGCGCTTCTATTTCGGGCTCGCTCCCCCCGCACCGCTCTACCGTGACGCTCGGCGAGTCCGCAAACAGAGCGGCCGATGGTCGACAAAACATTCATGACTATCACCCACTTCGCGGTGCCTATACCATGTATAAATATGAAATCTAGTCGGCCGCTGGCGGACAAAGCGAGCGACGTAACAGCGTCTAAGATGATAAGATAGTACATAATATAATATAGCGAGCGTGATACATCGCGCCGGCTTTCACCGGAGCGGGGCGAGGCACGGCCGCGCAGGACATGTGCCATTGGCCACCGCAGAGATCGATAGACAAACACCGACGAGGACGCCGACCTATATACTATAATAAGCCTTACAGCGCTAAACATAGGGACCATTTTTGTAGAGCCTATACTATAAACAAACTACCGCACAACTACACTGACGTACTCGATGTAAGTACACACGAACACAGCGCCGTAGAAACGACGCGGGGAACGGCAGAGCGCGGCCCGAGCGATGAATGTATATCATCATGTATTATGGCACTTTTCTAGAGTCGAAATTCCTATACCCGGCGCACCCAGCGCTCCCCGACGAAGGACAAAGGGCCGATTTCACACGGAAAACAAAGGGAAACGCCGGTAGGATTCAGCACTTGCTTGTTTACGATGATTGCATTTTTTTTCACAATTAACCGAACGTCGCGTTGCCAAGTCGTCGTAGAGAGCGCGCGGTATATCATTATGAAATTAACTAATTCTTTAGACAATACTCTCGATTCTAACTCGAATATATAAAGAAATTAAGCAGCATTAATTAATCGTGTTTGATGTTACGTTGTAAAACTTGCAACGTATGGGAGAGCACAGGTGTGGACACATCGTATATACAATATGGTACTTAAATATTGCTTTCTGACTACAAGGGTGTTGAATTCGGCAAAAGAAGCAATTTGTATCAATCAAAAACCTAATTAATAAGCATCAAATAGGATAAGACGCAGTCTGTCAACTGGGCACTTACCTTTATTTTTACTTGAAACGGACTTCTTTCTTCGTTATAATCACGGGATTGTCACTTCTCAGCGAAATAAACAAGTAGATTATGGTATTTTGAGATTTTGAGAAGATTTGATATGCACAAAAAAAATATACATTACGTTGAGCAAACGTCCTACGCGCATAGAGACCGAATGCGAACTGTTGGTTTAGTTTGGGTCGGTTGATGGTGGAGGGCGGCGGGCGGAAAACCGGAGAATGGGTGAGCGAGGGAGCAAGAAAGGACAAATTCTTTTTTATTATGATGTCTGAATGAATGTTTTAAAATATATAAAATAGCTCAAAATAATTTTATATTTCATTTTTAGACATATTTACTATCGAGGTGTCACTAACACAAGCGATATGTAAATTTTAGTTTTTGTTTTGACATCCGTTCACATTTTGATTGAAAGCCGAAGCATTCAACTATCATACTTATTTTCTGAGTGTGCTACAAAATCTAAAGTGATAATAGTGTTGCCAATTTATACAATATAAACATATACATTATATTATTGTTTTCTTTTTAACAATAATGATTCAACTTTTTTATTAATTTCAATTCTTTTCTTACGATAAAATACTTTTGTACGTATTTAATTTTGCACCTATTATGATTTCGTATAAATTTTAAAGCCTATAAGTACTTAATTTACAAAATTACCTATCAAATTTTTAACAAAACTAATTTTTAATAATCGTTTTGTCATCTGTCATCCATCTTATTTGTAATTACCAATCAGCGTTGAGTTCGTGTATTTGAAGGATATTGATAAACTTTGTAACACGTCCTACGAATTTTAAAGTCATTTTTCCGAGATTTTCATTGAAATTGCACATCGTTTTAGTAGAAACTTTTTAAAATGCGGTTAAACGCTGCTATTTTAAGTTTTGCTGTTTTATTCGTTGTGGTGTCAGCGAGAATAGATCCACAAAATTTAAGATGTTTAGGTTTGTTTACCTCGTGTTTACATTTATTTTCCTTATTTAAAACTAATTTTATAAGTGATATATTTAATTACAGTGTGTCAGAAGACCTTCGAAGAGCTTAATGTGGTCATTAAGGGCGTAGATAAATGGAAAAAGGTTGAAGTAAGTATTTAATTAAATATTTTCCTTGTTTCTGAATACTATTTTTATTTTTCTATTAACAGGAGCTTATACATTGAACTTAAAATATAAAGTCTTAGTACTTTTATAATAAACCCTAACTTACTTCCCTTCACGTGTTTGCGGGACTGCTTTTTTTTATTTAATTTTTATAAAGTTTAAGTTCACTTTAGTTGAGCTCTTTGTCAGTTTATTTAAAATTAAGTCAGAAAAAAGCAGCAGTAGCTTCGAAGATTATACAATTTGAATAAATGTTTAAATTTTTTTTTAATAAAAGTATCTACTTGATTTTTGTACCTGCACTTGGTGTAAAAGCCTACTCAAGTGAAGATCATATTAATTTTGACTATGAATGTACTATTTAGCTGTTATTTTTTATGCTGCCATTCAATCATATGCGCACAGTGCTGTGTATTAATTTCAAGCGATATAAGCACAAAATCAATGTTCTTATAGTTAGATGATAGTCACCGTCATATCTATAGAGTTTAGCTGCCACATTATAAAACTTTACACACATTATAGTACTTTAAAACATCTCTGTAATGGTATCTCTATTATGGTAGCATCTCTGATTTAAACATTTGTTACTGGTTAACATTAAAATAATTCAAGAATATGACACCTTTTTCAGTTAAATTAATTCTTATATTCTATATATTTAGCCACAAAACCGTCTTGCTTCACACAATAATGCACGTAATAAGGGTCTATATATAATTTTTAGATTGATAACAAACATCAAATGAAAAATTATGGTTTTTTCTGACTGTAAAGTAAAAAAAAAAAAATAGATAGTAGGAACTTCTCGGCTTTTCTATATTATATATTATATATATGTATTATACATTTAAAGTTTTGGATCACTCTATTATTGACCTACAAAGATATCCATTGTATAGTTTAAAGGATCTAAAGGTACAGAAGTGACTTTGTTTTATACTATGTAGGGAATGTTTAAATTAATTAATAAACAAAGTTAGAAGACACTCATCATTTATTTTACCACTAAATATAAGTAATTGGTTTAGTTTTGTTTCGGTTTTAATTTATAGTTTAATAATGTTGTTTTTTCTTACAGGTCGGTAATTTCAGAATGGATGCAGAAGGTAACACGATGCAACAGAAGGTGCCGGCTCATCGTTCAGCTGTGTACATTTCTGAAGTGATCGATGAAATTTGTAAGTGGTGAAATATTTATTGCATTGAAAACTTTTATATATTTGATTTATAGCGCAATATAATAAAAATGAATTGTTTTCACAAATGGCTTAATGTTAAAACATTCTCTATGAAAGTTATTTTCTAATTCTAATCAAAGCCGAGATAAAAATTAGATGTTCAAGTTTACGACAATAGGTCGTAAATAATGTGACCATGTGTTCTTAAATGAGTGGGATATTCCCATTTTCAACCTATATATATAACAGATATCTGTGGCGGGGGTGTGTCAAGGTTATTTAAACAGGTTAAATATTTATTTCTCTCATTCAATTTAATGCAATTTGATCTTTGCATGCTTGATTGATTGATGATTGCAAATTAATCTTCTCTTAAACAATATTTATCTTTAACATCATTGGTAAACCCGCAGCTTTGCTCCCGTTTTAGGAGTTGGTTGTCAGGCATATATATATCTTTTCTTTTTCAAGCCATCTAGCTTTGAACAAATTTCATAAAATTTGTTCAATGGTTTGATCGTAAAAGAGCAAGTTTCCTTCGAATTTATAATATTAGTATAGATGTTTGATGATTGTTATAATTGATTCAATTGTTTGCGAATTGAAATAATCTTAATCGTATCAGTCAGGATAGTCAGATATTGACTCAGAAATTTGGAACATTGATATGTATCTATTAAGAAAGGAATTTGAGAGTTTTCAACTTAAGCTTAAATGTCCATCTGGTGACACTGCATGTATTTTACATATTTGAAGTTAGTAGGGGGTAGCTTGTAATGCATAATTATAAAACCTCGAGCTCAGCAATTGTATGTTCAGTGTTACATAGTTTGTTTACAAAATAAGACGACATCGGATAAATGTTTCGTATCGGTGTTGTTTCATTTGCAGTACACATTATGTTCTGACGAAACATACTCGAATTTATCGACAACTCATAACATTATCAACGAATATACAAATTGATGTTTGTAACTTTTTATGGCTAGATAGATTGTCTAAGCTGAGAACGCGTCGAAAAAAATTGCGGTCAACAGTTGGCCTCCATGTACGCACACTAGTAAAGTAGTATGATGTTTAGAAAAAGTCAGGCGCAGCTGTCGCACACCAAGATAATAAAGGTGGCTCGTCTGTCTTATTTCTTTCGTAGTGCGACACTCGTATCTAAATATACAACTTTCGATGTATTTAACGAGTGAAGCCTACACGATTTGTTTTGGATATATATATTTTTTCAAGTACTAGGCAAGATGATGAATTTTGATCGAAGCGTTTATTACGCTTTAAGCGTTAATTACAAAATCTGGATTTTATTAGAACATATGTAGAATTTATCTTCAATTTGGAGGTACATTAATATTCTAAATCCCCCCCCCCCACTAAAGATGTTTGGTGAACTTTTTAACTTAACAGAATATATCCCAGACCTCTACCCGGGAATCTCTATTTATGGAACCAAATTTTCCGAGTCAATAATATAAATATTCTTAGGTTTCAATGGATTACTAATGATAGCATGATAAGATATATTATACTTGTTAATCCAGTGATAACTATATCATATTTGGATGTTAGTTTCTAGTATTATATACCTTCGATTTTAAATATTGGAGAGTCTGTTCGTTATATTAAAATAAACGTTTTTTATTAAATGCATACAGTTCATATACCAAAAAAAAAACAAACATTTTTTACAATTTTCGTCTGTCTGTTTGTTCCTGCTAATCTATGGAATGACTGGACCGATTTTGACGTGACTTTCACTGGCAGATAACTGATGTAATAAGGTGTAAATTAGGCTACTTTTAAATATAATAATAGTCAAGCTGCAATGTCCAAATACTGTCCAGAACCGCGCGCAAACCTCGCGTATGATACCGCCGTCACGTCGCGTACCTCCCACCAACGACTTAATATCACAAAAACAGCCCATTAAAAAATAAATAAGTAATGGTAAAAAATGAACGAACTGTACAATAATTTTTTTTTGTTAAATTTAAAAGCGCGCAACGTCGCGGGCACATCTAGTAAGATTACAAAAATACTCAAAAACAATAACTATCTATATTAATATTATAAATGCGATTCTAATTCTGTCTTTTACCACTTTTTTAAACAGTTTTTTTTTTAATTCACCCCTTGAAGGGGTAAAATGTAAGGTGACTGTTTGTGTATAGGTTCATTAGGACAACCAACAATAGATACAATATTTGTATATTAAATATATTAATATATCAAAATAAAAATTATATACATTTCAGAGTTATCTAGGCAAAAGTTCTACAACATACAGGTAGTCTCACCGTGCACAATATGTATTAAAAATATAAAATATATATAAGCAATAATTGGAGATAAGAAGTAATAATTTTTTAACTATTATATGATTAATAAAACCAATAAGATATTTCATAAAATAAGAAATTAACACAAATAAAAAAAAAAACACAAATAAAATTCTTTTTTTTCTTTTCGATTGAACGGAGTTAATTAATTATTAATTTCAGGTAACTAGCTAGTAACTTATATAAGTTCAGAATTTAAATAGTTCTTATGTGAATATACTTTTTGAAACGTTCGTAAAGTGACCATACAGTCTCGTTTTCAGTCGGACAAGTCCTTAAATAAATTAAAAATTTTCTTATTTCGAATTATAAATCTCTATAACGAAAATACATATGTTTTAAACAAATTTAAGTTTTAATAATGTAATTATTAATAAAATATAAGTACATATAAATAAAAAAAAATTGTTTTAGAATTATAATTAGGTAGGCGTCTCGCTCCGATGGAAAATTAAACATTTTTTCTCGCATTAATTTTCTAGGCAAGAAAATGGATGACTACGTACGTGTGTACTACAAGTCGACCGGGAAGCTTGCGATTATGCAGCTCGTCATGCCGGGCGGTGGCATGAACCCTGAGTTCTCGAAGACCAAGTTCGTGACGGACGATGATCTGAACAAGAGTCTTGAGTACTACGTAAGTATAATAAAGATTTTTAGATTATCAAAATCATAATGTGCTTTAATAGTCGCCCCAGTGTGAGTGGGGGGGGGGCTTTGTTTTTTTTAGTACCCCTGCTAACTTGTTTGACGAAAATGACGATCGGTTAAGAAGTGTTTTTTTTTTATTATTTATACATATTCGAAACACCATCGGCATATACACAAATTATTGAGTAAAATTAGGAAACAAATTAATATACAGTGTGATACACCACTACAGGCGTTTACATTATACATTTTAAATGGATTATATAATTTAATTAAGGAAAGAAGTCAACATTTTTTAAAATAATATATTATTGTAAATTAAAATTCGAACAAACAAATTCACTGACGTGTTTATAATAATGCTAGACGTTACCCTCTCGCTTTGTTATAATAAAAAGGGGGAGTGGGCGTGGTTAAAAGGAGGAGGATCAACGGAATTCAAAAACTTAATAGCTATAAATATAATCATCTTTAGGCTATCTCAATCGAGGAAAGATTAAAGATAAACAAACCTTAGATTTGCGTATGCACTACAAACAGTTCTTGACTAATATATCTCTATTTATACTACAACAGTGTTCCACTAAACTTCTCAAATCCACTTTAGCTTGACCACAAGTTCCGATAATATCTTCGTCGAAATTCAAAACGGCATTTTTTCGAAACTCCATAATGAAAATCATAGATAATTCAAGCTCTCGACCAATGATATCGCGTCGATTCGATGTCAAATGTTGTTTATTTGGTTTTTAGTGACAGGTACTTTTATCCTCTAGTGATTGGTATAGACTATATAGACTATACGCACTGTTTCGCGTTGATTGGTCGTAGTCTCATACACACGTTCAGTAGTTTTACGTCATTGTCGCACAGATAAAAAAAGAAACCGGTCTGGTTTCGGCTTCCCAAGAAAATTATATGATGATGCACTCTGGAATAACTGAGCTTTCGACCAGTGAAAGCTAAACAGTTAACAATGCCGTGCTTCTTATATTAATCAGAATATTTATTTTGCTATATGATTTTAATTCTATGTTTCCAGTGTGAAAGAATGTTTGAAGATAACGAAGATGAAATTACCGATCTGTACAAGAACAGGCCCGAGGATGACGTCATGCCGGACGCCGAGCGAGAGGTGTGTATACGCTGTCTCTCTCTTATGATGTCTCCATGATTGCGTGGGAAATGTAATGTGTAGACGTGTGTGTTAGTACTGTTTAGGCACGTGTCCGATATGTGTGTGTGTGATGACGCCTCGGACCTATATTCAATCCCCTTTAAGAATGCCAAACGAGCACAAAAGAAGTATAATTTTGGTGTTTAATTCGACGTCTTTTCCTCAAAAAGATAAATCTTACTGTGAGACATGTTTAAGCAGATACATTCTTTATTAGAGGTAGTTGTGATTGGTGATTTTTATAAGAACAGCGTTCAATTAATACTGAAATGTAGACATTTTTGAAAACTTGCATTTTTGACAAGTATTCTGTCAAATATCAGTAATGTTTATATAGGGTTTTTTCTACAGATTATATTATAGATGATAGAGACCAAACAATACAGTATATTTTGTTCGAGTAACTGATGAATATTCGGCTCACAATCTCTTACAAAAGTGACCTGAAAACGTCCAATCTATTGTTATCTTTATGTCCATGTTGATAAGTGCCCAAGTTTTAGAAAATGTTTTCAAATTCCAGATCTGCTTCAATCACGCCAAGTACTGCGAGGAATGGATGTTGCCGACCGAGGAGGACACCACCTGGACACCGGAGATGGAAGCGGAGTATGTTAAGGTGAGATCCTCGAGTTATACTCAGACACATAGCGTAGAGGAATTCGAGAGAGATATCCTTAAAAAAAAGTTTAGATAAATCTAGATACACTTCTCCAAGAGGTCTCTTGACAAAGGTTGGTTTTGGATATTATAAATAAAAGATCAGGGGAAAAATTTAATATAAAAAAATATACTTATTGCGAACGTAAACGCAATATCAAATCAAATCAAATCAAATCAAAGCAAATTAACAATAAATGTATTTATATTTATTATTTATTGTTAATACATCAAATTACATACATCAAAGAGGCCCTGTACCCCTAAACTAGGAGAACCCGTTACTTAGGGGATATGACAATGACTATGACTTGCCAATCAGTGTTTACATTTATTTATGTTTAAATATATTAAGAGAGTACAAAGAAAGAGAGAGAGAAAAAAAAGAATACAATACAAAAATATGTCGAACTAATTCGGTAAAGAAATTGTCTTTATTATATGTACTATGATATAATGAATGCATGTGTGTGTGAGTGTGTATGTGTATGCGCAATTAAAATAAATTATATTATTCCTCTATTCCATTCATATTACACGTCTCATTTTTCTTCAAACGGTACTCTTAATTACACCAATAGTCAGTATAAATTACTTAATTTTGCTGCTGACTGCTGATTGCTAATATCAGTCCGTTTGAGCGAAATATATTAAAAGTATAAATATATATAATAACATTGATGGTGATCGTTGCTAACGGTATTGACGTTCGGTCAACGTTGATAGACGTTGGTTAACGTCACACGTTATACGTGATGTTTTTATCAAGTATGTTTGTATATGTGAGGTATGTCAATGGCTTAATTAAGCTACATAGGATTACAATGACAATTAAAAAATTATATATTGTTTTAAACGTCGATTTAATATTACTGATAATTACATTTAAAATTTAGAAATTTTAATTTTTTTTTTGAGACCCAGTATTTTACCATAAAAACAGTGTATATACTAATTTTATAATTGCGAACGTAACTATGTTTGTTACGTCTCACGCTAAAATCGCTGAGTCAATTTAAGTGAAATTATCGGGTTTTTAAATTCTCTCCTCGAGGGGGTAAAATGGGGATGGGTTTTGTACTATAAGGAGAGTTTTATGTAAATAAAACTGTCTGCAGTGTGTAACATAGCAGAGAAATATGCCAATTACATGGATTATTTTCATCTAAGGTAAATATTTATTTGGTATAGATGAAAAGTATATATATGTATACTGTAACCAACCACTAGAAATAAAGACCAATAAACAAGTTTTACATTGCTATTCTTGCTGTTCTTCCATACATGGTCAATTCCAATGGAAAAAGGACAAAAGATAAACAAACCTTAGATTTATATATTTCAAGTTCTAATAGCTCTGCTATATTTAACACTACAGACAGTTCGTGATTAATATATATCTAACGAAGGGGACGTCGGAGAATGTGGGCGATCTTCGTCCGTCGTATATTTTTCGGAAACGCGGCTCAGTCGAACGTAGGTGGGCTATACGTGTCCTTCCAAATAACAACCCTTGGCAACCGTCAGCTGTCAACCACCCCAGTGCTACCCATCATCGTATGCGAATACGCACAAGTCGATTAGGATTTGACGTTCCGCCACCAACATATCTTTATTTATAATATAAATTTTTTTCGCTGAACTACTCCTCCATATCCATACCACACCATATCCACTTCAATTATACCCCTAAAGAGCCGATAACTGCTTCGTCGACGTTCAAAACGTAATTTTTTCGCAAATCCATAGTGAATGCCATAGACTCATGGAGCCAAACTCGACCAATGATATCGCGTCAATTTGCTGTCAAATGTCGAACAGACTATACATTCAATTTAATTTAATTTTATTGTTGTTTAATAGTTTTTTCTAAAACCCTCAAAGTACATTTTTGTATAATATGTAAACGGCATTATGCCATTTGGTATATTAGAACAATAAACGTTTCGCTCGTGCTTAAACGGCATACGTTTAACGTTACTAGTAACAATAGTATGACGCTAAAAGGTATATTTTGTTATCTATATCCGTACATATAACAAAATTGGAGCGTCTGTAATATTAAAATAACCGCTTTTTACTAAATGCATATTTTTTTAATTCTTGTCTATCTGTCTTTTTGTTCCTGCTAAACTCTGGAACGGCTGGACCGATTTTGATGGGACTTTCACTGGTAGCTGATGTATTAAGGAGTAAATAAAGCAACAACAATAACTTTTTTGGTACAGCTTGTTTAAAATAATAAGCAATAGATTATTGTTTCTATTGCTAAAAGTAAGGGTAACTGATTTTGGCTTGTTCACTTGGTGGTAGGGCCCGATGTGTTCCCGTTTGAACGTGACATCTTATCTCCCAAGGTCGGTGACGCATTGGTTGTGATAGAGTCAGTTTTAAAGGTCTGAAGGCCCAGGCAATGGAGTGGGGGCCCTAATAATTATATTATTAATTAATTTGAATATTTTAATTTCTGTCAGTAAGTTATAATCTATTTACTTGTATCGGTAACTTTTAAAACAATGAACTAGTAACATTATTATAATTATATATTGACTGGTGCTATAATTTGTTGATGGGGCTCCTCTCACGTGGAGGCCCCAGGGCCTTAGTTTATTGGAGGCCCTATTGCCCCAGTTGACCACATACCCCTCCCCCCCCTAATTCCAACGACTTACCAACAGGTGGCCAATTTACCTGTTTTACTATGACATAATTTATTAATTAAAACTTTATATCTGTAATACCAGCTTAGTTTGAAATTTGTGAAAAACTCGGGAAGAGTTAGAAGCGTATAATTTATTCCGTATGAATAAGTAAATAAACAAATTTGACCTTGAATTTACATGACATTAGTGCTTAACTGGTGAAGGGAAAAGTGTCGAATGAGTATCTGAATGAATGAATGAATGAATGTATACGCTTACACACATTTACATATATATATCACCGTAAAATTGTAAATACCGTTTGATTATAATCTATCTCGCGAGATTGTAAACTGCCGAAATATCGTGAACGGTGATTTGACTTAAAATAAAACGTCAAAAATTTCGATATCTCATGATGTTTCGGTTAGGTTAGAGTGAAGCTTATCTAGATACTAATATTGTAAATGCGAAAGTAACTCTGTCGCTCTAACGGTCAAACGACTGAACCGAATTTGATGAAATTTAGTTTAGATTAAGCTTGAACTCTAAGTCAAAGTCAAAGTCAAAGTCAAAAATCTTTATTCAATATAGAAGTGTTTACACTTGCTTATTGATTGTCAAAAATCTATCACCGGTTCGGAATTTAGCACCTCGGACCTGAGAAGAACCGGCGAAAGAAACTCAGCGGGATATATTTTTTTTATTTTTTTTAACCATTTTCCATGTAGGTACAATGATAAGTATATTTTAGTTGTTTGAAACAGCCTGGAGGCGATCATTTCATTCCCAAGGTGTGCAGTCAACTAAAAAGTCATTAGTGTTGTAATATCCTTTAGCACACAAACGCTCTTTAACGACTCTTTTGAATTTTATAATTAAATAATTTTGAACGTTTTCTGGGATCCTGTTGTAAAAACGTATACATTGCCCCAAAAAAGAGTTACTAACCCTGTGTAATCGGGTACTTGGAGTAACAAGTTTATTCTTGTTCCTAGTGTTAATAGAATGTACGTCACAATTTCTGGGAAAAACATTAGCTACTTTTTTATACCTAATAGTTAAAACATATTTTAAACTTAATACATAATTTTTCTCAGGTACACGGACCAGATCCATATGGCTTTGGTGGTATGCCCCAACAGCAGATGCAACAGGAACCAGACGATGAAGACTACGACGACGCAGACGACGTTGAAGATGTTCCCGCTGAGGAGGACACCCAGGAACCGTCTCCGGCCAAGGTTGAATTGTAGATTTAATATGTTTTAAACTATTTGTGCGTTGGAGTATGTGTATATTTAGGTTTAATATTATGTCATGGTTTTATTAATAATAATAGTCCAAATACTTTTCTATTTGTTCTTATATATATTTTTTGTTGCAATTAATTTAAATATGGCAATGAATGTATTAAATGTATTATTTATTATATTTATTAATTGAGTGATACCACAGATAATCATTATTTATAATTTTTATTTTAGACTCGAAAGTTAAACGTTTGAGCTGATTTTTTAGTATATATTATATGTACACAAAATAAAGTATTACTTATATATTTATTTTGTAAAGGTAATTAATAAATGAATATAAAATTAAATGTTTAGAGATATATATATATATATATCATATAGAGGCGGAATATTTTAAATTAATTAATAGTAACACTTTCAGAGGTCTGTAGGTGTGTGGTCCACGAGTGTTAATATCTAAATGATTGTTTATTTTCATGTTTCTATTTGTCAGCGTCTTCCTATATATTGTTATTATTGATTTTGATCGTGTGTTATTATGATTTATGTTGTATCATGTCAAGCTCGAGTACTCTAAGTTGATTTAACTTGTATTCTATAAGAAAATGTGCCTTATATATGGAATTTTGAGTTATTTTCCCAGAATCATACCCGAGTTTTGATATATATAGTGTCGTATTGCCATAAATATGATTTAAACTATTGTTGTGATGTATATTACAGTTTTTCATAAAGTTTGAGGAGTGTGTGAGGTGTTTATACATCTTATTTTTTTATTATTTGAATGATATGATTCATGTATGACGTTTTTTTTTACTTATATATATTTTATTGTAAAATTTGTGCAGATTAATTTGTTGGAAGATTTTCTTTGGTCAGTTCTTATATTGAGATTATTCGCTTGATGTTCTGATTATGTCAATTGGAAGTGTTGTGTTTTTTTTCTTAAGTTTTAGTTACAAAGGCTTAACAGTTTCACGCTTTCTTGAAACCTGTAATTGTTGAAATGTAATTTCTTTAGAATCGTTGGGATTTAAAATTCGAGTGAAACAAAAATTAATTCAATTATTAAGTTTCACTTCCACTGCGTCTGAATTGCACACATACATATTTGTGTTATTTTATGTATGGATATGTTTCACGGTAAGATTATGACAATAAAATGTAAATCTTAGACTGGATTGTTAATATAGAATATTATTCCAATGGCTGATACAGTAGACATAAACTAATCTTAGACATTCCGTGCCAATTACTATCATATGTACTTCAAACAGTGATGCCAACTTGTACATAATTTCCAAATTCCCCTAAATATCTTTTAAAAAGCATTATTTTTTTTGATAATTCATGTATAAATTTAAAATAAATTCAATAATTATAAAATTAAACCTCAGTCGACATCAATGATTACAACGATACAATCATTGATATAATTATATCGTGAAAATTCAAGGTCATTATTGTTCATCTATCTTTACAGCTGCCTTTAACCTATAAATTTTAAGTAAGGGTACTTTTTTTATTAAGTCCTGATTGCCAAGTTTGTCGTCCAGCCGGATCGCGCGTAATATATCGTATTGATAAGCCATTGGTACTGTTCGAAGTGATTGCTTGAAAGTTTTTAAGCAGGTGCGTTGTGAAAATGTGATGTTATTTTATTAAACGTTTTTAAATATATTTTGAGTTTTTATTTTAGTTAATAGATGTCAATTATTTGATTAGAAAACAATTCTGGGAATATAGATTTTGTTTGTAATATCAACTATACGAATAAAAAAATGTTTAATTGTATGCGAATATTTTCATGTTTCTTTAATTCGAACTATCAGGCACTTAAATACCCGAAAAGTAACGTTATCTTTCCAATTGTGTAATAACGTTATTTTATAAATTATATAAAACATAATATAATTACGCAAAGTTTTATTATTATTAGCGTGTGTATAACGTCATAATTACGTCTCTTTACATTTGTAAAATATACCCGGTTCAAGATAGCTTGATCTTTTTGACGGATGTCATTTTTTCTGATCGACATAACTTTGCAATGACGAACATATATATACATACATATTTTCTTAATTTAATGATTTTAAAAATTGTAAATTATTTAAAAAAAAACATCACAAAATTCCCTAACGATTCAAACGTTATCAGAATTTTTTTAAGAATTTTCATTGCTTCAAAGTAAAATTTAAACAGAAACACTGAAAATAATTGACGCTTGTACAATGTTACATCGGTCGGACGGTAGGGACGCGAATAACAGGCAATAACTGGTACAAATATCGATTACAAAAATCCTTATTAAAGATCATTGTTAAGTTATTGTTAGGAACGGGGGTCCTTTTGGTTGGGGTCTCTTTAGCTAGTGGTTGGGGTCTCTTTAGCTAGTGGTTGGGGTCTCTTTAGCTAGTGGTTGGGGTCTCTTTAGCTAGTGGTTGGGGTCTTTTTAGCTAGGGGTTGGGGTCTCTTTAGCTAGTGGTTGGGGTCTCTTTAGCTAGTGGTTGGGGTCTCTTTAGCTAGTGGTTAGGGTCTCTTTAGCTGCTATAATACTTTTTAGAAAAATAAGTTAAAAAAATTTGAATTCTAATTGGAATTACGCATTCCATCGTTCCATCGACTGTTATATATGTTATATTTTCTGTTTCTCATCACTAGCCCGTCTGTCAAAAAGATCAAGCTAACTTGAACGGGGTATAATAATTAGACGTTTCTAAAATATTGTTAATGTTAATAATAACGTTATTATTTATGTGGGTTGTAACGGTACCATTATAACGATATTATATCGTTATGAATTCCGTTACGGGTAACGTTTTAGGTCCCTGGAAACAATGACAATGTCGAATACGATTGTCATAAAGATGGGAATACCTTGGAGATTATTGAACCCAGGATAAAAATAATGTTAAAAATCGAAACACAAAATTAAAGTTCTTCCAGTACAGATACATATTAATCAAGCAGTTTTGCTATTGTATTGTCTATTGAACAATTTATATATGTGTATATATTGTATATAAGCATACATATATACAATAGGCTATTATATGTATATTCGTAATCTTAACTCTGTTACTCTTTCATAGTCAAAACACTGAACCGAATTCGATGGGTATGCAGGCAACTTGAACCCCAAGGACGGACATACCATACTTTTTTATTCGTAACACTTGACGAACAACACCGAAAAAGCGAAGCCACGGGCTCCAACTTGTATATATATAAAGGAACGTTTATATGTTGGTCATCTATGACCTAAAATGTTCTTAAACATTCATGCCACATATTCTCAAACATTAAGCAAATGGGCCACCTGATGGTAAGTGGTCACCACCACCCATAGACAAAGGCGCTGTAAGAAATATTAACCATGCCTTACATCACCTATGCACCACCAACCTTGGGAACTAAGATGTTACGTCCCTTGCGCCTGTAGTTATACTGGCTCACTTACCCTTCAAACCGGAACAAAATAATACTAAATATTGCTGTTTGGCGGTAGAATATCTGACGAGTGGGTGGTACCTACCCAGACGGGTATGCACAAAGCCCTACCACCAAGTAAAAGTTATTTAGCATACGCCCGAATAGTTTGCTGTAACTGAGACTTTTCGGTGTATATTTGTCCATAAATATAAACCTACGTACTTATAAAAAAACTTAAATAGCAATAAAACAATGATATAATTGAAAAAATACATTTAATTTCTTAGTATCACATGATATACAATAAACTGTGTAAAAATACGAGTGTACGTATTCATAATAAGGTCACGTAAATCCTAAAATAAAATAAATTCGATACATCGAACGTATCAAAACTTATACAAGATATAGTTGTGAAAAAAAAAATCGATTTATTGTGACCGAGTGTACTTTAAATTTAATATCAAAGTACTTCAAATAACTAAATAATAATATGCGACCTATTAACATCTTCTTGTTAAATTAGTTGTCCCTTTCTATCATCATACAAAGGAAGAGGACAGAATTGTTTAATCACCCCCCCCCAAACAATTTTATAGGTAACGCCGTATTAGATTAAATTATAACTAAACATCATATATACGCTTTATATAAAATCAATTGTATTTAATTGACATATACATATATAAAAACTATTTTAATCAAATGAGTTATCATTTATATATCTTAATATTCACATATAAGGCTAATATACCATATTAACCTTATATGTGAATATTAAAACACACCCACATGTTATTATGACAAAGATTATATGTCAGATATGTCAAGCTTTATCACTGTTAAATGTAAACATAACTTTTCCATCAAGTTCCTAAACTTATTAAAAATAATAAACGAGTTTAGTCGAGAGAGGATTACATGGGGAGTTGGAAAAAATATAGCTATCCTGCTCGCTCTTTAAATTTGTCAATCACAGACAGACCACAGACGTTAGTAATAACGTCATAATTCCCTTATCTGTTATTAATTTCATATAACAATTACTATATTCCCTATCTAACAGTAATAAAATATGTCATATTCATTGTTGGTTTAAGGATTTTTTAACATTTTAAAATGATTTATTTATCAAATTAAATATTTATATTTATTATTAAATGAGCAGACGATTTTGTTACAATGAAACTAACCTAAGTGAAACGACTAAACCTATATACATAAAACTCATACCAGAAGATAAAACGCCTTTAAGAACATAAAATATACATATATCAGACACAAACATAGATCATACAAATACTAAGTTATTTTTTACACGCTTTAAAAATTCACAATTTTTACATTATCTATGCTGACATAAACTAGAATCAACATAACAATGAAAATGTGTAGAAGGCATTTAATTTATTATGAAAAGAAATGTTGCCTGTTACAAAAACATGCGAGCATAAAATATAACTAAGGCTGCGAGAATACTTCGAAAGAAACCAAAAAATTAAAACTGTAATTACAATAAAACTATTTTTCATTAAGCAGATTCATTAATATTTAATTTTATTTAAGTATTTCATAATAATACTATTATTGTTAGAGTTAATTTATATTTTAGTAAAGTATGTTTTATACAATCAACATATATAATATATAAAGGTTAATTATTTCGAGATAATTTTTCATATACTAGTTTTTATAATTATAAAGTCATATTATTTATGCAAGATAATTTTATCCGAAGGAATGTAAACAGTTAATACATACAAGAGTATAACAGGTTATTAGATTAAACAAAAATACAATTACCATTGTTGGTAATGGCAACATTTACTACAAAACTGAATCGGAACGTCCCTGATATAAAAGTTTTTAATAATATTGTACATACATGTTTATAATAAATTCTGTGTTACTATATGTAAAGTGTATTTAATTTAGTTTAGTATTGTACACAAAATGATTATATGCTATAAAATTAAAATATGTCAATATGGCTGACGTTAGCTGCCATATTGTAAAAAATATGTCAGGTTTGTTAAGTACGAAATGTACTATTGTGTTGGTTATATCTATAAACAGTGTTTAAAATTTAATATTAACTAGATTATTTTTAGATATGTATAAAAATATTTATTATTAATAAGGCAAGATATTTTTTTTAAATATCAAAATGTAAAACTATTAATTTTATTATGTTTGTTACAGTCCAAATTATTATGAATATATTTTTAGATATATATAAATAAAAACTATGGAAAATATTAATTAATAACGAGTTTTTAGCACAATCTACTTTCAGAACCGGTTCTAGCTTTACGTTTAATTCATGTGCTTTTATGAGCCTACATGAACAGGGAATATTTTAATTTTACATTTATTTAACTTGAAATTAACCAAAGACATCTAGAGTCAACATAAATGTGTGACTCTTCATATTATTTGCAGTTAAAACTACTTTTAACCGGTTTACAGTTTTGTCAGTGGCATTAGTAACAAAGACAACAATTTTATTTTTCCTCAAATTTTATGCAGTCTGTTAGTGTTACTAGTGTAACGTATTTTCGTTTATTCTTAACTAGAGATCCGGCCCGGCTTCGCACGGATATTTATTAATTAAGAAAATGTTTTGATATAAATATAATTTATACACTCTAGCACTCAGGAATAATTAAGTTTTCTAACAGTGAAAACATTTTAAGAATTGACATCATTAGAGATTATTTCCTACAAACAAAAAAAAATCACTTCTAGTAATATTAATATAGATGTAATAAAAACAAAATAATTATTAATTTCAGCGTGGTGTAATGAAATAAAAAAAAACAAAAGTTAGAAAAAATCTAACGAGGAGTTCTGATTGACTGCCACACTACGCAGTATTATTGGTAGGTTTTTCACACTATGTGAAATATTTGAAAAATCATCCCCTAGATGTGTTTAATAAGTGTTTATAAAAATGTTAGAAATACCGAAGTTGTTATAGCATTTCCAAAAAAGTATTAGCTATAAGGGAGACAGTTTTAGAGGATATACCACCACACTCCAATGCGAGTTGTTGTAACCATTATTACAGAAACATGATCAATTCTATAATTTAAGAACTTACAATGTATGTGCTCTGAGATGTAATATTATATATATATATAATATATACGAGTCTGTCCGTGCTAGCAACACATATTCTTCTGAGTCTCTCCTAGTTTGACTTCACTGCTCCACGCTGGCAGTTCTATTTTGCCAGTATGGGTCGCTTTCTCTTCTGATGGAATACCTGAAAGTATTATTATTAATTGTAATAATTAACCAACTACAACATTTCGAAGGCGCGACCAAGCTTGGTTTAATGGCATATGTTACAAATCGGTAGCGATAGATGGCGCTGATTGAATATGTAACTTTTCTGAATCGCGCTGTCTAAATATTCGCTATTACAACCATAAGAGGAGAAAAGTCATATAAACAGCATTTGACAGCAAATTGACGCGATATCGTTGGTCGAGAGCTTGATTAATCTATGATATTCACTGTGGATTTGCGATTTGTAACTGTTATCGGAATTTTGGAAGTAAAATTAAAGTGTAAATTTGTAGTTACAACTCGTACGAATCAACTGTGCACTTCTCTGGAGTGCGACCCCTCTCCCGCTACCCCGCGCGGCGCCCCGCATTCGCCGTAAGCGCTCATATCATATCGGTCCATATGTATCTATTTAATTGGAAAACTTCGTGAGTAAAATGACCTAGTATTATGACGCCTTATCATAAAAACGACCCTTTATCAACATAAAAAAAAAATTATAATTTATATATTTTTTATATAATTCTCATTTCTTTTTGCAAGCGGTATCGTTCTAATGACGTCACAGAGCGAGGTGCACAGTTAATTCGTACGAGTTATAAGTAATCGACGATGTTACCAATATTGTAAATATTCAAGTTTGAATGGATGTATGTTTGTTGATCAATCACGCCAGAACTGCTGAACGGATATGAATTAAATTTGGCATAGATTTAGATAAACAGTCTGGAATAGCACATAGGTTGCCTTTAATCAATAGAGGAGGACAATTCACGGACGAAGCCGCGTGCTGTAACTAGTATTAAATACTTCTGTTTCGTGGTAGTATGTGTGATGAATAGGTTCCATTGGAGGTTGGTAACGCATTTTCGATATAGGGGATGGTTCATTATGGCGTCAATGTTTATTGGTTTGACCACCACCAGGTGGTCCCTGCGTGAGTCTGCCTGCCTATTTTAAACAAAAAATCTGTGTCTGTTAAGTATAAAACATATACGAACCGATTGGTAACTTCTCATCATATTCCGTGGAATCGTAGGAGCGCAGGGAAGCGACGAGGCTCGACGAGGACAGCTTGAGGAGTTCCGTCGCCGTGTTCAGGAACACTTGGTCTATGCCCTGGAACAATCAGCCATTCTTATCTTTCCAATCTTAAAAACATTTTTTGCTGCTCTTTTAAGTATATAACAGTATATAACAGTATATAACAGTATATAACAGTATATAACAGTATATAACAGTAGTATATAAGACTATCCAAAAATAAAATTTGGTTACGGTTTCGGAAATCAGGTTGTTTCAGTAACGATTCGATACGAGCTTCGTAACATACAAATATACAAACAAACCAATATTACCTATTTATAATATTAAGTATAGATGTTTATATTAATATTATAAATGAGAAAGTAGCTCTGTCTGTCTGTTGCTCTCCCAACACTAAAGCGAATTTGATAAAATTTGGTCTAAAGCAAGCTTGAACTCCAGCGAAAGACAAAGAAGATAGTTACTACTTTTTATGCCCAACCCTTAAACGGGAGCTGAGCCGTAAGAGACAACTAATATATTATAAAATCTAGTTACGACACAACCATAAATTTGACATAAAATAATGAACATGACATTTGAAACCATAAAATAATGAAAACGTTGAAATTCTTTAAGGGTTTTTTACATAGAAACTTTCTTGGTATCACCAAGAGTGATACCTTTAACTTTGTGGAGTCAGTATGGTGTAATAATATATTTCTGCAGTGCTTTGATACCTGGTCGTGCAGCGCCGAAGTCTCGCAGTAAGCAGCCCCGATGGACGCCGCGTACTGGGACGCCTCGCTTTGCGTAACCGCGCGACAAGACTCCAGGTCACACTTGTTACCCACCAGGGAGAGTATCATTGGATCTGGTACGTTACTGGAATGAGGAACAATATTGGACAAATATATGGCAAAGGTATTCCTTCCTCTCAAAGTTATTTTGGAAGGAAGTTATTTTACGCGAAAACTGGCAGAAATAACCACGTAAGGAGAAAGCGTTATGCCTTCCTCAATTAAAATTGTTTTTCAAATCAAATCAAATCAATTTTATTGAAGTAAACTTCACAACGAAGCGTTTTTAAATCGTCGATGTTTGAACACTACCGCCGTTTCGGAAAGCAGCCTCCAGCGAGAAACGGCAAGAAACTCGCATAGTTGCTCTTTCTTGATGTTAAAATTGTTAATATTTCTTACAGTGTCAATGTATGCGGTGGTAACTATTTACAAACGGCTGGTTTATTTACCGGACTACCTATATTATTTGAATAAAAAGTCTAACCTCTGCAATTCCTTGACCCAGCCCTTGATGGAGGCGAAGCTGTTCGCGCTGGTGATGTCGTAGACCAGTAGAGCTGCATTTGCGTTCCTATAGTACATCGGAGCCATGGACCGGAACCTCTCTTGGCCGGCTGTGTCCCATACCTTTAAAACGTTTGATAACAATGTTGATTTTTTTTAATATTTTAAATAGCTCAAAATTAATTAAAGTAAAGGCTAAGGCCTCTCCTCTAACTTTGAATGGAAGGTTTTGGAGCTAATTCCAGCATACTGCTCCAATACGCAATTTAATTGAAATTAAACACATGCAGGATTCCTCGCCATGTTTTCCATCACAGAGCATGAGTTGAATTATAAACACTAGTGAAGCACATGAAAATGTAATCTTGCTTGGGTTTGATCCGGTAATCATCGGTTAAGATGCACGCGTTTGTACGACTAGGCCTTATACCTCGGCTCTTGTATTGGTGATGGCAGATGATAACTTCCTAAGATTGATGAGCGTGTGGAACTTTATATCTAACAAACAAAAGCGAATACGAAGTGTCATTAATGTGCGTAATAATTATACATTTGTTAGTACGTCGAAAATGCTATCACTTTATAATAATAATATTTTTTTGCCATATGTTTACAAAATGACGGGAAATCCCCCTCGGTATAACCTAGGATGGGATTCCCCTGACCGGTTATGAATAAAACTTAATTTTCTGAACGTTCGCTGTATTGTACGTGTCTATCTGAGATATATCGTACTCGAAAGTATAATAAATATATATATTTAGGAGATTCCTTTGTCTATACAACTGTTTAAAACAAATAAAAAAAAAGCGCGCGAATCAGAATTAAACCGCCATTGATTTTTGTTTTATGGCGCGGACGGTAAGGTCGATATTGGCGCGACTTGTAAGTTGTTAAGATGTTCGTTGTGTTTTATATATATAATACTCTTTATTGCACTGAGAAATTTTACATAGTAATTTACTCATGAAATTATTTTTATTTATTTATTTATTTAAATTATTGTTCACAATGGCGGGCTTATTTCTAAAAGAAATTTCTTCCAGCCAACCCACAGCTGTAAGAGACAGTGTTATGTAGCAGGTATAAATAGTGCAACATTAGATACTCTTAATAATATTATATAAAAGAAACAATTTTAATATTTTTTTATTTGGATTTATAAACTTAACTGAGTAAGTAGTTTACTTCATTACGTATGATGCGGTGATTTATTTATGTTAAGATAAATTTGAAGTTACAACTATTATTGGTTTATTAGTAAATTGTTTTAAATAATTTAAATTATTGACATTTTTTTTTTAAATCTATTTCACTTCTGTACGCTATATATATATAGTACCCTGAGCATTTTAAAAGTATTTACTTCATACAATTATTATCTTTTAATTTCGAAATAATAAGCCCTCATTAAGTACACAGCCCAATGTAAGTAGCTAAAGCACTTGTGTTATGGAAAATCAGAAGTAACGACGTTACCACAAACACCCAGACCTAAGGCAACATAGGAAACTAATGAACTTTTTCTACATCGACTCGGCCGGGAATCGAACCCGGGACCTCGGAGTGGCGTACCCATTGAAACCGGTGTACACACTACTCGACCACGGAGGTCATCGAAGCATAATATTAGTATAGATTAACGGGTGATTTTAATTTTGTATTCGCTTTTGTTGCTTAACCATAATGTCTTGTGTACTCCATCGGCCTTGCAAAATCTGAGGCAACTTCGAATCATCAGCTATTCTAACGGAAAAACTGCAATATTAGTGACGTTTTCTAGTCGGAATGAAGGCAGTCCAGTCGGTGTAAATTGTTACTAGGAGTGTAGTTCTTGGAGAGATTATCAAGACATTATTATGTAATACTAGCCGTGCCCGCGACTTCGTGCGCGTTTGAATTTAACGAATTTTTTTTTTGGGCCACCCTATGGTAAGTGGTCACCACCGCTCACAGACAAAGGCGCTGTAAGAAATATTAACCATTCCTTACATCACCTATGCGCCACCAACCTTGGGAACTAAGATGTTATGTCCCTTGTGCCTGTGATTACACTGGCTCACACACCCTTCTAACCGGAACACAACAATACAGTGTACTGTTATTTGGCGGTAGAATATCTGATGTGTGGGTGGTACCTACCCAGACGGGCTTGCACGAAGCCCTACCACCAAGTATATGTATGTTAGTGTTAAGTTCGCAGATTTTACTAGAACTTATTCATTCTGTATAAGGCAACCTTTGTTATATTAAGCCGTTGGTGGGAGGAATCTGACGTATCGGCAGCGCGAGGACTGCTTGCTTATAAAAGTAGCTTAATTTACTCCTTATTACATCAATTATCTAACAGTGAAAGTCTCGTCAAAATCGGTCCAGCCGTTCCAGAGATTAGCCGGAACAAACAGACATACAGACAAAAATTGTAATAAATGTTATTTTGGTATACATAATATGCATTTAGTAAAAAGCGGTTATTTTAATATTACAAACAAGCACTCCAATTTTGTTATATAATTAGATTTGGTTCAGTGTTTTCAGCATGGAATCAGGAGCCGAGATGGCCCAGTGTGTTCAAACCCAGGCAGGCACCACTGAATTTTCATGTGCTTAATTTGTGTTTATAATTCATCTCGTGCTCGGCGGTGAAGGCGAGAAAACCTGCATGTGTCTAGTTTCTACGAAACTCTGCCACGTGTGTATCCACCAAGCGTGGTGAAATATGCTCCAAACCTTCTCCTCAAAGGGAGAGAATGCCTTAGCGCAGCAGTGGGTAAATTTGCAGGCTGTTATTGTTGTATCGAACTGGATCAGTTTCAGGACTTAGGTGACATTGCGTTAAATACAAAATTTCTCCGAAATTCCTCGTAACTCACCTGAAGTTTAATTCTAGCATCGTCCAAATTGATGTTGCACGTGAAGAAGGAGGCTCCGATGGTGGGTGATATGTGCTTGGAGAACATCTTGCCTATGTAACGTACCACGAGACTTGTTTTGCCGACGCCTAGAAAAAAACAATAAGAATATACATTACTCAAAATATTCGGACTTTTGTGCACTGAGTTCCGGTCAATTGAACTCAACTCGTTTAAGCGAACGCGAGGAGCTGACGGGTGATGTTATTGAGCAACGATTTGATTTCAATCTTAATACCTTCATTTTTTTTTTGTTTAATGGATATTGGTTGTTACTATTATATTATAATTTACTCTCAAAGACAAGCAGACAAAGATAAAAACTATTCAGCCACATCTGCGCGATCGTCTCGGCTAAATTTTCTTGTATTTTTCTGGTTTTTTGTTTTGGTTTTTGATGAGAGAGTGTGTTATTGTTTTTTTTACGATTGGTGGTTTGTTTGTTTATATATTTTTTAAAATTTTTGTGTTATCTCTACTTATGATGTTACGATGTATATCTGAGATTAAGGGGGTATTTATAAGTAATCTCATGTTATACATACTCTTTGGATGTCAACTCTGATCTGTTTGGTTTATGTTTTGTTTGAATTACTTTAAATTTGGAATGTTAGTTTTGGAATCACTTGAAGAAGTAACACGTCTAGTTATCTGACATAACTTATGTGTTTTATATAAATTTCATATTGATTACATTTCAACAGAAATAAACTCAAAAATATTTAAGTTAAAATGAATGAAAAAAATACTTATCAGTTCTTAAGTGTCTGTTTTGTTTCAAATTCCATTAGTCACGTCCACTATTCAAGAGTGTCAACGTGACACAGTTTTAACTTCGAACAGCTTTTCTTTGTAGTATGCATATAAGACAATTCAAGGATTTCACAATTTAAAAATAGTCATTATTATTTGTTTAAATAAGTGTAATGCTCCGGTTTGGAGTAACGGAATTTCTGAATCACAAATGAGACGCGATGTTAATTACATTTTAATTAAATAATTTAAAAATTTAACTCTGTCGTGTAGATGTGTCTAATTATTTCAATGTTATTTACTCACTAGCTGTGCCCGCGACTTCATGCGTGTTTGAATTTAACAAAAAAAGCCTAAGTAACTCCTCATCACATCAGCTATCTGCCAGTGAAAGTCCCGTCAAAATCGGTCCAGCCGTTCCAGAGATTAAGCCGGAACAAACAGACAGACAAAAATTTATTAGTTATTTTGGTATTACCTTGTACAAATATATATGCATTTAGTAAAAACGGTTATTTTATTATATGTATTTATATAGATTGATTTCACGGACAGTGTGTACTGTGCTCTAAGGTTAGGTTAGGTAACTTAGTCAAATAGATGAAACTGCGAACCACATCAAGACTAGTTACTGAACATTATCGACTTAATATTATGTAACCGTCCTTATGATAGAAAAATGTTCTAGCCTAGCACGACCGGTTTTAATCAGGCGTCCCTTAACAGACATAGTAAGGTTATAGTTCATTATTAGTAGGCTTTAATCGTAATTTATATCACTACATTCTATAAAACAAAGTCGCTTACCGCTGTCTGTCTGTGTCTGTATATGCTTAGATCTTTAAAATTACACAACGGATTTTTATGCGGTTTTTTTTTTAATAGATAGATTGATTCAAGAGAAAGGTTTATATGTATAATACATGCACAATATAGTAGAGAAACACTTTGATCCGTGCAGTGACGGAGTAAGAATACAATTCACTGCCCCTCTCTCTCCCATGGGTGTCGTAAGAGGCGACTAAGGGACATCTGAGCGACCATCTGCTCATCTGGTGGTAGGATGTCAATCATCCGCCTGGCTTGTTACCACCGTACGCATGGTGAAACACTCGTGAAGTGGCTGCTTGCAGCCGCGTTTCGAGATCAGCCGGCGTACAGCCAGTGCCCGAGCGCGCATTGTCGCGATAAGTGTTGGTCCGGTGGATGTTGCTGTTGAACCAATGCTGGAGGAAAGTATATTGACCCGCCGGTCAGGGAGACCCGTAGAAACGGTTGTTCCGCTGGCCGCCCGTGGCAGAGTACAGGGGCCCAAGCGTTCCTAACCAGCTCGCGAGGCTGCCCCACCAGGCCACGCATAATCCCGGTGTGGACCGTCGTGCCGGTTGGTGACCGGACGGTGGGGTCCCGGCGGCCACTACCGGGAGGGTTCGGGGGCCCTTCCGCCCGGCGGGTCGGTTTATTTTCTCTTCTGGCAACTTATTGGGGAAACACAGCTCCACACTTTGACCGTCCTTATCGTGGCAACGCATCGCTCGCTTCACGTCTCTTCCTCTTTTTTCCCCCTATCCATGACAGTGCATAAAAGAAATGACGGTCGTACAGCGGTGCACACCCCCACCATTCCCACGCTGTTTGAGGTTGAGTTCGTTAACATCCGTGGACTCCACGCTAACCTCAATGCTGTCCACCACCATCTCGAGACAGCACGGCCAGCAATGTTGTTTCTGACGGAGACTCAAATACTCCGTCCTGTCGATACCAGCTACCTTAATTATCCCGGCTACATGCTTGAAGAATCCTTCAAAGCGAAAGCCGGAGTATGCTTGTTCGTCAGGACGGATGTTTGTTGTCACCGTCTGCGCTGCTTGGAGGACCCTTCCTTCTCCCTGTTAGTGGTACGTGTGGACTTGGTTCGTCAGAGTCGGGTCTACGTGTGCCTCTACAGATCCCACAATGGTGACTTGGAGACAAGCCGACTATTTGACCATCTTAGTCGGGTGGCAGATGCTGCGCAAGAGCAGTTTCCTAACGCGGAACTGGTGTTTTTGGGGGACTTTAACGCTCACCATGAATCATGGTTGAAGTCCTCCAAAACTGACCATGCGGGAAGGACTGCCCATGCTTTCGCTCTCACGCATGACTTGACCCAGTTGGTTGATCAGCCCACCAGGATCCCAGACATTGACGGGCAAGCGCCTTCCCTACTGGACCTTCTGCTGACTAGCCACCCGGTGGAATATCAGGTTGAGGTTCGGGCTCCACTTGGTTCTTCGGATCACTGCCTGATATCTACCAAAGTGCCACAGGCCAAGCTGCCGCCACCAACGGTAAGCAAACGTCGCATTTGGCACTATAAGTCGGCAGATTGGGACGGTTTGCGCGATTACTATGCGTCAGTCCCTTGGAAGGAGCGTTGCTTCAGTGAGAATGACCCGACAGCTAGCGCCGCTGCTATTGCTGGTGAGATCCTGTTGGGGATGGAATACTACATTCCTAACTCAGACCTCGCCAGTAAGGGTACGCGTAACCGTTGGTTCACTCGCGAATGTTCCGATGCTGTGTCTTCTAAGCAGGCGGCATATCGCGCGTGGATCAATGGCTGCGTTAGTGGGGCATCTAACATTGACTCACTGAAAGCAACCTACAATAAAACTTCCAAGTCTTGTAGGAAGGCATACACAAGAGCGGATGCACAGCGCATTGCGCGGTTTGGCCATGACCTTATTTCACATCCTAGAGGCTCCCGTAGCTTCTGGCGTCTGACCAAATCTGTGCAAAGCAATTTCTGTCAACCTTCGCTGCCACCGCTCAGGTATCCGGACGGATCGCTAGCTCACAGTCCGCAGGAGAAAGCTGATCTTCTGGCAAAACTCTTTGCGGATAATTCCGTAATCAATGATTGTAGTGCGCTGCCACCAACAATTCCTTCATGTGGCTACATGATGCCTGACATCAAAATCAGGCAACGTGATGTACGTGCAGAGCTACAATCACTTGATGTGCGGAAAGCTAGCGGTCCCGATGGAATACCAGCCATAGTGCTGATGAAGTGTGCAGCGGAGCTGTCTCCTGTGTTAACGCGCCTGTTCCAGCTGTCTCTTTCTACAGGATGTGTGCCGGATTCTTGGAGAGAAGCTAATGTGCAAGCGGTTCCCAAAAAAGGGGATCGATCTGACCCGGCAAATTATCGGCCAATAGCTATCACCTCAGTTCTTTGTAAGGTGATGGAACGGATCTTAAACAACCAACTGATCCATTACCTAGAAGATCACTGTCTAATTAATGATCGTCAGTACGGGTTTCGACCAAAACGGTCCACAGGTGATCTTCTAGCGTACGTAACACACCTCTGGGGTGAAGCTATCGATAAGCGTGGAGAGTCGTTGGCCGTCAGCCTCGATATCTCCAAGGCTTTCGACAGAGTCTGGCACAGAAGTCTTCTCTCCAAGCTGCCGGCATACGGTCTGCCGGTACAGCTCTGCACCTGGATTGCTAGCTTCCTACACAAGCGCAGCCTTCGCGTTCTAGTTGATGGTTGCGCTTCAAAATCCCATGTAGTGAATGCTGGAGTCCCCCAGGGGTCTGTGATATCCCCCACGCTCTTTTTTCTGCATATCAATGATATGCTCTCTCTCGGGAACATACATTGCTATGCGGATGACAGTACAGTGCACGGGGGATACCACGGACGCGCAGCGGCTGGACGGGCGGAAACTGAGGAGAGACGGAGGGATCTTGTTGTTGAGCTCGATAGGACGTTAGGACTCATCGCCAAATGGGGCTCTGACAATCTTGTTGAGTTTAACGCCAAGAAAACACAGGTGTGCGCTCTCACAGCGAAAAAGTCACCATTTTCCCCTCCTCCTTCCCTCTGTGGCACCACGCTGGAGATACATAGCAAAGTCGCCATACTGGGAATCGACGTTCGGTGCGACCTCAATCCAAAGGATCACATCGAGGCTGTTATTAAAACAGCCTCACGTAAACTCGGAGTCCTGAACAAGGTGCGGCGTTTTTTCACGCCTGCTCAACTGCTCCTGCTGTATAAAACACAGGTACGGTCCTGCGTTGAATATTGCTCGCACCTCTGGGATGGCTCCGCTAAGTACCTACTGGAGGCTTTGGATCGGTTGCAGCGACGTGCGGTTCGCATTATTGGCGATGTAAAGGTCACCAACACCCTCGAGCCTTTACAATTGCGTCGAGAGATAGCGGCACTCAGCGCTTTCTATCGAATGTGTCACGGCGAGTGCTCAGAGGAACTATTCTCCCTTATTCCTGCTTCCCCTTTCCTTCACAAGTCCACGCGTGCTGGTTCTCGATGTCACCGCCTAACTGTGACATCAATTCCATCGCGTACCAAGAAATTTGGCAACTCTTTTCTTTGTCGCACTTCCAAAACATGGAATTCTTTACCAGCGCACGTATTCCCCTCCTCTTATGACCTGGGTTCCTTCAAGCGAGGCGTGAAGAGGCATCTTGCGGGCCGGCAAGGCGGGGGCGGCTAGAGCAGATCACCTTTCCCAACTGCACTAGCCGTCGTCGCGTTTGGACTCTACTACCACTTACCATCAGGTGGAGCAGAGTTATTTGCCCTCTCGGGCAATAAAAAAAAAAAAAAAAAAAACACTGATAATGTTGTAAATTAACACATTTCTTTGCCTTTTTTTAATTGTAAACGCTGTCTGAATTCTACGAGATAGTTCAAAATAATGTACTACAATATCTTACCCCTTAAAAAAAGTCAAAACAAAGTTCGCGATGGTCTATTCCCTAACTCTTAGGGATAACCCACAATAAACATTTATTAACCTTTACTTTTTACAAAAAATAATGGCTTATTTACGAAGCGATTTTAAGCAATACAGCATTTATTCCTATCAAATTAAATACATTGTGCATTTAATGAAGGTCAATATGGACTTTCAAAGATAATAATAATAATCTAATGATAGCTCTGTATATATAATTCTTTTGTACTTTTATATATCCCTAACCCCCTAAACGGCTCAACCGATAACGATAAATGCTTTTGTGTTATTACGTTGGTCCCTGGCTTTTTGTTTTTTTTTTTTTTGCGCCACAACCTAACCTAGGTTGTGTAGCAAAAAAACATTGTACCTGCATATAAGAAGTCGGGACGGACAGCTAGTATCTATTAACTCGGAGGAGTAATTAGGACTTAAATAGGAGCCAGTAAGTCTTTAGTAGGGCAAGCATTAGCATTAGCAGCCCGTAAATGTCCCACTGCTGGGATAAAGGCCTCCTCTCCCTTTGAGGAGAAGGTTTGGAGCATATTCCACCACGCTGCTCCAATGCGGGTTGGCGGAATACACATGTGGCAGAATTTCGTTGAAATTAGACACATGCAGGTTTCCTCACGATGTTTTCCTTCACCGCCGAGCACGAGATGAATTATAAACACAAATTAAGCACATGAAAATTCAGTGGTGCCTGTCTGGGTTTGAACCCGAAATCATCGGTTAAGATGCACGCGTTCTAACCACTGGGCCATCTCGGCTCTCGGCTCGTAGGGCAATACGGTTTTACAATAGGATCCCAGAAAGCGTTCAAAATGTCTCCGTTGCCAAAAAAAATCCTAAAGAAGCGCTTGTGGGCAAAAGGTATTATGTACGCGAAATACCAATACTATGTTATATACCAATAAAATTTATTTATATATACAATAAGTGAGTTCACGGTTGACAGCACACCTTGGGAATGAAACGATCGCCTCCTGACTATTTCATTGTTATCTATACACATAATAAAATTGGAATGTCTGTTTGTAATATTAAAATAACCGCGTTTTACTAAATGCATATGTATGTATACACGGTACATATACCTAAATAACATTTTTTACAATTTTTGTCTGTCTGTCTGTCTGTTTGTTCCGGCTAATCTCTGGAACGGCTGGACCGATTTTGACGGGACTTTCAGTGGCAGATAGCCGATGTAAAAAGGAGTAACTTAGGCTACTTTTATTTTAGAATTATATGTAAATTAATAATAAAGTCACGCTTTTTTAATAACTTCAAACGCGCACGAAGTTGCGGGCATGGTTAGTACCGAATATATTTTCTAAACAATCACTAATTGATAAAAAAAGCGTTCGACACCATTGCGCTGGCATTTATATATAGGTTTTTTTTAATGGCATCGGTTGGCGGGCGAGCATATGGGCCACCTGATGGTAGGTGGTCACCACCGCCCATAGCCAAAGGCGCTGTAAGAAATATTAACCATTCCTTAGATCACCTACGACGTTATGTCCCTTGTGCCTGTGATTACACTGGTATTAAATATATTTTTTTTTATTATGTATATATATACATAATAAAAAATAGATTAAAGATACATAATCGAGTTTATAGCATTTGAATAGATCAGTATGCATCATAAACACCACGTCATAGTAGCAATAGAGCCTTAAGTACATCCAGGTGACCTTGAAAGTCAGTACGGTTCGTATTAACACACACACACACACATATATATTTAGCGGTAGAATATCTATTGAGTAAGTACCCAGACGGGCTTACAAAGCGCTACCACCAAGGAATTCTATATTTAGTATATAAACATAAATTATAATATGTGCCAAATTCTCTACCTCAAACAACCATTTGCCTTTCGTCGAACGTTCGAATCTATAAGACTTCATTAAGAGATCCTACATATCCCTCAAAGGCCAAAGCACTAGCAAGTCTCAAGCTATGCTGGGGCCCTTGGGCACCCATGAATTTGGGACCCTTTTGGTAGATATTTTTTTGTTTAATTTGGTAAATTGTTGGTTCTTCGGGACCTTCTCAGGAGAGGGCCCTGGGCACGTGCCTCATGTTAAAGACGGTAATGAAAAAAACCCTCTATGTATATTTCGCGCGAACACGTATGATAATTTTATCAATGACAATGAAAACACGAGGATTACTGGATTTATCTCGCGTGTATTACATTTGATAACACGGCTACTGTACTGATAAGAAAGGATAAACGTCTTGAGAATATCTCTGGAAATTCATGACAGACTGGCTAGCATATCTTGCAAAAAAACAATTTATGCATAAAAAGGTTTGAGAAATCAAAATATATTTCATTAAAGTACGCCTTTTTTTTTTAAGAGCCGAGATGGCCCTGTTGTTAGAACGCGTGCATCTTAACTGATGATTTCGGGTTCAAACACAGGCAGGCACCACTGAATTTTCATGTGCTTAATTTTTGTTTACAATTTATCTCGTGCTCGGCGGTGAAGGAAAACATCGTAAGGAAACCTGCATGTGTCTAATTTCAACGAAATTCTGCCACATGTGTATTACGCCAATCCGCATTGGAGCAGCGTGGTGGAATATGCTCCAAACCTTCTCCTCAAAGGGAGAGGAGGCCTTTAGCCCAGCAGTGGGAAAATTTACAGGCTGCTAATGCTAAAAAAACGCTTTTTTACAAGCACTTTTGAATCGTCATTTTACAGAAGTATATCAAGTGAAGCTACCGCTGGTTAGGAATGTAGATTCTAGAGGAACCGCCAATAAACCCAGTACTCTTTTCCAATGTTTAAAATTCAAAGTTACGTTAGTTAAATACTATTATATATGTATATAATATATCCTGCCTGGAAGTCAACAAGTATTAGCTCCACGGTCTTTTATCATCTGTATAATCTTGTATTGTGTAATATGTTTTTTTTATTAATGTATTTTTTTTACAAATGATTTGAATTTATGAATCGGCAAAGTTAAAGATATCAGCGGAATATTACTATAGAAACGGATACCTTGCCCCAAGAAGGATTTATTGACTTTGCGGAGTCGGAAACTTGGCGTAATAAGCTTATCCTTAAGTCTCGTGTACATACAATGCTTATCACTGATTTTATCATATTGATCAATGTTAATCATTTAATACTTAAGACATTAATACTGTTAACAAACAAACATCTATTAGTCGACTGCAGAATTCTGTAACCTTTTATTTCACTCGGACTTTGAACCCAGTACTACGCAATCTAAACCCTAATTATTCAGCCACCGGACCAACGCGGCAGCCATTCATAATTATAATTAAACAATTATTATAAAAATAATAGCACTGACTCACTTGCCCGTCACACCGGAACATGATTAAGCATCATTAATATAACTTTACTGTATAGTCTGTGCACCAACAAAAAACGAAACAAAATTAAAAAAAAAAACGATTCAAAAAATGCTTTTCAAAGTGTATACATATATAATTCACTGCCTCGCTGGTCTAGTGGCTAGATAAGAAGGTCACGGATCTCGAGGATCCGAATTCAAACCCCAGATCGGGCCGATAAAAGTAACAGCACCGAGTTAAAAAGTTTGTATACTCCCAGGTAGCACGCAAATATCCTGCGCCTGAACTCTTTCCGGTCGAGTACGATTTGCCGCCATCGGATTACGAGGGAATAGAGAGTTAGAGAGGGCACCTGTAATATATCGAGTCCTTCGTCAACTGGTCTTCCTTGATATTTGTCACCGTAGCTGAAATCGGTCAGAACGACATTATTTCTATAACTAATTTATTAAACCATTCCATAGGCCTCAAATACGACACTTCTCCAATCAATAAACAATCAGAATATTCTAATAATCTCTAAATAAATTAACCTTCACATATTCGTGAAAGAATATCTGATGAGTGGATTCCTAACCAGGCGGGCTTGCTTAAAGCCATACCACCGAGCAAAGTGCGTATCATTTAAAAGAAAAAAGAATACTACCCTTAATATTTACCCCTCCTTTTAAGCTTATCACTTGTATTAGGGGTGACTACAATAGCCTAAGAGGTCAGGATCGATCCTGCGACTTTTTTTTACATCGCTAGGCGGACCATGAAACCAAAAAATTGCTAGGTTTTTTTTTAATTACTCGCAACAACCCAAATACGAACAGCCTCATAGTTTTCTTCTGAATTTTATATTAAATCACAAAAACGTTTTTATAATAAAACTTATTCATAAGATATAATGCATGTTTCGTTACACGAGCCGGGGTCACGGTTTTTATCAAGTTATTATTATGCTTCGACTTGTTGTTATGTAAAAAACATTTATGATATTATCTTAAAATAGTCACACGATAATATCAACAACCTGTATCTATAAAAAAAACGCGAATATCTGTACTAATATTATAAATGCGGAAGTAAGTCTGTCTGTTACTATATCACTGCAATTTTGATGAAAGTTGGTTTGTTCATCTTGAAACCCAATTAAGGACAAATTCTCTATTCTTATCTCAAGAGGAGAAAAGCCGAATAAACAAAATTTTACGGTAAATTAACGCGATATCATTGGTCGATAGCTTGATCAATCTCTGATATTTATTATGGTTTGAACGTCGACGATATTTTTATCGGAATTTTGGAAGTAAAATTAAAGAGGACATAAGTAGTTAAGTGCAATAGTGTTGTATTATTAATCTTAAACTCTTAGTAGTGCACAATACAGCCGAGTTATTAGCAAATCGCATAAACATGTAAATCTAAGATTTGTCTTTGTTACGTAATGGAAGTATCCATTGGAATAGGCTACAGGTTACTTCTTATACCTAAGACCTGGCGACTAACTTCTAAAACGCGAGCGAAGACGGGAACAACTAGTAGCTTATATAAGAAGAAATTACTAAAAAATATCATATTTTTTGAGCATTTCATGTATGTGCTGCAGATAAGATTAATTGGGCATTCCGCCAATACGCCATCCGCTTGGAGACCAGGGTAATTTGCTTTAGACTGTCTCAAGCGCTGTTCACAAATTTCCGGATCAAGGCTATCCGAGTTCCGAGTTCTTCGTTTCAATTTCCCTGTCAGGATGCCATTCGTGACGTGTTCACACATATCAGTATAATGTCTTCCTCGTTGATAAAAGTAAAAAAGTACTATCAGAGCATGCTCCAGCACACTGACAGTCTGGCATTTTTGGCACGGACATGTGTTAATGACTCCGTAAAATTCGTATGCAACCGATTTTTTTTCGGAAATGTGTGAAAACCACTTTAAAAAAAGTTCAAATCCAGGCAAGCACCACTGAATTTTCATGTGCTTAACTTGTGTTTATAATCTCGTACTCTTGCATGTGTCTAATTTCAACGAAATTCTACCACATGTGTATTCACTAACCCGCATTGGAGCTGCTCCAAAAACCTTCTCCTCAAAGGGAGAGGAGGCCTTAGCCCAGCAATGGAAAATTTACAGGCTGTTAATAAAATACTAAAAAGATTAATTTTGTTATGTTATAACCTAACTGATATAGTATAAAGCCTCGGACACACTAGGGCACAAATAGAGCAACATGCGCTCAACAACAACAATGTCCTCGACACAAATGCCGCAGAACATTTTTTGGACACAATAGTCAGCGTTTATAGAATTGTTGCCCGAGGAAGTTGTGGCGATTGGTAGCTGTCTTATTTCGGGAGTGATGTTACGTCACCAATTGGCGTAACATATTGAGAGGCACGTTGCCTACATGACTCGGTGACAAATGGCGTTCAGTCACTATCGGGCCTTTATCACCGACCAAGCCAGGCGAAACACGGGACATTGCTGGACACTGTAACATTGCAACGTCACGTAGATTGTATTCTTGCGCCAAATACATTTTCTACAGATTTTATAATTACTTTAATTAAACTAAACTATTACACTAATTTTAAAAAATACTGAACAATGTTAAGTTCAGATATTGAATGATTAATATTAATTTATAATTAAGACAGATTTTGCTGATGAGAATTCGTTAATTTGTACCGCGAATCTCGGAAATGTTTATGCCCCGGTTCCTTCTGATTCCAAAAAAAATTTCGTTTACTTTTAAGCGAGTCCAGTGCACACGGCTTTATGCGGCTCTGTCGCGTGTTCGCAACAGCAAAAAAAATCTATGCTTTAATCTACGTGTAATATCGTGCAATGTACTTAACTATATAAGTTAGACAAATACTTATTGGGAACTACAATGCCACGACATACTTAAATATACACAGATATATCAACCATGTAATACTCCCACTTTTAAGGCTTAAAATCACGCGAACGGAGTCGCGGGCACCAGCTAGTATATTATAATTTCTGTTAATCCTACTTATCACTTAAAATAGCATTAACATAACGCTTTAAGATTGTAAGATGTAACAGAAAGATCAGAAATTATAAATAAATTATTGCAGCGATGTTTATTACGAAATAACTAATTTAATAGGTTTTATCTTGTTAGAATACAAATTCATATTCCTATTTAAACACTTATTTCCCCCACAATTGACAGTGTGGAGGGGGGGGGCGTCGTTGAAAGTTTTATGAAATAATTTGAAATTTTGGTTCAATTTCAAAGACAACGGCCCCGTCGTGAGTATCGCTAGGACAATTGGGTTCCGGGTACCCGGGTTTCCCTGCTAAGTATTGAAGGTTTGCCCGTCGAGGAGTCAAAGTGGCATCGCACGCAACGTACGCAAACAATTCTGTGACGTCGCCGAAAAGATGAAGTGGGTTGAGCTGGTTTTAACCGATTGGGTACTGGTGGAAAGGCATAAAAGCGCTTCTCTAGCGGAAAAAAAAGTTCCATTAAAATACGTATTATGCCAAGTATGACCTGATTATATACGATGGATTCGCTGCAGTCTCCAGGCGACGGAACTCCTCAACGCTCAACAGCCCAAACACGATTTTTTGTACACAGTACGCTATAAAAGATTGTTGATTGAAATGCCTTTTAAATGGTTTTTATATTAATTTATTTTGATATGTTATATTCTTTCTAATGACGACATAAAGTACAAATGAAATATGAAATTAATTAGAGCGTGCAACACTGCATCTAGTCTATCAGAGATCGCTCAGGCGTTGTGTAATACGATATTCTTCAGACCATAGTAGTACTTAAGTAATCACGGATATATATATTATTTTTAGACAAACCTGCAAAGGTCGTATTAAATTCTGCCAAATTTTAATACACAGATATTTAACAGAATCATTTATGACTGACTCAATGCACACTCAACTTAGTCTACAAAGCTTAAATTAGGAACGGGTTAAGACGTTTATTTTATAACGCAATCATCCGTTATTATAGTATTTTCGTGAATTTCAAGTTATTTTTTTTAATTCCCGACAGGTTAATAAAGAAATGTCATATGTTCTGATATATAGATGTTCAATAGAGGACGTTTGGGTATAATGGTGCATATTCTACCACCAAAGATTTGTTCCGGTTTGATTAGTGCGTGAGCCTGTGTAAAGAGACAACATCTTACGTATATAGCGATGTAAGAAAAATTTCATAATTCGCACTGAGCCAATGTCTATGGGCGGTTAACATTTGATCAATTGCCCGTACACTATAAAAAAAAAATCTGTACATTTTGGTTCCTGAACGTATCGCTCATTGATCATAAGCCTTATCGTTACAGCCAGTCCTGTCACTCAATTCCCAGAGAGCGATATTTTTGTTGCAAATAAATTGAAATCTAGAGATTTTTTTTTTTAACAGGTATGTCTTTCCAACTTTTAACTAAAACTGTTAGCTCGACTAATATAGATGATATAACTATTTATACCCACTTAGAAATAATGTAGCTTTCTACTTGTGCGAGCCGAGATGGCCCAGTGGTTAGAACGCGTGCATCTTAATCGATGATTTCGCGTTCAAACCCAGGCAGGCACCAATGAAATTTCATGTGCTTAATTTGTGTTTATAATTCATCTCGTGCTCGGCGGTGAAGGAAAACATCGTGAGGAAACCTGCATGTGTCTAATTTCAACGATTTTCTGCCACATGTGTATTCCGCCAACCCGCATTGGAGCAGCGTGGTGGAATATGCTCCAAACCTTCTCCTCAAAGGGAGAGGAGGCCTTTATCCCAGCAGTGGGACATTTACGGGCTGCTAATGCTAATGCTACTTGTGCAAATTTTATCCCTTTTTATGGTATGTGGTGGAGGAAGAGCAAACGGACCAACTGATGGTAAGTTGTCACCATAGACGAGGGCGCTGTAAGAACTAAACATTCCTTATATCGCCAATGTGCCACCAACCCTGGGAACTACGATGTTACGTCCCTTGTGCCTGTATTTCTATTGGCTCACTTACCCTTCGAAGCGGAACACAACAATACTGAGTACTACAGTTTGGCGGTAGAATATCTGACGAGTGGCTGGTTAAATAATATTAGTATAGCCGATTTAAAGAAAATAGTTCAATATGGCAGAAGTAGTCGTTTTAATAAGTAATATTCAGCTTAAAAATAGTCATAACTATGGTTATTTGATGATGTCAGCTTTAACGATTTCGGTCACGGTGGAGATTCTCGACGGAGAATTAACTGCGCAGGATACGGTGCTGAAGTTCACCTGTACCCGGCTTGACCAACAAGCCAAGCAAGAATACCCCCATTCTCTGGTGCCGAAGTGTATACGCAAACATTAAATACGTCGAAGACGAACGTCGCCCACGCGTTATGCTGCCTTTGCACAGAACGTGTTCACGCGCTTTCCAAACTTTGGAATGCTATTAACAAGTTCTCAACAGTAGAGCGTAAAAAATCTTACAGTCCCAAATAAGTGTTTTGGGGCTAGAACCTTGGGATCAGCAGGCATGCTTTGGACAGAGACTTTTCTCACAGAAAAACATAATCACTCTTTATAATACTGTCTCAAAATACCTCATTACGCAGATCAAATAAGAGTTTAAATAAAAAGCTTATTCTATAAGACAAACATATTTAATATATTTTGTTTTTTTTTTGGCTGTCAAATGCAGAACACCTATTCAAATTGACACCATTATTTGACGAATAGTTTAGAAACGTAGAGGACAAACATGAATTAACTTTTATTTATAAAAAAGATAACACAGTCAAAAAATAGAAATAGATAAATATCTAGTTTATTTAATTCATTGCCAGCTTTAAAAAAAATACAGAACTAGCTGAACCCTGCGGCTTTATCCGCACAAAATTATTAAACTTTACCAAACAAACAGTCACCCCCTAATTTACTCCCTCAAGGGGTGAATTTAAAAAAGTAGCCTTTGTTGAGGGACATAACTACATCAATCAATAATATCTTTGGTGAGTAATTCCGTGTGATTAAAATGGCCTGTTAGTCAGAAACAATACACTACACTGAATGATTTCATTCAGCTGAAATGACAATATTATTTACTTCAAAATACCAGTGTCAACGGGTTCAATTTCAACCCTCCAGGGTATCAATCAAATACCCACAAAACATCTATACTATAATATTATAAATTTGAGTGCATCTCTGTCTATTGCTCTTTATCGCCAAATCACTTAAACATATTTGAGAAATTTGGTATTAAGCAAGCTTGAACCCCAAGGAAGGCTAATTTTTATGCCTTACACCTGATGACCTACCCTAAAACGTGAGCTGCGGGACACAATTAGTTTCATCAAAAACAGGGAGTAGTTCAGTTATAAACACATAAAAAAAAATCATATATATAAAAATATACAGCAGTAAAACCCATTTATTTATATATATATATATTTCTGTCTTACGATTTAATGTCTTGCAAAGACATGAGACGGAAAGGCTGTCAGTAGCCTAGTATTATGCTTAACAAGTTATTTATTTTTTTAAAGTACATTGTTATTACTGAAATAATAAAAAAAAAACATATTTTACTTTATGGTAACACTTTGTCTAAGACTGCTTCCTCCAAACAACACTATTTAATATTTAAGTTATTGTTATTATTGTACTATAGTACAACAATTACTTAATTGAAATATAATTAAAGGCATTAATCTGATTTGTTTTATTTAAAAGTGTCTAATTATATAAGTATTCTTAGAATATTATAAGAAATGTGATTAAGCAATAATAAATTAATGATATATTAAATGATCTTTTAAAACTTTCATTGTTGAATTGAGTTCAAAATAGAGGGGATCCTAAATCTGCTGCGTATGTAGTTAACATGTTTATAATTATTTAGGCATCTTTTAAATTTTTTTATGCATGTTGGTTATTAAAGATCTAAATTTATAGATTACAATCCTCATTTTTTTTTTATTTTGCCATATTAAAACCTAAGGTAGATAATGGTTAAATAAATGTTGTATTTACTGAGACAGCCCTCAACATTAAATTTTTTTTTTTATTGATGTGTGCACACAATCTTTGACATAGAGCCTTCATATTCTTAAATATTCTTTTGTCTAATGTAATGTATGTCAGACTTTATTAGCATTTAATTAATCTATTAATAAAACTGACTAAAGTGAACTGTTATTAGTCATAAATTTAAATGAACGAGATATGATGGAAAATTTGATTTCATGAATTTATATAGATAATCAAATTATTTTATTTTTAAAATAAGAGATAAGAAACTAAACAGTTTACAAATTTGTTTCTGGTAAACTTAAAACTTATTTTGAAAATTTATCATACCTGTAATGTTAATTACATAAAAACTAATGTTACATATAATTTTAAAATTCTATAAAAAATCCATAACAAAACGTAAACATAAATATTTTCATTAAAAAAACTAGCTAATAAAAATAGGTTTGTTTTAATTTTCTTCAAGCGTTACGTTACTATTTCGTAACATTACGATATAATACATCGTCTATTAGAATAAATTCCTTTCATTTCAACTCCTCATGTTCGATATCGTAATAAACAAGAATATATTCTTTACCTTGCGAGCCCAAAACGACGATTTTCGCTTCAACAACTTTCATTTTGAAACAATAACACTATACTAAAACACTACAAAAATTATCACCGTTTATTAAAAATTACATTGTTCCATTATATTTCATTGATAACAACAAAGAATAACAATTGAACTCTTAATCAACTATTTTTAAAGCATATTGACGTCCATACTTTCTGACATGAGAAACACGTCTGATAAGCCGACTGAATTTAATTTAGGCACTCATACTTCATAGAATGACATTTAATATGACGAGCAGACGGAGTAGACTTCTTCAATTTAGTCGAGTTATATTCAAGCGTCAACTGTCAGTTGAACACCGCCACCTAGAGGTATGTAACTGCATTACGTTAAAAAATGTAGTGCCGTTTGTCCACGTACTTAACAGAATCTTAAAGTACTTCATCGATCGCTACTAGATGGCAAATATTTAGGACGATTTGGTGTCTTTTTGAGTGCCTAATAGAAAATAGAATTGCAATAGCGATTATTTAATTCTATATATGTATTATATTATGCCTAATAAACTCTTCTCGAAATATATTCTTTAAATTGGATTCGAATTCTCACACGTGTTGATTTTATATTTGAAATAATATTTATAAATAAATCTTAGCAAGAAAATATAATTTATATTTTAATCGATTTGGTATGTGATTAAAAACAATTTTAAACATAAATAAAACTGTAAATATTTATTTTAGTAATTTCAGCTTATCTGCCAATACGATTTAGATATTTAATATATTTCCAAGAAAGTAATAATTAATAGTGATTACTAGTTAATAAATAATTAGTGTCTAATACCTATATTGGCTAAATATATAATAATTACTTCATAATAATTATATTCTTCACGTTTTATTACATGTCATTAAAGCACCATAATTTCAAAACATTAATCGCCAATCACGATAAAAATTGCCATAAACGATTGTGATCTAACCATAAATATTGAAGATTTTATGGAACGGACAGAGTATAAAATAGATCGTTAATTTTATGGCCTTTTCAGTATAATCTGTTATTAATTTCTTTATTGTATTAGAACGTTTACTGTTTTATAATTAATATTAAGAATTAGAATTGCTGGGTAATTAAGCTTATAATTCTCAGACGGCTATGTATATTATGTGTTGATCGGATTCCGAATATATTCTAAGCTAGGTACATAACATAATTAAAAAAAATATATTTTTATCTTTTCGCTTGGCATGTAATTTATTTAATCACGCCTTAGCAATGTTTGTTTTAGCTATAAATATAATATAGTGACTTCCTTTATATATATATATTTTTTTTTTAAATAACAATGTCCTGATTTCTTAGAGGACGTAGAAAAAAAATTGGCGGATTTCGAGTGAAACAATTATTGTTAACTTATGGTCGACTTTTATAAAATGATGAAATTTTAATACATTTAATTTTTATTTATAGTAAAGTCCCACTTGTTCTAGGTGGTCAGTCAAATGTGGCACCTGATTCTAAGTGGTCACCACCGTCCATAGACATTAGCTCACATTCACATTAAGCAATCCTTACATTGCCAATGCGCCACCAACCTTGGGAGCTAAGATATGTATTATGTTCCCTCTCTTATTCTTGTCCTCCCTATTCACTTATCCTCCAAACCAAAACACAACCAAACTAGATATTGCTGCTTGGCGCTAGAATACCCGTTGTGTGGGTGGTACTTCCCCAGACGGGCTTGCACGGACAAAGCCCTACCACCAAGTAAAATCCCACGTATAATATCTGAAACGGAAATATGGAAAAATAAACAAGGTACGTTCTCAATTTTAATTTTAATAAATCTCAATAAAGCTTAAAAAAGGAGATTAAGAGGGCAACCGATACTTTACTTTACTTTAGATCAATACGATAAACAGCAAAAAAGTAATCCAAATGGCCGATTTTTGCTCGCTTTGGCGGGGATTTTGGGCGCCATTACAATATTTGAGGATTCAGATTTACAAAATGGCGGACTCTTCTATTTAAATCTTTATCATCATTGGCATAAGACTGGTTTTCGTTTTTATTTTTTCGTGAATAGAAAATGGTTAATGTAAAGCTACCCAGCCGCAAGTCAAGTTGCAAATCGGAAAACATTATACAGATTAAATTTCAAGGAATGACAAGGAGCTGTAGAAAATATTTTATCTGTATTTAAAACCATTTATATAATACAATATCCTGATTTCGTTTGAGAAAAAAAGGGATTGAAAATTCAATTAATCGAAATTCATAGAACAGAGACTCTTATATAAAATTATCGATTTCGTTTCGCCCTTAAGTTATAATGACCAATAATCCATTCTTAATGTACGACATTTTATGAAATAAAGTTATTAAGTGTCAAATTTCAAAATAGACTTAGTAGCTTTGCTCGGGCGTTGATATAAGTAGAATATAAGTGGGTTGGTAATAGACATGGCCGTTGATGAGACACATACAGATATTCGTAAGAAGCACAAAGTCGAAGTGAATGGAAATCATCGAATACGAACTTACTCTTTTATAAGCTACATAAAAATGCTTCAATAATGAAACGTTTTTGATTTGATTACAATTAACTGGTATTCAATTATAATGGTATAGGTTTAAGATCGACTTTCAGTCATAAACATCATTTAATGTCAATGTGTGTATGTTTTTTATATTTATTTTTAAATAAATATAAAATGGCCAAGCTGAAAGACGGAATAAAGTGAAATTGATTTTATTTTAAATCTGCTCTATATAAATAAACGTGGTAACAACATCTACAAGCAATTCTTAACATTCACTAATACACACATTTGTACATTCACACACGCACACGTTTGAATTAATGTGTCTCGTTTACATAAAAAAGCAATTGTGCTAAACATATATCGTAGTTACTGACTGGAAATGGCTGTTCACCGTAAATTAACCATTTGGGCATCATCCTGATTTCATTCGATAGATTTATTCTTCACTTACACGGACTGTGGATTTGTTTTTTTTTTATTTTTTATTTGAATAGACGCGTTTACATGACTTTAATAATTAACAGGTATCTCTATTTAATTTAAAAAAAACGTATACACTTTTAATTTATTCTTTCAAATACTTGATAGTTGGTTAGTTAAATCAGTTGGTGGTACGAATTTAGTGAAATTCAAATAATATTTTACTCCCTACTTATTATATCGGCAATTAACGTACCTATTATGTATATTGCTTCGCTTTTCGAATAGTGAATCAGAGACATAAGTCATAAAATAATATTTCCGTGTTTATTTGGCAAAGGTGTGCCTCCTTACAGTCCTGTCATTCTTTTGTCTGAAAACTGAATTATTTTTTAAAGCTGTTTTATTCTCAATAATACAGATAATACATAAAAAAAACCTAACCCAACACAAGAAACCAATAATTATTTACGACTCTTTCTTTAAATATAAATACTTACAGCAAATAAGTATCAATCAATAGAAATAATAAATAATTTGTCCACTCAGCTCCCTCAGCCAACTTTATGATACATTAAGCAAATTACACGAAATGTAATCCCATCGAATACGTTAAAGGTACAAAATTGTGTAATTTAGATAAAAGCCTGTGAAAAGGCAGTAACAATAAAGGCGGCAATAAATTTCCAGCGCCATCTATACGACGAGTTTTGAATAATTCAATAGTTTGCTAATAGGTGGCGTTAGTGTGATTTAATTCCGAATTACATTACAACAGATTGGAAGCCACTGACGTCAGTATTTATGGAGTTTTTACGTTCTTTGAAATGTATTCCTTAAATGGTAATAAAATTAGCAAAAATCGGCAGACGTGTTTTTTTTCCTCGCAATTCATTAAATTACTTTTATATATATCTTCAAGGTATCCGCTTCTATAATAAAATTCCGCAGACATTTTTAACTTTGCCGTTTCATAGATTCAAGTCATTTGTAAAAAATACATTGGTAAAGAAGGCATATTATTCGATACAAGATTATATTGGTGATAAAAAAGCGTGGAGTTGATGCTTGTTGACATCCAGGCAGGAGACATAACATACATATATAATTATATTTAACTAACATGAAATAGAGTAACTACTGATTTACTTGCTGGTTCTTCTCGGTAGAATCTACATTCCGAACCGGTGGTAGCTTTACTTTAAATAGTTTGTTAATTGACGATTCAAAAGTATTTGTTAAAGCCTACTCGAATAAAGTATGTTTTGCTTTTGATTTCTCTATTTAGCCGTTTTTACTCAAGTAACACTAACACACCTTAGATTAACGTATTTCATGCGCATTGCTAATGCTAAGCTCAGCTATATTGTACACTACGAACACTTCTTGATTAATATGTATTTATTTATAATATAACACTACTGTACCTAATTATTTATATTATCTTCTTTAATTTTATCCCCAAAACATAGACTTAGATAACAGATTCATCGAGTTTCAAAACGAATTTCTTTTCGAAAATCCATGGTTATCCAAGCTCTCGACCAATGATATCGCGTCATATGGATGTTAAATGTTGTTTTGCTTTTGTCCTTGTGGTTGGTTACTATAGATGATTGTTCGATATTAAAAAAAGAGACTTTCTGGAATGTTCTAGAGAAACAAATCTTCGATGCGTCTTTTGATGATTCCTCTTTTCCTTGTATTGTATATTTAGAATATTAATCAAATTATTTATAAATTGTTTTGAATTTGACTTGAATTGACTGACTGACAGACTGAGGCAGCAGGAGCACTCGGTTCCACGGCACATGTGGTTTAAAAACGTGTTTAGACAACTAACTGTTATTGATTTCATAGTATTATGTTTTATGGCATATTAATTTAGAGAAACGCTATAGAATATTGAATCAATTATAGATATTGAATAAAAGTAGGTGAATATTTATTACTTAGAAAGTAATTAAGGTATTTCATCAATTACACAAGAAAAATATATATTACAAGTAGATATAGGCTATAATTTAGCCATCTTTACATCAACAATAATTGTCAAATTAATTTAAATCAAATTTAAGTAGGCTTTTACAAGCACGCCAATGTGTACTGGCCACCAGCCGAAATGAATGTCACTGGCGCTGAGGCCCATATTGGCCTGCGATATTTGGCGTAGACCTCTCGATGCTGAGCGTGATAGATGCCATGCTCGGGAGTAAGAGGAAGGAATTGTCATGGAACAGATAGAGGCCACGACGCGATCCGCTTCGCCGAAGAAGAAGGGACCTCCCACCATCAGCTTCGCAGGGAGCTAGGGAGGTTTCCTTTACTCAATCTCCCCCTATGGAATATAGCAACCGTTAGGGCGTCACGGTGGCATGCACAAGCGATGACGAAGTTGATACCGCTGGTTTTTTAGTGGGCATTCCGGCGCACTCGGCACAAGTGACTGCCACATACCACCTGCCTTATGTGGGGGAAAGTAAAGGTAAACAAAAAATTATAAACACCTTTGAATCGTTATCTTACAGTGTTGTATTAAATTTAAAGCTAATATTGGAAGGTTTCATTGAGTTCAATCGGCAAGAAACAGTTTCACAAAAATATATAAATACTTATTTATGATCGTATTAACTAATATGTTATATTTGTGCCTTTGTACACAAACCAATTGCCATGTTCCACCAATGCTTACGCTAAGGAAAAATAAATGGTCTCGGGTTATTATTATCATTTATATGGTACTCATTATGTGCAAATACTTAAACACTAAGACCAGTCGTAAAATTTATATAGTATGTACTGAAATTGATACATACATACATAAGCAGCCCGTAAATGTCCCACTGCTGGGATAAAGGCCTCCTCTCCCTTTGAGGAGAAGGTTTGGAGCATTTTCCACCACGCTGCTCCAATGCGGGTTGGCGGAATACACATGTGGCTGAATTTCGTTGAAATTAGACACATGCAGGTTTCCTCAGGATGTTTTCCTTCACCGCCGAGCACGAGATGAATTATAAACACAAATTAAGCACATGAAATTTCAGTGGTGCCTGCCTGGGTTTGAACCCGAAATCATCGGTTAAGATGCACGCGTTCTAACCACTGGGCCATCTCGGCTCTCCACTGGGCCATCTCGGCTCGAAATTGATAATGTACCATAAAATATTATATAATCATTTTGTAACTCAAAGTATACTAATGACACGCCTTTTTGATTATTATCTAAGACATACTTGTTTCCAAGGCTGGCTTTAACTGCATTGGGCGCCCTTTATATTCAACCAAAGACTAGGGCCTGATTGGTTCCAGAACAGTCTTCTTTTTCGTACACAGTTTTTTGAGGGTATGCAGAACGGAAGGCAGGCGACTCTAGACCTTGGCGTCCCCTCAAATTAAACGACCTGGGCCGTCGCCACATCGAGCTCTAACTAAGGCACTATTTATAAAATAAAATGAACTTTAAGCATTTATTACATAACTTTAAATGCCTATACTTAAAATGTTATCTTAAAATTAAATAATGTTTACTATTTAATTCAATATAAATTATACAATAGTTTAAAATGCAAATACCCAAACAAACACTGTTTTATATAATAACCGAATACAGATACAGAAACCTTATATTATTTAGTCTGTGCTCGTCCACAGATAATGTAAAACACTAAACAAGCTATGTATTTCCACGAGGGTGGAATAATCGTCTTAGTATTCAAGGAAAGTTGATTCGGGCATTGTTTGAGCCGTTGAACAATGTGGTGTTGCTACCTCGTCAAACGGACAATCATGTGAACTGGCAACACTTCACAAGAATAATATGGATATGGCGGGAAAATTATTATTTATTTTGTTTCTGGTGTTTGGAGCGTTACTATTGATATGACTTCTAATTAACTGGTTTGGTAAAGGGATTTAGTCACTTTAAACATTCTTGTTCATTTATTTGTATTGAAAATAAAAATTGTATAAATAACACGTAACAAAATTTAAACGCCGTCAAATAAGACAGTATTTCTGAAGAAAAAAAAATATGTGTGGTGTGGTGTGTTAGTATAATGCAAATTATTTTTCTAGCATTATAAAGTGAGTGGTTTTAGTTTAGTTTAATAAATATATTTTACCAGTGTTGTTTAAAGGAATACCTTTAAAAGTTTTATATATGGTTATCAGATCTTTAGTCAGCAGAAGACTTGTTTACGATACAAAAATACAAATAAAGTCCTAGTCGAATAAAGTTATGAATTAATTTCTATAGTAAATAACTTTATCATTACATAATACATAATAGACTATAGCGATCCGCCCTGGTTTCGCACGGGTGACACATAATTTATACCTACCTCAAGGATAACGTAGTTTTCCATCGTTGAGAATTGGATTGTTAGTTCCGGAGATTATAAGATTCCACTATATACAAAAACAAACAATTATTACCTCTTTATTTAATATTAATTAAATAATAATAAATATACTTAGTTATAATTATGAGCCGATTTTTTTTTTCCCAAAATAGAAATATGTCTCTCTATGAATTCTTATAGGAAGCTTGTTAGGAAACTGAGTCAGAGGAAAATCAGTTCTAGCCCTTCAGTGGGATAATTACAGGCGGTTAATATACTTTTTACAATACTCTTAATCCTAAAAAGTCGTAACGTGACTTTATTGTAACCTATTTTAAAGGTTACCAGACGATTTTATCTAACTTTAAAACAATTAAATCGATTATTGATTAGACAAAGGGACTTAATTGTTTTTTTTTATTCAAATTAATTGAATTTAAATTGGGATAAGGGCATGAGGAAAAGTTACTTTTTATTTTGTTACAATGAAATATACATTTTAAATTTATTAAATGCTAAATTAATGTCATATCCTTGTATGAAAGTTTATTGTATTAATGTATTTGTAGACGACAAGTTAATTTTCATGTAGTTTCGAAATAAAGTACAAATTTAAAATACAGTCACATCCATACAATATCGTCGTACCGCAAACGAGCAATCAGCCAGCGATCGCCAACACGACAATACCCTCCCCCTCCCCGCGCTTCCAAATTCAATTTGCACCAATCAACGGCCGTCTTCCCGCCTTCTGCTGTGCCAACGGACGTGGATGGCGTTCGCTTTTTAAATTACGCTTTTATACTTTTTAAATTGTGCCCGTGTTTTGTGTTTTTATTTTACGGCCGGTATTCTTTAACAAATTGGGGCAAATAAACATTATGTATATATTTTTTTCACGAAATGTGAAATACATAGATAAATAATGTTTTCAAAATAAAAGATAATTATATTTTTAATAATCTTTCGAAATAACTAGGTATTTGTATAACAGTCGTAAAATATTTTGATTATAGAATATAAAAAAAATATATATATTCGAAAATTTAAATGTTTTTGTCATATTATTTTTTCTCTTAACCGATACTAAAATAAGAATAAAATAACTTCCCAACTCTATGATGTTCGGCGACAACTAGAGCCGTGTCAATTTTATATGCAAATAGTTTATTCACAAGAATAACATTGTCGGATGAAAATCGAAACGCGAAATTGCAAATAGTATCCGGCACCTCAAACAGAATACAGATTCGAGAATATCAATATTTGATATTTGATTTTGTAACGAAAGCCCGTCTGCCATGTTGTTCCCGCGCTTTTTGACTTTGACATTTCTTTTTTTTTAATTGAGGAAATTGTATCTAGCTTAAACGTAAATTTGTACTTTTATTTTTTTATGATTTCCTTACAGTTATATACTATAACGTTATTTTAGACACATACTATTTATTATAAAACAATATCGCTCGTCTACACTTAACAGTTATAAAGGTACTGCGAGGTGTCATCTACCCCCAAATTTTTATTACAAAAACAATGAGTAATTCAATTAAACTCATTATCTACATTTTACCTAATTAAATAATGTAGAATTATACACCGAAAATTATTATTAAATGGTAAAAAAATACAATACAAATTATAAGGATGATGACAATAAGATCGTGAACTAAAGTAATCAAGTAAAATAAAAAAAAAAATCATGAATACGAAATAAAATATTATTATAAATTTATAATCGGCGTCGTGTTCTGTAAGTCGGAGCGTCTCAACGTAGCGTGTTGTTTAAACAAAGGGCATCAATCACCAGCCCCGCCCATAGCAGTATCTATAGACAAGGCTACGATTTATGTCTTTCAAAAATACGAATAATATTGATTTGTGGCGTAGTATGTGAAGATCATATCCGCCGTTGCTTATTTAGATACTTTTAGAGAAATGGCTGTTGAATGGAAGCCAGGGTGATTTTATAGAACCAATTATTTGTACATCAAAAAGTAGATTTATGTGCTAGTGGTTATACGAGGTCTAATCACATATAATATACAGGTACCAAATTATATTCATTCGGCTCTTCAACAGAGTAAGTACTTCTTCGGAGACACGCGTTGGAATCGAATAATGAGATGTATAAAAAAAATAAGTAAATCAACACAAAATCCTGTTCAGCAGTGCGATTCAGTATGAAATCACTATCACAATATAGAGTTTTTATATACGCCACGAGTGTCGACCACGGACCGGAAGACACACCGAGAGTAGGCCCCCACAAGGTAGCCTGAAGACCTGGTGGAGGTCGCAGGAAGCCGCTGGCCGCCGCCGTCGTTGTGGCGATCTTTGGCGTTGAGGCCTATGTCCAGCATTGGACGTCGGCTGAGAGATGAAATGATGATGAGATATATACGCCATTTTCATACATGTATGCTATAAATGTTATAATTTTGATCAAAGTCAATGTCGTACACAACATTCTGAGATTTCAAGCTTGTGTTCAGCGATGAATTTCAAATTTATTAATACAAAATGGCCTACCAGGTCAAAAAACTGTCACTTATATATATTAGGGCTCACGGATATATATATACGTCATAATAAATTTCATGTAACACCGCTTATTACAAATTATAAGATATGAAAATATTATTTTGATAACCATGCTATGAATACCGCCCCGCAAGTAACAAAATGCAGAGCGAGACAGGAGATCAGACTCGCGGACGCGCCGCGAATGTTGAACGGAGAAGTTTTTCTACGTAATTTATACGCGAACGTGTAGGGTTGACATAAGTTTGATAATCTGTGGACTATTTGTTGTGTAAATTAAGAAAGGAACAGCGCTAGAGTATGTGTCTATGAATGAATAAGTATACTTATTAATGTTGTCATTGTATTGTCTATGGATTTTTATGGCATAGGTTGGCTGACGACCATATGGGACACCTGTTGGTAAGTGGTCACCACCGCCCATAGACAATGGCGCTTTAAATAATATTAACCATTCCTTTCATCGCCAATGCACCACCAACCCTTTGTTTTCGGCGTCAAAATATAATAGGTACGTGTATATATTTTATAGAAACGGAGGACGGAATCTATTTACTACAAGCTTTAACAACATTCCGTAACAATGGAAGATCATTTTACAACCCAAACGCAGAAGGAATGTTGATCACCTTCATGAAAGAGTCTTCGTAAAGCCTATTTGGCATAAATCTTTAATATTCTTCATTTATACATCATAGCAACTAGTTCGATTTGCCTTTTAAACTAATTGCCGAGACAATTTACTAAACGGCGCCATTCGACCGGTATGAATGATATCAGACAATAAATTCACCGTTGATACCAAATAGACTCTTCGGGAAATAAAACTGGTTAGGTTAGAACATAATTATTTGGTTTAATGACAAATATTTGGCATCACGCAACCACCTATATCGAAGCTGTTTCTTTTTGTTTTGATGTCGAAATATCACTAATAAAGATGGCGCATAAACTTTTTTTAAAATACACATTTTGAATGAGATATTTTTGTAACATTTGAATTACGTTGATTATAACAAATTTGGAATTACGGGATGTGTTGCTTGTGTGAACAGTCACATACACGCCAGAGGTTCGACTGAACAAGATCACATAGAATTATAGAGATAATAGAGTCGTTGTTTATGTATTTTTTACTTATATATGCTTTATTGCACTTTTTTACATTGTACCTAAGGATTCACATTAAATGTTGCATGAATGCAACAGGCGGCCTTATCGCTAAAACAGCGATCTCTTCCAGGCAACCTTTGGGCAAAGGACTGGTTGTAAAACTAATTTTGGAAGGGGTACAACAATTATATTTGTTTTTCAACTATTTAAAAAAAAACTAAAGAGAGTCTAAGTATACGACTCTATTTATGAACGAAATATGTATGTCGTTCCTGTCAGCCCCGTAGCTTGGCTGCTTTTAAACAGCCAGTAAAGTAGCTAGGCATTTCCTTGAATGGATCAATAGTTTCTCTTACATACATATACTCTTCCAACCATAACAGTAAAGAAGCCAAATAAACAACATTTGACAGCAAATTGACGCGATATGATTGGTCGAGAGCTTGATTAATCTATGATATTCACTATGGATTTGCGAAAAAATGACTTATTGAACAGAGACGAAACTGTTATCGGAATTTTGGAAATAAAATTAAAGCGAAAATAAATAGTTAAGTGCAAAAGTGTTGTGTTATAAATAAAGATATATCAATCATAAACTCTTAGTAGTGCAAATTATAGCTGAGTTATTATCAAATGGCATGAAATATTCAATAAACAAATTCTGCAGACATTTTAAAAAAATTCATTAGTAAAGAAGGCATATTATTCGATACAAGATTATATTGATGATGAAAAAGCGTCGAGTTAATGCTTGTTGACTTCCAGGCAGGAGACATAACATACACATAATTGTATTTAACTAACATGACTGTATTTTTAGACGTTGAAAAAGAGTAACTACTGAATTTCTTGTCGGTTCTTCTCGGTAGAATCTACATTCCGAACCGGTGGTAACTTTACTTTAAATAGCTTGTTAAATGACGATTCAAAAGTGCTTGTAAAAGCCTACTTGAATAAAGTATATTTAGATTCGATTTGATTTGATTAAACATTAATAATTTTTATTTTTTTTGTTTAAGTAACTTTTTCATGTACACCCTACAATCCGCCGGTAGCTCCCACCCTTAATTTTCTCTTGTAAGCGATCGCTTGCCGACGGTTTGAGGATCAGTGATTATATTTATGTTTAAATATACTCTGTACTAATTGGACATATTTCTTCCGACTATTGTAGTTTATTGTATTCACTCGGGTTCTATGCAAGCCTGGGTGACCATCACATCATATGTAACCGTCAAATAGGAATACTTGATATCGTAATGTTCTTTAAAAAATATCTTAGGTTTAAAGCATTGGCGGTGTTAGGATCGTTAATATTTATAGTGTAAATTTCTTTTTATATATTCAGCTAGTTGTCGCCTGCGGTATTATAGGGGTAGATTGACAGGTTTTAGTTATAAATACTAACCTTTCTCCTTCCTTGGAGTTGAGGTTTGACCTTGAAACAAACAGAGAGACAGACAAGCAGAGTCACTCCCGCTGTTATAATATTAGTATAAATTAACTGGAGTTTAAAATTGTCTATGGGCCATCAAGTGGCCCATTCACCAGTCCACCGATCTATTTCAGCTAAAAATTAAATACATAATTATATAGTTTGTTCTAATTTATATTTTGTATTAGTGTATCTTTTTCTTTTTCCATCAATTAATTCCTTAACGTCCTTTGTGTCTAACGATATAAGTAATTGTATTTCAGAGATTCTAATATATCTCAAGAGATCTCCATAATATATATCTATTCGTAGGTATTCAATAACAATTATTATACTATTAATATTATAACTACAATCAATATTAATTTATTATAAATCAAATTATTTATAATACCTATTTCAATCGAGGAAGGAATACAGATAACAAACCATAAATAGATTTACGTATTCCATGCGATTCGCTTATAACTCAGCTATATTTTACACTACTAAGAGTTTATGATTAATATATCTTTACTTATAATACAACACCATTGCACTTAATCACTTATATCCAGTTTAACTTCCAAATTTCTGATAATAGATTCGTTGACATTTTAAAACGTCATTAATTCGAATAAATGACGTTTTAAACGTCAATTAATAATTAATAAAACGTCAATTAACGTTAATTTCGAACTCTCGACCAATGATATCGCGTCAATTTGCTGTCAAATGTTATTTATTAGGCTTTTATTCTATTTTACTTGGGAAATACTATGTACAAGTCATATGTATATCATTACATAGTATAAAACAAAGTCGCTTACCGCTGTCTGTCCCTGTGTATGCTTAGATCTTTAAAATTAAACAACGGATTTTGTTGCGGTTTGTTTTAATCGATAGATTGATTCAAGAGGAAGGTTTATATGTATAATACATGCTCAGTATTATAGAGAAACACTGATAATTTTAGAGGTTTCTAAAGTGATGTTGTAAATTAACACATTTTTTGCGCTTTTTTTTATTGTAAACGTTATCTAAACTCTACGAGATAGACCAAAATAATGTAATACAATATTGTACCCCTTAAAAAAAGTCAAATTAAAGTCCGCGATGGTCAATATCCTTTCTCTTAGGGATAACCCAAAATAAACATTTTTTTTTCTTTACTTTTTACGAAAAATAATGGCTTATTTTCGAAGCGATTTTAAGCAATAGAGCATTAATCCTTATCTTATTAAGTGCCTTAAATATATTGTGAATTTAATATAGATCAATATGGTCCATTACAGCATGTAATTTAAATGAATATTTTCTAAGATATTACAGATTTAAAACGCAGGGACATAGCGGTTTGTATTGTTTAATGACTGAGAAACTGTGAACGTTGTAAGACATTCTGTAGTATATTAAGTATCAGCATTGCACTCGTGCGAAGCCGGGGCGGGTCGTTAGTACATACATATACTTATATGTGGTTGGTGTGCTATTATTTTTTATACATATACTTAAAATTAACGAGTACGTTTTGAGGTGGTCTGGCAGAGAACGCATTAAGTCAGCTAAGTAAGCTAAGTAAGCTAGTAAAGCTATTTAGAACGACTCTTCAGTTCAAATAGTTATGCTAAGTATGTAAATAAGATTGAACAACCAATCAGATTCCTAAGAATTTACGAAAATTACTCTAGCACTGTTCGTTTGAAACTTTAAGTTAAGTTGGCCGGGTTTGGCCTGGAAAAAAAAGGATTGCGAACAACAAGGTTACAATAACGACTGAGTTATTTGTGATGAGCTTCAAAAAATTGTCTTTGACGATATAAAAGAAGATTTGACTCAACAGAAATCCCGAAAGAAACTATTATCGTAGTTTTAACGTTAAAAATAGTAGCGTTCTTATATCATTAATGACATTAATGAATTTCCCCAGGACGTTTGGTAAATTTACGTTTTTTTTTTTATATGTAGAAGGACCGGCATATGGGCCACCGTATGTTAAGTGGTCACCACCGTCTCTAGACATTGGTGATCAACCTTGGGAACTAAGATCTTATGTCCCTTATGCCTGTAGTTACACTAGCTCACTCACCCTTCAAACCCGAACGAACGAAATATCTACGTACGTATATATGTACGTGTTACAGTGGATCTCAATTGGCTGTTAATGATGGTTTAAATTTAAAAAAAAAACAACAAATTAAACATATTCACTATATATTCAATATTTTCTTTACATACGAAGCATATTATAAAATACACTCGCTTAATTTATTTTATTTATATTTTACAAATATTCGTTATAGTATTATTATTATTATTTATTAATATAATATGGTTTTTTAATTTATACCTTTGACCAATTGTAGGACGAAACAAAAAAATATTATAACTAATATTTACAATATTTATTATCTATGTCTAATAATAAATACTTTTTAAGCGGTTTGACTGAAATCATCGGTGGGTTGTGTGAATAAAAAAAAAGTTAAACAATTAAACCTTTTTTGATGATTCGTATATAAAATTATTTTTAAAACTAATTTTAATACTGAATAAAGATGTCAATATTATTATTTTTTTTTACAAAATCTTATATTGTTTACTTATTAATATATAATTTTTATTTATTAAATTACATTTATACTTATTATATTATATTATTTTTGGCCTGTATCAGTTCAAATTATGTACTTAATGTTTAGGTAGTTAACATAGTTTTCGTCTAGATTTATGAATAGATATACATACTTGTCATAGTTAAATAATATTTGAACCTTTGATTATTTATACTTTTAAATAGATTGTCAAAGTTGTGAACGTGTCAAAAATATTGGCGCCAAGTCACTAGTCAAGAAGTATGACGTTTTTACGAGTGTCAATCGTAGCTGTCAAGCATATCAAGATATTTAAGTTATCTCGTTCGTTTTAGTTCTTTTGTAGTGCAACACTATCTTAATATAATAATCAAAGATTTGAAACCATAAACTCAAAATTTAATCGCAAAATAATAATTTACAATTAGTTGACTGTTTTTTTTTTAATATTAATATAATACAGCTTAAATATTTATTTTTAATCTGTTTAATTTAAAACTTAAGACCTTGTACAAATTCTATTTAAAAATATTATAAATGCATGTCATAATTATTTTTTTACAAAAACTAAATTTGTTGTTTCATCAGTAACGCCATTTTGTAATTTTAGGTTCTTTATGATGCTAGACTGTTTATATATAAATAAAAATTATATTTATGAAAAAGCAGTTTACATCTGAATAATTACCAGTGAAAATGTTTCAAAGTAAGTCTGTTTACATACGTAGCCGCAAATTATGCTGTGTTTTAATGCCTTTGCGGTGTATTTTTTCATGCGTTTTCATATACATAACGAATTGTTACACCGCGACGGACCGCGCGACTTCTTTGCGGTGGTTTATGTAAACAGCCTTAGGTTTTAAATAAACCTGTTTATTTTATTATGAATTGCAGTTTTAAAATTAGAGACTAAACATTTTTTACAATTTAAAACTGCTTCAAAATAAAATTTATTTAAATTATTATATAAATAATATTATTATTAAGATCTGTAGTCAAGATTTTCTATTAC